>NC_045542.1:6803282-7530782 GCF_009769535.1 Thamnophis elegans
GTCGTCTCTCTGTCTCTGTCTCTGTCTCTCTCTCTTGTGTGTGTGCAATCTAACTGACAGTTAGAGCGGCTAACATAGGAACAAACAATGAAGGCCACTATAACATTGTCTTGTAACATGTAGAAATGTCTACACAGGAAATGTTTGCCAACCATAAGCATGACAGGACAGGAGCTAAAATGGAGGGTAACCAGGGTACTGTGGCAGCTGCCGAGCAGCAGCATCTGATTCATCAGTCAAAGTTAAATACCATATTATTTGGAGTATAAGACGCACCGAAGTATAAGATGCACCAAGGTTTTGAAGAGGCAATTTTTTAAAAAAGTAGGTAGGTAGATAGAGGATAGAGAGGGGGAGAAAGAGAGAGAAATATGGTAGGTAGGGAGAGAGAGAGTAGGTAGGTAGGTAGGTAAAGAAATAGAGAGAGGGAGAGAGAAATAGAGAGATGGAGAAATACAATAGGTAGGTAGGTATGGGAGCGAGAGAGAGTGTGTAGATAGGTAGGTAGGTAGAGGGATAGAGAAAGAGAAATAGAAAGAGAGAGAGAGAAATACAGTAAGGGAGAGAGAGAGTAGGTAGGTAAGTAGATGTTTCCAGGAGTTTTATCCATGTGCTGGAGAAGGAAATTGCTGACAATCTGCAGCACCTAAGACTTTGTTTCTGCTGGCCAGCACTTGATCAATGTAATTTTCATCAATCAGTTAAAGAGTTCTGTGAAAGGAAAAAAATTTTTTTGCATTCTGCAAACCTCCCCAAAACAGCCTGTTTCCATGAAAACGGTCGTGATTTTTTTAAAGGCATGAATAGCCCTTGGGGGGGGGGGGCTTGCAGAGTGCTCCTGGGGGGGTGCGGGCCCGTTTTTTGTCAAAAAAATTGCATGCATAATCTTATGGAGGCTTATCGAGTGCTGCTGGGGGCTGGAGGGGCAAAAAAACAGCCCGTTTTTTGCTCATTTCTGCCCTCCCCAGCCCACAGAAGCTCTCTGAAAGCCTCCGTAAGGGTATGCACAGCCATTTTAGAGAAGGGGGGGGGTCTTCAGGAGGCAAAAAATGCTGTATTTGATGTATAAGATGCACCAAGATTTTCAGCCTCTTTTTTGAGGAAAAAGATACATCTTATACTCCGAAAAATATGGTCGCCTATCAGTGATTAATGCCAAACATAAATATTATGAACAGGCTATCAGGGAGCCCTGCCACCTCTCTGAATCTGCTAATACATGCGTAACTGATGTGGCTCCTACTATCAAGGATAATGCAGGGCCTCTGGCCATGAAGTAAGATACTCTATCTTAATTCCACTTATTAGTAGTATGATAGTCACTCAATGCACACCACGTCAGAATTTATCCTGCACTCTAAATGCCAAGTAGTAAGTTCAGGTCAGTGGTGGGTTTCAAAAATTGTTGGAACCTACTCTGTGGGTGTGGCCTCCTTTGTGGGAGTGGCTTGCCACCCATGTGACTGGATATGAAATTATGAATTAGTACTTAGGTCAGTCCAAGTAGCTATTCAGAAACTCTGGCATTGAAGCATGCAAGTCTTAAAGCTGTCAAGTTACAAGATCCTTGCACCCCTAACCCTTTAGGAAAAAAAAACTAGGGGTCTTCAAACCTAACAGCTTTAAGACTTGTGGACTTCAACTCCCAGAATTCCTCCTCCAGTCACGTTGGCTCAGGAACTCTGGCATTGAAGCATGCAAGTCTTAAAGCTGTCAAGTTACAAGATCCTTGCACCCCTAACCCTTTAGCAGTGGTGGGTTTCAAAAATTTTTGGAAGCTCTTCTGTAGGTGTGGCCTGCTTTCCGGGTCCACTGGTGGAACCTCTTCTAACCGGTTCGGTAGATTTGACGAACCGGTTCTACCGAATAGGTGCGAACTGGTAGGAACCCACTTCTGGTTCAGGTAGAAAAACTTGGTAATTGTATTAAGAAGGCAAATGTTCCATTGTGAGAAAAAGCAACCTTGCTTCTCTTTAGTTAAGAATGACAATCACTTGATGCGGTCAAACACAATAAATGAGGAAGCAAGGAGGTTCAAATGACTACAGGGTGTTGGTTGATTTCATGCTAATGCTTCACAAGAATGTGAACTATTAACTAATTGGTGGTGTCAACGGACTTTTCATCAGCAAGTTAATGGAATTTAAGATTTATTTATTTATTGCACAAAGAGGCTGATAAGATGCATGACCCCACCCTCAGCTCAGCCGGTCATCTCCTACAGATGTGAAATTAATTTGTTTCAACATTGCCTCCAAAATCCTCATCTGTGAATTATGATGTTGAAAATTTCGCTGGATATTCTTAAAGCATCTGCCAATTTCTCTCTAAATATTTGACTGGATCAGTGTGCCTGTGTTATTTTATTTTGATATTAAATATTTGACAGTTGACATTTTAATAAAACTGACATGCAACAGTATTTCCTATCCGGGAAGCAACAGCTGAAGAGATTTCACACTGGATGCCTTCTGGAAACCAAAATAAACAAACAAATGATGCCAAAGATTTTTACCACCAAGATTTAAAATCAAGTATTTCAGACAGTGGTTCTAAAAGTATAATTGCTATCAAAATGATAAAAAATTACATATTCTGAATAGTGATGACTTCAGAAACCTCAGCATTCTCACAAAGGAAGTTGTGAACTGTTAGTATTTGCATTTGAATTGTTAAATGTTCTCACAAGTTCTCAAGTAAGAATATTGAAATCTTTCATCATTTGGCGATTTTGTGAGATTTCTGCCGTTTTATAATACTATAATTTATTTTATTCTGAGACATTGCAACTTGCATTTAGGAGTGTGATAGATGCATTATCATTTGCAGGCCTCCCAAAGGCCTTGAAGTCCTCTGCCCTGTCTCCTGGGCATTGGGCCACTGTTTCATACGTTCTTCTCATTTGGAGAATGTGGACATGTTGGAAATTTTGCCTCAGTTTTACTGCATTTTGTTTCGGTGGGTTATTTGTATTTTTATATTTGGGATTATTTTTATTTCATGCTTTTAATCACTCAGAGCTGCAGTTCACAAGTTGAGCAGTCATACAAATCACTTGGCGCAATCAATCAATCAATCAATCAATCAAACAAACAAACAAACAAACTTTTGAACTAACCAATACCTTATTCACTAGCTGTGGATCAACAGATCATATAATGTACATGTCTAGTCTTTGTTTATTAATTTTAAAATTCTCTGTACTCCACTTTTGTTCTGTTTTTGAATATGTTTAGATCTTGAGAGTCCTAATTTGGCTTTTACTAAAGCCGTAGGACATTGTGCTAATTTTAATCTCATAAAAGCTTCCATGGGGACTCTCATGTGTAAAACTGAAGCGCAAATGCATTGTGCAAACATGGATAATAAAAATATGTTTGGGTTCTATGAGGGTGCCCACATCATCGCTCAAAGTCACAATGGTAATGACCGGCTTCATGCACAAGGAATCAGCTAAAAATCTCCAACTCAAATAAGGCAGGTAGATTTTCAGAGAAAGCTCTTGTAAAAAAAAAAAGAAGCTAAAAAGAAGAATTAATTGGTAAACAATTAATTTCCACGTGGACGGATTCAGCTCGTGATAAAATCAAATAAATCAAAGCTTTGAACTGAGTGGGGGAGACCTACTTTGTACCGCACAAGGCAGTTTGAAGTTCCCAGCACAGACGCCGTTCTGCTTTGGGCTGGCCCCCCTCTCTCTGCAGTCACAAAAGCTGCAAAAATCGAAGGGCATTTGCCAGCAAAACAATTCTTCTTCCCTTCTTGCCTGAAGGATAAGAAAACCTGTTAAGACGTCAGATGGATGATCATCTAAACAGGTACGTAACCAGGAATTCGGGGACAGCTAATTTTTAAGCTGCCACCATCAGCAGGCTCCTCCCAGGAAGTCCGATAGCAATTCTTATTGCAGTTGATTAAGGCCACATTTCATTGTTGAACTAATTTTGTCAATGTGAGAATGCAGTTCACTCTTATACTCATCAGAGTTCAAACCAGTAGTGAAATTCATTTTTTTTTTACTATCAGTTCTGTGGGCGTGGCTTGGTGGGCATGGCAGGGGTTGGATACTGCAAAATCTCCATTCCCATCCCACTCTGGGGCCAGCCAGAGGTGGTATTTGCCGATTCTCCGAACTACTC
The DNA here is from genome assembly GCF_009769535.1 of Thamnophis elegans. NCBI lineage: Eukaryota > Metazoa > Chordata > Lepidosauria > Squamata > Natricidae > Thamnophis > Thamnophis elegans. Next base: position 6,807,422 of record NC_045542.1, read on the forward strand.
AAAATTTCCGCTACCGGTTCTCCAAAACCTGTCAGAACCTACTGAATTTCACCTCTGGTTCAAACCCACTCTTCCTTCTTCTCTTTCAAATTACCTAATGGGCTATAAGCCAAGTGTCGTTCATTACTGCCCTGAAAACTAATGGTTCTTGATTTATTATTCACAGGGAAAGTCTGCTACACCACAATATTCCATTTCTGATTTATGTGAACAGGGAACATAGGAAAAAGGAAGGTGGTTACAGATTTGACAGCCCTTGGAGTTAAATAAAGCCACAAAGACACTTTTTGTACAGAAGGAAAAATTTTGATATGCTGAACTCACTATGAAAACTTAAAAACAAAAAAAAAGATGCACATGCCAAAATCCCCCTTCCATTTTTTTTTTTAAATATGTGACTCATAGCTTCAGTTACAATGGTTTATCAAAGACCCAAACTGGAATTTATTCAAAACAAAACTGGAGGTTCTTTAACAAAATAGAAAGTAAAAGTCCTGTCTCGGTGTTCTCAAAAGCAGTTCTAGAGCTGTCTAGAGTTTACAGGTCTAAATTCCAGTTCCACCCACCCTAACTTTCCGTCATCTCCATAATGGAGCAGCAGGAGTACAATTTTCCAATAATATTCACATGTGTCCTTCTGTCTATCCGAATGTACAGTTCCTAAACTGGCCCCAGTTTAATAGCTATTCAAAATGGAAATCAGAATTCAGATTTTGCTGCCATCTGGTGTCAAGAATATTATAGAAGTATATATGTTGATAACAATATGCACTAAAAGCATAATTGAATAAGTATAGCAGACAATCTAGCCTTCAATTGGAGGCCCAGATGTCAGCAAATCTGAAGAATGCAAGATTAGATTTATATAGTATTTCCAGAGAATTAAGATACCAAATGAAAGTAGGGGGGCGTGAGGGAGCCTTCTCCTCTTTTTTAAATTCCTCAGTAGATCCAGTGCCATCAACAGATGCAGCTTAGCAAGGATTTGCCATGTGGCACAGAAAAGTGCAGTTGAATTTCTGACTATGATGTAGTAATCATAGCCATTGGAAATCTGTCCCCACCATGAATCTACAACAACCAGAAAGTCTTCAGCTGCAGGATTGTCACCTCACTTTGGAAAAAAAGAGTGGAGGAGGCTTATTAGTCGACATTTACATTGATTAATATATATGAATATCAGTGGTGGGTTTCAAAAATTGTCTGAACCTACTCTGTGGGTGTGGCCTCCTTTGTGGGAGTGGCTTACCGCCCATGTGACCAGATGGGAGTGGCTTGCCGCCCATTTGACCGGATATGAAGATGCCGACGACACTTGTCAGAACCACCTTAAATTACCTCACACACAGCACTGGCATGCATAAGAATATGATGTAAACTTGTTTTTTAAAAGGCATCTTTGCTTTGCGTTAAAACAACTTCAACACACGCAATGTTCTGATTGCACCACAAACGCAGTAGTCGTCCTTACCTTTCACGGAGGCACGGAGTTTTATAAATAGGAGCATGATAGTGTAGAATAATCATATCCAAGGACCAGTGGTGGGTTTCAAAAAAGTTTGGAACCTCTTCTGTTGGTGTGGCCTGCTTTCCGGGTCCACTGGTGGAACCTCTTCTAACCGGTTCGGTAGATTTGACGAACCGGTTCTACCGAATAGGTGCGAACTGGTAGGAACCCACCTCTGATGCATATGTAAACCTACCACGCTGCTTAATGCCAAGTGTTGAGCTAATCGGAGGCTGGGGGGATGCAAAAATAAAAATAAAAAGTCCCAACATGGGTGAAAATATGCCTATTTTTCAAAATGCTGTAGCATTTCAGGAGTTGATCCTTCCTACATCTCCATAAAACTGTAGCAGCATCTGCTCATCCTCAGAGGACCTCTGTGTTTTACCATCAAACAGTCCTGGAGGGAAAGTTCAAGAACATTCAGTTCCAGCCCATGCTCAGACAGAGCAACTGAAACAGTTTTTGCCTGCCTCGTTGTATTACCCCATCTATTATCCTTGATAGTCTGGTTTGCTATTTCCCCTCTCCTCTCCCCCTTACTCCTGTGTTCTGACCCCCTCCTCCGTCCAATAACGAAAACCGAGACACGCTTAATGAGAATGTCCTTTAATAACAAGACCAGACTCTCGGTGGCTGAAAGCCAAGTAAACAAACAGATAAGGACCTTGGCAGCAAGGCCGACAAACCTGGGCAGCAATTCAGACAAACTCTGGCAGCAATCCAGCCTGCCAAGTTTGTTTCTCTTTAGTCAAAGCGTTGACTTCTGCAAAAAGGGCGTGGCACAAGCAGTCTGTTTTATAGTCTGGAGAGGAGCCTAATGACCATCAGCTGAGCATAATTACCTCCTGTAATTACGTAGTTGTTCTTGACGCCGAGTAGCTCTTCGACGGCGTGCATCCCGGAACAACTCACTGTTGGTTTCTGGATCACTCTCCCTTGTCTCCTCCCCACTGATCCAAGGCTCAGGCGCCACCTGGTGGCCAACCAGTCTCTCTGCGCCCTGCTCGGAGTCGGAACCTTGTCCAGGGTCCTCCACATCCTCCAGAACCGACTCATAGGGCCCCTCGCTGTCGGAATCTGGTGGCAGCTCCAACGGCTCCTGCTGGGCCACAACACTCCTGTCTGAGTATCCGGGCACGAGTTCATTTTGTTGATTCTTTGATTCCTGTCACCATGTTAAATTTACATCTCATTTCAGTTAATTTTATTGTTGGTTTCTGATCCTTGGGTCATAACAAATCCTCCTCCTCCTCATCATCATCATCATTATCATCAAAGTTGCTGAGGATGAGAAGCACTGCCATAGAGGATTGGGGAAGAGAATGTTTAATGGATTAATCATAACTAAAAGTAGCCCAAGGAACAGTGAAAATGCAGCATTACTTGTATCAGGGAAAGGATCTCCACTGGAACTGGGCCCAGCTAAAAAGGAAGGTTACTTAGCTCCAGGGAACAGTTTTCACACATGTGTGGGGTGGGTGCTAAAAATGTCTGGGAGTTGCTAGGAAAGTAATCCATGATCCCCATCATACCACCCAGTTTCCTTCACTTCCTTCCAGCCAGAAATATGTTGAATAGCCTGCCTTCCCTTACTTCTTCTTTGATACTGGCAAAGGCTAGAAAACAAGCCTGCATTCCAAAGTCATCACCTTTGACGTATTTGGGGGAAAAGTCTGATCATATCACTGTGAAGCATTACAAGGGATCTCAGCAGCAGAGAAAACAAGAGGGACATATTTGCTTTATTATCCTGGGAGTAAGGCTACTGGCTACTTATCTTCTCTCCCACTATGTATGTTCCCCACGTGTGGGATTCAAATAATTTAACAACCGGTTCTCTGCCTTAATGACCATCTGGGTAGGCGTGGCTCGGTGGTCATGTGACTGGGTGGGCATGGCCAACTCAATGTCACTCAGCTTGATGGGTGCCTCGTCTTAGCTGCTACAATGTCATAAGGGTTAACCGGAGAGGCAGTTTCTGTAAGCAGGTCAATAAAGATTAGGCTAGAAACAACACCAGAATGTTTCCTTCCTGCCTTCCTTACAGGATTAGTCCTGTAAAGTGGGGGGAAAAAACAAAATGAGATTTCTTCCAACAACCGGTTCTCCGAACTGCTTAGAAAGTTAACAACCGGTTCTCCCGGATAGGTGCGAGCTGGCTGAATCCCATCACTCCTAGAGTGGAGACATGTTTCAAATGCTGGGATCGAAAAGTAACAGAGAAACATGCCAAAAGTGCCAGGTAAATCAGCTCTGCCCTGCTCATGTATGGCTTGTTTTGCTGGTCTGTGCCACGCAATGGTCATGGCCACCAATCCTGAGGCTGAGCTCATAGTTGGTTCTTTTGCACAAATGTCCAATTTTCTTTCTTTGGTGCTTCCATCTCAAATCCACAACGTGATACAAACTACGAAGGCAATGCAGTTGTCAGCCTCTGCTTTGCTGCTGCTTCAGCTGCCATTGAAACGGGGAGGGGGGGCATGGTATTTGGGAGGGGTTTACTAATTGTGCTGGAGGAATATTCTGGAGGTCTGCTGCCTGTCGGACTGTGCATGTGGAGGAGGTTCCCGCCAAGGCCAAACGGCACCGACATTCCATCTCGGTGATGCCTTTCGAAGTTATCTCACACCTGACACTTGGGAGAATTATGATTGGACTGCCACTGGGATGCCAAGGGGTGGGGAATGGGTTATTTTATATATCACTCGCTTTCGCGCCTAAATAATCAGTCTTCGCTTTGCTACGCTTCTAATCATTTATAATTAGTAAAAGTACACTTGATTTCTATCAATGGAGTCTCGTGGTTTTCTTTCCTAATTACTCAATGAAGAGGTGCTGACAGCAGTCAAACAAATAATGGAGAGCTAAAGTAGCCGTTCCCAACCTGTATTCTCCAGGTTCTCCTGTTCTTTTCCGTTAAACCCTTGGATCTCATCCCCTGTCCTCTGCAGCCAATGTGACAATGATAGGAGAACGGAGGCCCAGATATGTAAAGATCACAAGTGTAGAGAAGACTGTAGAGAGCTTAACGTCCCACTGATTTACCTACAGACTTGGTATTGCCAAATAATTTCAGCACCGAACTCGATGGGCTGAGTTTTCCTTAGGTCAGTTGATCCAAAACTACTTATCCAGTGAAATGGGGAATTTAAGAATTCCTACCTCCTTAATGTATCTCATTCTCAAAAGCTGTTGCTATGCCTATGAGGCAGTGGTGGGCTTCAAATTTTTTTAGAACCTATTCTGTAGGTGTGGCCTGTTTTGTGGGAATGGATTGGTGGTCATGTGACCGGGTGGGCGTGGCCAACTTGGAAAATGTGGTGGAACTCACTTAACAATGCTCTTGCTTAGCAACCAAAATTTTGGGCTCAATTGTGATCATAGGTTCTCTTTCTTTTTCCTTCTTTCTCTCTCTCTCTCTTTCCTTCCTTCCTTTTGTCTCTCTCCCCCTCTTTCTTTCTTCTCTCTCTCCCACTTCCTTTTTCTTTTTTTTCTCTTTCTATCTTTGTCTCTCTTTTTTCTCTCCCTCTCCCTCCATTCCTTCCTTCCTTTCTTGTGTGTATCTCTTCCTTTCCTGTGTGTATCTCTCCCCCTTCCTTCCTTCCTTCCTTCCTTCCTTCCTTCCTTCCTTCCTTCCTTCTTCCTTCCTCCCTTCCTTCCTTCCTTCCTTTTGGAACACGAACCGGTTCCGACGTACTGGTGCGAACCGGGAGAAACCCACCCCTGCTATGAGGACACAATTAGAGAGAAGTTGAGGGCCAAATTGGTATCCCATAAAAAAAGACGTCCCAGGGTGTAAAAGCTGAAAATTGTCAGACTGCAAAGAGCTAATTATAGCTGTACACCACAAGTGAGATCCAGCAAGAGAGTTTATTTCATTTGTATGCCGCCCTTTTCCCTGAAGGGACTCAAGATTCTGCAATAAATACATTACACTGGCTTAGATGGGTCTTTTTATGATATAGTGTATCTTAGCTTTAGCCTTTCCCATGCACCTTCTTAAACTATGGCTACGATAACCAAGGAAAGCACCAATGCTCCACTAAGCACTGGATGATTTCCAATTGCACGGGGTGATTCGCAGTCAGAAGAGAATTCTTCTGCACAGCGAAGTGATGAGGGCTTAATGGATTCTGATGCTTTGCTTTAACCAGTAGTTCTGCATCACTGCATTTCACCCTTTTGTCGAAATGCAATTTCTTTGCTAATTTCCAAGCATGTCTTTTCCAGATACGCTTCACATCAAATAGCTACTCCTCTTCGCTACATGGCCATTAGAAATGAAAAGCCAAAGTTATATATATATATATTGGACAAGCTGAACATATAAAAAATGTATTTGTCACAGCTTTTTCCTATCCAGTGCTTTCAGTTATGCCCAAATTTGGAGTGTCGGGGTTCCCAGGCAGCATTGCTGGAAGTCTCAGGCAAAACAGACCCAGATAATGAACTGGAAAAGATCTGGGATTCCTACCTAAATCCTCATAGAACAGTATCTCCAAGGTGCATTGGATCAATAGCAAACAGATTGTCCTCAACCAGACCTCAAATATCACTTCTGGGCTAGGAAGAAACAGAAATGTACTGTATACTTCCTGTCTCCTTCTTCAGTAACAGCCTGCAGTGGAAACAATGAGATATATTTGTTTTGTGAAGGCTTGTCTCTCTGCAAGTCACTGGTTTTAAACATCTAACAAAGAGGGACTGGTCAATGCAGGCCTATGTGCCATTGTTGGTAATCTTCCTTTTTACACGTGACCGAGGCATTCAGACCATTTTGCTACAACATTAGACAAAGGAAAAGAAAATGTTCAAAATGTTTAAGCAGAGAAACGTTCAGAGAGAACTATTAGGAAGTTACTGACTGCACCCTAATTTGGGCAAAGAAAACAGTGCTATAGAAAGGGAAAGTCAGCAGGACAAAAATAAAACAAAATTGGGGGGGGGGAGGAAACCACTTCCTTTGCTGATACCATTCACTCTTCTAAAGCAGACGTAAAGTGAGATTTGGACATTAAGTGTGAAACCTACTGGGTCAGGCTGGACAGCCGCTTAGAACCCCTTTACTTCTATATTAAAAGCCACATAGACAGAGTTGGAGCTTGCAAAGGAAACAGGAAGCCAGTGCCTAACCTCAAGATGTCTCTATGTCAAAACCTATGTCAAAAGTCCAAGGTTCAATTAAAGTTCGTTAATGACACGTACTCCATAAACAAAAGGAGGAGTAAGACTCCATCTCCTTATCGTGGCACGACAAAACCGCGAAGCCATTATCCGCGGAAACATAAGCGCGTCGCTAAAGCCACAACGTCATCACCGCGCGTCATCACCGCCGCGACAACAGCACGGCAACAGAAGGGCGCTTTAAAACGGCGCCGCGGCAGAAAGCCGACTTCAATTAAGGTAAGGGTTAGGATTAGGTTCAGGGGTTTGTTTTAGGGTTAGGTTTAGGGTTGGGTTTAGGGTTAGGTTTAGGGTTAGGTTTAGGGTTAGGTTTAGGGTTAGGGTTAGGTTTAGGGTACTGAGTGCTTGGGAATGCGCGGATTTGCCCTCCGCAATTATGTCATCGCGGTAGGATCGCGTTTTTCCTTAGCGCTTCGAACGGCGCGAATTAGTCTTCACGCTTATGTCTCCGCGGATAAGGGCTTCGCGGATTTGTGGTGGAACCTCTCCTTATAAGGCTTTCTCCTCAAGGTAACCACTAAGAAATGTGTTAAGTATTTCCGTGTTGCAATGCTTTTGAGAATGAAGGTTGTTCAGAACTTGCAATGCTAAGCCATGGGCTGGCTTTCTGAATCTGGCTGCCAAATAAACTTTTCCTGTATCCTGAGAAGTCTAAAGCCTGTCATTTTCTGCAACACTTCCTCCGCCTTTCGGACTTCCAATAGCCTAGACCCACCCAGGGATTCAAGAGCCATCCAGTTCCCATTTGATTCCTTTGGTTTTCAAAGAATGTGAGAACCAACAGAAGAAGTGAGAAGAGCCAGAAGTCATCAGAGAAGTCCATGTAATTGTTGTTGTCTTTATTGTTTAGTTCAGAGAAGACAAGATTCTTTTTCATTTATTGACTGAAATTGTTGGATACACAAGAGCATTTGTTATAAAGACGTTTATTTACATGGATGGTTCGGAGGGGACATGGAGCAATGGGCTTCCTGAAGCAGCACGCATTGATATGGCACAGCCCATATTTGGCAGGGACTGGAATAGCTGAGCGAAGAAGGAACCAGGGAATGGCCCCCAAGGATGTATCCAAGCCATGCGATCCTAACAAATTCCACAATGGAAAGAAAGGGCTTCTCTCTCCAGCCTCTCCCCCCCCCCCGCCCCCGAAGCATTGATCTGTAATGCTCTGTCTGCACACACACAGATGCACATTTTCGTGATTGGCTATTCAGTGAGTAAGACAAGGGCTGGCCAAGACCAGCTGGAAACTTGACATGTAATCTTTATGTCTGCTTCTTGTGAGACAGCCCTTTCTCGGTGCGCAAAGCACACTTGCAATTGTGCATCCTGGGATAATGCAAAGTCTCATACAACACACTGAAGGTCCAATAGGGACTAGAAACTTACTCATTTTGCATACCTCCCTAGACGAGGGTCAGAGGAACAAGAATAGGCAGGTTATTACAAAGAACAATAAGGTATTACATACCCTTTTTTCATACCTATAAGCTAACATAGAACTTATTTTGCACTTATTTTGCACGCTCAGAACGTACGTTTTTATTTTTTTTTTATTTTTTTTTTGCATACCTGAATGGACAGTTTGTTTATTTCACACAGCTGCTATATGGAAAGTCAAGCTTTCAATTACATAAAAGTGAGAGGAGAGATGACACTGTTTATACAATTTATAGTAACATCCAGTATCATCTTTTTGAGGCAGAGGAAAAAATGGGAGGAAAAGATTTTAGAAATCTGCCAGACCCAGAGTTGGACAATAGTGTCTGTGTGTGTTGTATGGCTTACTAGAATTCAGTATTTGTGGAATCCTGAGAATCTGAACTTTCTTTAAAAACAATAACAAGCAAACAAGCACCTAGCCCTCATGGTTACGGGGAATTGATCTGAAAACCTACCGACCAAACGTGTAGCAGAGTCAGAATGGAATCTCGGCCCAGAAAATTCTAATTCCAGCCTGTCTCTTCTACAAATACGTTATATTATCTGGTAAACGGTCTTCCTCAGGCCTGAATTTTTTGTATATAGGAAAACAATTGCACAGCAGCTGCTAGTCCTCATTACTTTCTTATTAGCATTGGTCACAGTTTCCCCCCCTATCTGAGATGGCATCAATTCTCTCAGACATTCCCCACCCTTGATCAAGTCATTGGTGCTGCTTAAAGGGAGGAGATGGGGAAATTGAAGGTGATGTTGATAATTCATGGGTCTTTTTAAATAAAATATTACTGGGCATAAACAAGTAGGTGACAGTCACCTAATCCTAACATCACAATACTCTGGGACTCGGTCCAAGATAGAAAGTTGATGCAGGAGTAAGGCTCCCGATATTTCAACTAAGACTGGGCGATCCAGATTGGCTCATAAGATTGGATACTTACCATAGCAATTTTAACCTTTGCAAAGGACATTTTCTCCACTAAATTCATTAAAGCATAAGGCTAGAGCCCACCCACCCACCAGTGGTGGGTTTCAAAAATTTTTCGAATCTACTCTGTGGGTGTGGCCTCCTTTGTGGGAGTGGCTTGCCGGCCATGTGACCTGGTGGGAGTGGCTTGCTGCCCATGTGTTCTCTCTCTCTCTCTCTCTCTCTCTCTCTCTCCTTCCTTTTGTCTCTCTGTCCCTTTTTCCTTTTTTTCTTTCATCTCTCTCACTTTTTCTTTCTTTTTTTCTTTTTTTCTTTCTTTCTTTCTTCCTTTCTTTCTCTTTCTCTTTCTCTCTGTGAGTCTGCTGGTGTGTGTGTATGTGTGTGTGTGTTTGTGTGAGTGGTGGGTTTCAAAAAATTTTGGAGCTTCTTCTGTAGGTGTGGCCTGCTTTCCGGGTCCACTGGTGGAACCTCTTCTAACCGGTTCGGTAGATTTGACGAACCGGTTCTACCGAACTGGTGCGAACTGGTATGAACCCACCTCTGCCACCCACCCATCTTAATCAGGTTATGAAACAAGCGTACATTCTTTGAAAGGGTCATTTTTAAGGTCAATGCAGTAATAATATTTAGCCATGGCTAAGATCTCCCGAGGGGAGGGGCGAAGGAGGTGGGCTCTTAGCCTACTGTTGATTATTAAATGACAGCTAATATATCAGGATGGTAGGACTACACTAGCAGGAAGAAAATGTATCACATTTTCCAGAATGCATCTGGGAAAAGGCACAGACTTTATAGAGCCAAAAAGCGGTAAAACAGGCCAATACACTTCCAATCTGCAAATTTTAAGTTAGGCTATTCCAATCACAACAGATTCCAAACCAGAAACCGAGTCAGTGAGGGAAACAGCATGGAAGCATGTATCCACAATATCATGTAATAGACTTCTATATGAAACCAAGCAAAGGTCATGTTTTCCTTGTGGAAGATCTGCTATGCCTCTAGCAGATTCCTGATCCCTTGACATCTCTCCTTGTTGTAGGACTCTGCCCAGGAGCACTGAGATGGAAATGCAATGCTGGCAAGGGATTCACCAAGATCTCTCTTCCCCACAGGTGCTGTAGCTGCAACCTGCAGTCCCAACCATCAAGATCTGACTGGAAAAGATGTTGCCGTGATAACACTCGGCATCTACCTGTTCAAATAACACTCCCATATTAACTCTTGTAATAAGTCACATCGCTTTCAGCCTGGAAGTAGCACCTGGCTGAAAAATGTCAGTCCCGTGCCCAGCCTTTCCCCACTTGGTTTTCTCCAGGTTTATTTGGACTACAGTTCTCACCATCCCCAAATGCCATGCCTATGCCACGAGAAGGGGGTAGGTATTATAGGGCATTTCATCCGGTGGGTCCCAAGCAGTGGTGGGATTCAAATAATTTAACAACCGGTTCTCTGCCCTAATGACCAGCTGGGTAGGCGAGGCTCGGTGGTCATGTGACTGGGTGGGCGTGGCCAACTCAACGTCACTCAGGTCGATGGGCGCTTCGCCTTAGCTGTTACGATGGTAATAAGGGTTAACCGGAGAGGCAGTTTCTGTAAGCAGGGCAATCAAAATTAGGCTAGAAACACCACCAGAATGTTTCCTTCCTGCCTTCCTTACAGGATTAGCCCTGTAAAGTGGGGAAAAAACAAAAGGAGATTTCTTCCAACAACCGGTTCTCCGAACTGCTTAGAAAGTTAACAACCGGTTCTCCCGAATAGGTGCGCACTGGCTGAATCCCACCACTGGTCCCAAGTAGAACCTTTGTAGAAAGAAACGGCATAGATAATTGCTGCCTTTAAAGAGGTTGTTCCAAAGACACTTTACCAAAAGACAACTAGTCTTTCTTGTTGTTGTTTTTTTCCCTTGAAAACATTTTCCTTTTTTATCCAAGCTTCTTGCCCACATTAGGGTGCAGAAGCTTCTTGGATGAGAAGCAAAATGTTTTCAAGGGGAAAAAAAAACAAGAAATTCCAGTTGCCTTTTGGAAAAGCACTTTTGGGACAACCATGACCTAGATGATTGAGAATCTCCATCGACCTTTTAAAGATGTCATTTTTCTCCGTGACCTGTCAAAAGCGCGAACGTCATAAGCGCGCCGACAACACCGTGGCGCTAAAACCGCGATTTCAAAAGCGCGCCGACAACAGCGCGCCGACAACAGCGCGCCGACCGAAGCGCGATTTCATTTAAGGTAAGATTTACAGTTAGGTTTAGGGTTAGGTTTAGGGTTAGGTTGAGGGTTACGTTACAGCGCGCTTCTCTCGGCGCGCTTTTGTCGGTGCGCTTTAGGGCTAATTAGTCGCTCATTCGTCGCGCGGTTTTGTCACCGCGCTTTAGACACCGCGGTTTAGTCAGGCGCGTTTTTGTTGTGCGCGCATTTGTGGTGGAACCTTTTTCTCAACTATTTAGGTCATACATAAGTTCATATGTATCAGTCTGGTTTATGTGAAGTTGAAATGTATAGCCCAATGCACCTCGTGATATCTACTGAGCCTTCCCAACCTGGGGCCCTTCCAGAGTGTCTATGAGTATAGGAATTCCAGGAATAGCTCCAGGATAGCAAGAGAACACAGCAGTAGACTGAAATAGATAAAGTGGGGGCCAATATATTTTCCATCCTTGATACCCCAGATCTTCCTAATTGAAGGCAGATATGAAACCTTCTGCAAGCAAGCGTGCCATTTATCACTGATCTAAGCCCATATCCCAATTTCTGCTCTGCATCCCTTTAACATTATTTCCCAAGGAAAATACAGAAAGGCTAGTTTCGTAGAGAATTCCAGATTCCTCAATCTCTCATTGATCGGGTTTGTCTCTAACCCTCCCTTCAGCTGGAACACAGCTTTCCTGTGGGCCTTCGCACATATAATCTTGCATAGTCAATTCTACATCGCAGAGTTTTCACTTTTATGTGTTTACAACTTGAGGAAGAAGCAGGCATTTTTTTTTATCATACCGGATTACAAATCAAAACATATGTTCAACAAAAAAAAATATCTCCATTTTGGTATCATCCCACATGCTTTCCTCCTCCTCCTCCCTCCACTTATCCGCTCTTTCTTCCAGCGAATCCATAGGCTGCCTGAATAAGAATGCAGCAACCTTTGTGTAATGCCAACGCAGGTGACTGTACAGATACAACAGTAGATATGCACAATCCATGGCATAAAAGCATAGAGTCTCCGTACTGCACAGCCTGCAAAATCCTCTGAAGGTTTGGGATCCAGGATTCCTAGCTCACACACAGTCTGCGATGCTGGAGCAGTTTGCTTGATTAAGTGGAGAATTGGTGCCTCCAGGTGCTTCCTGGAGAGATGGAGATTAAGTCCTAGAGCCCAAGGAAGGAAGGGTGCTGAAAGGTAATAGTCCTGCAGGAAAGAGGCTGGTTTACTGTTTGGGCAGAGTCCCATAAGGAACAAGCAATTGAAGCTGCTTCCAGAGAGTTCCTTTTTTTTGGTTGACTTCAATGTTCTTTTGGGCAGCATCCTGAAAGCAAGGAAGGCTGACAACAGAGCAGCAAAAGACAGGAAAAGTGCATGTAAGGGGAGCCCCCCCTCTAAGGGCCAGTGCAAGATCTGCAGAAGGGAAACGGTTGTTGCTCGGAGTCACACTTATCCTCCCATCCTCAACGAGGTGGGGATGGCAATAAAGCAAGAATGGAAGGGGTAAGATTTAAGGCTTATATGCATCTGCATAGAAACGTATGTAAACTGATTAGAGCAAGAGACTAAAGTATACTAGGCAGAGTCTGTTCCAAAGACCGAGGGCCATCCCGTACATTATGTGGCAGTAAAAATAGGCTTGCCACCCGACAGCCTTTCCCAAATCTCTGATTACATGTGTGCCTGTCCAATCAATGCATATCAGCCATCACGGAATTAGCTCTTTGCCATTTTCAATGCACACCAGAGAACCATAATGTGTGAACGGCCCTAGGAAAGGCTGACAAAGCATGCAAGCGATGAAACAGAGGTGTACTCTAAAGGATAGCAATAGCAATAGCAATAGCAGTTAGACTTATATACCGCTTCATAGGGCTTTCAGCCCACTCTAAGCGGTTTACAGAGTCAGCATATCGCCCCCAACAGTCCGGGTCCTCATTTCACCCACCTCGGAAGGATGGAAGGCTGAGTCAACCTTGAGCCGGTGAGATTAGAACCGCTGAACTGCAGATAGCAGTCAGCTGAAGTGGCCTGCAGTACTGCACCGGGATGCAATGGAGAGTGAAGACTTGATCTCTTTCACGAGTACTGTAAATCAGGACACGCCCTTAAGTATAAATACGGTCAGGGTTGGGCCTTGAATTTTTCTCTCTCTTTGTAAACAAGAATTTTCCAGCAATAGATTTAATGCAAAAATATATATTTATTAGGAAACGGATTAGCTTTTTATCATATGTCTTCAAAACTGAAAAGGAACAAAAGTCCATTCAAGATGTAGTTCCAGACTGATATGTCGAATGAAATTCTAACCAGGATTGACTTGAATTTGGCCTTGCTACTATCTAGTTGTTTCCAAACCAGCCATAGTCCCTCAGGTAGGAGCATAGCTATGGTTTATTATCCCATGAACCTATGAATTGGCTTGGAAACGCAATTCCTGAGAGCATGTAGAGAGCACCCTTTCTTGCTATTGAGTCACTAAGGCCTCTCGTCACAAGTGGGTATGGTAGACAACATTTTATCATGGCCTCAACCAGGGGTGGGTTTCTCGCCCTGTTCCAACCGGTTCGGTTGGAACGGGGCCGGTGGCGTCCTCGTGCATGCGCGCAGCGCACGCATGCGTACTAGCATTTGTGCGATGCTCCAGCTGCTCCTGGAGGATCGCGCAGGCGCTGTATGCGTCCTGCGCATGCGTGGAAGCGCAGAACTCGTCAAAACAGAGTAAGGAACGCGGGCGGGCGGGTGGACACTTCGCCGTTCCCGGAAGTTACTTACTTCCAGGTTCGCCGACCAACCAGTTCGCGGGGACTGCCGTGAACAGGTTGAACCCCCCCCCCTGGCCTCAACCCATTGCTCTTAAAGATAGCATTTTCTCCCATAAAGTCTAAAGCTTCATTAGCTTGGGGGTTAGCTGCCATTAGTGGGAGCAGCACACTGACAGCCTAACATTTTTGAACTTATGAAATGGACATCAAGCATAACATCAGGAAGGGTTAAGCCCAAGCATGTTCTTTTTTCAAGCAAATGAGAAACAACTCATGAGAAATGGCGGAAGCAAGGCTGAGCCAAAAAAAGAGATGAAAAGTCAACGGTTGAAGTTGAAGAGCGAAGGAAGGTAAGCATGAGGGGCAGGATTTTGTCCAACAATAGAGGCTACCACATCTGGGCTATAAATGGAGGATGACCACTGGACAGATGGAAAGAAGCACAGGAAATTCTCTCTCTGGCGCCATCTCCTGAGAAGTCTGGATTTTTGCAATCCAAGCATGCTAGCCTTAAGTTTAATTTCAACATCATTTTTTTTCACTGGGAGCTGCCCAGAGTCGGATAGAACATAAGACAGCTGTATAAATGTTTTAAATAAATAAATAAAGTAAGCAGGCTTCTTGCCTCATTTGTACTAGCAAGACTCCTATGCTTTTAACAAGCAGCCTGATATGAAAACTGGATTCATATACTGCACTAAGCCTTGGCTTTTTAAACCATGGTCTGTGGCTTAAGCAACAGTTTTTTTTTAAAATACAATTTCATCATAGCTTTTCATTCTTAAAACTCCAGAGCAGACAACTGGCTGTGTCAGCACAACTTGCTATGCAATAAAATGTGCTTTTTCCACCAGAGTGTTTGTGTTCACCCAACCTGATAAGCCACATCCAAACAAATCACTCTCTGTGTTAGTGCAGTGTATGAAAGCTTCTATCAGAAGATTTTTTTTATGACATGAAAACAAAGCGACAGGAAAAGCCAAACATTGCCTGATTCAATTGTGTATCTGAGCATCAGGCAGCTATGAAGGGAAGAGTTGGGCCAGTAAACAGTCAGCAAATTTAATGATATAAAATTACAAAATAAACAATCTGTAAATGATTAGCCCGAAGGAGAATGGAAAATTGTGTCTAATGGCTCTAAATTAAACGTTAAAACAAAAATGGGGCAGGAAATACATGAAAATAGTCTTCAAATAAATAATCTTTGTTGCTTCTGTTGGCCATCCTATGATTATCCAAGAAAGAAATGAAGGACATTTCATTTCATACCGCTGTGAGAAAGTAATTTAAAAAAAAAACATTATCTTAACTCGTGACCCGACAATTGCGCGATAGACATATGCGCGCCGACAAAATAGCGCCGATTAAAACGCGACGTCAAAATCGCGCCGTCAAATTCGCGACGATAAATTCGCGACGACAAAAGCGCGATGACAAGCACAATAAAATCGAAAAAAATCACTGTTAGGTTTAGGGTTAGGGTTACTCACTGGCACGAGTTTGTCATCGCGCATTTGTCAGCGCGCATTTGTCGAAAACCAATTAGCGATTTTGACGGCGCTCATTTAGGTTCCACCACAAAACCGCGGTAGAATAAAGCGCGCTCGACAAAAGCGCGTACGTGACGTCATCACAGCGCGATGAAAACATCGCGCTGTGAGCGGTAAATTTAAAATTAAAGCGAAAACCTTACCCTAACCCTCCCAAACCTAACCCTAAACCTAACCCTTAACCTAACGCTAAACCTAACGCTAACCCTTAACCTAACGCTAAACCTAACGCTAACCCTTAACCTAACCCTAAACCTAACTCTAACGCTTAACGTAACCCTAAACCTAAACCTAACCCTTAACCTAACCCTAACCCTAACCCTAACCCTTACCTTTATGTGAATTGGCTTGCTTTAATTTAATTTTAATTTTAATTTAATTTATTTTTAATTTTTTTCGTAGCGCTGCTGATGACGTCACGTACGCGCTTTAATCGGGCGCGCTTTAGTGGACCGCGGTTTTGACGGGTCACGCTCATTTATCCGTCGCGGTTTTGTCGGCGCGCATATGTCTATTGCGCATTTGTCGGTGAACCCTCTTAACTTTCTGCACAGAAAAGACAGGAGGAAGTCAAAAGAAGGGGAGGAGGGGGAGGAAACTGTGGCATCCCAAGAGCCAAAATTGTGGAGTGAGGCAAGAGACAGGAGCTGCCTAAGGCACGAGATGAGACCAAGGCATAGGAGCAAAAGCTGGATGAAGACAACTGACTGATGTTCACTCTCGCTTGATCTATGCAGGAGGAGGCAAGGGGTGTCTTTGGAACAGTCTCTCCAGGGAGCCATGGGGGAGGGCGGGTGAAGCTGGTGTGGTAAAGTTTCAGGGCCCAAGTTGGAAGTGCAAGGCATGGAAGGGGGATGGCTGTGCCCCCTCCAGGTTACCTAGAGGAGGGGCTGCTGCATTCAGAGGCAGGGCAACAAAACTGGTGGACGTCCTCAGCCTCGTCATCATCCCTAGAAAAGTGGGGAAGGGACAGACAAACAGACAGAGATGGATTAACACCCCGAGGACACACCCGCCATGATTAGGGGAAGGGGCAAATGGGGTGATGGTTGAAATGGAGATGGAAATGTAATGAAGCTGCAAGAAGGAACAAGGGGATGGTGCAAGGGAACTTAACACTTTTGATTTTTCAATGTCTTCTACACACAAACACTTTTTGGGGTTGCCAAACCATACTCCACAGAACCTCTTTTAGATCTTCAGCTTAGCAAACCTCCCCTAAAAGCTACAGAAACAGACAGGATTACGTGTTCTGCTGCTTATTCCCAGATTCATCACCACTTTTTTCTCACTTTTGCTGCAAAAGAACTGGAAGTGCTGTTTTGCGTGACTACAAAGAGGATACTCGGACTAGAGTAGGAGGATCTGTAAAGATCTAACAGTGGAAGGAATTGGAATAGTTCTGTGCGATCAAACTGAGGGTTATGAGGGTTATAAGATGGCAAGGAAAAACGGCCTTGCTTTGGTTCTGTTCCTCCAGGAACAGCTCAGACCTGCCCCTTAAAGAGGTCAACAGGAAGTTTTCCAAGCACAGAAATAAGCATTTAAAAACAAACCAACGTCTGAACATGCGCAGCTGTTACAAAGGCAAACATCCTAGAATATGTGGCCATTTTAAACTAACAAGGTGTTCAACTGCCAAGCCATTGCCTATAAATCTACCAAGTCCCTTGTGTAACAAAAGAGGTATATTCAGTTCCCCCACTCTTTATCTTCATCCTGCAAAAATGAGCAGGAGTTCAAAACCCAGCTGCTAGTGAAGCCAAAAGACAGGGCTGGGGAGAAACCCATTTCAATGTTTAGCAATATAGATCAGAGTTTCCACCTGGGTATTTTATTCTACAATATAACACACTGTTTCTTTGCCCAATACATCTGAGTTTGCTTTCTTCCTCTTTTCTTTCTTTTTTTTTGCATTCATCTTTTAACTATTAACGCAAAGCCACCAAGTCCTGGCTGTTCCAGCAGGCTGGGGGGGGCTGAGAAGCATCTACCTCCACGGAAATTGTGAATGTTGGTTTTGTTTTTAATATGTTGTCTTTGTCTCGTTCCCCCCTTTCCCTTGTCTTTTGTGAGCCGCCCGGAGTTCTCCGGGAGTGGGCGGCATACAAGACAAATAAACAAACAAACAAACAAATAAACAAATAAATAAATAAACGCACATGGAAACATAATTCAATTCAATTCAATTCAATTTATTAGATTTATAGGCCACCCAATCCCAGAGGTCTCCGGGCAGCTTACACAGAACAAGAAAAATTAAAAATTAAAAAAAAAATTAAAAAATTAAAAATTCTCCAACACGTATTCATTCTGATTGGGGCTGGACCCTACATAATAAGGTCAACAGCCCCAGGCCTGCCGCAACAGGTCTTAACAGCTTTTCTGAAGGCCACGAGGATGGGTGAGGTCCGGACCTCTGGGGGTAGCTGATTCCACAGGGTCGGAGCAGCCACAGAGAAGGCTCTCCTCCGGGGGCCCGCCAGCCGACACTGTCCGGCTGACGGCGTCCTAAGGAGGCCCACCCTGTGGGATCTTATCGGCCGTTGGGAGGTATGTGGCAGTAGGCGGTCTCGCAAATACGCTGGTCCTGAGCCATGTAGGGCTTTAAAGGTAATGACCAACACCTTGAATTGCATCCGGAGACCAATTGGCAGCCAATGCAGCTCGCGGAGGATAGGTGTAATATGGGTATATCTCGGTACACCCAATATCGCTCGCGCAGCTTCATTCTGGACTAGCTGTAGTCTCCGAACTCTTTTCAGGGGTAGCCCCATGTAACACCTGATTTATGTGCCAGATCATTACTTCAGTTAGCACTGAGGTCTCCCATCCACCTGCTGTTCACAAGAGCACAGACAGTAAAACACTCAGTGGGGTTATTTTATTTCTTAATTTCTGTGAACCTTTTTCTTTTTTCCCCTGCATAAAATAGCAGCGGTTTTGCTGCAGTTCTTGTAGTCTGTGTGTTTATCCACTTTCACTTGAGATTATTGCATTTCTAGACAGAAATCCTTAGGATCTTATCTTTAAATTTGCCTTCCATTATCTATATTATATGGGTTTCATCACATTTATATTAGTTTTATTCTGTTTTATATGCAATCCTGACTCTCTGTTGCATAAAGGAAACTAAAAATACACTGGCATTATTTACTTTTTGGCGATGTAAAGCAGAGGTGGGTTCCTACCAGTTCGCACCAGTTCGGTAGAACCGGTTCGTCAAATCTACCGAACCGGTTAGAAGAGGTTCCATCAGTGGACCCGGAAAGCAGGCCACACCTACAGAAGCGGTTCCAAAACATTTCGAAACCCACCACTGATGTAAAGGAACATACCACTCGGTGAGAATGGAAGGATCAGGTTCAGCACCTGTTATGTAACCTCGTCCAGTCAATTTCAAGAACATTAGCAGAATTATACGACCCTCAGTTCTCTCATAACATGATGGCCATTTCCACTTCTCTTCTTCTACTTTTGGCCACAACAATGCAAATGTTTGCAGATGCCAACAGATCTTGCTTGGTACTTGTGTAATTGGATATGTTAGATACCAGAAACATTGGTAATGGTTTACACCAAGGTCCTTTGTTCCGCCAGGACAGAGATTCAATCTGATTGGTCAAAGGGTCTGACAGCTCTCTATAAAAGGGCTGCTGTCAGACTGAACCATCGCTGGATTGTACATAGTTGGCTTCTGCTAATAAAGAGCTGTTTGTTACTCTGAAGCCTGAGTGTGCCTTCATTCACCCAATTCAACAGGATAAATAAATCCAAACACATTCCCCATGTTGTGGCTGTGCTACACAGGTCTGGGTTCAAAAGAAATAAGACTGGAAATAGCTGTGGATGGAACACGGCATGAAATAGAAGACTTAGCTTCATAACTGTGTACAGCCAATCACTCAGGGACATTGTGCAGTTGCCTTGTCCTGCTCCTTTACTGTAATTCTTGGAGAGCTATCAATGCCTAACTTCAGTGTTACTCAACCTTGCCAACTTTAAGTCAGGATGCTGCTGGGGAATTCTGGGAGCTGATGTCCACCTGTCTTGAAATTGTCAAGGCTGAGAAACACTGGCCTACAGAATTCATATTGGAACCCACTAGCACAGGGGTGACAAACTCGATTTCATTGAGGACCGCATCAGGGTTGTGTTTGACCTTGGAGGCCAGGTGGGTGTGGCCAGGATGGGCATGGCCAGCTCGACCTCACTCGTGTTGGGGAGGCTGCAATGGCCTCCTGCAACCTTCTGCCAGCGAAAACGGAGCTCAGGAAGGCCACACATGGGCATCCCAAGCTCCATTTTCACTAGCAGTGGGTTGCAGAAGACCATTGCAGCCTCCCGATCTCTGTTTTCACTGGCAGAGAGGCACTGCAGGCTGGTCCTTCGCTGTTTCCAGGTAAGCACCCCACGTGCTGGATCCTGCTCGTGGGCCTTGAGTTTGACAGCACTAGCAAGTGGATAGCCTTAGTGTGCCTTCATTCACCCGATTCAACACTGGCAACGAAGGTGGGATTGGAAGGCAACTAGGCAGACAAAAAGAGCACAACAATCCAGCATGTCAATCCAGCCCGGAGCACGGCGCGACATCGAGCAGCCATCTTTGAGCGGAAAATTCAAATGTGCTCAGGAACCCAAGATGACAACGCATGCCACACCGACTCTGTACAGCCCAGCCACTGAACACTGGGAATCCTACATGATGAGGTTCGATTGCTTCCTCGAAGCCAATGTAGTAGTAGTAGTTAGTAGTAGTTTATTGGTCTCCCGAAGGACTCCGGGCGGCTTACAATAAAAAGGGGAAGGGGATAAATGACCTCATGAGCCTTTCTGAAGGCTGGAAAAAGAATATGTTCCTGAGCTACTGCAGACCAGAGGTGTTCGAGACGGCGAAGGATTTGTCCAAGCCAACGCCACTGCAATTGGTCGTTTGGTCGGTTCTACAACAGACACTGAGAACACACTACGCTCCCAGACCGTCTAAGTACATCCAGAGGCACGAATTCAACATCCGTAACCACTCAGAAAGGGCGCAGCGTACTGCGAGTTTAGAGATCTTGATGAACTACTACTTGACCGCGTCATATGCAGTGTTAAGAGTAAGCTAATCTTACTCTCCAAATTGTCCTAGATGAAGCCAGGGCTACTGAGTCTTCAATTAAATCAACGGAAACCAGAGGTGGGTTCCTACCAGTTCACACCTATTCGGGAGAACCGGTTCATCAAATCTACCGAACCGGTTAGAAGAGGTTCCACCAGTGGACCCGGAAAGCAGGCCACACCTACAGAAGAGGGTCCAAAATTTTTTGAAACCCACCACTGGTCTTTGGATACGATTATTCTACACTATCATGGTCGTATTTATAAAACTCAGTGCCTCTGTGAAAGGTAAGGATGACTACTGCGTTTGTGGTGCAATCAGAACATTGCGTGTGTTGAAGTTGTTTTAACGCAAACCAAAGATGCCTTTTAAAAAACAAGTTTACATCATATTCTTATGCATGCATATTCTTATTACCTGTGTGTGAGGTAATTTAAGGTGGTTCTGATAAGTGTCGTCGGCATCTTCATATCCGGTCACATGGGTGGCAAGCCACTCCCATCCAGTCACATGGGCAGCAAGCCACTCCCACAAAGGAGGCCACACCCACAGAGTAGGTTCAAACAAACCCACCACTGACAGAAACCCTGCAGCGCCCAAATAGTACAAAGAGTGCGCGGAAGAACGCAGGCGTGCATCGCGAGGCCACAGAGCCTGAAGGCTCAGAGAGAGAAGATGACAGCTACCGCATGCACAGTGATCGCACCAAGCCAGCATGAAAATTTGAACTGCGTTTCCCGCCTTGCGCCGGCTGTGAAGGAAACCACCTCAGAACACATTGCCGTTTCCGTGATGCCAGCTGTCAACGCTGCGAATGCAAGGGGCGCATCGCCAAGGTCTGCAGAAGCGATCGCCCCGCTACCTTGGAGGCCAGGTGGGTGTGGCCGGGATGAACATGGCCAGCTCGACCTCACTCATGTCAGGGATGCTGCAATGGCCTCCTGCAACCCTTTGCCAGCGAAAACGGAGCTCAGGAAGGCCACACATGGGCATCTCAAGCTCCATTTTCACTAGCAGTGGGTTGCAGAAGACCATTGCAGCCTCCCAATCTCTGTTTTCACTGGCAGTGGCACTGCGGGCTGGTCCTTTGCTGTTTCCAGGTAAGCACCCCGCGTGCTGGATCTGGCCCGTGGGCCTTGAGTTTGACAGCACTAGCAAGTGGATATCCTCTCTAGGAGTAAGTATAAAAAGTAGAGATTTTTTGTCTTGAAGAGCTAATTCTTCAAATAATGCCTCCTTTTCACTCACTTCAGGAAATCTGTCTGTCTCCCTCAAATTTTACATAGATTCTATGCAGACATTCAGGATGCCATACATATATTACACAGACATTACACAGCCTGCATATAGACATTTGCTACTCACCACTCTTCAGTTCTTAGGAAGAGAATGCCTGGTTACTAATTGATATACAGTTTTGGTTTTAGAGAAAAAGTGTTAAAGACTTCCCCATGGAAAGAGAATTAAAAACATTAAGGATGCATCACAGAAACACTTAATCATAAGAATGAGGGTCCTTAAACCCTTGTTTAATTAGGATTAGAGAATCATTGGGGCTGTCTTTTTGACACATGACGTTACTGTCCTCCTCACTTATCATCTTCAGAAGGAAGCCCAAAGCACTTTTCCTGATAGTTTTCCTACAGATGCCCAATAATTTGTTTCCTTTCTGCTGCCTTTAATGGCCTCCCTGTAAGCATCATCTCCAATGATTTTCAGTGACTCTCCTCCAGGGCTTTAGATAAAAAGGGCCCTTTTCACCGCCGCTCTCTGAAGCCCTCTTAACTGAAATCTTTAGGAACTCAACTTGCTCATTTCTTTATTTCTTTGCACTTTTTGTTATGGTAAGCTTTCCTGAATTGATAAAATTCAGATAATCACTAAATGATAGAATAAGTGGATTCTTCGGTATTGCTTTGCTGCCACCTGAATCAGGTAGGCTGGCTGCTTGTTCCCCTCTGGGAAACCTGCTCCTCTCTAGAATTGCCTTGTGACCCAAAAGAAAGGAAGGCATGTACTCCTATATAGAAAATGAGCTCCACATTTGAAAATGCAGTTAAGCTAAGTGCCTTTTTTTTTTTAAATGGTCAAGCATTGTTTATGGAAACGGAAAGAACAGTACAATTGCCTTTCGCTCAAAGAAATTCTAGTACTTTTCTCTCTCTTTTCACATAAGGGTACAGATACGCTCATACAAATAGGCTTTTTTGGAGTGGGGGAGGAAATAGCAAAAGGATTGACTTTTCCAAGCCATACTGTCATATTTATGGCACATGAGCTATGAGCAAGAGCATTTACAGGAAAAAAAAATAGCAATTCTGTAAGAGTAGTTAGAAAGGTTTCTGCTGAAATTATGCAACATGCTGCTGATCATCTGTGCCATGTGCTATTCCTTCCCTGGTTATGTTTCACTATAGGACGACGACATTGTCCACCATGGCTAAATTGCATGAATATATTTCAACTAAGGTTTTGGTGGTTCGTAGGCTACTCAGAGCTTATGGGAATTGAGTAGTACAGGTAGTCCTCTTTCAGTGACTGTTGGCAGTAACAATGGTGATGAAAAACTGACTTTACAACTAACCTTTGCAAGTTTGTAAAAGAAAGCTGAAATAAGACGATACATAAATAAATAAGCAAGCAAGCATAGGGGCAGTTTGACTTGGTGACTGCTTCGTTTAACAACCAAGTTGTCAATCCCAGCTGGGGTTGCTAAACAAGGACAACTTGTATGGAATCGATCCATATGTAAACAGAGAAGTAGTCCGTAGGACAGTCTGCAGCATAGATAGAGGTGTAAGACAAGGCCTGCCAGGGGTGGCCTTCAAAAATTTCAGCAAGGGCGGGGGAAGGAGGATCCACGTCGCGATGTCACAACGTGCGGTCTCGATACTCCGAGACCGCTGTTGACACTCCTTCCACGGCCAGCTCAAGCCTGAGGGTACCGGGAAATTTATCTGGTTATGTTGCAGGCCCATAGCGAGCTCTGAGCGAACCAGCTCTAGAAGTTCCAGCCGCGGCCTGTGAAAGGTTCCAGGAGCTTCCACCAAGTGAAGCTGCGGAGCAAACAGGTCCGTCCGCCCTGTCCAAGGAAACCCTTCCTACTGAACTGCGCAGGTCAGACAGAGGTACCCAAAAGCCAGCCTCCCTGCATGACTACGTAACAAGTAGGATTGTTCCATCCAAGAGGGGAGGGGTGTTAGATACTTGTTCTAACTACAATGGTTTCCACCAAGGTCCTCTGTTCCGGTGGGAACAGAGGTTTAATCCTATTGGTTGAAGGGTCTGACAGCTCCGTATAAAAGGGCTGCTGTCAGTCTCAACCTCCGCTGGATTGTTCTCACTTGTTGTACTTAATAGAGAGCTGTTGTTACCGTTAAGCCTGTGTGTGCCTATCCATTACCCAATCTAAAAGTCATGAAGCTGTGATTCAGAAGTACCAAAATCTTACAACTCTTGAAAAACTCACTGACTTTTCTTCCTTTATCATGGCATGAGCCTTTGTAGATTGGAGTCTAGCTTATTAAACCGTTTAGTAAGTTAGAGTCCAAGAACATTGTAGGAATAATATTCTAAATATTCAATAAATATTCTAAAAGGTTAGAAAATATTCCCAAGAATTCGACGAAATGGGATGTGATCCAAAGCTCGTTTCATAGTGAACACGCTAGTGTCGTAAGAAAAGCTATGCCAGTTGTACAAACAAACTTAAGTAACAGTTCATGTCTCTAAAGACTATTACGGTCTTGAGAGACCGCCTACTGCCAATTACCTCCACGCAACCCATTAGATCTCATCGACTAGGCCTCCTCCGAGTTCCATCTGCCGGCCAATGCCGACTGGCCACCACGCGGAGGAGAGCCTTCTCGGTGGCAGCCCCGACCCTATGGAACGATCTCCCCGTGGAGATTCGTACCCTCACCACCCTCCAGACCTTCCGCGCAGCCCTCAGAATCTGGCTATCCCGTCAGGCCTGGGGCTAAGACTATAATCCCGCCCGAATGGTACGAATGTTGTGTTTTTACTTATGTATTGTCTTATATGTTAAAAGTTTGTTTCCCCCCCCTTTTTTTTGGTTGTGAGCCGCCCTGAGTCCCCCCAGGGAAAAGGGCGGCATATAAATAAACTTACAAATACAAATACAAATACTGCATAGAAAAGTAGGAATACGTTTTAAATATACACATAAATGCTCACATATAAGCATACTTGCATGCCAAGAAAAAGACAAAAAATAATCAAAATTAGCAAGGCCTCCATGCTGAAATCCAGTGTCAAAATGCACTTATTGATACACAGATATTCTCGTCATGTGATGGTCCCTTAATCATGCTGCTACAGTTCCTATCTGAGACACGATGCATATTCTTACAAGCCTCACAAGCCTCCTATGTTCATAGCCACAATTTCTACCTGAACAGAAAATCGCAGGATCTCAGAAACTTACACTAAAATGATTTTTCTTGCCTAACCTAGGCAGAAGAGGGGGAGAGTGGGGAGAATGAAGCAGCTGTTGGTGCATGTAGCCTAATTGAAATCAACATATGGGGGCAGCAGGAATAGGGGAAGAGTGAGCTGTGACAGGGGTTAGGTATAAAAATGTTGTGATCATGGAGAAAATGAAATCCAGAATTCCCTTATGCTGGCAAAAAGCCTCCTCTTTTCATCAAGCTGGCATCAGGAATTGGCATCTGCCAAGGGAATGCCCATAGCAGAGCCCTGCCTTTATAGCTGCAGCTATTGTTACTGCCTGCCTCAAGACTTGACTACTGTAACGCGCTCTACATGGGGCTGCCCCTGAAAAGTGTTCGGAGACTACAATTGGTCCAGAATGCAGCCGCGCGAGCGATACTGGGTGTATCGAGATACACCCATGTTACACCTATCCTCCGCGAGCTGCACTGACTCCCTATCGGTCTCCGAACGCGCTTCAAGGTGCTGGTTATCACTTTTAAGGCCCTACATGGCCTAGGACCCAGATAACTGCGAGACAGTCTTCTGCCACATACCTCCCTTAGACCAATAAGATCGCACAGGATGGGCCTTTTCCGGGTGCCGTCAAACGTACAATGTCGGCTGGCGACTCCTCGGGGAAGGGCCTTCTCTGGAGCTGCTCTGACCCTATGGAACGATCTACTCCCAGAGATCCGGACCCTTCCCACTTTCTCGGCCTTCCGAAAGGCCACTAAAACCTGGCTATTCCGGCAGGCCTTGGGCTGTTGACCCCATGAATGAGGTCCAGCCCCGCCTAGATTGAGTGCATGATGTATTTTTTTTAATCTGCTCTTCTTCTCTATTTTTAATTTTATCCTTTTTTAGAGTTGTTTCTGTAAGCCACCCGGAGTCCTTCGGGATTGGGCGGCACATAAATTCATTAAATTTGAAATTTGAATAAGCAGCAGCTTCTCCTTATTTTGCCCTTCCCCTTTGGAAGGTTCATGGATTGGGCCAAGGAACCAGGAGCAAGAAAATAGACAGCAATAGTGAAAAGTAGGAAAGAAGGCAACTTTCTGAAAATATCCCATCCAGGACCCACCTAAATGTGGATTGGCAGAGGTCCCTACCTAAAGCTGTCATGGAACTCCAGAATCCTGGTGGCTGTGGAATTCTGGAATCCTGACCTGGAGGGGGCGGTTCAGAATTGCTTGCCAAGAGTGAGGCATGACCCGACAAAAGCGCGAACGTCATAAGCGCGCCGACAACACTGCGGCGCTAAAACCGCGATGTCAAAAGCGCACTGACAACAGCGCGCCGACAACAGCAGGCTGACAGAAGCGCGATTTAATTTAAGGTAAGGTTTATGGTTAGGTTTAGGGTTAGGTTTAGGGTTAGGGTTAGGTTTAGGGTTAGGTTTAGGGTTAGGTTTAGGGTTAGGTTTAGGGTTCCGTTACAGCGCGCTTCTGTCGGCGCGCTTTTGTCGGCGCGCTTTAGGGCTAATTAGTCGCTCATTCGTCGCGCGGTTTTCTCACCGCGCTTTAGTCACCGCGGTTTAGTCAGGCGTGCTTTTGTTGTGCGCGCATTTGTGGTGGAACCAGAGTGAGGAAGATCCCAGAAACACCAAGCTTTTCAGTGCTGTCAAGTCTCCTTCCCTCCTTGGGCTGCAGGCTGTGAATGATGGAAATGGTAGACCAACACATTTCCTCTGCCAGAAGGCATTTTCCGCTCCACCCCACCACTGCCTCAAAAACCTTCTAAGGGATGCTGGATTTGTGGATCAGGTGGCATGTCAAGATATGACGATGGCTTTGAGTGAGGACGTTGGGTGGGTGGGTGGGTGGGTGGTTCTCAGTGGCTTACCTGCAGCCTGTGTGCCTGGCAGGGGAAGCTAGTTGCGAGTGGAGAAGCGACTGGGCAGAGCAGCAGTACTGGTGCAGAGTGGGACACGTGGACGACCTATAGAAGGCAGCAGAGACGGAGCAACAGAGAGAGAGACAGAAAAAGAGAGAAAGATAAGAGGGTTGGATGGAAGGAGGGGAGATAAAGGGAGGAGTTGATATATGTATGAGGACAGATGAAAGGTACGTGCCAAAATGGAGAGGAAGAAAGAGGGGGGAAGGAAAAGAGAAGAAAAAAAACACGAAGTCAAGAAAAAGAAGGACAGCACTGAACAAACAGAAAAAAAACAAAACATAGCAATGCCCCCAAGCCAAACGAAGAGACTCAGCCACACACCGGGCCAGGGAAGGAAGGAAGAGAGGAAGAAAGGAAGAGAAAAAGAGAGAAAACAGACAGAGGCAGTTCCCAGGGACAAGGATGTGAGGCCAAAAAAATGCCACAGGAGCTAGGAACAAAAAGGAGTTACTAAAGCAGACCAGCCCAGCCCAGAATCATTACGGTGGCCAAGAACACGAAGAAGCAGAACAGTGAGCCACAGGCTGAGAGGCAATCTAAAACATGGACCACATTCAAGAACTGAGCTGCTGAGGTTGTGTCCTTCATGGTATTGGACCTGGGTACTTGAGAGACCGCCTGCTGCCAATTACCTCCAATAGACCGATCAGATCCCACACATTAGGCCTCCTCCGAATTCCATCCGCTGCCAGCGTCGACTGGCAACTACCCGGAGGAGAGCCTTCTCTGTGGCTGCTCTGACCCTCTGGAACGAGCTCCCCGTGGAGATTCGAACCCTCACCACCCTCCAGGCCTTCCGCAAAGCCCTTAAAACCTGGCTGTTCCGACAGGCCTGGGGCTAAAGAATTGTTGCCCCCGTCTCAAATTGGTATGACTGTTGTGTTTTAATCATGCATTGTTTTTATGTCGTTTTAAATTCTTGTTTGTATCCCCCTTCCCTGGTTGAGTTGTGAGCCGCCCTGAGTCCCCTTCGGGGGAAAAGGGCAGCATATAAATAAAATCAACATTCAACAACATTCAACATTCAGTCCTTAAAGCCCTAATTAAATGAAAATTGTGGTACAGTGCTAGTAAAATACATAAATTCTAAAACGTACAACTCAACCTGAATGAAATATATATATGTAATGATCGTGGAAGAAACGCACGAAATGTACCTGTAACCAATTGACACACTTTCTACAAGATGTAATGAAAGGTGATTCTTTTTTTTCTGTGTGTTCTTCTTTAATAAAAACAATAAAAACTTTTTTAAAAAAAGAACTGAGCTACTCATTCCACAGGAAGAGTCAAGAAACCAGCTAAAAAGTAGCAGACTTGGATGTTGTTCACACACACACACACACACACACACACACACACACACACCAGAATATGATGGGAGGGGGAGAACCCTTGGTCCTCTGTCAGCTTCCTACACAAATTGATCAATTGACCAAGCAGTTAGGGGGGGAAATAGCAATAGCGATAGCAGTTAGACTTATATACCGCTTCATAGGGCTTTCAGCCCTCTCTAAGCGGTTTACAGAGTCAGCATATCGCCCCCAACAACAATCCGGGTCCTCATTTTACCCACCTCGGAAGGATGGAAGGCTGAGTCAACCATGAGCCGATGAGATTAGAACCGCTGAACTGCAGATAACAGTCAGCTGAAGTGCCCTGCAGTACTGCACCCTAACCACTGCGCCACCTCGGCTCTTAAAAAAACCAGGATAGTCTGCCACAGAGGGAATCTTCTGGCCCCTCCCTTCGATTCTGCCTTTCCAGCTCAGCCAATGACTATCTGTCCCAAAATACCTTCCCTCTTTTCCAGAAAGGTACAGGATGCTTCTTATTTTTTTTATTGAAAATTTTGAAAAAAAAAAACTTTTACAAATATTTACCTCCCTCCTCCTCCCCTCCCCACCCAACCACCCCCCAACCACCCCCCCAAGCTTCCCAGAACCAATACAGGGTATAAATCTTTAACAAAGATATTCTAAGATAAACTTTAAAAAATAGCAATAGTTAGACTTATATACCGCTTCATAGGGCTTTCAGCCCTCTCTAAGCGGTTTACAGAGTCAGCATATTGCCCCCAACAACAATCCGGGTCCTCATTTTACCCACCTCGGAAGGAGGGAAGGATGAGTCAACCCTGAGCCGG
Organism: Thamnophis elegans; assembly: GCF_009769535.1. Lineage (NCBI taxonomy): Eukaryota > Metazoa > Chordata > Lepidosauria > Squamata > Natricidae > Thamnophis > Thamnophis elegans. The sequence continues at coordinate 6,836,605 of NC_045542.1, forward strand.
TGAGATTTGAACAGCCGAACTGCAGTCAGCTGAAGTAGCCTGCAGTGCTGCATTTAACCACTGCGCCACCTCGGCTCATTAAAAAGGCTCATAAAAAGTTAGTATCATCGTTCATTTGAGCTTTAACACCTCTTTGCTAGACTAACTCTAAACAGATTATATCATTCCTTGTTTCTTCAGTCATAAACTATCTGGAGTTTCTTAGTCCCATATTTATTTTGAGTATAGTCAATCCATCTTCTCCACTCCAGTTTATATCTCTCATTTGAGTAATCCTTGAGATATGCTGATATTTTAGCCATCACTGCTAGGTTTGTTACTTTCAATGTCCATTCTTGAATAGTAGGCAAATATACTGAACTCTTTTTCAGGGTTTGTACAATTCACTGAGCTTTAAGCTGACTTTAAGATGAATGAGCCTCACAAGACATTCTCAACCACACAGACACACTCACACAAACCTTACCAAGGTTAATATTCTCCTAGAGTGACAAGTGGGAGCAAAATTGATAAAATTAGTTAATCTTTAACTAATTGGATTATGCAAATACAATCTTTAAGTAATAAAAGGTGATAAGCATAATGCAAATTATATGTATCATATTCTTAGCAGATAGCTTTTCTTTTCGTTTTTTAATAAAAAAAATTGTGCCCTCTGTTTCTATTAGAGTTCATTTGGAAAGTATTGTCTGCCACCCAGTGTCCAAAATCAAATGATTTTGAACCTATAGCAGATTTAGGAAAGAATTGATCAACACTTAACAATTTATGTTTGATGTAATTGCTTAAGCCAAGTGTTGACACATGAAAATAGACTGTTATTACTCTTATATATACAAAAATGTGACATCATACCTCCGAGTTCTTTAGCTAGTATTGGCCTTCCCAAGAACCTAGAAAGTTGTAATATGTCAATACAATATATCTGCAGCTATAAGCAGTGTGTCCTTTTCTAATTGACAGATGGAATTTTTTATCAATGCATGATTTCTAAGAGTCACCCAAGTTTTTTGCGGGTCTGACACTCAATATGCTGATAGCCACTGATAGCCTTTTAAAGATCTTAATACTTATATTATATCTTATATCTCTCATTTGAGTGATCCTTGAGATATGCTGATATTTTAGCCATCTCTGCTAGGTTTGTGACTTTTAATGTCCATTCCTGAATAGTAGGCAAATCTTCCTTCTTCCAGTATTGCGCCACCAACAGTCTTGCTGCCGTTATTAAATGCTTCTTATTTTGAAGGCTCAAGATGGGAACAAGGACTGGGGCATCCAATGGAAGGGGGAAAGGAAAGCATATGCATGTAGCTGAAGACCTGGGGTTTATACTCTCACGGCTATAGAACAGTGTTTCTCAACCTTGGCAACTTGAAGATGTCTGGACTTCAACTCCTAGAATTCCCCAGCCAGCGAATGCTGGCTGGGGAATTCTGGGAGTTAAAGTCCGGACATCTTCAAGTTGCCAAGGTTGAGAAACACTGCTATAGAAGGTTAAAAGAAAAGGCCTGCTGAAAAGAAAGCCAAAGACGAAGGAAACCAGCCACTTTTGGACTAACCCCAAACAATACCACACCCCTACAAGTCAAGAAAAATACACTAGCCCCACCAGGGCCCCAGAGTGAGAGAGAGAGTGAGGAACACCACAACCACAAAGATCCTAGGACTTCTCAGTCACGTACAATGAGATAACCAGCATGGGGAAAGGAGAAAACAATGACTTGGGGACCATACATTTGCAAATGCAGCCGCGCGAGCGATTGTGGGTGCACCCCGGTACACCCACGTTACACCCATCCTCCGCGAGCTGCACTGGCTACCTATTGGTCTCCAGATACGCTTCAGGGTGCTAGTTATTAGTTATAAAGCCCTACATGGTATTGGACCTGGGTACTTGAGAGACCGCCTTCTGCCGATTACCTCCCACAGACCCATTCGATCCCACAGATTAGGCCTCCTCCGTATTCCATCTGCCGGCCAATGTCGGCTGGCGACTACTCGGAGGAGGGCCTTCTCTGTGGCTGCTCCGGCCCTTTGGAACGAGCTCCCCGTGGAGATTCGGACCCCACTCCACCCTTCGGGCCTTCCGGACGGCCGTGAAGACCTGGCTGTCCCAGCAAGCCTGGGGTTGAGTCCCCGTCCCCCCCTACTCGAATTTGCTGTGTCTGTTGTGCTTTTAAATTGTTCGTATTGTCTGATTGTTTTTGTCTTACTGTTTGTAATTTCCCCTCCCTTGGCTTTTGTTCAGCTGCCCTGAACGGGGAATAGGGCGGCCTACAAATTGAATAAACTCCAAACTCCAAATCCTTCCCCACCCCAGTTTGGGGGAGAAGGAGCAGAGGGGGCAAAAAAGAGATTAAGGTAAGCCCCATCAAAGGCTTTGCATTCCAGCTGCCAAAGATACAGAAAGTTTCTTCCGCCGTACTTAGCCCAGGGATTTCATCCGCGCTTAGGTCCAGAACCTATTTTTAACCATAAAACTTAAGAGGTGTGTGTGTGTGTGTGTATCCACCTATTTATTAAGATCAAGTACTGTTTTTTTCAATCTCACTCCGCTTGCAGTCCCTGCTGCCAAATAAACAAGCAAACAAATCAATCTTAAAGTGGGTGAGATGGGGAGGAGGTAAATTCCAGATGGGAATAACACTCATTTGCTACGGCTCTCATTCAATTACGGAATGAAAAAGGGCTGCAAATGGCAAAAGCAGCGACAGGAGAGATTCCATGCCCAGCGCAGCTTTATTTCCTTCCATATAAGGACCGGCTTGTTTTCGTTGTTGTGGGGAAATCTCATTTGGAACAATCGAGGCTACGCCACCCACAGCACCATTGAGCAGATAGGCCCCCGCCTTCCCCTAGCATAAGTATTGGGCCATTGCAAAAAGAAAACAGAAGTGCCAGGTGCAGAATGCTACCACCAAGTACACCAAGTAGCCGAGGTGGCGCAGTGGTTAAATGCAGCACTGCAGGCTACTTCAGCTGACTGCAGTTCTGCAGTTCGGCTGTTCAAATCTCACCGGCTCAGGGTTGACTCAGCCTTCCATCCTTCTGAGGTGGGTAAAATGAGGACCTGGATTGTTGTTGGGGGCGATATGCTGACTCTGTAAACCGCTTAGAGAGGGCTGAAAGCCCTATGAAGCGGTATATAAGTCTAACTGCTATTGCTATTGCTACCTTAACAGTTCTGGGTACATTCCATAACAGGAGGCAAAGCTAGCAGGTGGGATGGGTGCACCAAATCCCTCGCTTTAAATTAAAGGACACAGAAGTGAAAAATACTACTTTTCCAGATGGGCTGGGATATCTATGCTGCCCCAACTCTCATAAGGCTTCAAGTCCTATTATTTCTGATTATTAACCGTGTGCGTGTGTGTGTGTGTGTGTGTGTGCGTGTGTGTGTAAAATTCCTTTCTCACCCCCCCCCCCCGTGGGTGGCATTTGTCTTCCTCAGTCCAGGATCCTCTACCAAAGGCCTGGGAGTTTAAGGGTTCTGCACATCATTAGCTGTTCCTAGCACTACACCAGAGGTGGGTTCCTACCAGTTCGCACCAGTTCGGTAGAACCGGTTCGTCAAATCTACCGAACCGGTTAGAAGAGGTTCCACCAGTGGACCCAGAAAGTAGGCCACACCTACAGAAGAGGTCCCAAAAATTTTTGAAACCCACTACTGACACACACACACACACACACACACACACACACACACACACACTGACAGAGAGAGAAAGAGAAAGGAAGGAAGAAATAAATAAAGAAAAAAAGAAAGAAAAGTGAGAGAGAGATGAAAGAAAAAAAGGGAAAAGGGATAGAGAGACAAAAGGAAGGGGAAAAAGAGAGAGAGAGAGAGAGAGAGAGAGAGAGAGAGAGAGAGAGAGAGAGAGAGAGAGAGAGAAAACACATGGCCGGAAAGCCACTCCCACCAGGTCACATGGCCATCAAGCCACTCCCACAAAGGAGGCCACACCCACAGAGTAGGTTCGAAAATGTTTTGAAACCCACCACTGCACTATACTCTTCTGGAGAGAAAGGTCTGATATTGTTCCTGGGATCTATTGGAGGTCATTCTCCCAGCTGAGGAGTCCCAGTCCTATGACTGGGATTATTTTGGTCTTTATTTCCTCTCTAGTTCTTCAGGCCCTGGGACTTCCCCAACTTTCTCATACTCCTTTTGCCTGCTGTTATTGGCACTTGGTACCGTTATATCTATCACCACCTTATAGCAATAGCAGTTAGACTTATATACCGCTTCATAGGGCTTTCAGCCCTCTCTAAGCGGTTTACAGAGTCAGCATATCGCCCCCACAGTCCGGGTCCTCATTTCACCCACCTCGGAAGGATGGAAGGCTGAGTCAACCTTGAGCTGGTGAGATTAGAACTGCTGAACTGCAGATAACAGTCAGCTGAAGTGGCCTGCAGTACTGCACCCTAACCACTGCACCACCTCGGCTCTTCATCACCATGATGTCTGGTTGATTGGGTAGTATCTGCAAGTCCATCTGGATCTGGAAGTCCCACAGGGTCTTAGCCTATTTATTCACCATGACCTTCTATGGAATCTCCTATCTGGTATGGGAAGATCTAGCCCATACACTGTGCAGATGTTCCTGTATTCAAAGCCAGCTGCTTGGTTGTGTCGTTCAGAGGATGCTATTGCTGCCTGCATCTTATTATGTTGAGCTGTCTCAGAGGCTTCTCCTCATAGTCTACACCAGTGGTCTCCAACCTTGACAACTTTAAGACCTGTGGACTTCAACTCTCAGAGTTCCTCAGCCAGCTTTGCTGGCTGAGGAACTCTGGGAGTTGAAGTCCACAGGTCTTAAAGTTGCCAAGGTTGGAGACCACTGGTCTCCACTATATAATGTGGTAGAGATGTTTTTCTATGGATCTGCCACCTGTTCCTGTGCTGCTATGATCAGTGCTTGATCATTATCCTAGTCCCTAATTCTTATTCCCAAGAGCAGCTGAGCAGATGCTCCGAGTTGAAGCAAGGTCTCCAAAACATGGATTTTTATATCGTAGCCCTTTGTACGTGATCAAAATCTAGAAGCACCCTCGATTCCAGCTGATTCTCTTTTTTTTCTCTTCCCCCAATTCAACCCACTTTTTTGCTACTCCACTGTTACTCAAAAGTATTCTCAAATGTCTCTCTCCCCCATTTCTTTTTCCTTCTGACCTCAGACCTCTCTTCCGTTCTACTGCAGGCTCTGCAGAGTACAGAGCTGTAAACATGTTTGGCTTCCTTATTACAACAATGTGCACACATCACTGAATTTACTAAGAAAAATGATTTGCTGATGCAATTCATAAAGGGCAGCATGAGAAAGCGAGAATGGGGAAATGAATACTGGGAGAGCTCAGTATGAAAATACGGCTCTTAAAAAGATAAAAAGTAAGATCAAAATATATTTCAATCACACAATTAGAGCCGTAGTGTCTCTTGAAAGATGTGACCCGAAACCTAAGAATAATAATAATAGGATCATTGAAAAAGCCTTCGTTCCCAATATTTAGGCCCCGTATTCAGTGCCGGATTTAGATGAAAAGAGGCCCTAGGCTATTCCACTTATGAGGCCCTTTCACCTCCCATTTTTAAGTTTGTAAATTACATGAGAGACAATAAAATACATCTTTACTGTGATATATATCAATATATATCAATATATATAGCTGGCCTCCCGACGGAGGGTGGCTCTGCTCTGCGGCAAAGGCAGCGAGGCCAGCCGCCTCCCCTGCTGCGCTCAGCTGCCCGGCTCGGCCCCCTCGCCCTCACCTGCCTGGCCACTAGTGGGCTCCACGTCGACGGACCGGCGGTGCCGGGAACGTGGGCGGGCTCCCCAACTGCCGCAGCGCTGGAACAATCTTAACCAATACATTTTTATGTTTGTTTATTAGTCATATGCGTAGAATTTCTCCTTATTTTCGGTTCAGTGTTTTAGTGTTCACTGTTTTTAGAATAGTGTAATTTTAATTTTGCTAACAATTTGAATGTAGGCCCCTCTCGATCTTGAGGCCCTAGGCTGAAGCCTAGCTAGCCTATAGGAAAATCCGGCCCTGCCCGTATTCTGTAAGAGTGCCAGTCCTTTCCCCATATCCATTTGACATATTTTGCTCTAACAAGCTCGGGTTATTCAGAGAATCTGACATTTCTTCCAATCTCCATTTCCTCCCCTCCCCCCAGCGTTTCCCTACAAAGGAAATATTCCTTGCAGGCACAGCGAAGAAGAAATTGATTGGCGACTTCCTGCAGCAATGTTTCACCTTTTCCTCCCACCAAGTCGAGATGACAGCTAACAACTTTCCACCTCTGCCTTTGGATCTCTGTAATTCCTTTACACATTCCTCAAAAGATTATAAAACCAGAGAGCAAGTTTCTGACTAGTTCAGCATTAACTTATTCCGTGTTGGCTGAGTACATCTACTCATTTAAAGGAAAGGAACACCTCCCCAGCTGGATCGGAACAAAGTCCCCCTCTAATGTAGGGCAGGAACCCAGCCTTCAACAGTCGCCAGCGAACACCCATCAACAATTGGCCACTGCTTTGCCAATGGCTCCTCCCCACCTTTTGATAGTGGCTCTTCCTGACTGGCGACGCTGTTCTCTATAGCATTGCCCCTGATCGATCGGCAGCTGCCTTCAAGTTGCTTATATCCATCCCACTATGCCCATCCCTACCAGGGGAAAGAGTAAAGGATTCACTCACAGTTCAGACTCCATAACTTTTCTGCGGTCTCCTTCTGCACTTCTTTGTACGTATCTTCTTCCTGCAAACGTTCCTTCCTTTTCACCCTTGACCCACCCGCTTCTTCGGAGCAAGGGGGATCCGAGGAGCCTAGGAAATTGGCTCAGGTCATCCCTCTTTGGAGGATGCAAAGCACAGAAACACGCAGGGTGTAACTCTCTTCTCTTCTCTCCCACCCCATCAGCTGATCACTTTAGACAGAAGTAGAGGGCTGGGACAAAAGGACCAGGCAGGGACTACCTCTGAATTAACATGTTAAATGCTGGCTTTTTTTTTGTTTCTAAGCGTTTAGAGAGAAGCTATGAACCGCACGAGAGGAAGGCTCCTTCCTTTCTTGCTACTTCTCGCTCCATCTTGCTACTTCTCTTTCAATAACTTCAAAATAACATTAAATGATTTGAGAAAGTGGTTTTTCAACACAGGTATGCACAGCAATCTGAAGAGAAGGCACAGAAAAATCGATAACACGCAAAGCCAGGGGAAAATAGAAAAGAAAGACGATAAAACCACACAGAAAGAGAAATATGGGCATGGAAACTAGTTCCATCATTCTCCCCCCCCCACACACACACAAATTAGAGTGAAGCTTAATGAAATATAATGCATCCTTCATAAATTAAATAATCCAAAATTTCAGTACTTTCCCCAGCCTACAGCTATTCTTCTTACAGATATTTAGCATATGAAAATAAGGACTCTTAAATGACCACGTGCATATAGGTATGCTTACCGTTACTATTTCTACTTCAATAATTAATTTCATCCCCAAATGAAAATTCTGCCATTTCTGAGACAGTGTAAGATCTACAAATGCAGCTGAATCTAGATATTCCCCCACTCCAAAACCTAGAATCATCCATTGATTTTTAAGAAAGTGGTCTGCAGAAATTAGCAGGTAATTTCCTATTTGTTCATTTATTTCCCACCTTTTTATTATTTTAATAAATAACTCGAGGCGACCAACATACCTAATACTTTTCCCAACCTCCTGTTATCACCACAACAACAATCCTGTGAGGTAAATTGGGCTAAAAGAGAGTGACTGGCTCAAAAACTGGCTAAGGAGAGACTAGAACTCACAATCTCCAGGCCAGTGTTTCTCAACCTTGGCAACTTGAAGATGTCCGGACTTCAACTCCCAGAATTCCCCAGCCAGCGAATGCTGGCTGGGGAATTCTGGGAGTTGAAGTCCGGACATCTTCAAGTTGCCAAGGTTGAGAAAAACTGCTCCAGGTTCTAAACTGGAGTGGAAGTGAATAAAATGAATGTCAAATCTAGCAGTTTTTAAAGTTACATGATCCTAGAAAGGGTAAAGAAGTTGTTAATTCTTCTGCCTCTCCATAAGCAGATTTATAATTGTTCAAGAATCCCTAAAAATTCAGGTTTTTTTGGTCATTGTATTCTATAATTTAGTGGGGCTTTACATACAAAAAAAAAGACTCCCATTTAACTTAGCAAAGAAATTTCTAACTCTCTGCTGCCACCGATTGATTTTCCAGGTTTTGGCATCCCAGATACACCAACTGTATGACAGATTCTCGCTGGTAGTCAATGCAGCACAGCTATCCCCAATCCAATGCAATCTGTGGAGGCTTACAAATAACAGGATTGTCTGAAGATCGGTGGGTTGGGAAAGGCTAGTACAGTTGTTCTTGAGCTCCAGAGAAAGCAGGCTGGCTATAACGTAGTTTCCTGTGTGTATTAACTCAGATTTTAGTTTAATGGATAGTAACGCATACTTGCAAATACTGCAATTTTCTCATACAGGATCTACTTGCAAAGATGCTTTCTGGTTTGCAAGAAAAAGGAAATACTTTTGAGAATCATTTTTCGAATTCCTTTGACAGTCTGTAACAGATGACAAACACACCACGAATCCAAGCATAAAATGAACACACGGAGAGTTTTTCTTCACTAGAGGCTATTTGAGGGCGGAGGGGAAAAAGGAAATGAAGATGCTCTTGGAATTTCATATTTGTGAATTCCAATATGAACTGATCAACTATCGTAGATCAGAATCTAGTTATTACTGCTGGTTGCATTTTCCCAGAGGTTATAATAATGCTCACAGATTGTTCCTTTCTCCACAATCACTAGCATATTCGTGAAATAAAGCGGGGGGAAGGGGAGCCCTCTGAATTTGTTGAACACTGAATTGTTATCAATTACCTCCACTAGACCAATTAGATCCCACAGACTAGGCCTCCTCCGAATTCCATCCGCCGGCCAGTGTCGACTGGCGACTACCTGGAGGAGAGCCTTCTCTGTGGCTGCTCCGACCCACTGGAACGAACTCCCCGTGGAGATTCGTACCCTCACCACCCTCCAGGCCTTCCGCACAGCCCTTAAAACCTGGCTGTTCCGACAGGCCTGGGGCTAAAGATTCGCTGCCCCTATCTCGAATGGTATGATTGTTGTGCTTTTTAACTATGTATTGTTTTGTGTTGTTGTTAAACTGTCTGTACCCCCCTTCCCTTCTTTGAGTTGTGAGCCGCCCTGAGTCCCCTTAGGGAAAAGGGCGGCATACAAATGAAATAAAACTCTAAACTCTAAACTCTAATGCAACCTGCTCATTAGGATTTGGATAGATGGATGGACGGATGAGAGCCTTTGATCGCAATTCTTTTCCTGTTGGATGTCCAGTAAATGGATCAGGACTACATTCCCCAGCACGTCTGAAATTTCAACACCATCTGGAAACATCAGGTGGAGGAAAACTACTGTAAAATCTATCCCAAATAACAGATAAAACAAAATGCTAGACTTTTAAGAAGGCAGTGCCATCAAGGTATTTTATGGCATAGGCAACATAAAACAAATCTGCAAATGAAATTTGCTTGAGTCAGTTCTAGGTTTGTGTCCCTTGAAAAAAGTCCTTCTTTTGAGGAGGGTTTTCCAGAGGGAAGCTTTCATTGTACAGAATACCCCAACACTGAAATGCTTTGAACATTTCTTTTCTACTTTTAATGTAAACAATGAGAACCTTCAGCCAAATATTAAGAGCAAACTTGAAAAGCATGGCCCATTTTTGGAACACAAAGATGTTTGGGGTTCAGTTCTTTTTAGGACAGTGACATTACTCACACTTGAAGGAATTCATCTCCGTTGCTGTTCTGCGGCACTGAATGGGTGCATCTTCCACTCAGACATAGTAAAACTGAAGCTCTTACTGTTTTTTCCACAATTCTTCCCGTCTCGAGCAATAATAAAAAAGAACTCAGCTAACCTCCCTTTATTACAGCTGATAATCCTGGTTTCCTAGCTACAGTACAAAATAAAGACTTTTCCCCCCAAGGGAAGTCAACCTCCTTGCTACAAAACAAAAGCTATTCATATGATGTATCCAGACCAGCTTGGTTCCAGATATTCCAACAAAGGAATATGAAGCAAGGCCTCCTTTACTTGGAAGTAATCATGTTGTTCAGCATTTGTAGCCTGTGCAGGAGGAGCAGCTGACACTCTTTGGTTTATCAAAGTTGAATTTTAAAAAAAAATTCATTGTAGATTTTAAATTATGGCCAGAGTCCCTCTGGATAGGATGGAGAGATTTAGATTTAGATTTATTAACATTTGTATGCCGCCCACTCCCTTGGGACTCTGGGCGGCTTACAGACAAGACAAGAAATATATATTAAAAAATTTAAAATAAGGATACAAGTATTAAAATTTCAACAACATGCATACAGTTGGAGTGGGGCTGGATACTAATCAACAGCCCCAGGCGTGCCGGAACAGCCAGGTCTTAGTGGCTTTACGGAAGGCCAGAAGAGTGGTAAGGGTCTGGATCTCTATGGGAAGATCGTTCCATAGGGCCCAAGCAGCTACAGAGAAGGCCCTCCCCCGGGGAGCCGCCAACCGACATTGACCGGCCGACGGCACCCGGAGGAGGCCCAATCTGTGTGATCTTATTGGTCGTTGGGAGGTAAATGGCAGGAGGCGGTCTCTCAGGTAGCCAGGTCCTAAACCATGTAGGGCTTTAAAAGTAACGACTAGCACCTTGAAGCGCGTCCGGAGACCAATGGGGAGCCAGTGCAGCTCGCGGAGGATAGGTGTAACATGGGTGTATCTAGGTACACCCAATATCGCTCGCGAGAGAGGACACACTTGTTACAAGAATCCATCTTCAGCAGTTCCAGCAACTTATTCGCGAATTCCCCAGCCAGCCAGAATTCCCCAGCCAGCATTCGCTGGCTGGGGAATTCTGGGAGTTGAAGTCCGGACATCTTCAAGTTGCCAAGGTTGAGAAACACACCAGTATAATAAAACATGAACATTTTTGCTTTATGCCAGATGCAATTTTTAGTATCAATAATCTTTGGTATTCAGATTTATTCTATTGAACCCTCTAAGTCATTTATGCAGATTTCTGGGTCTTTTTTCCTGCACTGTTTTCTTCCAGGAGTTCAGTAAATGTGTCTTTCATACCCATTTAGCTCGGGGATGGGTAATAAAGCTGGCGTAATAGTTATGCTGATTTCTTGTGTATTTGTATTTCAACTGTATATGTGTATGTTGTTTTTATAGTTTTTTTGTTTTTGTTTTAATGGGTTTCTTTTTACATTGTTAACCGCCCAGAGTCATGAATTTGAGATGTGGAGGCTTATAAATTGAATAAATGGATGAAAAAATAAATGATCTTACATTAACCCTCTTCTTGTCCTCATATTTGGGTGACATCAGAAATGAAAGTTAAGGACAAGAATTCTACTGCAGAATTTGGATAATAACTGCAGTTAAGGCATTCCACTTTAATTACAGTGTAAACACAGCCAAGAAGCGGCACTCAGTTGCTCCTCCCTTCTGAATAATTCTATTAGTCCATCCTTCTCACTTATGACCAATGAAGAGTCACAAGTTGGCATTTCTAGAAATTTGCTTTTCGTATTTCCCAGGTACTGCTGCCCTCTGGTGACGGAGCAACATCACTGCTTAGAAAAAGGCACGAGAAATAAATCTAATTTTGTAAAATAAACTACAAGGAGTATGGCTAGCTGATGAGAGCTAAATAGCTTGAATTAGATCTATACCAGTCTGCCTTTATTTCTTTGTCAGTAAAACAAAAATTCAATACAAAAATAGTTTGACACGAAAGCAACTACCTGCGAAGGCTCCTGGATCGGGGCTAAAAGGCAAAAATGGAAGCAGTATGCTCCATCCCATAATTGGGTAGACCAGGTTGCCCTGACCCCCCCCAAAAAAACCCACACTTTACAAGGAAGAAGAAAAATAAAATCAGATCTAATATGCAAGCAGAAAGTGTTAGTGCAGTTTTGATGCATTTCTGCAGCTTTGTAGGAATATAATTAGCTGCCAAAGTTGGCTGGGATCGGGACGCATTCAAACGGAATAATATCAATTTTTCCCTCTTCTCCACATGCAAAATTGATTATCTTCAAAGTAATTACAATAAATATGCATCTAAAACAAGTTCACATTTGTATATAGCAAATCGTGCTACCCATATGTCTGTTGGTTCTTAAAATGTTTTGATATAACCAAATGGCTACAACAACTACGTAATATCATTCTCCTTCTGGAAGCTTCTTCAGGATATACTTCCTATGATTTGTCATAGTTACAGTTTGTCTTAATTACAGTTACAAGATATCCTTTACAAGCAGACCATATTTGTTAAATAACTGCAGGGGGAAGAGTATGCACAAAGTTGAAAAATTAGGAAGTTGCCTAATTCATGCTGCTTCATAAGTAAATTGTCAAGGTGAAAATTAAACTAGGGATAGTGTTGACTTACAATACAATATATTGTGCATACATAGCAAAACATATTTGCCTCCTAAATTGCTCCCATCCTCCAAATCATCTTTTTCTCCGATCTAGAAGGTTGGAATCACACTTATATTTTGTTTAGGATGCATTTTGGCACTGATCAGCATTAAAACATCTAAATTACAGCAAGTATCTGTAACCAGAAGAGATGAATAAGTTTACCCTGTGGTTGTTTATTTGTGAGCACAAGCATAACTTAGTGGAAATAAAGATAGATTTTGCTTTAAATTAAGGTTAACTTAATAATGGCTTATTGAATAAGCTACAATGGCTGAGTTTACACGTAATACTAAGCCACAGATATAGTAGTGTCTTAAAGTCTCTCTCTCTCTCTCTCTCGCTCTCTCTCTCTCTCTCTCTCTCTCTCTCTCTCTCTCCCTCCCTCCCTCCCTCCCTCCCTCCCCCTCTCTCTCTCTCTCTCTCTCTCTCAAGGTTATTATACTTACTCAGAAGTAAGTCTTATATTCAGCAAAACCTAACACCATTGGCACCATGGCACCACTGGTCTAATGTGATATACTAAGCCAGAATAACCTTGGAGCTTAATATATGTACACATTATAACCAATTTTGTTGTAACCAATTTTGTTGTAACCAATTTCATTGTATTTAAGTACAATGACAGTAAAGATTAAACTTATTACAATCCCAGATTTCTGCCTTAGAGCATGATGTTTGTCTGTGTTTGCAGAAACCCATATTCCTTAACTTCCCCTATCATTTTTTTTTCTTCCTTCTCTCTTTACACATACATACTAACCAGGGGTGGGTTGATGCCGGCGTTACTGCTGGTTTGCTGTGTGCGCGCACACACAGTTGCTTGTAAAATGTTCTGCGCATGTGCAAAACATTGCAAAAGGACCAAAAACCATGCTGGCAACACCAGCGGCGACCGGGAAATCAGTTCGGAGGTGTGGCCAACCTGGGTCACTGCCGGTTCTGCGACCCAGATTGTATTGTATTTAATGAATTTATAGGCCACCCAATCCCGGAGGACTCTGGACGGCTTACAGAAAAGTGAACTATAAAAAATAAAAAAGACAAAGAAAAGAGATTAAAACCTCACCATGCACCCAATCTGGTCGGGGCTGGACCTCAGTAATGAGGTCAACAGCCCCAGGCCTGCCGGAATAGCCAGGTTTTGACAGCCTTTCGGAAGGCCATGAGAGTGGGTAGGGTCCGGATCTCTAGGGGTAGTTCATTTCATAGGGTCGGAGCGGCTACAGAGAAGGCCCTCCTCCAGGGAGCCGCCAGCTGACATTACCTGGCTGACGGCACCCGAAGGAGGCCTGCCCTGTGCACTCTTACCGGCCGTTGGGAGGTATGCGGCAGTAGGCGGTCTCGCAGGTAGCCAAGTCCTAACCCATGTAGGGCTTTAAAGGTAATGACCAGCACCTTGAATCGTGTTCGGAGACCAATAGGAAGCCAGTGCAGCTCGTGGAGGATAGGTGTAACGTGGGTGTATCTTGGTATACCCAGTATCGCTCATGCGGCTGCGTTCTGGACTAATTGTAGTCTCCGGAAGCTTTTCAGGGGCAGCCCCATGTAGAGCACATTACAGTAGTCTAGTCTTGAGAATGAACAAACCACTACTGGTTCACCCTGAACTAATGCGAACCGGCAGCAACTCACCTCTGACATTAACAACATAGATCAAGACACAATACCCCATGATTATTACACTGTATTTCCCAGATATGCTGCATTTTTATTTGCTCGTGCAAATCTTTCAGGGATGCGTTATTAACATAAGAATGTTACACACAGATTTGCTATAATTACTATAAGGCTCGCTATAATTACATTTGTCTCTCTTCCCTTCCTAATTTTAGCCTCACAACAATCCTTTGAAGTAGGTTAAATTGAGAAACCTTGTATTTAATGGTACTCTAAAGCAGGAACGAAGAAAAAGTAGCTTTGTTCCAAGGAAACAGCTATCTTACATTTGCATTTCAAGATATGGTGGTGCAAATCTATGTAATTTTTAAAAAAGCATGAAATGTTAAATACTGGATTTAATTTTGTAGTTTTTTTTTTTAATGATGCCCCTCAGTGGTGGGTTTCAAAAATTTTTCGAACCTACTCTGTGGGTGTGGCCTCCTTTGTGGGAGTGGCTTGCCGGCCATGTGACCTGGTGGGAGTGGCTTGCCGGCCATGTTTTCTCTCTCTCTCTCTCTCTCTCTCCTTCCTTTTATCTCTCTGTCCCTTTTTCCTTTTTTTCTTTCATCTCTCTCTCACTTTTTCTTTCTTTTTTCTTTTTTTATTTATTTATTTCTTCCTTTCTTTCTCTTTCTCTCTCTGTGTGAGTCTGTGTGTGTGTGTGTGTGTGCGAGAGAGAGAGAGAGAGAGAGAGAGAGCGGGAGAGAGAGGGAGAGAGAGAGGGGGGGGTGGTTTCAAAAATTTTGGAAGCTCTTCTGTAGGAGTGGCCTGCTTTCCGGGTTCACTGGTGGAACCTCTTCTAACCGGTTCGGTAGATTTGACAAACCGTTTCTACCAAACTGGTGCGAACTGGTAGGAACCCACCTCTGATGCCCCTGCCTCAGAGTATACTTAGGGTTACAAGTAGAGCTACTTACACCTGCTATTACTTTGATGCTGTTGCTCCTTTTGGCAATGGCATTTTAGACAGCTCCACTAGTTGCTTCATCTCATTTTATTGTAGCGCTTTAATGACTGAAATCGTCTTTTCTTGCAATGCAACTATTAAAAGCCTAGGAGTTTACTTCAGGATAGCAAGCAAGAAAAATTCCATGAGAATCGCTGCTGGAGGGAATTAACTGGCATGGCCTCTAGTGAGCTTTTACAACAGAGTTACAGGTGATGATGATATGTTAAAGCCAGGACAGCCATATGGCTGCGCTCACTGAGCACCACAGGCCATTAGATTTGCCCTTTATTATTTTGGAAATGAGCCTAGACACTCCTTTAAAAAGGCAGAGGTGGAATGGCTTAAACAGGAAAGAAAAGCAGCCTCTATTAAGAAACAGTGAAGTTGAAGTTATTGCGTGATTTCAGATGTCTGGGAAGGAATGTCTTCCCCTAATGTTGCAATGACCACTGTTCTGACCCCCCCCCTCCTCCGTCCAGGAACGAAAGCCGAAACCAACGTAAATGAGAATGTTTCTTTTAATCAATCCAGACTCTCGTTGGCCGCAAGCCACATAAACAAGGAGATAAGCACTCTGGCAGCAAGTCCTACAAAACTTGGCAGCAATGTAAACAAACTCTGGCAGCAATCCAGCCTGCCAGGTTTGTTTCTTGTTCATCCTTAACGTTGACTTCTGCAAAAAGGGCGTGGCACCAGCAGTCTCTTTTATAATCAGGAGAGGATCTTAATAAGCATCAGCTGAGCGTAATCATCTGGTATAATTACGCAGTTGTTCTTGACGCAGAGTAGCCCTTCGAGGGCGTGCATCCCAAAACAACTCACAAGTGTTTTCCGGATCACTCCCTCTGATCCAAGGCTCCGGCGCCACCTGGTGGCCAACCAGTCTCTCCTCGCCCTGCTCGGAGTTGGCACCCTGTCCAGGGTCCTCCACCTCCTCCAGGGCCGACTCATAAGACCCCTCGCTGTCGGAGTCTGGCGGCTCCTGCCAGGCCACAACAGACCACATATTGGTTAATAGTTAAATATCTATGGACAGGTGGAACACTCAGTATTTATCTTTCAAAGCTTTTGCCTTCCGATTATAACAGTGGCTGTAGAGATTCTCAGTCATCCAAGATCATGGTTGTCCCAAAGGTGTTTTTTCGGGAGGCAACTGGACTTTCTTGTTTTTTCTTTGAAGACATTTCACTTCTCATTCCAAGAAGCTTCTTCAGTTCTGACAGGATAGTGGGGAATGGAAGGATTTATATTCCTCACAGACAGCTGGTCATTTAGCAATAACAATAGTTAGGCTTATATACCGCTTCATAGGGCTTTCAGCCCTCTCTAAGCGGTTTACAGAGTCAGCATATTGCCCCCAACAACAATCTGGGTCCTCATTTTACCCACCTCGGAAGGATGGAAGGCTGAGTCAACCTTGAGCCTGGTGGGATTTGAACAGCCGAACTGCTGAACTGCAGTGCTGCATTTAACCACTGCGCCACCTCGGCTCATAATTTGCATCCTTTTAGACATTCCCCACTATCCAGTCAGAGCTGAAGAAGCTTCTTGGATGAGAATCGAAACGTCCTCAAAGAAAAAAAAACAAGGAAGTCCAGTTGCCTCCTGAAAAAGCACCTTTGGGCTATTATAACAGCGGTTTCAGTATTCCTGTTTTCAACTGTAATATCAGATATCTGCTACAGTTGTATACTAAATGCAAGTATATTGGAAATACACTTGGGAGGTCAAGCTAGAAAGTTGCTACTTGGCACCCTTCCTGCCATTTTAAAACAAGGATTATTACAAATTTCCCATTAGGACTAAGGACAAATTTTAATTTCTCACCCAATAATGTCCAAATACATTTAATCTTCTTGTGTTCTTAAAATATCATTGTATTATTGCTATAACTGGAACCAAATATTTCCCAGGATGTAAAGAGCGCTGAACCCACTAATTTTTAACACTTAAAAATATTGGGGGGAAATGGAATAGTTACTCTTAATTGCTTGATCATTAATATACTTTCAAAGGTTTTAAAAGAAATATAACTTATCCCCAAACAGCTGAAAGGCAGTATACAATTAAGTGTTTCAGTTATGTTCCCTGCTTGAGCTAAATGCTTTAACAGCCTCTAAAACGCCAGCAATTTTGAGAGAATTGGAACAGATTTTATAGAGGCTAAACTATTATTACCAGCAAATAATATTTTTTTTTTACAAAACAAATTTGGCAGAAGAAATTAGAGACAGAGCTTTGAAATATTCTATATTACAAAACGTTTATTCTTAGGCTTTAAGGAAAGTTAAGTATTCTTCTTATGACTAAAAATTAGGCTAATTCAATAACAGCAACAACAGCAACAAACCCCACTAGATATTTTTTAAAAGGTTGACTAACATCCTTCCTTTTTGGAGATTTAATTAATTTGAAGGTATGCATGTATGTACTTGTATGCATATAGTTTGGTTGTGCTCACTGGTGATTGCTTTTTGGTTAGATATAATCAGTGTGGTAATTAAGATTCTTGGGCCGAAGCAAAGTTTTATATGGCAGATGTTAACATGCTGTTAAATTATATTCCCCAAATCTGGAATGTGTTCATTTGTGAAGAACTCTGGATTCATAGTGTCGAGACTGTAGAATATAAGGGGATTGTATGTTCTTAGAAGGAAAAATACATTTTGTACCAGACTATGAGGTTTGATTTAATGACATTTATCACTTCTCAGCAATTGAATTGTTGAGACTGTCCATAGGGGGAAAAAAGGATGGATAAATATACTTCTGTATGATCAAGGCTCAATTTTTCATTTAAAACCTGAGTTGTAGTGATTTACCTAAGGATATCATAATTATTTTTGTACTGTCAGAGACAGTCTTTATTGAAAGAAACCTTTATTGAAAGAAATCTTTATTGTTTCTTCCCCCCCCCCCAACCTTAAAACATTCACAATTTTTAAAATGTATATTACTTAGCTTTTATATATATACTTTGTTTTGTGCTGATGGAATTTATAAGTTTAGTATTTTTCTTTCTGCATTTCCTTTGTAGTTTCACTGGAAGTTATATAATTTTTTTTTTAAAAAACCAAGTAAATCTTTTAAAAGCCTCATCTGCAATTACCACTGTTACAACTTATTTCTACAGCACTTCAAATCAATTCATGCTCTGCATGGAAGAAAAAGACAACTCTTTATTCCAAATTTTATAATTCAGACAGAGAAGGGTTAAAAAACAGATGTGCTGCGCACTGCCAGGATAGTTATTTGCTGCCCTGATGAGAAGAGGGGGATAATGTTTTTGAGGACATTGATTAGCTGATAAATACTAAATAGTATATACCCCTGGTGGTGAATCTATGGCGCGTGTGCCGGAAGTAGCACACAGAGCCATCCTGCGCGGGACGCACAGCCTCGCTGGCTCCACTTCCATGTTCCTGTGCACACACACACACACACATGCCAGTCAGCTGGCCTTCGCACGCATAGGAGCACCGAAACCCAGAAGAGCAGCGTTCCAGAGTGCATGAGTGTGCCGGCACCTGAACTTCCAGGTTTCCTTCACGCTCATGGGCAACGGCCAGCTGTTTGTCAGGCACACATATGTGCTGGAAACCAGAAGTTTGGTCGCTGGCGCATGCATGCGTATCAGAACACTGCTCTTCCGGGTTTCTGTGCTCCCGCGTGTGCGAAAGCCAGCGAGGCAATGTGGTCCAGGCGAGATGGTTTTGCGTACCATTTCTGGCAAACAGGTTGGCGTGTGGTGACGTAAAAGGTTAGCCATCACTGGCATACAGGTGAAACTTGAAAAATTAGAATATCGTGCAAAAGTTCATTTATTTCAGTAATGCAACTTAAAAGGTGAAACTAATATATGAGATAAGACTCATTGCATAAGAGATAGACTACATTACATGCAAAGCAAGATAGTTCAAGCCATGATTTGTCCTGGCCAGATAATTGGTACAAGATGGTACTATACTTCTGTAGCTAATTTTTTTTCTTATGGCCATTGCAGCCGCACAGAACTTTGCCACTGCAGACGTGGTAACCAGGTTAGTGTCCTGGAGGAGGAAGCCTAGATGAAAATGGTCTGCCCTCCCTGGCAATCTCTCTAATAAGGGGAGAATATGTGCAGACCTACAAGCTCTGTATAGCTCGCAGTGTAATAGAACATGTGAATTATCTTCCACTTCTCCTTTACCACATATACAAACCCGTTCTGCTATTGGTATTCTCTTATACCTGCCCTGGAGGAGTGCTGAGGGAAGAATGTTAAATCTGGCTCTGAAGAAAGCTATTCTTTGTTTTGGGGAGATCAGGTCATTTAGATATCTTGCCGATTCCCACACACCCTGTTTGATTCTGTCCCTACTGTGGAGAGGCAACCTATTTAGTTCTTCTTGGAACTCCATGTCCCTCATTCTATTGATTACTACTTGCTTTGCTTGCTCAAAGCCTAGGGACATTAAGAATAATGGTGAGAGCCCATAAGAGCCCAGCTTGTGATCAATTGCCTGTTTCCAGGGGGAAGGGAAATTGTCAGTCAACACTAGTGGAGACAGTCCCTCTGGGAAGAAATGCATTTTAAGCCAATAAATGATCATCATCTTCTGACAAGCAAAATCAATGGGGACTTAACCATGTTAGTAACGTAAGAACTGCAGTGATTCACTTAATAAATGTGCCAAGAAATGTTGTAAAATGGGGCAAAACTCACTTAATAAACTTCTCACTTAGCAACATAAACTTTGAGCTCAATTATGGTCGTAAGTCAAGGACTACCTGTATTTGCATTGGATTTCTAATTTCCAATTGACCTCACATGGGCTAAGACAGGGAGAGCCAAAGAACCAGATGTGGCCCAGGGGCCCAAAAAATGCCGTGTAAGCTGATCATATGCATCAAAGGAAAATGCTATTGATGACTTCAACAGGAAGAGTTGGCTTTATATTGATTTAAACAGGAAAACTTGTTTATTTTTTGGAACCGGAACCAGCATAAGATTACTGGAATCCTGCTTTGCTCAAATCAAAGAGGTTGCCAAAATAAACAACAGGTGAGTAAAGAATCCAGAAGAAAAATAGAAAAAACAAGCTATGTAATCTTTATTTACTGAGTATCAATTTGCTTTAGGCTTGATAGGCATACGCTGTAATCAAAATGCACAACAGGAAGGTATTTGTAGGCTTGAAAATCCCAAGGTTTATATAAAACTTCCTCTAGGTTTTGAAAATGAAAGATGGATTGCGGAAACAATGAAAGTATTAGAGGAGGACTAAGCAGACTCATGGGGACCCTCTGATTAAATGTTTTGTGGGAGGGACACAGAGAACTGGCAGGAAGGAACAGCAGAAATTGGAAGAAGATATGGCTGGCCGGCCTCATGTGTGGGACAATTCCATGCTGCAACATTTTAGTGAATGGAACAACTCCCACCTGTATAATTTATAAGGCAATGGGTGGGACTTCATAAACACAGCAAGAATTCTAAGTGGAAATGTTTTGCTTCCATTCAGACATTCCAAAATGGCTAGCTGATGGTATTGATTTTAGCTCTCCCTTGCTTCCCCAAGTCAATTTCAAGTTCCTCCATCTGGAAAAATTTCGCTGGGCAAATGCCTACCCATAAGAGCAACTTTCATTTCATATATAGATCAGGAAAGTGTCTCTCCGCAGTTAAGTTGGTATGTCTTTTTGTATTTTTTCTGTTTTGGATTTCAGGGGCTTGTTTTGTGCAAGACTATTGTGCAATTTAGACCGGCTTTGAATAGAGCTTCTTAGCTCAGGCACAATTAGAATGTATAACCATAACGCATATCATGGAATTCGTGGTTATTTTTGCTCCGGCAAATGGACAAATTTAGAGCAAACATTTGATTGGTAATACTGCTTGAATATAAGACTATTTAATTCTTTTTTTCTCATTCAGTTACGATTGATTGGTTGGTTTGCTTTATTTACACCAGTTTATTCTGCATTTTTTCTACATATTTCTATGCTTTTAACTTTAAGTTCATGTTTTCATATTTTTTGCCCTTTTCCCTTCATTTTTATGTTCTCCTCTTTCTAAAAGCTAATTAGTATTGCTTGATTCTCATATTTCTTTGTACAGAATTACCTGTCTACAAAGGATTTATAATCCATAGATCCTATGTAGAAAATAAAACTTACTCACTCTTTTCCATTCAGTGTATTCCCATTTATGATGATCATATTTGTTTGACTATATTTCTCTTTATATAGCCCGAATGGCTCTGTGTTGAACAAGAGGAATTAGTTGGTCTGTAGAAACCTCAAGGCTTGTCAGAGTAGGAAAATAGTACTTCAACCAAAGAAATCGAAAAGGTAGAGTGCTAAAGCAAATGAATAAGAACAGGATGCTGAATTGCTAACACAATATAGAACAAAAATCAAAATAACCTCTAATTCCATGAGGATTTACTAATGAGTTTGTGCATAATTTAATACTGTATTTTGCAGAAAGTGGTTTATTTACTGGCTCATTCACCAACTACATTTATTAGTCAGTTTTTCACAAATGATTGAAGCATTGTACAACCACTGTAAGGTAACAAATTACAAACCAAAGCCGAGCAATATCATAATCAAACCATCTCAATTAAAGAATATATTTAATACCCCTACCTCCACCCTCCCCAGCAATGTTGATGCCTAAAATCTTGTCAAAGTCTGCCAACTTTCTAAATCCAAAAAGAAGACTTAAGAAAGAGCTTTCCAAAGTGATGGTCCAACATTTCATATTGATTGCCTCCCCCCTCCCGATTTTATAGATAAATCTGTGATGAAGTAACACGTTTGACCATATTAACTGCTAAGTTGATATTTATACAAACACACATCACACATCACACCTACATACAAGTATTTATGCATCTTGCAGCCTCTTCTGCTCTCTGTAGCTAGCCTGCGGTCCTGAAGCATCATATTAGATTTCAATTTCTAGTCTGATTAAACCAGAGGGTAACTTCTTGTCCTTCACTTCAGTCAATAATGTATCCTTGGCCTTTCCTGATGTACAAGCTGCATGCTCAGAATGAAGAGCTGGAACTTTGGGGAGTGGAAAAACAAGAAACCCACTTTATCCAATGAGAAATATCATTAATGGTATCCACTGAAGACTTTTTAAGCAGAAATACATGGAAAGGAGACATATGCACATTGACCAAACCTTACCATTTTGAAACTTATTTAATAAAATCATGTGTCACTCTAGTTCAATCTTCTGTGTGAAAAAAATAAATCTTAACATGTCAATTAGGCTAACAATATCTTAAGTACATCCTTCTCATCACATAGTAAGATTTTTGTTTTCTAACTCTCTTTTTTTCTTTAGATGCATGAACAGATAGATGCACAAGTCCACAGAATAACGCTGAAGCAAAAAAAAAATGGTGTCCAAGACTCAAGAAGCAATGGAAAATTGGGCTGTGGTAAGATCTCCTTTGAAGTAGAGTACAGTTCGTTTCTGAGCCTTACAATTCAGACAGGATCCTGATCAATGGAAAAGTTTCAGAGAAGAGTCGCACGGAGGATAAATGTCTAGAAGACAAATCGCACAAGGAAAACTTGGAGGAAACTGGCTGTTTTGCCCAGTAGAAAGGTTAGAGGGGGGGTTGGTCGAAAGTTTTGAGGGTATAGAAGAACATCACGCAGAAGAGAAAAGCTGTTCTCACAGGATCCACTAAGGACAGGATAGGACACAAAGCAACAGCTTAAGTGTGTCCCAACGGATGCTGACTTGTGAGCCCGACTGCTATGGCCTTTATTGAATGGCCTTGGGTAAGTCACTCTCTGCCAGCCTCAGTTCCCCATCTGTAAAATGAGAACAGCAATGATCTTGTTGTGAGGGTAAATCCAAAGAAGGTCAAGTGTTCTGCAAATTATATTGTTCTAAGCTGTGTACATAATTATTACTTCCTAATATTCTTCCCCTTTTTTCCCATTGTGATCTATTGTGCATTAACCAAAGGGACCCAGGATAGAGGTAGAATTAAGGGGAGGGGAAAATTTGATGAAATAGAGGCGTGACCCATCAAAACTGCGCTCGACTAAACCACGCCCGATTAAACCGCGTCGCTGACGTCATCAACAGGGCGACAACAGCCAGCGCGGAGAAAGAAGGGCGCTTTAAATAGCGCTTTGAAAGCAAATCGATTCAACTTAAGGTAAGGGTTAGGTTTAGGGTTAGGTTTAGGATTAGGTTAAGGGTTAGGGTTAGGTTAAGGGTTAGGTTAAGGGTTAGGTTTAGGGTTAAGGGTTAGGTTAAGGGTTAGGATTAGGTTTAGGATTAGGTTTAGGGTTAGGTTTAGGGTTAGGTTAAGGGTTAGGTTTAGGGTTAGGTTTAGGATTAGGTTTAGGGGGGTTAGGTTTAGGTTTAGGAGTTAATTTTAGGGTTTACAGCGTGCTTCTACTCCGCGCTGTTGTCGCCCTGTTGATGACGTCAGCGACGCGGTTTAGTCGGGCGCGGTTTAGTCGAGCGCAGTTTTGTGGGTGAACCAAATAGAGGAGGGTAGTGGGTTGGGCTATAATAAGCACTTCTCTTTACTCCCAAATCCATCTCCTTCTGTCAACATATACTATTTATTATTTTTTCTTATATTCTGTTCTATAACTAGAGCGCTTGGGGCAGCATACAAATCTGTTAAAACATGAAAGATAAAGCGCACAGATGACGAAGAAAAAAAACCCACAATAACAAGAACAAAATCAGCAGCAGAAATGACAGTCACAAGCAACATACACAACAAAATCACAGTAAAATCAGCAGCATCAGGTTCTAACAGCTGTAGGAGTGTTTTCTAAGCAATTTATGTCTTCGTGCTTGGCTTCTACCTGTGCCTATACTCATAAATGCATAAGGATAGTCATGGATTCATAAGCACACATGGATGCAAATGATGAATTGCTTGTGAATTTCATTTAAAAAGTCCTTTTAAGAATAAAAATAAGTCACAAAATTAAAAGAACATTAGAAAAGCAGCCAGAATAGTTTCAGTGTTTCAGAGCATCCGGCGACTTCAGCTAGTCCAGAATGCGGCCGCGCGAGCGATTATGGGTGCACCTCGGTTCACCCACATAACACCTATCCTCCGCGAGCTGCACTGGCTACCTGTTGGTCTCCGGGTACGCTTCAAGGTGCTACTTACCACCCATAAAGCCCTTCATGGTAGTGGATCTGGGTACTTGAGAGACCGCCTCCTGCCAATTACCTCCTCGCGACCAATTCGATCACACAGATTAGGCCTCCTCCGAATCCCATCTGCCAGTCAGTGTCGACTGGCGACTACACGGAGGAGAGCCTTCTCGGTAGTAGCTCCGACCCTGTGGAACGATCTCCCCGTGGAGATCTGTACCCTCACCACCCTCCAGACCTTCCGCACAGCCCTTAAGATCTGGCTATCCCATCAGGCCTGGGGTTAGATTGTAATCCATCCCCACCCGAATGAATGAATGTTGTGTTTTATTTTAATTATGTATTGTTATATGTTTTTACTGTTTGTGCTCCCCCCCCCTATGGATTGTAAGCCGCCCTGAGTCCCCCCAGGGAAAAGGGCGGCCTATAAATAAACTTTCCTATTCCTATTCCTATTCCTATTAAAAGAGTGGTTCCCAAACTTGGAAACTTTAAGACTTGTGGACTTCAACTCCCAGAATTCTCCAGCTCTGGAGAAGTTGCCAAGTTTGGGAACCACTGCATTAAAACAAAGAGATTCTCAAGAGTAGAAATGCAGAGAATGCAACTGTTTCAACCTCAAGCCCACTCAGGGATAGTTTACCTTCTTATCATGGCAAGTGGTTCCAGAATCACAAAAAATTGTTTGCTTGTAGCCATGTTCTCCAAGTCTCTAGGGAGCTTCTTCCTAACTGAAGTCTGCCTCCAGGGGCCCTGGCATCTTCCCCATTGATCAGCTTCCCCAACCTGATACCCGCCCCCCACCCACCCAAGTCCCGGTATGTTGAGATATTGGTCATCTTGATTGTGAATTTGAGGAGTTGCTGTCCCAATGCATTTGGAGGGCGTGGATTGGGGAAGGCTGGGGAGGGAAATTTCCCTAACTTTGTAATACACGTAATTTATAATAAAAGTGAATTTGATAACTAGACAGATAATTTGGGTATTAAAGTTTCTTTACCACGTGGAATGGGAAAAAGGAATAATTACCCTTAAGATTAGTTGTTCTGTTTGCTTCACCTAACTAAAACAAATGAAAAAAGGATATTGGTACCAATACCCCCTGTGGGGAGGTAAATTAGTAATGAATGTCATGTCTCTATTTTGGGAGATGGTGTACGAGGTTTACATAACACAGGAAGGGGGCCTACATGACACAGGAAGGCCAGGTACTTTGGGGTGATCGATACGTTGGCTAAAAGTATAAAAGACTGTAAACAACTGCCCTTCGCGGTTCAGATTTTGCTTGACCAATCGCTATTGAACCTTTGCGCAAATAAACCTCTCCCTCTGACAAAGAGCTGGTCTTGTCTCATTTTCTGCTACAATAGTAAATGCTGCATTACGAAAAAAACGTTTTGGAGGTCTTGGGATGTCAGAAAGCCTTGCCTTGCTGTGCTGTTCATCATTGTTCTTGGGTGATCTGTATCCCATCAATTTCCAGACATACTCATTTCAATAGCAATAGCAATAGCAGTTAGACTTATATACTGCTTCATAGGGCTTTCAGCCCTCTCTAAGCGGTTTACAGAGTCAGCATATTGCCCCCAACAACAATCCAGGTCCTCATTTTACCCACTTCGGAAGGATGGAAGGCTGAGTCAACCCTGAGCCGGTGAGATTTGAACAGCCGAACTGCAGAACTGCAGTCAGCTGAAGTAGCCTGCAGTGCTGCATTTAACCACTGCGCCACCTCGGCCTCTAAGGTGCATTTCAAGGTGTCCTGGGAATGTCAAGAAGTGAACTAGTCTCCAGGCAAACCACACAAACTCAAGGCAGAGGTCAAAAGGCCAGTAAGGGGGATAAGCAAGACTATCCACTATCCACTAATCAGCCTAAACTGCACAAGAATCCCTTTCCCACTTTTAAAAATAATGGAGGATCCCCAAAGAGCTTTTGCTTGTAGGGATTATATCAGGGGTGGGTTTCTCGCCCCGTTCCAACCGGTTCGGTTGGAACGGGGCCGGCGGCGTCCTCGTGCACGCGCACGGTGCACGCATGTGTACTAGCGTCTGCGTGACGCTCCGGCTGCTCCTGGACGATCGCGCAGGCGCTGTATGCATCCTGCACATGCGTGGAAGCGCAGAACTCGTCAAAACCGGGTAAGGACCGCGGGCGGGCGGGCGCACCCTTCGCTGTTCCTGGAAGTTACTTACTTCCGGGTTCGGTGACCAACCGGTTCGCAGGGACCGCCGCGAACCGGTTGAAACCCACCCCTGGATTATATTTATTGATATTTACCATATAAACATTAAAATCGATGCCTTTACTACAGCTACTGCTTCTCGCAATTGTTTGGTATGATTTTAATATTGGATTATTTTTCAATATAGGCTGGCAAATAATTTTGAGGGTCTTGGGGGAGCCCCCCCCCTCCAGAAGTCCAAAGACCACACTTTAAGAAACACTGCATTAACCCATGCATTTAGTTAACCAACCACACTGACTAGCTTGCACAATGCACTCCGTCTAAAGAAGCAAACTATGGTACACTACTATTTAATGGATGGCCCGGAAAATATGCAAAATGAAACATGAGGCATCTGAAGCCTCAGACCTCTTGTTTAAAAGTTGTGCCAAAATCAGTATTATTTCCTGTCTTTTGGAAGTAGGAAGTGTTTAAACCAGAGGTGGGTTCCTACCAGTTCGCATCTATTCGGTAGAACCGGTTCGTCAAATCTACCGAACCAGTTAGAAGAGGTTCCACCAGTGGACCCGGAAAGCAGGCCACACCTACAGAAGAGGTTCCAAAAAGTTTTGAAACCACCACTGGTGGGTGTGTAACAGGGGTGGGTTTCAACCGGTTCGCGGCGGTCCCTGCGAACCGGTTGGTCACCGAACCCGGAAGTAAGTAACTTCCGGGAACGGCGAAGGGTGCGCCCGCCCGCCCGCGGTCCTTACCCGGTTTTGACTAGTTCTGCGCTTCCACGCATGCGCAGGACGCATACAGCGCCTGCGCGATCGTCCAGGAGCAGCTGGAGTGTCGCGCAGACGCTAGTACGCATGCGTGCACCACACACGTGCACGAGGACGCCGCCGGCCCCGTTCCAACCAAACCAGTTGGAACGGGGCGAGAAACCCACCCCTGGTGTGTAATGTCCCGCAGTTATCTACGCATTAATAATGATCTGGTAATATTTCCTTATACATTTTAGGGACCTTTCCTTACATAATTGGTGTTTTCTTTCATACTTTTGGATTTCTAATTTCTGTTTCCATTAGTTGGCAATTGCTAAAACCAATCCCACATGAAAAAGTATTCAAAGCCTTCTTGATTTTAATTGTCAATTTATTTATTCCTGCACATTGTAATATTTATTCATTTACATATCTCTGTTTTTCCACTGTTGTGTAAACACAATTCCAGCAGCTGCTAACATGTGTAAAATTAGATATATATTATACTCCCTTTCAAATAGCCAACAAAATATTTCTGGTTTTCATTCCATATCTTGCTTTACGATTGCTTCCAACCACTAACTTCTGAATAGCTACTTGGACCAACCTAAGTACTAATTCATAATTTCATATCCTGTTACAGGGGTGGCAAGCCACTCCCATCCGGTCACATGGGCAGCAAGCCACTCCCATCCGGTCACACGGGTGGCAAGCCACTCCCACAAAGGAGGCCACACCCACAGAGTAGGTTCCAACAATTTTTGAAACCCACCACTGGTTTAAACCCATCCCCCCCCATCCATACCTGCATAGTCTCGTCTCCAGACACTGGGATAAGAAGGAGCTATGGTGGCGCAGTGGTTAAAGTGCAGTATTGCAGGCTGACTCTGCCCACAGCCTGAAGTTCGATTCCGACGGGATTCAAAGTTGACCCATCCTTCCATCCTTCTGAGGTCGGTAAAATAAGGACCCAGATTGTTGAGGGGGGGGATATGCTCACATTTGTAAACTTCTAAGAAAGTGCTGTAAAGCACTATGAAGCGGTATATAAGTCTAAGCATTATTGCTATTCCAATAAATGGCAATATTTCTTGGGCAGCCTGGGGTTGAGATCAGTTTATCGATGACTCTGGATCCTAAACTGAGCAATGATCTCACCCATATAAACATTAAATAGAAACATTAAATAGAAGTGGTGAGCTTATCAAGCTTGATAAGTGAGGGGTCACAGGTTCAGCCTCTCTCCCCCATTAATACCAAAGGAACAAACAACAGAGAGAAAAACGTAGAACCACGTGTATTCCCAATTCTTGTAATCAGTCCAGAAGGATGTCATGATTGATGGTATCAAAAACTGCTGAGAGATCAAAGAGAACCACTGTCCTTGTCCAGGTTCCACAGAGGTCATTAACAAATATAACCAGTGCTGCTTCCATACTGTGTCCAGGTCTGAAATCCAACTGAAATGGGCCCAAAGTATCTGTTTCCCCAAGGAACTCTGCAGCCCAACCACTTTTTCAACAAACTTCCATAAAAACTTCCAACAAACTTGGAGATTGGATGAAAGTTGTTGGAAACAGGTGATTTAATATCTAAGGAATAATCAGAAACAGAAGTCTGTCTCCATTCCTCACTCAAAGAGGGATGCCCTAAATTTGATGCATTTAGAGGCTAGATACCCAGCACAGAAATCTGTTGGCATAACATTATTTCCTTGCTTTAATTTAAAAAAAAAACCATGAGAAAGTCAACACTAGGTTTAGAATGTCCTCGGCTATTAATTCCCTTACTTTTTAAGTACACGGCGCTTTGTAAGTGAGCAGCAAACTATATGGTTGTTACTTAGCAACCCGAGCTAGCTTTTGAAAAGTTGTTGGCGGATAAATAGCGTGGTCTTTCATGCCTCTGCATGTACATGTGTGCACAAGAAAAAGCATGTGCCTCTTTCATGAGCTAGGCT
Source organism: Thamnophis elegans (assembly GCF_009769535.1). Lineage (NCBI taxonomy): Eukaryota > Metazoa > Chordata > Lepidosauria > Squamata > Natricidae > Thamnophis > Thamnophis elegans. The sequence continues at coordinate 6,865,782 of NC_045542.1, forward strand.
TCTGGGTCAGGAATGCCTCAAAGACCCTACTGGATCCACTCAAGATGAAATTCTTCTGCATAAACCAGACTAACATAAATGAAAGCTGCACATCCATGATGTATGCACTCATTATGCAAGGATAAAATATGCATGTGGGAAGGAAACAGTGAGTGAAATACATGGCATTTATAGACTATTACCTAGACAATATCTGTGGGTGTGAAACTGACATAGTACAATGCAAAAGGCACAGCCATAATAGGACTAGCCTGTGTAGCTAACCACAGCTACTTTAATATGTTGCTAATCAAATAAAATGTTTTTAATATCAAAAAGCAGTGTGAAAAAGTAAACAGCACAAATCTAAATACGCTCACAGATTATCAGTAAAAATGGCTTCACTAAGCATCCAAAAAACCAAACCAATGTTAGGCAACTTGCATTGTGCAGAATGCCATCACTGAAAAGATTAGCCAATTTTTAAAGTCCTTCTCAGATAGTTAATACTGTAATTTACAGGACTGATACGAATTAGAAATATATTAAAGTATGAGGGCCCAACCGCATTTTGCTTATGCTTAAAGGTCAATTGTAACTTGGGTTATTTTTTGCTCCAAAGTGCCATTTCATTGTAACATTAGCCAGAAGTGCCTGCAAATTCCCTTTTTTTTCATAGAAGAAAATATTTTACATGCCAAAAACCAAATCCACCCACTTAAAAAAAAACAGACACCCACTCCCACCATCTCACAACTGCTTCAACTGAGCTGCTTCAACTGCAGTTCACGGCTACCAACCCACTGCCCATCCTATACAAAGTTATCCAACTGAACCTCCATTCAGTCTTTCTTCGTCTTCCCTCTCATGCAGGGACAAATGCCCCTCTTACCTTCAAACATGGTAAAATCTAGTTTGCAATCATGGTTGCATAATAAACCAGATATGCTAAAAATAATTTAAGCAATCCAGATTTCATTGTAGAAATATGAGCCTAGAATCTCTTTGGTGGGGAGGGGGGAGCAGCTTATATAGTCTCATGCTACAGCATCCCATGCTATCCCTCATACTCAACCTGTCTTCCAAGACAAGATTTAGATGCCATTTTTATTACGGACAATACTTATTATGTTCAAAACTGCAACTCCAGTAAATCTATTCAGGCGAGTAATTTAGGATTGTAAATGATAACATTGATGCTGCCTTGTTTTCTTAGAGCAGATTTAGGACTTAAGAGCAATTTGTTCAACTTTGGATTAAGAATAAAGCACAATTAATTAAAGCTTTCTGATATAGCCATGCAGAGTACAGGAAATGAGGAAGTTCTTGAAACTGATGCTAGTTTATTTAATACTAAACTGAAGTTTAATGTTACATCCTAACAAGACTGACTTTCCTGTCTAAAAGAACCACGTTTTTTAAACATTAAAGGACGCAAAAGATCATCTGCAGTATTTTTTTATTTGATTATCTGCTCTATGTCTACCAAACAGCATAACCAGTTACATGGAACAACGCTCTCTTACCCAGTGCTTACCAATCTTATTCCTGTAAAGATCTGGGACTAGTAGAGACTTGGGGGGGGGGCAGCATAGGTCAGTGATGGCGAACCTTTGGGCACCAAGTGCCACACTCTGGAAAAGCCGAACGTCCGGGTTCTAGCATGCCTGCGCGCCCAAGAATCGGCTGGCCGGCGTGCATGCAGAAGCCTGCTTTTGGCACTGCTGTGCGTGTGAAGGCTTCGTGCTCCAGAAAGGCCGAACGCATACCCGATAATCAGCTGGCCAGTGTGCATGTGCACACTGGTTTTCAGCGCTGTCACATGCGCCAAGGACAGCTGATTGTCGCCTGTGCATACATGTCAGAAACCTGGAAGACAAACAGGCGAGGCCCTGCGTGCCCGGCAACATGGCTTCGAGTACCACTTTGGCCATGCGTGCCACAGGTTCGCCATCACAGGTATAGAGTCAAGATTAGGAGCATCTTCTAGATAGCTAAAGTTTCTGGAATGAAAGTGGCCAGGTTAATCATCTTTGCTTAAACATCATGTGTAATTTGGCTCTTAATGATCTTAATGAATGGCTGTCTATGGGGAATAAAAGGGAAACAAATTATAAAACACATATAAATAATATCATCACACAAATGGCCCAAATTACAGACTTACAATTGTTGTCAGGACACAAGTTTGTACCACAGTGGCATTTGCATGATAATGTCATTATATACAAGTCATCATTTGGGTGTCTTCAGAATTTGCTCTGGATACCACTATCCTCACATTTATTTTCACATTTGCTCAGTGGTGGGATTCAAATAATTTAACAACCGGTTCTCTGCCCTAATGACCATCTGGGTAGGCGGGGCTCGGTGGTTCATGTGACGGGTGGCCGTGGCCAACTCAAGGTCACTCAGGTCTATGGATGCTTTGTCTTAGCTGTTACAATAGTAATAAGGGTTAACCGGAGAGGCAGTTTCTGTAAGCAGGGCAATAAAGATTAGGCTAGAAACAACACCAGAAAGTTTCCTTCCTGCCTTCCTTACAGGATTAGCCCTGTAAAGTGGGGAAAAAACAAAAGGAGATTTCTTCCAAGGTTCTCTGAACTACTTAGAAAGTTACCAACCGGTTCTCCTGAATAGGTGCAAACTGGCTGAATCCCACCACTGCATTTGCTTCTGTACTGCTAAAGGCATATACGTAACTAACTTGGTAAGAAGTTTCACAATATACTTCCAGGTAGGATAAAAATGCAGTTACAAACAGAGTCATTGGAAGTCAGGCAGAATACAAATTTAATAAGTAATAACATTCTTTCACTGTTTTAGAAACTAACCAATGGGCATGCTTCTTTGGAAACATATGAAATCAGAAGTGTAATATTTGAAATGCTGTTATATGTGTCTATCTAATTAATAGTGCATAATTATAATGTGTAATGGGATTATAGAATAATTTACGTTGTATGTTACAAATTACAGGGACACAGTGGGTCAGTGGCTAAAACGCTGAGCTTCTCGATCCGAAAGGTTGGCAGTTCGGCGGTTCAAATCCTTAGTGCCGCATAACGGAGTGAGCTCCTGTTAAGTTGTCCCAGCTTCTGCCAATCTAGCAGTTCGAAAGCATGTAAAAATGCAAGTAGAAAAATAGGAACCACCTTTGGTGGGAAGGGAACAGCATTCCGTGCACCTTTGGCATATAGTCATGCTGGCCACATGACCACAGAGATATCTTCGGACAGCGCTGGCTCTTCGGCTTTGAAACGGAGATGAGCACCGCCTCCTAGATTTGGGAACGACTAGCCCATACACTATATTGCCAAAAGTATTCGCTCACAACTGAGTCGGATTATGTGGATGGGTGCCTTGTGCGAGCGGAACCTTTACCTTATATTACAAATTAAGTGTAATTTCTAATGTACTTTACAATGCATCATAATTGCAAATACCTACCTCAATAGAAAAAGTAGGTTCCAAAAATTGAATGAGTCCCCAAAATGTCTTTGTGTATTGCCTTTAGTAATCTTGTTTCTTCCAGACAAATTGGGCCATTACCAGTGGTGGGTTTCAAAAAATTTTCGAACCTACTCTGTGGGTGTGGCTTCTTTTGTGGGAGTGGCTTGCTGGCCATGTGACCTGGTGGGAGTGGCTTGTTGGCCATGTGTTTTCTTCCCCCCCTCTCTTCCTTTTGTCTCTCTGTCCCTTTTTCCTTTTTTTCTTTCATCTCTCTCTCACTTTTTCTTTCTTTTTTCCTTCCTTCCTTCCTTCCTCCCTTCCTTCCTCTTTCTCTTTCTCTTTCTCTTTCTGTGTGAGTCTGTGTGTGTCTGTCTCTGTCTGTCAGTGGTGGGTTTCAAAAATTTTTGGAACCTCTTCTGTAGGTGTGGCCTGCTTTCCGGGTCCACTGGTGGAACCTCTTCTAACCGGTTCGGTAGATTTGACGAACCGGTTCTACCGAACAGGTGCGAACTGGTAGGAACCCACCTCTGGCCATAACTCTATGCTGCATGTGGGCACAAACACAATGGAGATCTTCAAATTGGGAAAGGGTGTCTTTTATTTGATCAGTCAGTTTTAAAATTTATTTTCCAAGGGGGAACTCGGGGAAGTTCATCCATTTCGGGGTTTTATGTGGCACACAAGATCAATTTTATTATTTTACGGGCAAGGGAGCAATTATGAAAACTCACTGATACCTATGGCTTGAAGCTCGCGTTATTTTATTGTATGAATGCATAAACAGAGGATTTACGCACATAGTATGAATACTTGGCGTGTTTTTCTTTCAGCATAGCTCCAAGCAGTGCAGCAGTTTAGGTCACAGAGACCCAGATGCGTCAAAGCTCTGGGATGGTGTCCAACGATAAGAAAAGAACCCCCCTCAATAATAGGAACATTTAGGGAGCTTCTCGACTACAGACTCATCTGATCGGTGTGCGCACGCACGCACACATCATGTTTTACTCTCTGAGTATATATTTATTTTGTTGAGGCGGTTACTTGCAAGAGGAGCAATTCTATGGAAGGAAGAGGAAAGTGGAACAAAGAAACCAACACAGCCTGAAGGAGCGTCTGTGTTTCCTCTATTTTGGGGGACATTTGAAGGTGGGGGAGGAAATCCCTCCACTCCTTTAAACAGGAGGAGAAAATAAATGCACCCCCATCAATGGAAATGTAATAAAAATAAGAGAACAACTTTGACTGAGTTAACTTTAACTCTGAGGCCGATTGGACACCTGATCCGGAGCATGTTAGCAGACAGGACAGCCTTCAGTCTTAAAGCCAAGGTGGCGCAGTGGTTAGGGTGCAGTACTGCAGGCCACTTTAGCTGACTGTGATTTGCAGTTCAGCGGTTCAAATCTCACTGGCTCAAGGTCGACTCAGCCTTCCATCCTTCCGAGATGGGTGAAATGAGGACCCGGACTGTGGGGGCAAGTTGCTGACTCAATTTGCTAAAAAAAATTGTAAACCGCTTAGAGAGGGCTGAAAGCCCTATGAAGCGGTATATAAGTCTAATAAATAAATAGATAGATAGATAGATAGATAGATAGATAGATAGATAGATAGATAGATAGATAGATAAATAAATAGATAGATAGATAGATAGATAGATAGATAAGCCCTACCTACACTATCTCTTAGCTCGCCTGCAGTGTGCCCTTTTATCATCTCCTCCAACAACGCAGAGTCCTGGCTACAGATTTTCTGCAGTCTTTCGAAGGAAAGCAACAAGGATTCTCCCTGCCGAAGAATCTATCCTGTCATAGGATCTGAAAAATTTCCTGCCTCCTAGGACACCCTCTTCAGAAACACAATAATATTGCTGCATCTTGCATCTAACACGATCCGTGTTGTGTTTTGGTTTGAGTCTGCTGTGCTCCGTAAAGATTATAATCTTTAGCTTTTGCGCCTGTGTCTCATTCATTAGCTGACAGCCTTGTATTGCCAGAAGAACAAAACATCCCTCCCAACAACGGCTTTTGATAGCAGCCAAGTCAACTGCTTACCATTTGGCAGTTAAAACTTGAGCTTGCAGTCCCCCAAACACAGAGCCTCTTTTTATGACACAGTGGTTGCTAAAGGTCCAAGGGGTTGCTAAAAGGAGGAGAAGTTAAGCGGGACAAAATGAAAAATGAGAAGTCAATTTATCATTTTTGAAAGCCCAAGTGGGTCCAAGTGGAACACAGGAAAGAGTAACCCTTTAAAAAGTGAAAGCATCAGTCCTCTTTAGCATACAACAGCCCAACTAGACAAAGACATGAAAGAATCTGATTTAGCAATCAAAAGCAAATACTGCACTGTTTGGGGGCTATTGCATACTGAAGAGGCCGTGACCCGACAAAAGGGCGAACGTCAAAACCGCGCCCGACTAAACAGCGTCGCTGACATCATCAACGCGGCGACAACAGCCAGCGCGGAGAAAGAAGGGCGCTTTACAATAGCACGTTGAAAGAAAGCCGATTGAACTTAAGGTAAGGGTTAGGTTTAGGGTTAGGTTTAGGGTTAGGTTAAGGGTTAGGTTAAGGGTTAGGTTTAGGGTTAGGTTAGGGTTAGGGTTAGGTTAAGGGTTAGGTTTAGGGTTAGGTTTAGGATTAGGCTAAGGGTTAGGTTTAGGGTTAGGGTTAGGGTTAGGGTTAGGGTTAGTTTAAGGGTTAGGTTTAGGGTTAGGTTAAGGGTTAGGTTAAGGGTTAGGTTTAGGGTTAGGTTTAGTTTAGGTTAAGTTTAGGTTTAGGGTTACTTTTACAGCGCGCTTCTGTCTCCGCGCTGTTGTTGCCCTGTTGATGATGTCAGCGACGCGGTTTAGTCGGGCGCGGTTTTGTCGTTTGCCCTTTTGTCGGTGAACCGAAGAGGCTGCATTAGTATACACCCTTGAACTGAAATTACTGCTATATCCTTAAAGCTCATCTGCTATGGCGTTTATAAACTGGGGGATAACTCCTTGCTTAAAAAATAAAGGTAGGAAAGATAATGAAAATTCCTTAATTTACATCTTAATATGACTTGACTCCATTTACCCATTCTAAACTATTACGTAAAATCTGGCACCCTATTCTTCAATTTTCACAGTTCTCCAAATGATATTTCATACTGCATTACATTACACTGTATGGTATTATTACATTTCTGTAAAAACAGAGCAATGTTGTAATTCTGTGATTTCCCCCTGCCCATCTATTTAGCAAAATAGGAAAAATTGCATACTGAAACATTATTTTTTTTATAAAAAAATGCTTGTTTAAAACAAAATAAGCACATACATTTAGGAAAGCTATCAAAAGAAGTGTTCATTTTGTGAGCTCATGAAAATGCAAGCAAATCTTTATGCAAAAAGAGCATTTACAAACTAATATAAAAATAGAAAAGAGTAAATTTGTCTTCGTTAAAATGTTAATGTTCTAAAACAGATTCATTTTTCAAAAGGAAAGAGGTGAATCACACAAAGACCATTTATATCAACTGTCAATTCTGAATACCTAGTATATTAATGTTAGTTGACAAAGTATGAATATATGTACTATTTATCCTGGGCAATTTATTCTCTCCTCTCGGTTCATCAAGCCAGTTTAGAATGAAATGCTTCCCTTTGTCTTCAATCCACATCCTGTTACGTTATTTTATAATAATGTAGATGCAATTGATCTAACATAGCTAACATATCTTTTTCAATTTGTTTTTTGGGGGGGAAAAAAGAAAGGAAGTTTATTGGTATTTCTCTGGAAGCTAAATTCTGTAACATCAAATATTATGCCAAGTGCCATACTATAAAGAAAACGTTTTACAGGGGAATCAGAATTTTTAAAAAAAATAATAATATGCACCTTGTAAAAGTAAAATGATTTGACAATACTTCTCATAGTCTATTAACCATGACTTGAAGATACCCACCAACTATTTTGAGACTGGTAAACCTCTATTTGAAAATTGTTTAACTAACCAGAGCATGGTAGACAATTGTAGCCAATTTTCTACCTTAGTGATTGGTTAGTTATACAATTTTGAAGCAGGAAGGATTTCTCTCAGCGACAGGTAAAAGTTACTCTCTGCTTCATTACACACTACTCTTCACCTACTGACTTATAAGGTGGGCTTTTTGGACAAAGCTTTCCCAAGAGATTGACACACTTAAACTCAAAAATAGCCTGACAGACCCATGACTGAGGCAGAGATCCTCTGGATCAACAATCACTCATCCATGCAACCTAAAAATAGCTAAAAGTTTCTTCCCAAGCCCATCCTACCTTACTTACTTATTGCAAGGGTCGTTAAGAGTTAGGTGGCATACAAATTTAATTTAGTACCTTATTAGGATCGGTTGTACAGTCAGCCAGATGTTTAGACTGGGTTTTGTACTTTTGTCCACCTGTCGAGCCCTCTCCAAGGAGATGGAATAGGCAGATGTTGTTGTTTGACGGTGTTAAAGATATCGTCACAAGACGTAAGCTGTTCCAAGTAACGTCACCTTTTTCAATTGGCTGGTGGTGATATTGTCAATGCTGAAGGTGTTCAAGTGGTGCTCCAGATGTTTTGGGATTGTACCTGAGATGCCTATTATTACTGGTACTATGCTTTCTTTTGCCACAATTATTCTACTTATTTACAGGTCTTTGTATTTTGTGATCTTCCTCCAGTTCTTTTTTATCTCTTCTATTGGCTCCAGGTACCGCAATATTCACTATGCAGATTTTTTTGTTTTCTAAAGACTTAACATTATAGGAATTGCTCAGAGAAAATTTCCCAATTCTGCAGAAAAGCTGTGGTGTAACATTTATGGATCATTTCTGAGTATGTCTGCACAAAACTCCCACCCGAACTATGTGTCTCTGTAGCAGAGGTGGGTTCCTACCAGTTCGCACCTATTCAGTAGAACCGGTTCGTCAAATCTACCGAACCGGTTCGAAGAGATTCCGCCAGTGGACCTGGAAAGCAGGACACACCTACAGAAGAGGTTCCCAAACTTTTTTGAAACCCACCACTGGTCCTTGGATATGATTATTCTACACTATCATGCTCCTATTTATAAAACTCGGTGCCTCTGTGAAAGGTAAGGATGACTACTGCGTTTGTGGTGCAATCAGAACATTGCGGGTGTTGAAGTTGTTTTAACGCAAACCAAAGATGCCTTTTAAAAAACACAAGTTTACATCCTATTCTTATGCATGCCAGTGCTGTGTGGGAGGTAATTTAAGGTGGTTCTGACAAGTGTCGTCGGCATCTTCATATCCGGTCACATGGGTGGCAAGCCACTCCCATTCAGTCACATGGGCGACAAGCCACTCCCACAAAGGAGGCCACACCCACAGAGTAGGTTCGAACAATTTTTGAAACCCACCACTGACTATGACCCTCCACAAGCACCTTCATAACAACATGGCGTCTTTTCATGTAACAACAGCCACAAGTGCGGAGACGGCTTTTTAAAAGTCAAATATGAATGAGCATTAGCCACCACAAGAAGCCTCTCCTCCATGACCCACCCCCTCTCCCCCTGCTCATAAGTTTCCTATCTTCTTCCATAACACCTGCTTAAGTGTCGGATGTTTCAGCCCCTTGCGCGCACACACACAGGCTGTGCAGGAAAAGGGAGCCCCTAGGCCCTTTGTTTCCCCTGATTACACCCTTTCCCTCCATTTCTCCATGACTCATGCTCCAGCTACTAATTAAAACCAGGAAACAAGCTGGGGGAGCAGTTAGGATTATTTTAGAAACCATGCTGACTTTGGAGGGCACCAGCCTCTCGTCACCATAGAAACAAGGGCTTAAAAAAAATACGTTTCCCACCCTTGTCTGCATTTCCCCAGTGTATTTGCTCCCTGTCCTAGGAATCTTCCCGATTTATCCCACTTATCCCACTTTCTGAAAAGTCTCTTCTGAAGAGAACATATTTGCTCCTTACTAGAACAGCTTTATGAGTTGGGGTTCTGGTAACACACATTCCCTTAAACTAGGTGACTTGAATAAGACTGAGTGGCTTTGGATGTTGCCCCCGAAGGAGTGTTTAGACAGTCCATCCTTAACCCTGGGGGGAGAAAATTTACGCCCCTCAGAGAGGGCTCGCAATTTGGGAGTCCTCCTGGATTCGCAGCTGAAATTGGAGCATCATCTGTCAGCTGTGACCAGGGGGGCCTTTGCCCAAGTTCGTCTGGTGCACCAATTGTGGCCCTATTTGGACCGGGTTGCGCTTCTAACGGTCACTCATGCCCTTGTCACCTCGAGGCTGGATTATTGTAACACACTCTACATGGGGCTACCTCAATTCAAGGTGTTGGTTATTACCTTTAAAGCCCTACATGGCTTAGGGCCAGGATACCTTCAAGACCGCCTGCTGACACATACCTCCCAGTGGCCAGTAAGATTCCATAGATTGGGCCTCCTTCAGATGCCGTCGGCCAAACAATGTCGGCTGGCGGGCCCTCGGAGGAGAGCCTTCTTGGTGGCTGCTCCGACTCTTTGGAACCAACTCCCCCCGGAAATCCGGACCATACCCACTCTGATGGCCTTCAGGAAAGCCGTAAAAACTTGGCTGTTCCGGCAGGCCTGGGGCTGTTGACCTCACTGTTGAGGTCTGGCCCTGACTAGAATGAATGTATGAGGGGTGCCTGTTTTAAATTGTTTTGTCGTCATGTGTTTTTTATATTTCTTGTAAGCCGCCCGGAGTCCTTTAGGATTGGGCGGCATTTAAAAACTCCAAATAAATAAATAAATAAATTAACGATACAGACTGAGATCCTGATTCAGTGTCTCTGCCCTGGAAGGACTCTACGAGAGCTGGGTAGCTTGCTGCCTTCAAATCCCCTTCTGACAGAGGTGGGTTCCTACCAGTTCGCACCTATTCGGTAGAACCGGTTCGTCAAATCTACCGAACCGGTTAGAAGAGGTTCCACCAGTGGACCCGGAAAGCAGGCCACACCTACAGAAGAGGTTCCAAAATTTTTTGAAACCCACCACTGGTCCTTGGATATGATTATTCTACACTATTATGCTCATATTTATAAAACTCAGTGCCTCTGTGAAAGGTAAGGACGACTACTGCGTTTGTGGTGCAATCAGGACATTGCGTGTGTTGAAGTTGTTTTAACGCAAACCAAAGATGCCTTTTAAAAAACAAGTTTGCATCCTATTCTTATGCATGCCAGTGCTGTGTGTGAGGTAATTTAAGGTGGTTCTGACAAGTGTCGTCGGCATCTTCATATCCGGTCACATGGGCGGCAAGCCACTCCCATCCGGTCACATGGGTGGCAAGCCACTCCCACAAAGGAGGCCGCACCCACAGAGTAGGTTCGGACAATTTTTCGCCACTGCCTTCTGAACACCAACACCCCCAAGTCTTTTTGCCATGATTGCTAAAAAACAACAGCGGGAAGTGGGAAGTGATAAAAATGATGTTGCAAAACTGCAAAAAAAAACCACAGTTAAAAAAAAAGCAAAAAATGCAAATTCCTCCAAGAACCATGTCTGCCCATTGTGACCTTTATAACCCCAATTGTTTTCACTAAAACAGTATGGCATACATATGGCCTGTGATCCTCCACAGCAGTGTTTCTCAAACTTGACAGCTTTAAGCTATATGGACTTCAACTCCCAGAATTCCCCAGCCAGCATCCTTCACCATTGACACAAATGAATAGGACTGCTGGCAGTAAAATAATTTGGCGATGGGGGCGGGGGTTCCACATATTCTCTCTCCAGTGTATACACAAGCGGCGTGCATGGAATAATTCCCAAATACCGTAATGAAAAGTGCAGAACATACATGCCCTTCACCTAAACATTGTTTATTTTCAAACTGATAAAAAGAATTCTAGAGACCCAGAAAATCTCTGGAGCTGGATCCAAAAACCTGCAGGAAGATTACAGTATTTACTATAAGAACCCACTTTGATGGCAACCTTTCCTTAAACTGCTAAGTGATTTTGTTCAATTCAGATGTTCTATTCAATTCACCATCATCACTAATAATTTCCATCCCAAAAGTAAAAGACCGTAATTCATTTATAATACAGTATTGTATACTAACAACGAGACTATACCCTCAAGATTGGAGAAAGATTATTATTTGGACCCCTTTCATTCAGGTTTCAGCTCCGAATAGGGGACAGAAATAGCATTGGTGGATGGTCTCTGGGGAAGCTGGAAGGATGTGGTGTATCCATCCTTGCTCTTCTTGCCCTCTTCCCAGCTTTCAATACCATCAACCATCGTATCTTTTGGGCCATCTTAGGGAGATGGGGAGCATAGTATGGTGTTCTGACCCCCTCCTCCATTCAGTAACGAAAGCCGAGACAAGCTTAACTGGAATGTACTTTAATAGCAAGAAACCAACATCTCGGTGGCTGAAAGCCAAGCAAACAAACAGATAAGGACCTTGGCAGCAACTCAGACAAACCTTGGCAGCAATCCAGCCTGCCAAGTTAGTTACAACAGTTCTCTTAGGTCAATGCGGTGACTTCTGCAAAAGGGGCGTGTGCACAAGCAGTCTTTTTATAGTCTGGAGAGGAGCCTAATGACCACCAGCTGAGTGCAATTACCTCCTGTACTTGCATAATTGTTCCTGGTGCCTAGTAGCTCTTCGATGGCGTGCATCCAGGAACAACTCACTGCTGGCTTCTGGATCACTCTCTCTTGTCTCCTCCCCACTGGTCCAAGGCTCAGGCGCCACCTAGTGGCCAACCAGTCTCTCTGCGCCCTGCTCGGAGTCGGAACCCTGTCCAGGGTCCTCCACATCCTCCAGAGCCGATTCATAGAGCCCCTCGCTGTCGGAGTCTGGTGGCAGCTCCAACGGGTTCTGCTGGGCCGCAACAGTATGGGCTAGTTCACCTCCTTCCTCCAAGACTAGTCCCAATAGGTGTTGATGGGGGGGATGGGTCCAACCCACACCCTTTCTTGTGGGCTGCTGCAGGACTTGGTGCTCTCTCCAGTTACTTTTAACAGCTACATGAAACCTCTGGGTGAAATCATCCATCATCATAGGATGAAATATCATCAGTGTGCTGATTTCACCAGTTTAAACATCTCCATCCCAGGTGAAGTTAGTGATGCTGTGGACACTTTCTCATGGTGCCTGGAGAATGTGAGGGTCTGAATGGGGAACAGGCTTCAGTTGAGCCCTGGTCAGATAGAGTCGCTGTGGGTGGAGGAGTATCTGGGAGTTTGTCATCTTTGGTTCTGAATTAGGATGCACTATCCCAGACAGACCCACTGCATTATCTGTGGGTCCTTCCGGACTCACAAATCCTGTTCAAGGAGCAGGTGGCAGTCGTCACTAGGAGAGCCTTTGCTCAATTTAGTTTGTGTATCATTTATGCCACTTCCTGGATAGGGAGGCCTTTCACTCACTCATTCATGTCTTGGTCATTTCCCGTATGGACTATTGCAATGTGCACTACACGCGGCTACTCTTGAAAAGTATCCGGAATCTTTAACTGGTACAGTATGCACCCACGTGAGCAATTTTGGGTGATGAAAATACAGAGCATGCAACATCTCTGCTGCGCAAGCTGTATTAAATGCCAGTCTCCTTCCGGGTCCAATTCAAGGTGTTTAAAGTCCTATATGGCATGGAGCCAGGCTACTTGCAGAACAGTCTTTTCCCCATTACACTGACTCATCCCACCTGGTCAGGGAAAGAAGACATATTGTGCATTCTGCTGGTTAAAGAATTTCAACTGGCGAGGTTGCACCTGTTCTATGGAATATTCTCCAGCATGCAATCTTAGGGTTGGTTAATGCCTTAATGCCCCCCCCACACACACACACACTCCATCAGGGTGGAAACTTCTATGTTCTCTTTGTTTTCTCTTGACTGATACTACAGGAACTTGCAGCTGGCTGTTTACATGACTGTCTCCTGAATTTTTATCAGGCGTAGAACGGTTACACCTATATGGGCTGGAGGCGAAGACCTCTAGGATTGGTTTAAGATGGAGTTGACCACCTTAAGCTGAGAAGGAGGGAGGAGGAGCCAACGTTGTGACGATATGGATGTGCGGTCTCGATGCTCCGAGACCGCAGCCGATACTTTTGCCACTGGGTGGTCCAATTGGACCTAAACTGCCCCGCAGAGATGGTGAACAGGAAGAATATGTCTTGCTGATCTCAGGACATCGCAAAGTCCCTGATCGATGGAAGAGAAGTTCTTCAAACCGGCGACAAAAAATCCAGCCAGGGCTGATGAAGTCGGGGCGGCTCCAAAATGGAAGGATATAGAAAGCGAAAGTGTTTCCAGCTGGTGAGGAATTTTTTACCGTTTTAAAAAGAGACTGCCTATAAAAAACTTAAATTAATTTAAACTGGAGAACAGAAGAAATAAGTGACGGAATTAAATTTGGAATGGTTTTGGACAGTGGGTTATCTTACTTTTTAAATGCTATCTTCATGGATGGAATTTATGCAAGTCTTTTAAAATGAATGGATTAAGTTTTCTTCTTCTATTTTTTCTTTTTTATTATTCTTTTTAACATATGGACTAAAATTCTCCTCTTTCGTTACTGTGAGTGTTCTTCTAACTCACTCAAGAATCTGACTCTTTTTTTAAAATTTGAAATACAAAAAAGATACAAAAAGAAACAAAGAAAATTGCAACAATAACACTGCTACTCGGAGGCTGGAAGGTTTGTGTATTGGAAACGAAACACTCTTGTTTTTCTCACTGATTATCCTGGTTTGGCACTCCAACGTCTTGCTGCTTGTTTATAGAGCGTGATAAGAAGAAAGCATACAGATGTCCCTTTGAAGTATATCTTTAACCAGAGAAAAGTAAAAATAAACGTTATTGTGAATCTATGTTTAATCTTATTAACCTTCCAAGCTAGAGCAGCAGTGTTTGTTACCTGGAGAAAATGGCACAATTTCAACAGCAGAAAGAAACCTTGTCTGCAAAATATATTCTCAGAAACACAGAAATTATCAAATACATATGAGAGGATAGAGAAGAAGCTGGAAGACTTAGAGCATCTAAGAGCAAAATATGATGAAGAAGTTGAGGAGCTTTATCAAGTGGAAAAAGTGGTGGCTAAAACCCTAAAAATCGAAGAGGAAAATGAATATAAAGAAATTAATTTGCTGATATTTACAGTGATTGGTTGTCTCTGAAAAGGGAAAGAGTGAAATACTGAAAGAGGAACTAAATGGAGGGGAAATCTACCCCAGATGGCAAGATACAGAAGAAGAAAAAACAAAAGAATTTATGGATTTATGGATGCCTTGAATCATACCTCTTGCATTGGGAATTTTGTTCGTGCCTGTTTGGTGACGATAACTTATTAGGATCTGTTGGTGTGTGGCAAAACCTGGCCTTTCAACAAAATCCCAGCTGCCAACCCTCTTTCCTTAGAAGACCCCATTAAGTGGAGTCTCCATGGATAAGATGCCTCAGCTCCTTTGAAGGCCTAAGCTTCCTACCAATGCCTCTGAGGAGCCTGTCCTGATGCTGGTGGCTTTTTGACAGATAGGCAAGAGCTGGAAAGAGACAACTTTCCTAACACAGGAAAGTGGAGCAGAGTTAGTACAGGAGACAAGCAGCAGGAGGCATTCATTGCCCTAACAGCCTTGTGCTGCTGGGTGATCCATGGCCTTTCAAACCCCAGCATGGAATCTTCTGCCACCCTGCTAGGCAGCTGGCAACCCGCAATCACAGCTAATTGGCCTCAACGCAGGTACCTGATTCAATCTCGCCTCCTTATTCATGGAGCCGACCAAGGAGGTGTTCACTGAAGACTGGGGGTGGGAAGAGACACGAGCTGGGGAGGCAGTCAGATAAAGGTCCTTTGATAGTGTGCAGAGAATCACGGTGGTAGTGAGGTTAAGAAATAGCAATAAGCACAGCACTTCAATCCCCTCAAAGGTCAGTTGTTCTTCAGAAGCCTTAGCATTGAGAGGCTTTTCTACTACCACGATATGCCTGCCGGTCCTGAACTGAACAAAAGGGAGCTGGCAAACGAGGGAGAATGAATCAATCTGTCCTTTATTCAACCAGTTCATTTAGGAGTTCCGCAGTTCCTTCCTCTGAAATATTGCAGGGATATTATCTGTTCCAGTCTTTTGTCCATAAGAGCAGGAGCAGTTAATGATCTCCTAGGCTGCCTCGCGCCACGGCTCTGCGTTCCTTGCCAGGAGCAGCTGCATTTCAACGCGGAGCTGCCAGTGCCCGATCCAAGCGGCTGCCCACACGGATCGAGGTGGTTGGTCTTTGCTACCTAAGCAAGAAACGTGGTGCTTGCCATGGAAACAGCTGTTAGAAAGCTGCTGCTGTGTATGTTTCTGTTGCTATGGCAATGTTTCCTGGCAGCAGCCCTGTACATTGTCACTCCCCCTCCTCCAAACTGTCATCTCCCTGCACCCCCTCATCCATCCCAGCAAATTCCTAGCAACCTGCCGCTACATTAGCCTCGTGGCTGGCTTGCCCAAGCACTCACTTGGCAACCTCAGCCGCGCACTCCACGGAGGGAGTGACCTGAGTTCTTGGCTCCCTCTTCTCGCTAAGTTCTAACCTTGCAGCTCCCAGAGTTGGGGATAAAGTCCAGGGAGGGCATATGCAGCCCGTGGGGTGGAGGGGAGGGCTGTCTAACTTGTGACAGGGACCTACCTCTCTCTCCCCAGCAGCTCTAGGCTTGTCTCCCAGCTTAGCTACAACATATGAAGGCGGCACTTTGGGTCTCTGCATTTGTAGCACCAGATGGGATGGGACGATGACTGCAAGCAGCTCTCTCCCCTCCTCCACCTGACATCACAGGAATGTTATGTAAATGGGGGGGGGGGAGTTGTCACTATTTCTTTCTCTCTGCACATACAGTGGCATTGAAGACAGGAGGACAGAACTTGCTGGGAGTGCGGGGGGGGGAATGTTGCACAACAAAACCTAGGAGAGATGGCTCAACCATACATTGGGTCTGATTCAGTGACGTGCAGTGAGGTTTATGGCTGGCGAGGCAGTCCTCTCCCCCGACACCCCACTGGCTAAAGCACTTTCTTTCGCCCGTCTGTGCTTGTGGCGGAGCTCAGGCAGGCGAAAGAAAGTGCTTTAGTCATTGGGGTGTCGCGGGAGAGGAGAGAATGCCTGAGCATTGCATTTATTAAAGAAAAAGAAAAAAAGGAAATTTGAAGGAAAAGAGGGAGTGTGGGGTGGGGGTGGGGCAGGGGTGGGTTTCAACCGGTTCGCGGCGGTCCCTGCGAACCGGTTGGTCGCCGAACCCGGAAGTAAGTAACTTCCGGGAACGGCGAAGGGCGCTTACCCGGTTTTGATGAGTTCTGCGCTTCCACGCATGCGCAGGACGCATACAGCGCCTGCGCGATCGTCCAGGAGCAGCTGGAGCGTCGCGCAGACGCTAGTACGCATGCGTGCACCGCGCGCGTGCACGAGGACGCCGCCGGCCCCGTTCCAACCGAACCGGTTTGGAACAGGGCGAGAAACCCACCCCTGGGGTGGGGGCATCAGAAACGGAGAAAGAGAGGAGGAAGAGTGAGCGCGACGCTGCAGCTTTAAACAGAATGACAGAGTTGAAGCCTCTAAAAAATGCGCCCTCTACTATGAGACAGGAGAACTGCGTGCCTCAACTACTTCGGGATTTTTTTGGCTTTTAACCCTCGCTTAACTCTGCTCGAGCGCCTAAAAAGTCAGACTAGATGAGGCATGCAGTTCTCCTGCCTCATGGTAGAGGGCGCTTTTTTAGAGCTTTTTTAAACAGGCAGTCATTCACGGTGTGGCAGCAGCTAGCTAGCCTAACCTCAGCACTCGCCTTTTCCCCGTTTACATTTTTTTCCCTTTTCATGATTGACAGTGGTGAGGCTGTGCCTCCCCTGCCTCCCCTGACTGCACGTCACTGGTCTGATTATAAATTTCGCCTTTCCCTCTCCCTTTAACCAGCAGGACTGGCTTCAGATTCCTGGGAACAATGAGAAACAATCAGATCTTGAGTTTTGCAGGCCAACAGCCTTGTAAAACACAAACTCTGGTCCAACCATCCAGAGACACTGCTATTTGCTCCTGAAGGGATACAGCCTACTCAATGCCTAAAACTCTCTCAGTGTTTTCACAACCTACATCTTTGACGTGGTTCCCAATAGTGAGAGATTAGGAAGGTGGGCAGTCAAATTGAAGGAGAGTTTGACATGAACAACCAAGAAACAGGTGTGCAGTCTGTTGATAGGACATTTAAGAGCCCTGGCGGCACAGCGGTTAGAACGCTGTCCACTGCCAGGAGTTCAATTCTCACCAGGTCAAGGTTGACTCAGCCTTTCGTCCTTCCGAGGTTGGTAAAATAAGGACCCGGATTGTTAGGGGCAACAGGCTGACTCTATAAACCACTCAGAGAGTGCTGTAAAGCAGGGCTTCCCAACCCTCAGGCCACAGTCCACTACCAGACTGTGGCCTGTTCGGAACCAGGCCCCGCAGGCAGGCCAGTGTGTGTGAGAATCTCCCCTTGCACGAACGGTAGCCATCTGTTATTTCCTTTGTGCGAGTGGTAGCCACGTGCGCTCACATGCAAAGCTCCCTTTATGCAAGCAGTGGGAGCATGCGCCATGCCCCTCACAGAAATGGAGTTGGTTGCACATGCCTGCCTATTACTCATAAGAAACTATCCCCCTCTCCCCCCTCCCACCCCCAGCCAGGCTACTAGCCAAAAGGTTGGGGACTGCTTCTGTAAAGCACTGTGGAGCAGTATGTAAGTCTAAGTGCCATTACTATTTCACCCAGATGGCCAGAAAAGATTTTTAAAAGCATTCCTAGAAACTCCACCTTAACAAACTCACGAACAGATGAGTCTTGGAAATATTTCCAATACTTACACCAGTGGTGGGTTTCAAAAATTGTTCAAACCTACTCTGTGGGTGTGGCCTCCTTTATGGGAGTGGCTTGCCACCCATGTGACCGGATATGAAGATGCCGACGACACTTGTCAGAACTACCTTAAATTACCTCACACACAGCACTGGCATGCATAAGAATAGGATGTAAACTTGTTTTTTAAAAGGCATCTTTGGTTTGCGTTAAAACAACTTCAACACACGCAATGTTCTGATTGCACCACAAACGCAGTAGTCGTCCTTCCCTTTCACAGAGGCCCTGAGTTTTATAAATATGAGCATGATAGTGTAGAATAATCCTATCCAAGGACCAGTGGTGGGTTTCAAAAATTTTTGGAACCTCTTCTGTAGGTGTGGCCTGCTTTCCGGGTCCACTGGTGGAACCTCTTCTAACCGGTTTGGTAGATTTGACGAACCGGTTCTACCGAATAGGTGCGGACTGGTAGGAACCCACCTCTGACTTACACCTAATACTAGTATTTAAAGTGCTTTTCTCTAGTCGCTGTAATTCTTGCTTTCTTGATCTGTCCATCTCTGTGGGACTTGAAACCAGTAAGGAGAGGCATTGTAACCGCTGCTTCTAGTATTTGCCGAATGCTGACGCAGAAACATTCAAGGCATACGGATTCCTCTTTCCCTAACTCGTTGTACTGGGTTTCGACCTTGAGGCCCCACGGATCTCCTAAGAGAGATGCTTATGCTGCTGTAAACTCACATTACACAGCAATGTTCCCATTACACACCATTGTGGCACAAAATGCTACCTTTGTTTTTCTAGCAGTCTCATCGGAAAGAACACAAGCTAGACACACTTGATCACACTCCTCTAGAGTACACGTCATGCTACTGTACCAGAGGTGGGTTCCTACCAGTTCGCACCAATCGGTAGAACCGGTTCATCAAATCTACCGAACCGGTTAGAAGAGGTTCCACCAGTGGACCCGGAAAGCAGGCCACACCTACAGAAGAGGTGCCAAATTTTTTGAAACCCACCACTGGTCCTTGGATAGGATTATTCTACACTATCATGCTCCTATTTATAAGACTCAGTGCCTCTGTGAAAGGTAAGGATGACTACTGCGTTTGTGGTGCAATCAGGACATTGCGTGTGTTGAAGTTGTTTTAACGCAAACCAAAGATGCCTTTTAAAAACAAGTTTGCATCCTATTCTTATGCAGGCCAGTGCTGTGTGTGAGGTAATTTAAGGTGGTTCTGACAAGTGTCGTCGGCATCTTCATATCCGGTCACATGGGCGGCAAGCCACTCCCATCCGGTCACATGGGTGGCAAGCCACTCCCACAAAGGAGGCCGCACCCACAGAGTAGGTTCGAACAATTTTTGAAACCCACCACTGGACTGTACCCTATTACTGCCATGATGTAATCATTCTGCCCCAAAGCATCACATTTCTGCTCCAATGTTTTTATTAGTAAGGAAGGTTCTTGCCTTTCCACGTGAAATATATGGAAGCAGGCCTGCTATGAGGCAAGGATCAGACAACTACCTTAGGCAGCTGAATATTAGCTTCAGTTAAACCTGGCCAAACAGGAAAACAGATAGCTGTAACCTACTCTATATGTTTATATTCTGGAATAGCCATATAAATAAGCCTAGTTGACAGGATCTGTGCAAGGATACTATAGTATTCCACTTCCTAAACTCATGGTTTCTTGCTGTTTCTTTAGAAACTGTCAGATCTGTAGAACCCATAAACAGCCCAGAAAAAAATTGATGCAACGGTGAGGAATAATGGAAGCAAAAGTAGGAGGATAAAATGTGGCTTGTAATTAGCAAAGTGTTTATAGAGAAAGATGAAGCAGAACGACACTCCCTTGGGCTTCAACTGTTGCTGCAGGGGTGGTGAAGTCCCATCCAGCACCAAATTTAGAAAGGACTTTTTGTTTCCTTAGAAAGGCCCTGCCTAGCAACTCCAGTAGCTGGCACTGATTCACTTACTGTTGGAAGAGGAAATATGCTAGCTGTTTGCTTCTCCAATGGCAAATTCCCTAAGAGGGGATCAAAGTGTCCCCTCGGCTTACCTGTGCCCACTTTATGGCTGAAGGCAGGGTTAGAGGAAGCAGTGCTAGAGAAATGATTCTCAAACTGGGCTCTTCAGCAAGTCATTTATTTATTTTATTATTTATTATTTATTAATATAATTTATAGGCCGCCCAATCCCGAAGGACTCCGGGCAGCTTACAAAAAGAAAGAAGAAGAAGAATAAAAAGAAAGACAGATTTAAAATCACCACACATGCATTCGTTCTGATCAGGGCTGGACCTCAGCAATGAGGTCAACAGCCCCAGGCCTGCTGGAATAGCCAGGTTTTAACGGCTTTCCTGTAGGCCATGAGAGTGGGTAAGGTCCAGATTTCTGGGGGTAGTTCATTCCAAAGGGTCGGAGCAGCCATAGAGAAGACCTCTCCTCCGGGGAGCCGCCAGCCGACATTGTCTGGCTGACGGCATCTGAAGGAGGCCCAATCTGTGGGATCTCACCGGCCGCGAGGGAGGTATGTGGCAGTAGGCAGTCTCGCAGGTATGCTGGCCCTAAGCTATGTAGGGCTTTAAGGTAATAACCAGCACCTTGAATTGCGTCCGGAGACCAATTGGTAGCCAGTACAGCTTGTGGAGGACAGGTGTAACGTTGAGGTACCTCGGTACACCCCAATATCGCTCGTGCAGCTGCATTCTGGACTAGCTGCAGTCTCCGAACGGTTTTCAAGGGTAGCCCCATGTAGAGCGCGTTGCAGTAATCTAGCCTTGAGGTGACAAGGGCTTGAGTGACTTCCTGGAGGTCCCTATGTGGAATGAAAGGATGGCAACTTCTGCTTCTCCTCAGCCTCACTTCTCTTTCAGCCTCTGATTGAGGTGCAAAAAGTGTGAATCACTAACATTCCTTGTAGGGACCCACAAATTCCCTTGGCTTGCATAAATCCAAGAATATTGCTCCTGGGTTCTGGGGTTTGTTTTTTTTTAAAAAAAAACATTTGGGGGTTTCCAGATATTTTAAAGGATTCACTCATCCCTTTCAACTCCTGTAGCCCTTTTCCCATATAAGCCTGGGCTTCATTCATTTTTAGAGTGCAGCCTTTCACATGTATGAACTAAAGTTCGAAGGGTTTCAGAATATTGTAGTACAGTGGTACCTCGGCACTTGTTGTTAATAGGTTCCGGGAGGTGAAACGATTACCAAAAAACGATGAGTACCACATTTTTCCCATAAGGAATCATCTCAAGACAACAGACACTGACAGGTTCAAGCTTGTGCATTGAGCACCAAACAAACAACGAGTTCTGGGACGAAATTTTCAAGTCAGAATGAGTCTAGTACCAATTCAATGAATTTCAAACCAGTCGAGTACGGAGGAACCATTGTATATAAGCAGTCCACCTTCTCTAAGCAGTCTGAGCAGGGAAATAGAGATGTTACTATTATGTCTTGTCTTCATATACAGGGTTTTATTATTTCTACCTCCCTTTTTGGAGGTGGGGAAGTTTCTCTACTTTTATACCTTGTGTAACCTGTTTATTTTTATGCTGTGTGGAAAAGTCTGATGATCAATATAACTAAGAATTGAATGTATTCTTAGAAAATAAAATAGAAGATGGCTGGTACACAATTCATTAGCAACCCCTTGAAATTGCAACAAAACTGAAAAAGTCATAGTCCTAGCACTTACAACATCATCAGAGGTGTCTTTATGGTCACGTGATCCAAATTTCGGTGGTAGGCAACCAGCCTGTATTTATGACTATGAGTCCTAGAATCATGAGATGCACCTCCCCAGCTGGCTTCCACCAAGGTCAATGAGTGGGTGCAGATTCGCTTAACAACTGGAGCAATTTGCTAAAAGCTGTAGTGAAAAAAGGTTGTAAAATCAAATGTGACTTACTTAACAACCATCTTGGTTAGCGATGGAAATTCTAGTCCTATACACCGAAGGGAGGAGTAGAGGGATAGAAGAAAGAGGGGTAGAGAGGGTGGGAGAGAGGATGGGAGGGAGGGTGAGAAGGAAGGGAGGGAGTGTATTGGGAGAGCGGTGTGGTAGAGGGGGAGGGGAAGTAGGGTAGAGGGGAATGTTGGAGGGAAGATGGAAAGTTGGAGGGGGGCAAAAGAAAGGGTGTATGGAGGGTCGAAGAGGTACATTGGGTTTCTATTTTGGGGGGTATTGTTGACAAGAGGAATGGCTGTGTTTATTGTTTAATGTTATATGGCCCCGGTTATGCACAGTATATATGTGACTGTACGAAATGAAAATGGAAAATAAAAAACACATTTACAACAATAACAACAAAAAGAAATTCTAGTCCTAATTGTGGTCATAAATGAAGGACTACCTGTAGAGGGATGCTTTGCGAATGGCCATAATCGTGATATGTGAGTTCTCATAAGATGCCCATCGAATTCCCAATGAGCCCAGTGGTCCAAAAGGTTTGAGAACCATCTCTTCTAAAGTCTGGAAACTCAGTCTTATTAAAACCTGATACATTTAGCTTCAAAAGAGAAACTGGAAAGCAGTTAGGGGAACCATCTGCCATACAGAAGAGGGAGCAGATTTGTTCTATATTCTCCAAAAGACATGGTTTGAATCAAGAGATTGATACAGCAAAGCAGACTTCCACAACCTAGTAATCTCCCAACAGGTGGAGACTGAAAGTTTTAGCATTTCAATCCTAGATTTTCTAGCTAGGAACTTCTGCAGACTACTGTATTACAAAGGGATTAGAAGAAACTTTCCTAATCACAGTAATTTTCTGTCATCAGAAGTATTTAAAACATAGCTTGGCTGGACTTCACTGAATTATCTTCAAGTTATCCTCTAAGTTAAAAAATTTTTAAATCTATGGTTTGGATGAGCACAGACATTATATTTTAGCACATTTATCTGCTGAAGAAGAGACACCACTATAAAAAAAATATGCAAAGGAGCTTTCGTTTTCAAATTCTATGTCTGGAAAAGAAAAAATAATACAGATTCTGCAAATCCACAATGCAACTTGGCACAGTGATTACTGGCTGACTCCACACAATATTACCATGACATCTCTCTCAGTCCCACTCCTGATGCAAGAGCAGTTGCCCTAAAATAGATAGGTTTTACGATGAAAAAATGTAGAATTAATGAACAATCCCCTGAGAATTCTGTCTTGCTCAGAGCCCTCTGGAATTTAGAGGCATGGAAAGATCAGTAATACATAAAATAAATTTCTTGTGCACCTGCCATATTGCAATATTCCCTTATTTGGGACCTTCCAGATGTTTGGACCTCCAAATTCTAACATCCCTGATCTGAATTCCAATTGGGGAAGGCTACCTTATTCAAAGGAAGTACAGCTGGGCCAGCTGCAACCGCAATAACACAACAGTGACATCAAAACAACCACAGATGCATAAGATCATTGCAGAAATGATCTGTGCGTATTGCATAATGACACAAGTACGTAACTTGCTCATTTGTGCCATGACTTTATGATGCACGTGTTGTTATTTTTCTCTGTTAACTCTTTCAGGTGCCTGCAACTGATGCTTGTGCAGAATTTTTCCATCGGTTCTGCTGGATATTAATAAGTAATGTTGACAATGAGTCCCCTTTGGCTTTCTTTAGCTCAAAAACTGCAATGCCTTTAGGTAAAGCCCTAGAAGAAAAGATCTCACTGAACGGCTTTCAGAGCGTGAAAGAGAAAATGAGCTGGGTGCCACAATTTTTATGCTATCAGCAAAAATCCTCTTAGTACATTTAGACAAGTTGCGATCAGCACAGAGGGTCTGCGTTGCATTACAAGTGTAAAGCACACAAAATCAGCACGCCTGTCGCAGGGAAAAGCCTCCATCTGGAATAAGAGAAGATGTCATCATTCCAGATGAGCTAGCAAAAATGTACCGCCAGCTCAGCAGGAGCACAACTATTGTTGCATTTTCTTAACACAGCTATTCAACCTCTTTGAAAAGCCCTGACTAAACCCCAAAGGGCTGCATTCACACAATACATTTAACTTGATGGCTGAATTTACCCATTTGGGGGGGGGGGGGGTGTACGATGCATTGTACCATGAATACAGAGCTGAATTCACTAAAGTCTCTAAGCCAACGTTTCTCAATCTTGACCACGTGAAGTCCACCCATCTTCAAGTTGTCAAGGTTGAGAAACACTGCTCTAAGCTATAAAATATTAACCAGATTTAATGCGAATTAAAAGAACACAAGCTGTGTGAATGGCCCCATTAGGTTTGGTAAGTGATCTCATTAGGTTTATTTATTTATTATTTATTTGTTTGTTTGTTTATTTATTTATTTGTCTTGTATGCCGCCATTCCCGGAGGACTCCAGACGGCTCACAGAAGACAAGGGAAAGGGGGGAACAAGACAAAGACAACATATTAAAAACAAAACCACATTCACAATTTCTGTGGAGGTAGATGCTTCTAAGCTCCCCCCAAGCCTGCTGGAACAGCCACGGACTGGTGGCTTTGCGGAAGGCCGGGAGGGTAGTAAGGGTCCGGATCTCAACAGGGAGCTCGTCCAGGTTTGCTATCAGAACAGAGCCACTTGTACCGGTATCAGTTTCATGCCACTTTTAATTCTCATGGCTTCCTGGGAAAGGCAATTTGGGAAAGATGTTAGCCAAGATGTCTGATCTAGCCCCCTGTCTCCTATTCCTTACAATAATAGGTTATTCAAACACTCTGAATCCTTATTAATCAAGGTTCAGGAAAAAGTTCCCCATTTCCAAAATATGAGTGAAAATCACAGAATTGTGGCTATATAATCAGTGGGGGTGTATCTGTGGGTGTATATGCATGTGTACCCCACACACACAGACACACACACACACAGACACACACACACACACACACATGACTATGAACAGCAAAGGGAAGAATCGTGAAGCCTATTTTAGAAGATCACTTCTAACTAATATAAGCGACTCATCATCATCCAGCAACTAAAATTATCAACACTGAACAGTACCATGCAAAGTCCATAACATTTATTTATTATTTATTATTAAAATGTATATGCCGCCCAATCCCGAAGGACTCCGGGCAGCTTACACACATACACGCGCACACACACACATTATCCGAGGGACTATTCTCTTTTTTTTCAGCACTAGTCAACAAAATAGCTCTTACGAAACGAAACCACAGCTGGGAAATATAAACATAACCTGAAAGCCACAGGGATAATGTTACCGAAATCCTTTACAGTACAAAAGAATTCTGCATTGTTAAAATGCAAACAATGGGGAGAAGTTAAAATATGTTGTGGAATGCCAATCCTTCATGTTTTGCTACCTTTCTAGCCTCCCTCATTATCTTAAGTTACAGTATACTTCTTAGTCACAGCCAACGGTCCTGCTCTTTGTGAGGTTGTGCCACATTCTGGTATAGATTTAAGCGGAGAAGCAATCCCAAAGACAATGAAACTTGATTGGTGCGGGTTTTTTTTAATTAATTATAGCTGTCGCGGTGACTAAAACCAAGCAAATAAGCAAATATAAGGTAGCAGCCTTCCATTCTAACAGTTAGACTGCAACATCCATCCATTCCCACTGAGCTCTGCCAATGTCTGAAATGAGTGAGGACAATGGGCCTTGAAGGTCACCACATCTGGAGCAGAAGATACCATGCTGTGAAACACTGCACCAGTTAAATGAATAGACCTGACCTAGATTCAGTTCCAAATTCAGCCACGTACTGTAGGTTCACTGGGTGGCCTGGTGTCTACCTGTCTGTCTAATCTAGTGTACACAACTATTGTGAGGCCTAAATGCGTGGGAATTCTATTTACTGCAGCATTACCTTACATGGAAAAAGAACAGGCTAGAAACGTAACAGAAAACTAGTCACTTCTAAGTGGGAATATGCTACAATACTAGACAACACAGTATCAACAATAGAGACCTCCAAATTTCTAGGTTCTATCATATCTCAAGACTTAAATGGAAATAGCAATAGCAGTTAGACTTATATACCGCTTCATAGGGCTTTCAGCCCTCTCTAAGCGGTTTACAGAGTCAGCATATTGCCCCCAACAACAATCCGGGTCCTCATTTTACCCACCTCGGAAGGATGGAAGGCTGAGTCAACCCTGAGCCGGTGAGATTTGAACCGCTGAACTGCAGCTAACAGTCAGCTGAAGTGGCTGCAGTACTGCACTCTAACCACCTGCGCCACTTCGGCTCAAACCTAACATCAAAACGTCATCAAAAAAGCACAACAAATAATGTTTTTTCCTGCGCCAACTCAGGAAGCTCAAACTTCCCAAGGAGCTGTTGATTCTGTTCTACAGAGGAATTGTTGAGTCTGTATCTGCACCTCCATAACTGTCTGGTTTGGTTCTGCAACCCAACAAGACAGACACGGACTTCAGAGGGTAATCAGAACTGCAGAAAAAAAAACACACAATTATGTCCAACCTGCCTTCCGTTGAGGACCTGTAGACTGCACGAGTCAAAGAGGGCCGTGAAAATATTTACAGACCCCTCGCATCCTGGACATAAATTGTGTCAACTCCTACCCTCAAACGACGCTATAGAGCAACTGCACACCAAGACAACTAGATACAAGGACAGTTTTTCCCGAATGCCACCATTCTGCTAAAACAAATATTTCCCTCACCACTGTATTCACTAAGGCTGCGTTACTATTACTATTAGTCGTCTCATCGTTCCTATCACCCATCTCCTCCCACTTATGACTGCACGACTGTAACTTGTTGCTTGTATCCTTACGGTTTATAGCAATAGCAATAGCAGTTAGACTTATATACCGCTTCATAGGGCTTTCAGCCCTCTCTAAGCGGTTTACAGAGTCAGCATATTGCCCCCAACAACAATCCGGGTCCTCATTTCACCCACCTCGGAAGGATGGAAGGCTGAGTCGACCTTGAGCCGGTGAGATTTGAACAGCTGAACTGCAGATAATAGTCAGCTGAAGTGGCCTGCAGTACTGCACCCTAACCACTGCGCCACCTCGGCTCATTGATGAATGTATCTTGTCTTTTTGTGTACACTGAGAGCATAGGCACCAAGACAATTCTTTGTGTGTCCACTCACACTTGGCCAATAAAGAATTCTATTTTATTCTATGTTATTCTACTCTTTTACTCCTTTCCTTGGCTCTAAGGCAGCTGTAACTTTCTCCCAATCAACACATCCAGACAATAGCCATTCTCATTTGCATAATCTTGGCATCCAGGACTGAAAATACCTTTATTGCCTTTCTGTTCATGGCTGCAAACAAAATGTCCCACTAATAGGTGAAATAACAAATAATTTGTTGCATGAAACTCAAGGCTGCCACCTCATTTTGTGTAATGCGAAAGCAGACCTCGCCAGTGGGCAGCAGAAGGACTACCCGCAGAGATCCGGACCCTACCCACTCTCATGGCCTTCCGAAAAGCTATTAAAACCTGGCTATTCCGGCAGGCCTGGGGCTGTTGACCTCTTGACCGAGGTCCAGCCCCGCTTAGACTGGGTGCATGATGTGTTTCTTTAATCTGTTCTCTTCTGTTTTGTCTTTTTAACCTTTTTCTTAAAATTTTATTTCTGTAAGCCGCCCGGAGTCCTTCGGGATTGGGCGGCCTATAAATTTAATAAATAGAAATAGAAATAGAAGGGGCTCAAATAGACAATTCCTGTCCATCTCCCTTCCTTTCTCAGTGCTTCTGTTTGGTCCCCTCTTCGTTTCACCTTGGGCTGGACTGTATTGCACAGAAACAAAGCCCAGATTGATCCATCTGGCCCCAGCTCTGCTGCAGCGGCTTTGCTGCCCACCATTTTAAGTTCAAAATCCAAATTGATATGTATCTGGGTTGGATTTATTCTGATGTACAGCCAGATGACGCGGCTACGGCAAATATAGGTAAGCCTTATGTGCGTATTTCAGGGGAGTAAAAGACGTCTTGGGATTTCAGCTTGATTCCTGATGTCTGATATGGACATATCTATACAGTGTTTTTGACAGCAGTAGGCAAATGACTTGTCATTGCCTCCTTCTAGATGTGTTACTGATGTGTTCACAATCTAGCCTTCAGCCTGGTATTTACCTTAGGCGCCCATTCAAGTGTTAACCAGACCTGCAACATGGAAAAGTCACATTGAAGGATCACAAAATCCTGACATGTACCATGTTCTCCTCAATTTTTCTGTGCTAGTTGCTTACTTGACCCTGCAGAAACAGGTCAATGTCAAGCATTTGACAAGCGTAATATATAGTTACTGTTTACCGGGGTGACTCATAGTGTTGCAGTCAAGACAGCATATTAGCAGAAATATCCATCAATCTTGGCTCAAGTCCTCCTTGTCTTTTATTTTCACTGTTCCACTCCTCCTCCTTTTTCCATGCATGGCTATGTTTCTGCAACACCCTGAACCAATAAACTAGCCATCACATTTTAATGTGATTAGGCAAATAATCCCACATGAGATTAGTTTATGGTTCAATGTAGCCTAGAAAATTGGGGTCACTGAGGAAAACCGTGCTTAACACCTATCATATGAAAGCAGCCATAACATTCTTTCAAATCTAAGCTTTTTGGCAAAAACCATATTTAAGTTTGTTTCCGGTGTATAGCATGGAATCGGTACTTGAGGAATATTTATTACCAACTAACGACTAACCGCAGGAACCTGCTTAGGCAGCTGCCAGGACTCAACACTGACTAGAAGGCACACAAAAAATGTATATACACTCATTATAAAGTTGATGAGCAACTTACCCGTAGGTAAAATATCTACATTCTGAGACTATAGGAATTTATTTAACCAAAGTATATTTATTTTCATCTCTTATTGCACCCCATCCCAACTAAACTTCCCTTTCCCATTTGCCGTACATCTTCCTATTTTTTGCACTGTTATCACAGTGTGTGTTCAATAAAATTCACAACAAAAAAGCCCTAAACTCAGATTTACCCAAGGAAGAGTACCAATATCACATAGGTTCTGAGAAGAATGCAGGCAACAGAGAATTGGGAGAGGAGAAGAGTGGCTAATTTCAAGAACTTATAAGAAAAGGGGGTAAAAATAGCAAAATAATGTTTTCTTCAAAAAATGCAACTGACCTGACAGTTCTTGAATTTTCCCCATCCGACCTGCAAAACAAGGAGACAAAGAAAGTCAGAGTAAAGTTAAGGGTCAAGTTCAGCAAGTGATGGTAGTGGTTTGGGCCAGAGGTGGGTTCCTACCAGTTCGCACCTATTCAGTAGAAACCGGTTCGTCAAATCTAGCCGAACCGGTTAGAGAGGTTCCCACCAAGGGACCCGGAAAAGCAGGCCATACCTACAGAAGAGGTTCCAAAAAATTTTGAAAACCACACTGGTCCTTGGATATGATTATTCTACACTATCATGCTCATATTTATAAAACTCAGTGCCTCTGTGAAAGGTAAGGATGACTACTGCGTTTGTGGTGCAATCAGAACATTGCGTGTGTTGAAGTTGTTTTAACGCAAAACAAAGATGCCTTTTGAAAAACAAGTTTACATCCTATTCTTAGCATGCCAGTGCTGTGTGTGAGGTAATTTAAGGTGCGTTCTGACAAGTGTCCGTCGGGCACTCTTCATATCCGGTCACATGGGCGGCAAGCCACTCCCATCCGGTCACATGGTGTCAAGCCACTCCCACAAAGGAGGCCACACCCACAGAGTAGGTTCGAACAATTTTTGAAACCCAATTGTTTGGACAAACAATGTTTTAGCACTAGGGTGACCTTGGCTGGGTTTCAAAACGACAATTAAGATAGGAATAAAAGCAAAGAAAACAAAAAGCAAATTGTCCAAAATAATGGCTGGTTTTAAGTTGAACCAGCTGTTTAATAATATTTTGTGGGAACAGCTGAAAAAAACCCAATATATTTGTCGTGTAGCACATCAAAAATGACCCTCAAAAGTAAAAGGACTCTTTTTTGTGTGAAATCTTTCATATTTCCCCCATCCCAAAATAGAAATTTTCTTTGCCCGGGGGGCGGGGGGGGACAGTGAACTTCCTGCTTTGCTCACTAATTGCAATGTAATTTCCCTGGTGACCTGGAACACTAAAAAGCAAATAAAATATCAGTTGAAAAATCTTTTGAAGGAAACCCTCATTACCTTTGCCTACCAAAATAAAAGACATAAGTGAAAGGAAATAACTTCAAAGTGTTGTTTCAAAATGAACTTATAAATGTCTAGCAGACACTTATTTTATAATAAGTGAGATTTGTCGTCATCAGGTCATTCAAGTGCTTTTTCCAAAAGGCAACTGGACTTAAGTTTTTTTGCGGAGGGGAACTATTACTTATTGTATTTTAGTTTGTATTTTAGTTTGTCACTCATGTACAAGATGACAGGAATAAGAATAAACATGAATAAGAACACAGGAACTGGGAACAAATAAATGGGAACAGCACAGTGGTGGGATTCAATAATTTAACAACCGGTTCTCTGCCTAATGACCAGCAGGGTAGGCGGGGCTCGGTGGTCATGTGACTGGGTGGGCGTGGCCAACTCAACATCGCTCACGTTGATGGGTGCTTCACCTTAGCTGTTGCCATGTCATAAGGGTTAACCAGAGAGGCAGTTTCTGTAAGCAGGTCAATAAAGATTAGGCTAGAAACAACACCAGAATGTTTCCTTCCTGCCTTCCTTACAGGATTAGCCCTGTAAAGTGGGGAAAAAACAAAAGGAGATTTCTTCAACAATCGGTTCTCTGAATTACTTAGAAAGTTACCAACCGGTTCTCCCGAATAGGTGCGAACTGGCTGAATCCCACCACTGGAACATAGGACAGGGATATTAGGCACGCTGGTGATCTTGTGCAATGCCCCTATGCCCCTATTTTCCTTGAAGAAGTTTTCACTTCTCACACAGAAGCTTCTTCAGTTCTCCTTTTGCGTCTTGGATGCTTCGTGTCTTCAAGGAAAAAACAAACAAAATCCAGTTGCCTTTTGAAAAAACACACCATTATTTATGTGCCAGGGATAGAGACGGCCAGTGTTTTTGTGACAAAAGCTGATTGATTTATTTTTTCAGAAGTCGGAAGGCTCCAGTGGGTGAAGTGATGTTAGCTGCCTTTATTGGGCCTATGAGCAGAGTGTAAACCTTTGAAACAAATGTGAATGAGACTACTGAAATGTCCTTCTTTTTTCCTGATTTGGGGCATTCGTTTATTATTTTATTCATGTATTTATTTTAACCCTATTTTGATACTTGAGCTTGATTGATATACCTGATACCTTGATACCTGTTGAGCTTGATTGAACTTCAGCCTCATTATAACTGAGTGCATGTTGTGTTTTTTCTGCTTTAAATTGTATTGTTTTGTGTTTTTAAT
Source organism: Thamnophis elegans (assembly GCF_009769535.1). Lineage (NCBI taxonomy): Eukaryota > Metazoa > Chordata > Lepidosauria > Squamata > Natricidae > Thamnophis > Thamnophis elegans. The sequence goes on from NC_045542.1 coordinate 6,897,369, forward strand.
CTTTTAATTGTTTTTATGTAAGCCGCCCAGAGTCCTTCGGGATTGGGCGGCATACAAATCTATTAAAATTCAAATTCAATTCAATACTTAGCACTAGCTTCTATCAGCATCCTTTCTCAAAAGGATAGAATCCAAGCTGACTACCAGAAACTGGAGTTGAAAGGAGGCTGAGGATTGCAAAAAGGGGATTCTTGGACATGTGCGCCCATCCCTTGTGGTCTATGTATATAAACACTGGACTGCAAAACCAGCTATTTTTTAAGCCCATATGCTCCAGTTATTAATCAAAAATGCTTAACCCCAATAAAATTCAATTGCCAAGCATTTCAAGGCCACACCCCCTCATCCCACAGCCTTCTGTTTAACATCACTCAGTTGAAACCAATCAGCTTCTTGTCCTTAACCGATTTCTTGTAACTGCCTGTATGTATCTGATGTGTTTTAATGAGCGAACTGACAGAAATTATTGCCACGCGGATTTTTGCTATTGATCTAGGAGGTGGGAAAACCAGCACCCAGAAAAAATTAAGATGACACCATTGCACATGACTCCAGGAAATAGCAAACTCTGAAATAAAAAGCTCTTTCCCAGAAAACAGGCAATTCCCCCCACACACACAAAAAAACATTTTTGAATAAAACCTTTTTTAATACTAACATGATTCACCTATTAAACAAAAGAAGCCTCCTATTTCTAAAGTTTGGATTTTAATAAACTTAAAATAAGCCATATAAGTGCACCATACATCCCTGATATATTTGCATTAAAAACACTGTAAGAAGGGAATCGGCTTACTTATTATTCCTGCTGAACAAAAGGGTTACTTACATACTTTTTCCTGGCGTTCAAAGAAAGACTAGCAAAGTAACTCTCACTTCGAAAAGAAAGAACATGGATAGTAACTGGAAGGCCTAATGTCTACATCAGTGGTGGGATACGACTGGTACACCCCAGTACAGGTGTACTGGTGCCTGGTGGGAGCACCAGGTACCGTTTCAGTATGGTGCTACAGAGGGGCCTCCCGCCCTCCCGCTCTCCTTACCTCTATTTGAGCCGACTGGGGCATTTGTGCATCACGCACGGGACATATGGTGCTTGCACAACGCTCTGCCGAGTAGCTGGAGCATCACAGTCAGTTGGTACGCATGTGCAGTGTACCAGTTGCAAAGGGAACCGGAACCCACCACTGCTCTACGCTATCATTGGTGTGGTGGGTAGTGAAGAGCCTCTGATGTCCACATCACATAAAGGTCTAGAGCAGGAGTGTCAAACTCAAGGCCTGAGGCCAGTGATGGGATTCAAATAATTTAACAACCGGTTCTCTGCCCTAATGACTATCTGGGTAGGGGGGCTCGGTGGTCATGTGACTAGGTGGGCTTGGCCAACTCAAGGTCACTCAGGTCGATGGGCGCTTCGCCTTAGCTGTGACATTGTAATAAGGGTTAACCAGAGAGGCAGTTTCTGTAAGCAGGGCAACAAAGATTAGGCTAGAAACAACACCAGAATGTTTCCTTCCTGCCTTCCTTACAGGATTAGCCCTGTAAAATGGGGAAAAACAAAAGGAGATTTCTTCCAACAATCGGTTCTCTGAACTACTACTTAATCAACTACTTAGAAAGTTACCAACCGGTTCTCCCGAATAGGTGCGAACCAGCTGAATCCCACCACTGCCTGAGGCCCAGATCTGGCCCGTGGGGTGTTTAAATCTGGTCCGCGGGGCTGCCCTAGAAACAGCAAAGGACCGGTCCATGGTTCCTCTGCCAATGAAAATGGAGCTCATGAGGGCTGCTCTGTTTTTGGATGAGATGGCCTCCCTGCCCTCTGCCAGAGAAAATGGAGCTTGGGGAGAGGGGTGCACGCCCAAGCTCCATTTTCACTGGCAGAGGGCAGCAAGAGGCTGTCATGGCTGAAAACGGAGCTCCAGAGCCCATTTTCGCTGGCAGAGTGCTCAGGCCACCACAGAGGCCCGCAACACAAGTGACGTCAAGCTGAGCATGCCCCCCCTGCCCTCCCAATGTGAAACACAACTCTCATGCAGCCCTCGATGAAATTGAGTTTGATACCCCTAGTCTAGAGAACCTCCAAATTGTGGTTTTTCAAAATATTCCTCTTGCCAATGCCACACACACACTTGGCTTTGGACAATAGTGTGGGAAGCTATGATGAGTTGATTAAGGTAACATCATACAATCGTGACTGAGAACAGAACTTAAAGAAGGTGCATGGAATGTCCAAAATACATTAGTAAGTTAACGAATGCATTTTTCCAGTGGCGGTCACTCCCTTCAAAATGGCGGTTGCAACCGGGTGATTAATTCCCTTGCCTTTTAATATGTGTGCAATGCATGCAACTCAAATTGCAAAGGGGCTCCTACAGGGAAGGACTTTGATTGGCCAGTCAGGCCCACCATTTTGAAGCCAGTGACTATCACTGAGGATGTCTCTGCTCCCCTCCCCACAGACATTTGCAATAGTACAAATCTAATATTATGTCCTGTAGAAGGTTTACTATGATACATAATCAGCAGCCTAGCATAGTTTGAGTCGAGGTGGCGCAGTGGTTAAATGCAGCACTGCAGGCTACTTCAGCTGACTGTATCTGCAGTTCAACTGTTCAAATCTCACCGGCTCAGGGTTGACTCAGCCTTCCATCCTTCCGAGGTGGGTAAAATGAGGACCCGGATTGTTGTTGGGGGCAATATGCTGACTCTGTAAACCGCTTAGAGAGGGCTGAAAGCCCTATGAAGCGGTATATAAGTCTAACTGCTATTGCTATAGCAGGAAAGGAAAGTTTCAGAAACGTGCCACACCAATTTGGGACACCTCCCTTTTTCTTCTCCTCTAAGCAGGACTGAGTAAGAGGGTTTTTTTCTACTTCATTGTTCCTGGAGACTGTATTCCTCCTTCCCCACTAAATTAGAATTACTAAATTTAGGCTGCTGCAAATCTAAAAGAACCTCTAGATGGCAGCAAGAGGTGCAAATGAAACAATCTTTACTGCTACCTAGTGGACATTTCTGGTAGCCCTATCTAACCTAAATTCATCCAAACTAGCACATTTTCGCTTAAAATCACTGAAGTTACTGGTTCTTCAGACTCTGCATATAAATAAAAACAACAGCTCACAAGAGCAAGCCTAGCTGTGAGATAGGAACAACATATGGGGACTCCCCCAGAAATTATCTTAGGGACTATTTCTATGCAAATGGGAAATTTTAAAAAAAATGAATCTTCTTGAACAAACTATGCTTACTGTATATACTCGAGTATAAGCCTAGTTTTTCAGCCCACTTTTGGGCTGAAAAAAGCCGCCTCGGCTTATACTCGAGTCAGTGAAAAATTTGCCCGAAATGGAGGAGAAAAAGGGGCGGGGCCATGCCGCTGGGTGACACTCGTGAATGGCCCAGTGCCCCTGTGAGTTTCCCCTCCCTCTGTGTCAGTTTGCCGCGCAGCGCGCACCGCACCATCCCCCCTCCTCACGTTCTAATGTAATGCAGGGCTGTCTTACGATTCCCCTTCCTCCCCTCCTGCCGCTCTGCAACGATGTCCCACCTCCTCCTTGTTATGGCAAGCAGCCACATAGCGATGTCCCACCTCCTCTGGTACAGTGATCCAATGATAGGAATCACTGTGCCGTGTGTCATAGGAGGCGGGACATCGCTCCCGCGGCTGCACGGGACATCATCATCACAGCGGGACATCAGCATCATGAGGTGAGTGAAGTATTTCATTGAATACACCACTAGTTTACTGTTTTTCTTTGAAATAAATATTCAAAAACATTATTGGTATCTATTTTTATTTTTGAAATTTACCGGTAGCTGCTGCATTTCCCACCCTAGGCTTATACTCGAGTCAATAACTTTTCCAGTTTTTTGTGGTAAAATTAGGTGCCTCGGCTTATATTCGGGTCGGCCTATACTCGAGTATATACGGTATATAATCTTTCCCCACATCATTTGATATCTCATTTGTAAGCTCATCACATACCTAAGTAATTGCTGGCGGGGGGAAGGGTGCAGGGCAGTGATGGGTTGCTCATCCCGTTCCAACCGGTATGGTTGGAACGGGGCCGGTGTCCTCGTGCACGCGCGCAGTTCACACATGCGGCTTAGTGCCTGCGCAATGCTCCAGCTGCTCGCGGAGAATCACGCAGGCGCTGTATGTGCCATGCACCTGCGTGGAAGCACAGAAGCTTTCAAAGACTGGTAAGGAGCGCGGGCGGGCGGGCCTTTAGGCGTTCTCGGAAGTTACTTACTTCTGGGTTCACCGACCAACCGGTCCGTGCGGACCGCCACGGACCGGTTGAAACCCACCCTGGTGCAGGGGGAAAAATAAGCCTTGAGTTATAACTCTACCAGCATTAAGTCAAGCCAAGAGAACAGAGTGTGCAACTGGGACAATGGTTTGCTATCAAACTCACCCTTACCGAAGGATCACCTACATAAGAAAACAAAGCAAACTATACAACTGTTTTCAACAATGGAGCAACTGATCCAATGGGGACGGGACAAAAAGCAATGAGGTTACACTACAGATGTTGATTTATACTAAGCAGGAGCAAAACCTTCTTAACTAGCCGGAGCTGTTGAGCAATGGATCAAAAGACTCATTTCTCCACCCGACTCCCTCAAAGCCTGCAACGAAAGTCTATTGGGAAAGAGCTTCCTAGAAAGAGAAAGTGGCTGCTAAAATAATTAAAGCATGTAGTCTAGATATGTCCCTCAGGAGCTCAAGATTTAATTTCCTGTAGCTTGCAAATTCTCTCAGAGGGGCTTAGTTAGAAATATGCACTAGAATGGTGCTATGCACTACGAAAAAAATAACTGATTTGAGAAAATATCAGGATATCCTAAACAGGGAAGCTTCTGGTTCTGATCTTTCATACATCAGACAAGGAAAGACTGTATTGTTATAGCAGAATCACGAATGAAAGAAAAACGGTTGGCTTCACACGTCAAACAAGCCAGCAAAGAGATACAACATTGTGTGAACCAAAATGCAATTAGGCAAAGCACAGTTTGCAGTCAACCTCACTGGCATTTAAGGCTGCTTAAGGGCCCAAATGTGGAATATAGGAGTTACATGTGAGAGTAAGCCCATTGTCTTTAAAAGTGTGAAGAGTCAGTTGTTTTCCACATATATGTGGATCAAGAATTGATTTCCATGTGGGTTTCAATTTTTTTTTAGAACCTCTTCTGTAGGTGTGGCTTTGTGGGAGTGGCTTGCCAGACATGTGACTGGGTGGGCGTGACCAACTTGTAAAATGTGATGAAACTCACTTAACAACACTCTTGCTTAGCAACCAAAATGTTGGCTCAGAAACTCTGGCATTTGAAGCATGCAAGTCTTAAAGCTGTCAAGTTACAAGACCCTTGCACCCCTAACCCTTTAGAGAAAAAAAACCCAGGGGTGTTCAAACTTGACAGCTTTAAGGTGGACTTCAACTCCCAGAATTCCTCCTCTCGCTCTTCATCTTGATGATGTGCGGACGGGCGGGGGGGGGGGAGGGAGCTGGAACCGGTTCTAAACGGCACCTTAGATTTGTGGAACCTCTTCTACTGTATAGAAGCTGTTAGAACTGGCAGGAACCCATCCCTGATGTGAAGGAACCCAAGTCTGACTTTTAAACCAAACACAACCTCAACACTTCTTAGGATTTATCTTAGGATTTTATCTGTTCATTCTTTGGGTGAAGGCCTAGCTTATCCAAGTTCTTAAAATATCAGAGGATATTTACATTTCGTTGCAGGCTAGTTTAAAGAAATCATACCAAACCTCTCAAAATGTGAACCAATTTAGCCATGAGCAAAACCAAGCTGTGGCTCAGAAGTAATTTGTTTTGAAAGCTTTTTAGTGCCAGGGCTGTGAGAATGAGGTTTAACTTCCAACAGAAAATCTCTCTGCATAAGTCTGCCTTTACTGTATATACTCGAGTATAAGCCTAGTTTTTCAGCCCACTTTTTGGGCTGAAAAAAGCCGCCTCGGCTTATACTCGAGTCAGTGAAAAATTTGCCCGAAATGGAGGAGAAAAAGGGGCGGGGCCATGCCGCTGGTGACACTCGTGAATGGCCCAGTGCCCCTGTGAGTTTCCCCTCCCTCTGTGTCAGTTTGCCACGCAGCGCGCACCGCACCATCCCCCTCCTCACGTTCTAATGTAATGCAGGGCTGTCTTACGATTCCCCTTCCTCCCCCTCCTGCCGCTCTGCAACGATGTCCCACCTCCTCCTTGTTATGGCAAGCAGCCACATAGCGATGTCCCACCTCCTCTGGTACAGTGATCCAATGATAGGAATCACTGTGCCGTGTGTCATAGGAGGCGGGACATCGCTCCCGCGGCTGCACGGGACATCATCATCACAGCGGGACATCAGCATCATGAGGTGAGTGAAGTATTTCATTGAATACACCGCTAGTTTACTGTTTTTCTTTGAAATAAATATTCAAAAACATTATTGGTATCTATTTTATTTTTGAAATTTACCGGTAGCTGCTGCATTTCCCACCCTAGGCTTATACTCGAGTCAATAACTTTTCCAGTTTTTTGTGGTAAAATTAGGTGCCTCGGCTTATATTCGGGTCGGCCTATACTCGAGTAATACGGTATATGGCTGGGGCTCTGAAAAACATTTTCCAGAGCGTTAGGAGTTTTTGAGGGAAGCGTGATAGTCACCTAGACCCATTTTAGAAAGTGAGTAATATATTCAACACGTCTTCAGCTAAGCATATATGCCTAATAAATTTGTGCTCTCCCATCTCAGCTATCTCAAAAAGCACCATTCCTTAAAAACGGGACACCAAATACCATCACTCCACTGAGACTTATCAAAGACATTTAAAGTGAAGAAAATTATCTGAAAATCCACCTCCAGAGGGGAGGGAGGATTTGGGTTCCCCACTCTGCAACAGGAGGCTATGGATCAGGGGCCACATGTTTACAAAAGCTGCCTCAACTCTCTTGGGAACACAGCTAGACAATGTGTGACTTACACAGCCAGGTGAAAAATCATTTCCCCCCAGCCTAAGATAATTACTTTTCCATGGTACAGGCACATGGAAACAGAAGAGCTGGCAAGCACCAGTCAGCCTCGGGTTTCTCAATGAAAACCCAAACTAGGAAAAAAACAAGTCTCCACCTGGTAGCTTGCGGGGGGGGGGGGGAGGGCAAGGGGGGGGGCTATCAGGCCAAAGTCCAAAAAGAAGAACGCAAAAGTTGACGCATGAGTTATTTTTGTCCCACTGCAGGTTTTAACTGTAGATTAGCTTATAGAGCCCGAAAACGAACACAAATAAAATGACGTTATGTGTCTTTGATTGCCTTTCTCCCCTGTCTTCCTTCCTTCCTTCTTTCCTTCCTTCTTTCCTTTTCTTTCCTTCCTTCCTTCCTTCCTTCCTTCCTTCCTTCCTTCCTAGGCTGATTCTAATCTTTGCCCCGTAGCATTTCCACTGCCAAAGAACAGAAATCAGCCCTGCTTATCAGCCCCCTTCCTGCCCTTTGAGGTAGGGGAAAGTTTAGCTTTTTTTTTTTTTGGAATTTCATAGGATGCTTTTGACAAATTTCAATTCATTTCCTGCTATGGTGCAATTCACAGGGATTACACCCGCTCACTCCAACCTGGACCCTTCTAAACACCTCAAATTGCAACCCCCATCATCCCAAACCAACAGAGGTCAGCAACCATCACAGATGGAACCTACCAGATGGGGTGCTTTTAGATTGCGTGAATTAAAAAAAAAATCCCAGAATAAATAAATATGGAATCCTAAAGGCAACTTTGGATTTACTATGCCAAGATATCCCAGGGTGGCTCATCCCTCATTTTTTTGCTCTCTGCGCGTGGAACTGACATGTTCAGAAGAAGATTTTATAGTTCAGAAGATCAATGTTGCAATCTCTCTTGGGAATCTGGATGACAGTTCTCAGTAACAGGGTTCTTGATGGGACCCGAGCCATTCTAGTCTGGGAGCAAAAATTCAGTTAACGGAAGCAAGTTTTACTTTCCCTGTCCTCCACAGGACAGGATAGGCTTCATTTATAGAAGCAGCCCCTGGATGATCACGCCGAGTCTCTGGCCCCAAACGCACTGATTGCAGGAATGCAGCAGGCTGATTTCCTGAGAACAGGTGCTACTGTGGCAGCAGGAAGCAGTTCTCATTGAACCCCAACTAACTGGCACACGCTCACTATCCTGGAGCATGCTAGCAGCACCATCTGCTGCCAGCTTTCTGCCTCTGAATAAGAGCCGGGCAACCTGTCCACTGCCGTGAACTCAACTGCCCCTTCCTGACTTGGTTCGTGCCCAACCGGCCTTGCCGTTTGCCCACAGCTTTAGGGAGTGATGCCTAAGAAATCGGACGGAATTTTCGGATGCTGTAGCGCTGCTGCAAAGGGTACATGAGATTCTGGTCTGTACATCCCCCCAAGGGCTATGTTGACTTCCGCTCTGCAGGCCAATTTTTAAGCCAGACACTGATCTCTGCTAGGAAATCTTTCAGGGAGAAAATTGGCAAAACAAACCAGGGAGAGGAGGAGAAAATAAGAAGAGACAGCGTGGATCAAGTATAAATCTTCATAATCAACTTACCTGTGCCCACTTCGAAGAAAACAGCGCTACCGTCCTCCTCTGTGCGTGTCTGTGTGTGCGCACACGCGCATATAAGGGAAGGGTGATTCAATTGAGCTCTTCAGTCTGGCCAGAGCTGATGACATTTGAAACAGCCCCAGGAAGCAAAGATCAGCATTCAGATGTGAATAAACTGGGGTTTCCTGGCAACCTTCCAAACTAAGTCTCGGAGTGGGAGTGACTTCTTTTATTTATTTTTTAAAAAAAGAAACTCATAAAACAATTGCACAGAGCCCACCAGTTGGTGAGCCAGCTGCCTGATCTGAGGCAATGTTTTTTAAAAAAAAAAAAATCACACACTCCCTTAAAAATTACAACTTTAGCCATCGCTCCTAACGCTGTCAGTCCCAGATCTAAAGCTGCCCAAATTAGCCCAGATCTCATCTCAAGTCATTTGCCTTAATTAATTGGTCTTTTCCTTGATGTAAACCTGGATTGAGGCCAGCAATTCCTAAAGGATAAATTCCCCTAGGCTTATTTATCTTAATCCACCATGCCCACTTCCTCTAAAATTTAGGCTAAATGAAGGTTAGTTTTAATAGTGAAGCCAGGAAGGACACATCTTGACATTCTCATCCTTTTCTTATAACAGACACATTTTGTCATTTGACGTTTACATGCTAAAAACAATCCTCAGCAGTTTCATCTTTCTCAATTAATTGTTCTTTATTGTGGCTAAAATTCCAGCTGAAGTTTTGGTTGAGTGCCAGAATTACAATGTGGATTATATCAAAGAAGAAAACATAGCTATTTTGTCATTCTAGATTATACACATTCATACTTACACAGGTGACCTGAAGAGAAAGGGGTTAGACTCAAAACATATTGTACCCTGAGAAAGTTTAGAAAATTCACCTTCATTCTCTCTATATAAATTCATTGCAGCTGATTTCAGAGGAGTTGCTGTTTTTTTCTTAGTTTAATAGTGAAGCCAAAGAAGGGGTCAGTCAGGGCCAAAGTGATGTGGCCATAGATGCTAGAGGAGCACTGAAGCTCCTACTCCTTGGCTTCTACTCTCTGTTGCAGCTGTATACTCACTCCTAAAACGGGTGTCCTGAGACCCTTAAAAGGCCCTAAACAGGGGCCCCAGTGATATGCCATACGCTCTGATGTTTTGTAATGTGACAGAAAGGGGAAGAAATAGCTACAGAGAAAGGTAATCACATCAACTGTATTTAATTAATGACATTTCATTAAATTCCCATTACATTGCATCAAAATCTAGATTTTCTCTTGGCTCCTTTTCTGAGATACAGGCCAAGTGTGACCTTTGATGTGGACAAAGTTGTGCTGCCGAATTATTTCACTCACTTCTCAAGGTTTTAAACACCAAAACCAGGTGTTTAAACCAGGTGCTACCTAAACCACTCAGTTTAGGTAAGTGACAGGGGCAGGCATGGGGGAGGGGCAGGGTGGGTTCCGGTAGCCACTACTATCAGTTTGTTTGTAGGTGCGCCTCCTGTGCGGTCTTGATGCGCGCTTGAGCACGCATGCGCAGTGCAATAAAAATTGCTCTGCATATGCGCAGAAACAAAAACCAAGATAGCAGTGCATATGGTGCAAAAAGGCGAACGACAAAACTGCGCCGACTAAACCACGTCGCTGACGTCATCAACAGGGCGACAACAGCGTGGAGACAGAAGCAAGCTGTAAACTCTAAACCTAAACTTAACCCCTAACCCTAAACCTAACCCTAACCCTAAACCTAACCCTAAACCTAATCCTAAACTTAACCCTAAACCTAACCCTAACCCTAACCCTTAACCTAACCCTAAAGCTAACCCTAAACCTAGCCCTTACCTTAAGTTAAATCGGCTTTCTTTCTCCGCACTATTTAAAGCGCCCTTCTTTCTCCGCGCTGGCTGTTGTCGCCGCGTTGATGACGTCAGCGACACGGTTTAGTTGGGCGCGGTTTTGTCGTTCGCCCTTTTGTCGGGTCACGTGGTGCCGCCTGGAGAACCGGTTTGGGGGCGTGGCAGGCCTGGGTTGCTGCCGGCTCCAGCGACCAAAGCTGCCAAACCACTACCGGTTCGGCTGAACCGGACTGAACCGGTAGGAACCCACCACTGGGGAAGGGGTAAAAGTTGGCAGCTATGCATTTGAACCCCTCCCCCTTCTTACATGAAGCACACATGCCACACACCACAAAATGGGAGGGGTTTCAATCATGGTCTGTAAAGGAACACAGGCGTTGTACAGTGGAAGGGATGAAGAAGAGAAAAGATAACTTGGTCCTGAGAAAGGGAAAAGCTGTGAGAAACAAATGCAAAATTATCCCACCCTGAATTTGCTTTGGTATAAGATGAGACAGTGACAGACTTCGCTGCTCCTGCACCTCACTGCAATGAAGAGCATTGCTGGAGTAGCTGTCATGCCTGTTTCTCGACCCGGCTGATAGAAAAGGGCTGATAGGTCTGCTATCTTGACTGCTTTCATCCTCCCTAGGTGGGATGTCCCTTGCAAGTGAAATCAAGGGAAAGTCAATGGTACCAGCATGACCTTTAGCTCAGGCAGCAAATCGTGATGGGCCAAATTGATAGCCGAGAGAGCTCCTTCCCCTTCCCCAATTCAGAATCTGTAATGTAAAAAATAATGGCTAAACTCTTGTTTAAATTCAGCTGGAACTTTCGCTTTCATTCATTCATTTTCATCTTCACAAGTTCTGCAGGCTTTTTATAAAAGCATTAAAGGACAAGATGTGCCAGGTGTGCCAACACTTAAACCAATCAAAGTCATGACACTGTTTTTCTAAAGGCTTCTTCATTCTCTCTGTACACACTTGTGCAGGCGGGGGGACCTGTACGTCGTGGCACGACATAACCATGGTAGACTAAAGCGCGCTGACAACACCGCGGCGCTAAAACCGCGATGTCAAAAGCGCGCCCACAACAGCGCGCCCACAACAGCGCGCCGACAGAAGCGCGATTTAACTTAAGGTAAGGTTTAGGGTTAGGTTTAGGGTTAGGTTTAGGGTAGGTTTAGCGTTAGGTTTAGCGTTAGGTTTAGCGTTATTTTTAGGGTTATGTTACAGCGCGCTTCTGTCGGCGCGCTGTTGTCGGCGCGCTGTTGTCGCGCGGTTTTGACTGTGCGGTTTTGTCACCGTGCTTTAGTCACACGCGCTTTAGTCTACCGCGGTTTTGTGGTGGAACCCCTGTACATTCCTTGAGCTGTTGCATGCAGGGGAGAAGGAAGGGATGCCACATACAATGTTGCTGCAGATAATCTCTGCTAAATGCAAGGCCTTATATAGGTGGCCTAAGTCCTTGTGTCAGTTCTTCTCTACAGCACGTCCTGCCTTGCCAGGAGCTGTGCCAAGCATATTATGGCCCTCTCCTGATGCAGCTCAGTGCCCCCCTTGCTGTCCCTGTCATGGCCAGCCAGCCGTCTGCAACGGAGATGCTCCCTAATTGAAAATGACAGGCAGGCTGATTCAAGAAGCAGCCCTATACAGCAGCAGGAGAGGAATGGGGCTGGGGGTGGGGGGGACGGACTTTGTTGGGAAAACAAAATAGCAACAAGCCTCAACACCAATGGCCTGGGCAAGAAAACCACAGCACTATTTAGATTATTGCTTTCTGTGGAAGGAGTGCTAGATCCTGCCATCAACACAGAATTACAAAACCCAACAAATCATTTTAAGGCTAAGCAGGCTGCATGAACTAATGAAGGTTCCCTGCTACTGGAAAGTTTTTAAATAATTATGCAGCCACACCTTTGTAAACAAAGCTGATATGACAGGATGAAATAATATGGCAAATAAAGCTTTAATTCATGTATTGCATTAAGACAAAACTAACCCATCTGGGAGATTGGTAAACTCATGCGTGGGGGGCTGGTAAATAAGAGTGTATGGCTTACAATCTTGCATGAATAGCAATAGCAGTTAGACTTATACCGCTTCATAGGGCTTTCAGCCCTCTCTAAGCGGTTTACAGAGTCAGCATATTGCCCCCAACAACAATCCGGGTCCGCATTTCACCCACCTCGGAAGGATGGAAGGCTGAGTCAACCCTGAGCCGGTGAGATTTGAACCGCCGAACTGCAGAACTGCAGTCAGCTGAAGTAGCCTGCAGTGCTGCCCTCTAACCACTGCGCCACCTCGGCCCTTAACTGTGGTTTATTCATTAAACCACCAACTGTGGTGTATTCATTAAAGCAGTATTGAACAAACCATGGTTTGTTCACATTTCTCAAGCCCACATCTGATTATGGAAGAATTCTGAGTATTATGGCATCCATACTCTAAATTATCCACCTCAGGGAAAGTAGACTAGAAAAAATGAGATTGCAACAAGAGAGAGCTCATTTAGTTAATTAACATCTAATAATTATGAGGTTCTCCCATATGAGTATGTGTCTGTCAAATGCTCAGTAATCCCTCCTAATCAAAGCAGTAACTGCTCTTCCCGAATTGACAGCCCCATAAAATCCAGAGCATACGGTGTGTGTCATTGTGGCCTTTTCTCAAGGGGATTTGCTATCCTGCCTCTCCCATTTTTTATTGTTGCAATCAGGGCCGGATTTAGATGAAAAGAGGCCCTAGGCTATTCCACTTATGAGGCCCTTTCACCTCCCATTTTTAAGTTTGTAAATTACATGAGAGACAATAAAATACATCATTACTGTGATATATATCAATATATATAGCTGGCCTCCCGACGGAGGGCGGCTCTGCTCTGCGGCAAAGGCAGCGAGGCCAGCCGCCTCCCCTGCTGTGCTCAGCTGCCCGGCTCAGCCCCTCGCCCTCACCTGCCTGGCCGCTGGTGGGCTCCGCATCAACGGGGCGGCTACTGGGAGCGCCGTGCCTCTCGCCCGACCGGCGGTGCCGGGAACGTGGGCGGGCTCCCCAACTGCTGCGGCGCTGGAACGATCTTAACCAATACATTTTTATGTTTGTTTATTAGTCATATGCGTAGAATTTCTCCTTATTTTCGGTTCAGTGTTTTAGTGTTCACTGTTTTTAGAATAGTGTAATTTTAATTTTGCTAAGAATTTGAATGTAGGCCCCTCTTGATCTTGAGGCCCTAGGCTGAAGCCTAGTTAGCCTATAGGAAAATCCGGCGCTGGTTGCACTACTTATTACCCATCTAGTAATCAAACTACTTGAGAATCTTTTATCTCTGAGCCGGAAATACTGAATTCATTCTGGATTTGCCAGAAAGGGACTGACTGAACACTGTCGCCATTGTCTCTGCTACCTTTTGTAACAGAATAAAAGAAAAAAAGGATTCTGGTCCAGCTCTTTGAAGAAAGATTAGAAGAATACATGTAATTCTTCCACAAAATAACTCAAGCTTTGTAACCTGACTCGCACAACTTATTAAATCATGGTTTAGTAATGAAATTGGCTGGATTTGGACTTCAACACTGAGAGAAATCTATACCATGTTTTATGAGTTAAGATTTATTGTATGACTGGTTTAGTATAGAAGTATTATTGTATGTCTGGTTCTCACAAATACCAGCAAAAATGAGGATAACTTAGTATGCAGTGCAACCAGCTCCTCTTAAAATTGCATCAAGGACAATGTTTGCTACTAGGACATACCTAGGAAGCAGGCATTATTAACTAGGGTAATATTTGCATAATTTAAGTAGCATCCTTTGTTTCTTTGATTAAATACATGTGCGTGTTATAATGAAGGGCTTATTGAAGTGGGGAAATGTTATCTGAAGTTATAAATATTGCAATTTAATTAAACAATGTGGTTTGCCTCAGGAAGAAGTCGGTTTGTGGCAGAGGTGGGTTCCTACCAGTTCGCACCTATTCGGTAGAACCGGTTCGTCAAATCTACCGAACCGGTTAGAAGAGGTTCCACCAGTGGACCCGGAAAGCAGGCCACTCCTACAGAAGAGGCTCCAAGATTTTTTGAAACCCACCACTGGTCCTTGGATATGATTATTCTACACTATCATGCTCATATTTATAAAACTCAGGGCCTCTGTGAAAGGGAAGGATGACTACTGTGTTTGTGGCGCAATCAGAACATTGCGTGTGTTGAAGTTGTTTTAACGCAAACCAAAGATGCCTTTTAAAAAACAAGTTTGCATCATATTCTTATGCATGCCACTGCTGTGTGTGAGGTAATTTAAGGTGGTTCTGACAAATGTCGTCGGCATCTTCATATCCGGTCACATGGGCGGCAAGCCACTCCCATCCGGTCACATGGGCGGAAAGCCACTCCCACAAAGGAGGCCACACCCACAGAGTAGGTTCGAACTATTTTTGAAACCCACCACTTGTTTGTGGGATATTAAACCTGCATATGGGGTACACCACTCCAGAATGCAGATGGCAGCTAACACGTTATATTATTAGATCCTATTTTTTTTCTATTGGAAGTATCTACACAGAAAATTCCTGGGCTGAGAGGGAAGCTGAAATCTTGCCCCTTACAGCTTACCCCCAGGAATGGTGTTTTTTGTCACAGCTTTGTGATCCACACAAGATTTGGACTACCATAGCTGGATCACATGAATTCAGACAACCATAAGCAGCAACGAAGGAGTTAACAAAGTTAACTTCAGACCAGCAATCAAGTAAGCAATACCCCAATCAAGAAACTGCCAAAGAGCCATCATTACCAGTCCAAATAAAGAACTCCTAAGACCCCCCCACCCACACAGACAGGCAAGACACCAGAATATAACTGAGCAAACCCTACTCTTAACTACGGTAGTACTGATGAGGTTACCTAATTAGGGTAATGAAATGTCTGCAAGCTCAGAGAGCACCAAGGACCCCACATTTCAACCCTGAGCTACGAATATTCTCCTTTCCTGGTAATAAGGAGTTTGAATTTTCGGTGGCCATCTGGATTTTTGCAGGTTTTGCAGGAAAAAGCAGGTTTGTTCTTGGATTTAACCCATTTAGGCAAATTGCAGATACCCTCCACTGGAACAAGACAATAGAAAGTCTCTTTACTGTCATTTCATTGGCAGATATGTGACACACCTGTGGCCAGTCCACTTGTAAGTATTGCAAAATGATATGGGATGCCAACCAGAGGAATGTTTACCTCCTTTCCCTTCTCTTTGTATGCTCAAACAAATCTCAGCCTTACAGAGTCTTAATTATAGGTTTGACCCAATAAGTCTACTTAAATACCAGGTATGTTTGAACAACAGGATCATACCCAGGAATGGTCAATCAGAAACAATGCAGCTAAGAAACATCAATGTGACACCACAAGTTTGACACCCATAGTTAAGTAGATTACATGGTCCTTAAGAGAATCCAGCTTTCCCCATTGACTTGACTTGTTAGAAGCCGGCTGGGAGTGTCACAAATGGTGATCACATAACCCTGAAACCATCATAAATACATGCCAGTTGGGGCATGTGGGGATGCTGCAATGGTCACAATGTGAGGACTGGTTGTAAATCACTCTTTCCAATGCCATTGTAACTTTGAATTATCACTAAACAGATCATCGTAAGTTGAGGGCTACCTGTATACTGTCCGCTGCTCTTGGAGCAGAGAGATACAGTTGATCTATAGCTGGTGCTGGAAAATGAACATTTGTGATTAATCTACATTAATTATTCAAACAGTGAGTCCAAAATAAAATCTATTGCTACCAAAGATGGTTTAGCATTGTAACTAAGAGCTACGAACCAAGAAAATGTTTGTGCAAGCCGCTTTCCCACATAAAGCAAACCTTTCTTGGAAAATTAATATCAAACTACGTTACTGTTTCTTTCGAAAATTAGTAAAATGATGTATGCGGTGTAATTTGAATAATCAGAGCATTACTTTACATGCTAAGTACTACATCATGAAGAATGTATAATAATGGAGAAATTTTTGTGAAGGATTGGCCAGAAGTGGGACAAATCTACACAGAAAGGGGCATTTGCAATTCTTATGTTGTACACTATACTGGACCTCTAAATTACTTAAAAGGATTAATTTTATTTTTTACAAAGTTGCAAGATGCTGTTACATTTTGTTTAATTAAAGGTGTGCACACTTACTGTACTACAAATGTGCATTTCTCAGCTTGGGTACTCCGGAATTCCGGTCCTCCAATGTTAGGAGCCCAATTTACCTAAAGGTAAGATAACTGCACTCTAGATATGCTCCAAAATTCTTTTCTATTTATTTATATCCCAGGCATCTGAAAACAAAGAAACAATTATCCTCTCTTGAATTAAAGCTTTCCCTGTGTCTGAGTTAGAGCCAATGGCGCTGCATCACACAGCAATTTTACTCTTTCTTTACCACTCAGCTTCAGTTTCAAATCTGTGCATCCTTCCTTCAATTCTGGGATTAAATCCAAGTTTAGAAAGACAGAGGCCCAAATCACAGGCAAGCCACATCTCATTTGCCAGCTTCAAATAGTTCCTCCTCTTCAAACTGGGGAACATTTTAAGCAATACATGCAAGAAGAGATCTGCAGTCCATTCTCTTTTCTCTCCTCCCTGAACCAAATAAATTCTCTCCCAACCAAGAAACCACAGATCCTCCGTGGGGCACTAATCTGCTTTCCTAAGTATCATTGGTGCCAGTGCTTATGGTTTTCATGACTGAAGTAAATAAAATAAATCAGACACATACACAAATCTGATGAACTATCTTCTTTCCAAGCAGCATAGGAAGCAACTAAATGTAAAAGAGCATTTGCTGTGGAAAATTATCTTCTTCCTCTCTTCCTGCTTTAGTTCAAAGAGGCATCATGCAAGGGCCTATCTCTCTCTGGAGGAGGCTCTAATCTTAGAAAGGTGTCAAGAAGATGATCAGCAGCAAGGTGGATGGACTCAATTTCAGTAGTGATGGGTGCACTGATGGAAGACCTGAAGGAATAGGTTAGGGATTGATCGTCATAGAGAAAAATCGATGTGGTCTCTAGGAATCAAAAAATAACTTGATGGACATCCGTAATAGCAATAGCGTTTAGACTTACATACTGCTCCGTAGGCCTTTACATTTTTACATAATCAATTTCGAAAGGAGAAGCACAGTACAAGCACTGCTTGGGATATGAAATTGTGGTTTCCAAATATAGTTCCAGCTGACAATTTCTATTCTTTGTAGTGCTTGGACACTACAATGTTATTTATTTGGTTATGTTATGTTCAGCACCTCATGCAGAAAAATTGCAGTCAAGCGCCACAGATGAAGTGCCATTCTATGGCAGACAGCTTTTTCTTCCTGTATAGTCGGAGAGAAAAATCCCACCTTGTCCATTGCCTTATCTCTCTTCTGCACTCGTTAAGAACTTGTCCATTTGACTTCCCTTCCAACTAAATTATCATAGATTATAATGGATGTTGATGGGCCCTCCTAGCATCCGGTAATTGCCATCAGGATTCATAAAGGACAGAAAGGGGAGGCAAGTGGAGAAATACATGCCATGATATTACGTCTTTAATTCCATGAATTATATGCTTGTGCCAAACATTGGGATACAAAGTATTTTAAATCGTATCACCACATATATCTCTCCTTTTTTTTCTTTTGAAGCTTGCTACAGCAGACTCTGCTATATGTTAGTAAGCAAAAATATGTATTTTTATTTAGGGCACATTCGATGTCAGCAGGCTGTAACCTCATTTAGCAGCAATTAGTGGAAATGTATTGAAAAGGGATAATAAATTCAGATTTGCATTTCTATCATTCCATTCACCGGATTTACACTCAAGTTTACATTTAAAGTAATCTGCTGCTCATCAAATAAATTCTGCCTATAAAGCTATCTGAACATTCTTACTCAGTGTTCACTTGCATGTTGTTGTTGTTTTTAAGGACTAATCCATGTTCCAACTTAGAGGTACTCTCTATATTTTTAAACAAGTCAGGAAGGAGGGTTCCACCACAAAACCGCGGTAGACAAAAGCGCGCTCGACGAAAGAGCGTACGTGACGTCATCACAGCGCGACGAAAACATCGCGCTGTGAGCGGTAAATTTAAAATTAAACGAAAAACCTTACCCTAACCCCCCCCAAACTAACCCTAAAACCTAACCCTAAACCTAACCCTTAACCTAACCCTAAACCTAACCCTAAACTAACCCTAACCTAATGCTAAACCTAACGCTAACCCTTAACCTAACGCTAAACCTAACCCTAACGCTTAACGTAACCCTAACCTAACCCTAACCCTTAACCTAACCCTACCCTAACGCTAAACCTAACCCTACCTTTATGTGAATCGGCTTGCTTTAATTTCTATTTTAATTTTATTTTAATTACTTTTTAATTTTTTCGTCGCACTGCTGATGACGTCAGGTACGCGCTTTTGTCGAGCGCGCTTTTGTCGACCGCGGTTTTGACGGGTCACGGGAAGGAGCTCACTCTGAAAGAACAGATTGGAGCCTACGGAAGTATTTGTACTACTGACTTCCGATCCTATTGAAGTGCAATCAGTTTCTCAGTAAAATGCTGGGTGGGGAATTGCAATCCATGTTTACTTGCTCGGGAATAAAGCACAATGATTCAGTGAGACTTGTTCTCAGGTAAATATAGACCTGGTGGCTGACCTATAAAAGATTCTGTCTCTAGGGATGGAAGAGAGGCAGAGCTTTTTCATAAAGGGATGTGTTGCTTTTTCAAGATGCAAAAAGTGGCTGCTTTCTGGAGAAACAGCTGCAGGAACAGCTGCTGAGCAACCTCCCCAAGGGTAGGCAAGGCTGTTTTCATGCAGACAACTACAACACCCAGCGAAGCAACCCACAATGCATCCTGACACTAACACGCCCAAACAGTCCCTGATGAGTAGCTTATTGCCTTCTATGTTTGCACAGAATAAATGGCCATAATTTGGTTGGTTATGGAGAATTCTATGAAGTCTCAACGGTCCTGGAAGCTGCTTTTTTAGTGAAAGAGGAAATTTTAGACTCTCATACAACTCCACAGACAAAAAGGCTAGTTCACACAAAAATGATCCTCTGCTTCGATTACTTAACATTGATTTGTAATTTAAGAAATTCACTGGTGCGGGGGGGGGGGGGGGGGAGGAATTAAACCTAATACGATTCCAAATTGCTGGAGCTAAATTTCTATTGTGAATGTTGGTTTTGTTTTTAATATGTGGTCTTGTCTCGTTTTCCCCCTTTCCCTTGTCTTTTGTGAGCCGCCCGGAGTCCTCCGGGAGTGGACGGCATACAAGACAAACAAACAAACAAACAAACAAACAAATAAATCTATGAACCGGGTCTAAATGGCTCATTCACACAGGCAAACCCCACATACACACTACAAAGTTGCACAAAACCAAGATGGGAACACAGCTGTATGACCTCCTTCCAACCCCGTCCTCACTTTTTAGTTAGGAGGGCCTTTCATGTTGCTAACCAAAATGCGTGACTTGGCAATTAATAAGATTTATTTTACTTATTGCACCCATCTGCGCCGCCCTACTGCCCGAATTCTAAGCAGCTCCCAAACACCACGTCAATGTTTGGTGAACTTAAATTGTGAGCGTTTCAGGTCAAACTAGACATTATGCTAAAACAGGTGGTGCTTGCTTGAAAAGAAGACAATCCTGGGTCCATTGCCTAGAATAGCTAGTGACAACTTGTGCCCATAACCTAATTTATTTAATTTAATTTAATAGATTTATAGGCCGCCAATCCCGGAGGAGTCCGGGCGGCTTACACAAAACAAGAAAAGAAAACAGACCAAAATAAAAATAAAGATTTAAAAATTCTCCAACACACATACGTTCAGAGTGGGGCTGGACCCTACATAATAAGGTCAACAGCCCCAGGCCTGCCGGAACAGCCAGGTTTTAAACAGCTTGTCTGAAGGCCATGAGGGTGGGTGAAGTCCGGACCGCTGGGGGTAGCTGATTCCACAGGGTTGGAGCAGCCACAGAGAAGGCTCTCCTCCGAGGCCCCGCCAGCCAACACTGTCTGGCTGACGGCGTCCTAAGGAGGCCCACCCTGTGGGATCTTATCGGCCGTTGGGAGGTATGCGGCAGTAGCGGTCTCGCAAATACGCTGGTCCTGAGCCATGTTATCTATCCCCTCTTTTTACCTTCTGTCCTTGACAGTGTGTATATGAGTGAGAAAGAATCCATTCATGGGGAGTCTTACGGGAGGGAGGGAGGGAGTTAGCAAGCTGGAGCACTTCTAGATACAGGCAGGTTTAATCAGCTCTTTGCCTACTCCTGTCAAATTATTACATGCACAAACATTGCAATACCAACAGTGGAGGAATGGTTTGTGAAGATGGTAGAATTAGCATTAAATTCTGATGGTTTGATGATTAGACATTTCAGGTATACACTATGGAAAGAAGGAAATTATGATGTAATCTTAGAGGAGGGGGGGGGAATATAATACAGTTATAATAAACATTGTTAAGATTGGAAGCCACTTCTTTTAAACCTTTTCCTTCCTTCTTTGCCTTCCTTATCTATTCATCATTTCATTTATTCTTTTGTTTCTTCTCTAAAATTTGTATTGTCTTTATATTGTTAAAAAACACTTCCATGAAAATTATTTTTTAAAAAAATAAAGCTGCTCTTTTCCTAATGTTAAGACTGGGTTAAAAAATGCCTGACTGGCCATATCTTCAACACCATGCTTACTATGTGACACATCCATTTTCTATTTTTATTGTGATCAAGGATTATACAAGCTGATTACTGGCATAGTGATTTTGCCTGAAATCCAAGCTCATATTTAATGTTAACAATGCGCCTACCTCACAATATATATTCTCTCCTAGAACAGAAGAAAGAAAGGAAACGGAAGTAACTGCTGTTTAAAAACAACATTCATATTATTTTGCCTGCTAAACCTAGCCATAAACTACCCGTATGGGTTGAGTTTGCAACATACACAAAGCCAACATGTATTTAGCTATGTTTTGATATGTTATGTGAGTAGGCTCTGTGTTTGAGAGCACAGAGAGCTACAGCACGCAACAGAGCCCGTGACCCGACAAAAGGGCAAACGACAAAACCGCGAAACGACCTACTAAACCGCATCGCTGACGTCATCAACGCGGCGACAACAGCCAGCGCGGAGAAAGAAGGGTGCTTAAATAGCGCGTCGAAAGAAAGCCGATTTAACAAGGTAAAGGTTAGGCTTAGCGTTAGCTTTAGGGTTAGGTTAAGGGTTAGGTTTAGGTTAAGGGTTAGGTTTAGGATTAGGTTAAGGGTTAGATTAAGGGTTAGGTTTAGGATTAGGTTTAGGGTTAGGGGTTAAGTTTAGGTTTAGGGTTTACAGCGTGCTTCTGTCTCCACACTGTTGTCACCCTGTTGATGTCAGCGACGCGGTTTAGTCGGGCGCGGTTTTGTCGTTTGCCCTTTTGTCGGTGAACCACAGAGCCCACAAACAGATGAACCCCAATACAACTGCAGCACTAACCCAATTTATAAACTCATTGTATTAGACAGGGCCTCAGCCTCCCACATTTCTTGCTATAAAGGATGCCTAATTCCCTTCGCCTTTTATCTCATGGTCTTGGAGTCAATGATCCTGTGATTCTCCAGCATTACATAGAGAACTCCTCAGAGTTCTGATAAGCTACGCACAACGGCAGCAGGGTTCCCAGGCAGAGAGCCTATTTTCCATTCATGTATTTGCAAGCCATAGCAGGAGAGTATCGCATCCAATTGATTGCTCCTCCCATGTCCCAAATCCAGCAAGGTGTGTTTTATGATGAACAGTTAGTTTCCTCAATTAGGTTTAGGTTTAGGTTTATTAACATTTATAGGCCGCCCTTTTCCCTGAGGGGACTCAGGGCGGCTTACATAAAATCAAGGGAGGGATATACAAACAGTAACGTAGACAAACATAGAATAAAATAATGAGCAACATTCATTCATCATTCGGGAGGGGCAATTATCTGAGCCAAGGTGGCGCAGTGGTTAAATGCAGCACTGCAGGCTACTGCTAGATCAGCAGGTCAGCGGTTCAAATCTCACCGGCTCAGGGTTGACTCAGCCTTCCATCCTTCCGAGGTGGGTAAAATGAGGACCCAGATTGTTGGGGGCAATATGCTGACTCTCTGTAAACCGCTTAGAGAGGCCTGAAAGGCCTATGAAGCGGTATATAAGTCTACTGCTATTGCTATTGCTATTGCTATTTGTCCCCAGGCCTGACGGGCTAGCCAGGTCTTAAGGGCTATGCGGAAGGCCTGGACGGTGGTGAGAGTACGAATCTCCACGGGGAGATCGTTCCAAAGGGTCAGAGCTACTACTGAGAAGGCTCTCCTCCTTGTAATTGCCAGCCGGCACTGGCTGGCAGATGGAACTCGGAGGAGGCCCAATCTATGAGATCTAATTGGTCGCAGGGAGGTAATTGGCAGAAGGCGGTCTCTCAAGTACGCAGACCCATTACCATGGAGGGCTTTGTGGGTGACTAGTAGCACCTTGAAGCGCACCCGGAGATCAACAGGTAGCCAGCGCAGCTCGCGGAGGATAGGTGTTATGTGGGTGAACCGAGGTGCACCCACGATCACTCGCGCGGCCGCGTTCTGGACTAGCTGGAGTCGCCGGATGCTCTTCAAGGGCAGCCCCATGTAGAGCACATTGCAGTAGTCCAGTCTAGAGGTCACAAGGGCCCGAGTGACTGTTGTGAGGGCCTCCCGATTCAGGTAGGGTCGCAACTGGCGCACCAGGCGAACCTGGGCAAATGCCCCCCTGGTCACAGCCGTCAGATGGTGGTCAAAGGACAGCTGTGGATCCAGGAGGACTCCCAAGTTGCAAACCCTCTCTGAGGGGTGTAGAATTTGACCCCCCCAGCCTGAGCGATGGAATACTGGTCGAATTGTTGGGAGGGAAGCACAACAGCCACTCGGTCTTTTCCGGGTTGAGTACAAGCTTGTTAGCCCTCATCCAGCCCATAACGGCCTCAAGGCCTCGGTTCATCACGTCCGCCGCTTCATTGAGTTAGCATTAACTGACTCTGGAACACAGGCTATCCACCCCATGCTCCTAGCAGATTACCCAGATTTGTCTACAAAAAGTTTATAAAAAGCTGTTTGTTAAAAAGAAAAAAAGAAAAACTGGGAGAGAAGATTTGAACCACATGTTTGTCACAGGCGGCAATCACAACAGACCAGTGAAAACGAATTTCCCTTGCAAGCCCTTCAACCCTGGGGATAAGATTCTAATTAGCCCCACCCGAATGTTGAATGAGAGTTGTGTTTTACTGTTTTATTTTTATTTATGCACTGTCTTGTGTTTTTGTTCTGCACCCCCCTTCCCATGTATTGTAAGCCGCCCTGAGTCCCCTCAGGGAAAAGGGCGGCCTATAAATCATAATAAACATAACAAACATAAACATAAACATAAACAAACATTTGTATGAAGCAGTGTAAGAGGCAGTAGAGAAAGACAGAACACCCTCACCCCAACCCCCACTGAGGTTGATAAGGACTGGGGCACTGGAAGACCTCCACTGCTCTCTGCATGCTGTAGGAAGCTATTATTTACAACACTAAGCAACCACCGATGAATGAATATTTATCAAAGCAAGTATTTTCTCCCTCTTCCCTTGGCCTTTTAAGATAAACTGGGGTTAAATATCTCCCTATTGCAAATGGAGACCCCCCAAAAAAATGAATATTAGTTTAAGACCACGGGAACGAGTTTAGAGCTGAAATGAAACAGGAAAGAGTTTTCAGGTAAGTCACGCTTTTAACTATTAAGCTAAACTAACCGCAGTCACTAACTAGACCTTAGAAGACTGAATCCTTTTCCCTGCTCGGAATAAAAACAGAAAGGAAAGTGATAGTTATTAGTGAGATTGAGGAAAGACAGGACTATCTCTAGTCATTTCTAGCTTTCTGCTAGCATGGAGAAAAGGATCAGTCATTCCCCCCCACCCCACTCGCATTGCTACTTCAGGCTTTTAAAAAAAAAAAAATCTCCCCAGTGTTGGTAGGGAGTGGGCAGGAATAGCAAGACACATTTGTGCTGATTTTAAGTCATTTGCAGCATCAAACCACTTTGCTAATTTCTAACCAGAGAAAGGAGGCGGCAGTGAGGGGAGAGAACAGGAATGGCTGGATCCATCAATTCCTACTCCACAAAGCCAGCCCTATCCTTCCATTCTTTCTGAGGAAAAGATGCTTAATTGTTCAGGCCTAGCTGCTTCTTATCTTTCAATCCAAGCTTGTGGACCACGAGAGTCGACCCTGTTCTGGAATCAAGGTCCCAGATGCAGTGCTGCTAGGAATTCAAACTCTTATGATTCTCCAGCTAGGAATTCATGGAGCACAGAATCTGGTGGCATGGCGTTAAATCAGACACCTTAGTGCAGCATTCCCCATACCGGTGGGCCTCTGGATGGGTCTGGCTGCAATCCCCATAATCCTCAACCAATCCTATATACATAGCAATGTGGTTGTGTCATTCGTCTCAAAGCTGGGCCTCTGATCTTCAGCAACAGATTGCCAAAGTTTCAGCTACACAGAGAGAGCTTAAATGAAGTTTAAGGAGGTGTACATGGCTTTGGAGTTTGTTCATTTCATCCCAGAGAGAAGCATGGACAAAACAAAAACCGATCTTTTTGTAAGGAGGTATAAGAAGATCATAGGTGCGAATGCTACCTCTGACAACAGCTCATTTTGAAGGCTTCAGGCACGTCACTGTTCTCCTACAAATGTTCATTAAGAATGTAGTGCTGCTGGCCTATCTTACATGGCTGTAGCTATTCCAGTAATAATGTAGATAGTGCCAAATGTGTGATTATTATAATTGATTCTCACACACTAGCAACTAGACTCGTTTTTTTTCAAAGCTGCTTCCCCCCCAGAATAGATATATTATAATTCCCAACACTTTGTGGCTGCATTGATATGGATGATGAGAGTGCAATTCAACACATCTGAAGGACAGCAAGATTTCTTGGCTCTGCTCTTTTCTAAAACTCAATAAAAAAAACGTTTTCAGTTGCACCTTAAATCAACTACATCTCTTCCCCACCCTGTGACCATATTTTGAACTCAATCCTCAGCACATGCCATGAACTACACAGCCCTTACAGAACCATCCCACGCCCACATCTCATGCATGCCTAGTCCCTTGTGCCTTAGTTCAACACCAACTGTCTCTGCTGGAGCTAACTGAAGTCACGTCCCACCAGGCCCAGTTCAATGTCCAGATTGGGAGTTATCCCATTAGAGCAGTGTTTCTCAACCTTGGGGACTTGAAGTCCTGTGGATCTCAACTCCCAGAATCCCCCAGCCAGCATAGCTGGCTGGGGAATTCTGGGAGTTGAAGTCCACAGGACTTCAAGTCCCCAAGGTTGAGAAACACTGCGTTAGAGGAAGCTCTGGAGAAAGACTAGCCGCTAAGGATTGGCAAGACAAAAAGGGACATGGATACAAGTGCGTAGGGCTACTGCAAACCGGGTGCGAAGCAGCAGGCCTGACTAAACATGTCCCAAACGGAAAAAAAAAGAAAGAAAGAACACAGTACTTAGCAGAAGAAGAGGATTTTACTCCACTGAAAGCTTCTTCCCTCTTGATTTCCCCCAGTATTGCCATTGCAATTAAAAAGAAGAATTCATCTCAGGATTCAATAAACAGAAGGTAGCTGGGGGTTGCTATGTGCTTTTCATTTAAGAATAACTCTGTGCCCTCTGTGGGTTTCTATGGGGAGGAAGGGAAGAGCCGTACAAGGTGTGGAGGGAAATATTTAGGCGCACCAATATGAAAAGAAAGGAATTCAGAGGTTTTTTTTAAAGAAGGTACGAATGTGGAATTTAAATTTGGGGTTTTAGAAGGGGGTGAACGCTGTCAGGCTGGCAAGAGAGAGCACTCCCCGGAGTGGCCCACTGCAGCGAGAAGACCTTTGGTGCGTCTTCCCTTTCTCTGCAGAAAAATAAGAAAGAAGCCCCAGGAAGGTATTGAAGGGAAAGAATCCAGGTTGGCAAGTTAGGAAAGAAAGAAAGAAAGAAAGAAAGAAAGAAAGAAAGAAAGACAGACAGACAGACAGACAGACAGACAGACAGAAAGAAAGAAAGAAAGAAAGAAAGAAAGAAAGAAAGAAAAAGACATGTGCTGAATCAGGGAAAGTGGTGCTTGAAAGTAAGTTTGAAGGGCCAAAGAAGGAGAATGGGCCACAGGAGCTTTTGGGCAACTAGCCAAGGAGCAGCCTGCAGTGGGGGGGAGGGAGGGAGGGGGGTCCCACGCCGGGTCCAATGCAGAGATCTAGTAAGGAAAATCAGACCCCACTGTGAGGGTGGCATAGCAGAAGACCCTCCACCTAATTATGGATGATGGAGGCAGTTGACGTGTGTCCATGTATCTATGGGGGGGGGGGCAGGGTTTAGTTGTTAACTGTGACCAGATCCAAATTCTAGACAGGAGGGAACAACATAGGGCAGAAAGGGGACAAGAGGGGGGATCTATCATGGTTTGATTCCCCCTCCCGCAAGCACTGCACCGCACCATCCTCCAAAGGGTTCCCCGTGGTCCCTTGTGATGTTGCACACACAGATTCTCTGACTGTACACGGCTCAGCGTTCACCAATGGTGGCCTCAACCCCAAAGAGCTCCTGGGATTTGCCTGCCCTGGGCCGGAAAGCTACCGGGAAGGAGAGGGAGGAGGAGGCAGGGCACTTGGGTCAGGGGGTTTGCCAAGGCTCGGGCCAGCTTCTTACTTTCTCTGCAGCGTGGTGGCTGGGCTGGTGCTGGCGCTGGTGCTGTGGCCTCCGCCCGCCCCAGGGCTGGAGCTCCGCGACGCCCCGCGGTTCAGCTGCCCCCTCTCCCTTTCCCGGGGTG
The DNA here is from genome assembly GCF_009769535.1 of Thamnophis elegans. NCBI lineage: Eukaryota > Metazoa > Chordata > Lepidosauria > Squamata > Natricidae > Thamnophis > Thamnophis elegans. Next base: position 6,924,681 of record NC_045542.1, read on the forward strand.
GCCGAGGGTACTCGTGCTCCTTCTCCCGAGCCTGATGGCACTGCGGCGCCCGGTCTCGATGCAACTGGCAGGGCTCCCTGTAGTGGCTCTCCCGGTTCTGGTACTGCCCCTCGCGGTTTCCATAGTGCGGTAGGTCTCGTTCCTTGTCCCGGTGCTGCTGATACTGGTTCTGCCCTTCCCGTTCGGCTCTGCTTTGGTATTGACTCTCGCGCTCGGCTCGGTTCGAGTACGGAGCTTCGCGCTCCGTCCGGTTCTCGCGGTTGGGATACTGGCCTTCCCGGTTCTGGTACTGCCCATCTCGGTCGGTGCGGTTGGGATAGTGGCTCTCCCTCTCCTTGTGGTGATACTGCCCGTCCCGGTCCCGGTCCCGGTCTCGGTGTCGTTCCCGTTCTCGGTCTCCTTCCCGCAGGTCCCGGTTCTCTTGGCTCAGTTGCTCCAGCTGCCCTTCGAGCTCCTCGATCCGGCGCCGCTGGGTTTCCAACAGCTTCTGCTGGCTCTCGATGATGTTATTGAGCTCGAGCAGATACTCCACGGCGCGGTTGGGGTTTTCCGAACCGGGCAGCCCGGGGCCACCTCCCGCTCCCCCGTCCATGGAGAGCGAGAGGAGAAGGGGCGCGCGGGCGCTTTGCGCTGCGCCCGGCGCCCGGCGCCTTCGGCTCCCGATTGCTGCAAAGGGCACCACCCCACGCCAGCTACAGACCCGCCCCGCGGCCCGCAGAGGGCTGCAGGGCTACGGCCACCATCCTGCCGCCGGCGGGAGTCCGAGGGGGAGAGCAGGGAGAGGGCGAGGGGAGGAGTCGCCGCCGCCGCCAGCCGCCGCCGCCGCTGCTGCTTTTACTGCCGCCGCTGCTGCTGCTGCTGCCCCCGCCGCCTGCCTCCTCCAGCCCCGAGCGAACCGCTTGTCCCTTCGGCTCTTGCCGTCGTTGCAGAGGCACTGCGCACTCCGAGCGAGCCTCAGCCCGGCGGGAGGGGGCAGAGACGGCGTGGAACCTGAGGCCTGCTGGGCTTTTTGCCGGCGGACCCGCGGCGTGGCGAGCTTTTCTGGGATGTGGAGGAGGAGGAGGAGGAGGAGGAGGAGGAGGAGTGGTGGTTGGGGGGGGGGGCGGGGAGGAAGAAGAGGCGTCGCGGCGGTGGCTGACTTGGAAGAGACGCGCGCGGCGCGGCAAACTAAGTGCGGCCGAAGTGGGTGGGAAGGTCAGCTCCTGCCTCCACCTCCGCCTGACGAGCTTTGGGAGAAGGGGTCAAGCGACCCCAGACTATAGGATTGGGGAGGAAGGGAGCCCTCCCTGCGCGCGCTGCCTTTGGGAAGCCTCGCGGCGCGCTCCCCGCCAACTCCGGTTCCTTCCGCCAAGGTACGTGACAAAAGAATCCGAGTCTCCTTGCCCGCCTCCCGCCCCGCACTTTTCAACAGAGCCCGCAGCCAATCAAACCGCGTCTTGCTGGACTGTTACCTGCGGGGGGGGGGGACCCTCTTGTTGGGGAAGACGTTCAGTGCGTGGGCACTTTGTGGTAGGTTAGATGTCATAGGATGGGAGGCTAAGCCTTCTCCAAAGTCTGCACCTTCCAGATGCAACTCCCAGGACTTTCCACTCAGCACTGTCCCTTGGGAGGGTAGCCCAACACATTATGTTGTGCAAGAGACGCCGTTCTCATAGAAGAGAATATTTGAAGCTGGGGGTTGAGCTTGGTGTTCCCAAGGCTTGGCTGTTGGCTTGGGGACGTTTCATTACCACACTAGGTGACATTACTAAGCTTTAGCAATAGCAGTAGACTTATATACCGCTTCATAGGGCTTTCAGCCCTCTCTAAGTGGTTTACAGAGAGTCAGCATATCGCCCCCAACAATCTGGGTCCTCATTTTACCCACCTCGGAAGGATGGAAGGCTGAGTCAACCCTGAGCCCGGTGGGATTTGAACCGCTGAACTGCTGATCTAGCAGTAGCCTGCAGTGCTGCATTTAACCACTGCGCCACCTCGCCTTACCTTGGTAAGGATGAAATGTCTGCAAGTCAATAATCGAAGCCAGGAAGCGCCAAGGACTTCGCTGACTTCTTCATTTCATTTTTTTCATTTCCCTTTATTTGTATGCCGCCCTTTTCCCTGGGGGGGACTCAGGGCGGCTCACAGTTCAAAAAAAAGGGGGTGGGGGAAGGACAAACAATTTCCAACATAAAACAATACAACATATTAAGAAAACACAACAGTCACACAATTCGAGTGGGGTTAGAATCTTAACCCCAGGCCAGCCGGGACAGCCAGATCTTTAAAGCGGCGCGGAAGGACTGGAGGGTGGTGAGGGTCCGAATCTCCACGGGGAGTTCGTTCCAGAGGGTCGGAGCAGCCACCGAGAAGGCTCTCCTCCGGGTAGTTGCCAGTCTACACTGGCTGGATGATGGAATTCGGAGGAGGCCTAATCGATGCGATCGTATCGGTCTGGTGGAGGTAATTGGCAGTAGGCGGTCTCTCAAGTACAACTTAAATGTACAACTGCAAATATGCGACTCAACTTCAGTACAGTCCACCAGTCCACCTTAATATAATTTGAATCCCGTTGCCTTCAGTGGGATTCAATTAACTACGGCTTGTTGGACGGAGGAATATATCAAACATTTCGGAACTGAACGGTCACCATTTCAATATGCCTCATTTTGACGTCCCCCAAAAGCTGCTTCAAAATTAAAATCCCACTCACAACTGAATGGAATTGAATTGAATTTATTATATTTCTATGCCGCCCTATTCCCAGAAGGGACTCAGGGCGGCTCACAACCAGGTCAGCAATAGCAATAGTTAGACTTATATACCGCTTCATAGGACTTTCATCCCTCTCTAAGCGGTTTACAGAGTCAGCATATTGCCCCCAACAACAATCCGGGTCCTCATTTTACCCACCTCGGAAGGATGGAAGGCTGAGTCAACCTTGAGCCTGGTGGGATTTGAACAGCCGAACTGCTGAACTGCAGTCAGCTGAAGGAGCCTGCAGTGCTGCATATAACCACTGCGCCAGGGGGAGGGGAGGGGATACAAATAGGAAAAAAGGGACATGGACAAAGCAATACCACAATTTAAAAACAATCAACAGCCACACCATTCGAGCGGGGACAAGAACTCATCAGCCCCAGGCTGCTTCAGTCATTTTTGGAAGGGTTTTCAAGTTTGGAAAACAGTTTTGTACACGGGGATATACAAAGTCACCTTATTTGTATGGTTTTGTTGACATGGTTGGCATAGTGAGGCATTTGTCTCAACAGACTTCCGGGTCATGAAGATATAGCAAATTGTTTGCTATTTCATTAATCACATTTTTACCACCTAAGAGGGGGAAGAAAAATATATGGGCAGGTGCGCCACCATTAACAGAAACAAAACTCCTGGTTGTGATACAGTTCAATTAAAAGAAAAAAATCAAAGGAAGCCACATTAAACAATTCACATATTATTCATCAACAACCTGTCGTTTTCTAAGAGGAAAGCAACCTTATCTACAGCTTTTTGCCACATATGCATATCCATATATGTATTTTATGGTACCGATATTGATAAAAAGCTATTTCTATTTTTAGATGCATACATTTCCATTTGAATCATAGATATACATCTTTACAAATGTAAGATACGAGATGGTACAGAACAGATATACCCGCCCTATGTTACTGTGAAATACTGTGTTCATCAGCTTTACAATTATCAGGGCAAATATGCATGCAGAAGAATCACATAAGAGAGAGAGTGGTGGTGGGGGGGGGGGGGAGAGAGAGATTTAAAATATACACATCTATTACAAACATCTTAGGACATCTTGAAGTCCATTGCTTTCATCATTGTTTTTGAGGATCAAAATATAGTAGTTACATTTGTTGGCTTTTAAGGAGTATGTGTAGCTTTTTTAAAATATATATTCAATACTTTTTTGCCATGAAAGATTAGCACAGATACTCCCCTGGAACTGGAAAGTGTTTTTGATGTCAGAAGTGCACACATTTCATATATGGTGGACCTGCCAAAAGGTTAAGGCATTTTGGATAAAAATATGGTGGATTATGCAAAATATTTTTAAAAGAAGGATAAAGTTTACTCCTCAGCTATTCTTACTAGGTATAGGTACTGACTTTACAGTGGTAGAGACTAACTTGATTCTGCATCTAATAACGGCAGCAAGACTGTTGGTGGCGCAACACTGGAAGAAGGAAGACTTGCCTACAACTCAAGAATGGACATTGAAAGTTACAAACCTAGCCGAGATGGCTAAAATATCGGCATATCTTAAAGATCACTCAAATGAGAGATATAAACGAGACTGGAAAAAATGGATTGACTATATACAAAATAAATATGGGATCAAGAAATTCCAGTTAGCCTATGCTTAAGATCAGAAATGATTTAAATTGTTTAAAGTTGGTTCAGCAAGAAGAAGCTAAGGTCAATGTAGAATGTTATTAATTTTTTTTATTTCTTTTTTTTCTCAATAGATTTTAGACTGTGTTTGTTAAAAACCCATACCGTGTACAGGTTCTGGGAAGTCCGGGGGGGAAGGTGGAGGGGGGTTGGGGGAGAAGGTGGAGGGAGGGAGGGGTATATATTAGGCTAGACAAGAATTTGGTGGTAAACTAGAATTATTTTGATATACAAGAAATTGTACTTCGATGTCTTACTGATTGAGGAGTGATGAAATGTTTGCCTTAAAAGAAATAAAACTTTTGGAATATAAAAAAAAAGAAGTGCACACATACTGACTGTACAAAACTTTATTGATTCTGATTTTCCTGCATAGGTGTATACAAAAAAAAAAAAATCTGCAATTTTTCTTAAATATAGTCGTGTCCAACTTTGATACAAGATGATCTCTAAAGGGGCACCATGGCTCCGTGGTTAAAAACATTGAGTTTGTCAGCTGATAGCCCAGGTTCGAGACCTGACCAACATGCAATGGGTCAGTGGTGGGTTATGACCGGTATACCCCGGTACGGGCGTACCAGTGCCTGCTGGGAGCACCAGGTACCGTTCTGATATGGTGCTCCGGAGGGCCCACTCACCCACCCGTGCTCCTTACCGGTATTTGAAGTTTTGGGGGCTTCTGCGCACAAGCACGGAGTGTATGCGGCCTGTGCAACGCTCTGCTGAATAGCTGGAGCATATTAAGAGCCGAGGTGGCGCAGTGGTTAGAGTGCAGCACTGCAGGCCACTTTAGCTGACTGCAGTTCTGCAGTTCAGCGGTTCAAATCTCACCGGCTCAAGGTTGACTCAGCCTTCCATCCTTCCGAGGTGAGTGAAATGAGGACCCAGACTGTGGGGGCAATGTGCTGACTCTGTAAACCGCTTAGAGAGGGCTGAAAGCCCTATGAAGCGGTATATAAGTCTAATTGCTATTGCGGAGCGTCGCGGGTGGTAAGTACACATGCATGCGCTGCGCACATATACATGTGGTTGGCGGCTGGCCCCGTTGCAACACACCATTGAACAGGGTGAACTCCCATTGCTTGCCCCCAGCTCCTGCCCACCAAGAAGTTCGAAAGCATGTAAATGCAAGTAGATAAATAGGTACCGTTTTGGTGGGAGGATAATAGCATTTTGTGCACTTTGGCATATACTCATGCTGGCCACCTGATCGTCAAATTGTTTTTGGACAACGTTGGCTAATAAACAGAGATGAGCACTCCCTCCTAGAGCCAGACAGGACTGGATAAGGGAAACCGTTATCTTTTCTGATCTTCACATAAGTGTAGGGCAAGATCAGCTCCTTCAAACAAGACCATTTGTCTTAGTTGACATTGACAGTGAAAGGTTCAAAATGATGATATTTTTGCCTATTTCCTAGAGCTATCATACAAGAATGTCTTGGAGATGACACCATGTCTGGTTACTTAAAATTTACTATAGCACTTGCTGGAAGGAATTAGAGAGCAAGAAACCACATTCTAGCCCTAGCAAAACTATGGGTACAGAATAAAGGAAAGGTAAAGGTTTCCCTCCCACATATGTGCTAGTCATTCCCGACTCTGGGGCAGTGTTCATCTCTTTTTCAAAGCCAAAGAGCCAGTGCTGTCCGAAGACCTCTCCGTGGTCATGTGGCTGGCGTGACTCAATGCCGAAGGCGCACGGAACACTGTTACCTTCCCACCAAAGGTGGTTCCTATTTTTCTACTTGCATTTTTACATGCTTTTGAACTGCTAGGTTGGCAGAAGCTGGGACAAGTAACAGGAGCTCACTCCATTACGCAGTGCTAGGGATTCGAACCGCCAAACTGCCGACCTTTCTGATTGACAAGCTCTGCATCTTAGCCACTGAGCCACCGCATCCCTCTGGGTACAGAATACTGAACTCCTAATAATGGTTAGAATGTTTATAGGGAAACTTCAGATTTCCAAAATTCTTCACGAAGTTTCCTGCAACACTTTTCTAAAGTAACCCAATATTATTATTCCGGTATTACCACATATGGTGAATTGAGGCTGAAAGAAACACCGCTTATCTATAAATACCTGATTTAGTGTTGGCTGAAAGGACATTGGAAATGCCAACAAATTATATTATGCAAAGAAGGAAGCTGTCAAGAGTGAAAGAATCAGGTTAGATTTGTTTGTTTGACTGATTGATTTATATGGCTGCCCAACTCACAAATTGAGATTGGGTAATTAACGTAAGATTGAAACAGAACAACTGACAAAAATGAAAACAACAGACAACATTGCACAACTGAGGCCAAAGCACAATAATATTTCCAAATGATAATACATTGTAGAGGCTGTAGGCAGACTTGAGTTTAATTGTGTGTTTGCTTGTTTATTGGGTTCCACCACAAAACCGCGGATGACAAAATCGCGGTCGACGAAAGCACGTATGTGACATCATCACAGCGTGACGAAAAAGATAGAAAAATGTAAAAATAAAGCTAAAACCTTACCCTAACCCCCCAAACCTAACCCTAAACCTAACCCTAAACCTAACCCTTAACCTAACCCTAAACCTAACCCTAAACCTAACCCTTAACGTAACGAAAAACCTAACGCTAAACCTTAACCTAACGCTAAACGTAACGCTAATGCTCTAAACCTAACCCTTAACCTAACCCTAACCCTTAACCTAACCCTTAGCTTTATGTGAATCGGCTTGCTGTAATTTAATTTTTATTTCAATTTTTCGATCTTTTTCATCGCGTTGTGATGACGTCACATACGTGATTTCGTCGACCGCGCTTTTGTGGAACGCGGTTTTGACGGGTCACGGTTTATTGAATCTACATGGCTGCCCATCACACTTGCATGTAACTCTGGGTAGCATACACAATTAAAACACAGCTAACAATCAAAATATCCAACCCTTAAAACGATAGTTAATCAAAGTAAAACAACAAAAAGAGAAGGATACTGCAGTCTGAACTTACACACAGTGCAACAATTTAATAGATTCCATACCCACACGTTAAACAAGTTGAATTGTTGGCTCTTGATATTCTATAAGCTTGGTTGTCTTCCTGCAGATGTTTCATTAACAGGCCAGGTGACATCAGTGATGCAACTGCCAGAAAATGGCTAAGTTCAGGGAACACCAAGATCTTACAAAATGTTACAACAGGCCCAACACCTGGCCCTACATTTAGGGGCAAAGGTAAGTTTTCAAGGCTTATTATAGGGGTAACAAGATTAGTTTCATCCAAATCGCAGGGTGTTTGCTGTTCCATATGGCAGGAAGACATGCCTCCTGGATATGTTAGTATGTGTTGTTTGTTTGTCTGACTGTCATACATACATACATACATACATACATACATACATACATACATACCAGTGGTGGGTTTCAAAAATTGTTCGAACCTACTCTGTGGGTGTGGCCTCCTTTGTGGGAGTGGCTTGCTGCCCATGTGACCGGATGGGAGTGGCTTGCCGCCCATGTGACCGGATATGAAGATGCCGACGACACTTGTCAGAACCACCTTAAATTACCTCACACACAGCACTGGCATGCATAAGAATATGATGCAAACTTGTTTTTTAAAAGGCATCTTTGGTTTGCGTTAAAACAACTTCAACACACGCAATGTTCTGATTGCACCACAAACGCAGTCGTCATCCTTACCTTTCACAGAGGCACTGAGTTTTATAAATATGAGCTTCATAGTGTAGAATAATCCTATCCAAGGACCAGTGGTGGGTTTCAAAAAATTTTGGAGCCTCTTCTGTAGGTGTGGCCTGCTTTCCGGGTCCACTGGTGGAACCTCTTCTACCCGGTTTGGTAGATTTGACGAACCGGTTCTACCGAATAGGTGCAAACTGGTAGGAACCCACCTCTGATACATACATACAATCTGTATGCTGCCCATATCCCTTTCCAAAGCAGTTCTGGGTGGTTCTACCAAATGGCACGGTTTCATACAGGAGGGGGGACGTGAAGCATGCTCACCCTGTTGGATCTTGTAGAATGGGCAGAAACATGCAAGAGCCGAGGTGGCGCAGTGGTTAGGGTGCAGTACTGCCGGCCACTTCAGCTGACTGTTATCTGCAGTTCAGCGGTTCTAATCTCACCGGCTCAAGGTTGACTCAGCCTTCCATCCTTCCGAGGTGGGTGAAATGAGGACCCAGACTGTGGGGGCGATATGCTGACTCTGTAAACTGCTTAGGGAGGGCTGAAAGCCCTAGGAAGCGGTATATAAGTCTAACTGCTATTGCTATTGCTATTGCTATTAGAAACACAGATTCTTATTTGAACATATACCTGTAAACTGATTTGAAAAATGGATTAGATTACATTTGAGTATTTGAATCCACTTAGAAAACTGGAATAGAAAAATCAGTCAGAATCTCCACATTCAGATCTAGGAGGACTTGAACTACTAATCATCATGCATGTATGCAAAAAGCATCCAGGTCAGAATGGCTCCTTTGGCTCAATTGGTTGAATCATTATGCTCTGGATTGACTCTGAATCAACTACTTATACAAACTCAGTAAAAATAAACACTGATTCTGACTGGCAGTCACAAATCAAAGGCTTGTCTATAATTTATTATGCGTCTTTCCAATGATCTGAGGGCATTTTACAAAATATCTACACAATAGGCATATGTCTGGGAAGGCTTATTGCCCAGGGATAATATCTGAAGGCAAGATAAACAGGTAAACAGTATATGTTTTCTTCTTCACTCATTATATATTACCATTGTATAAACCAAAGCTCGCATTTTCAATAGTCCTCTCTCTTCCCCTGTTAGTCTCAGTAATCTGAAAATTGAATAAATTGAATATTGCATGGGCCACTTGTTTATAGCATTTAAATTGACTGGATTTATGTCTGTGTGCATTTCTATGTGGGAGATGGATAATCCCATTTCCAAGGCAGCAGGGGAAGCACCCAACTAGTTAATCCAATGGATGTCATAGTATTATAATTATGGTTTAGAAGAAAGAGATACTTGTTAGAATCAAAGGCTTCTAACACCTTTGCTATCAAGTTAAAGAGGCCATTTGAAGATTCCACACACCTCCAGCTATTTGTGAATACAGACCGATAGATGTTTCCTTCCATTTCTGAGAAGACAGCAGAAATCAAAGCCCACTCAGTGTTACCCACATTTGTTTATGCAGAAGAAGTGAGAAGCATCAGAAAACTCAAACTCACTGACAAATGTAAGTACAGGACAACAAGCTGGAAAGTTTTCTACTGTTGCATAAATGACCCACTTGCCAAGAGAAATCAGTAACAGACAGATTCAAGCCTTGATGATGTGCGGACGGGAGTGGGGAGGGAGCTGGAATCGGTTCTAAGCAGCATTGTAGAAGAGGTTAGAACTGGCAGGAACCCACCTCTGATTCTATGACTCCTCCTGATGCTGAAAAACAGTCCTTAGAAGAACGTAAGAATAGTTTTCTAACAGGATTCTGAGAGGCTCACACTGTAAATATGTACTTGAACCTGGTACTGGAAGAGGTGGATCTGTATCACTGAATCTTTAAAACTGCAGGGGGCATATATCCCCTCCTTCATTGTTTGGCTTCTTCCACATGTGGGGATGACATGTGACAGAGGTGGGTTCCTACCAGTTCGCACCTATTCGGTAGAACCGGTTCGTCAAATCTACTGAACCGGTTAGAAGAGGTTCCACCAGTGGACCCGGACAGCAGGCCACACCTACAGAAGAGGTTCCAAAATGTTTTGAAACCCACCACTGGCAAGGATCTTGTAACTTGACAGCTTTAAGACTTGCATGCTTCAATGCCAGAGTTTCTGAATAGCTACTTGGACCGACCTAAGTACTAATTCATAATTTCATATCCGGTCACATGGGTGGCAAGCCACTCCCATCCGGCCACATCCCACTCCCACAAAGGAGGCCACACCCACAGAGTAGGTTCCAACAATTTTTGAAACCCACCACTGACATACGAGTATAATTAATGAGAAAGTTGTGACTGGTAGGTTTTGACGTTGCTCACAGGATATTATGCGGTATCTGCTATTCCTACACCTAACTTTTCTGTGGCCTTTCCACTCTTTTAGTGTTGATGTGCCTCCTTGGTGTTCGGAAAAGCTGCATTCATAGAACAACCTATTTTTGATTTGGTATAAGATATTGCAAAATAAACAATAGAGGCTGTATTTGTGCAATACGCTAAGCCATGCACATACATGCATAGACACAAGGCAAAGTCAAAACTAACTAATTTTAGCATATTGTGCCTACGCAGCAGTGGTGGGATTCAGCCAGTTTGCACTTACTTGAGAGAACCAGTTCTTAACTTTCTAAGAGGTTCAGAGACCTGGTTGTTGGAAGAAATCTCCTTTTCGTTTTTTTCTGCTTTACAGGGCTAATCCTGTAAGGAAGACAGGAAGGAAACATTCTGGAGTTGTTTCTAGCCTAATCTTGATTCCCCTGTTTATAGAAACTGCCTCTCCGGTTAACCCTTATGACATTGCAACAGCTAAGGCAAAGTGCCCATCGACCTGAGGAGTGTTGAGTTGGCCACGCCCGCACAGTCACATGACCACTAAGCCACGCCTACCCACCTGGTCCTTACGACAGAGAACCGGTTGTTAAATTATTTGAATCCCACCACTGCTATGCAGCCATTGGTTGTAGTATGTTTTGGAAATTCAAACACTGAACCTGTCTCACCAGAGTTCCAGATTTAAGTGTGAGCGGGAAAGAATTCTTCATCAACACCCTTGTCATTCTTGGAGGTCTTTTTCCTCCTTGAACTGGTTAGAAGTACATGAACGGGGAGATATACTGTATGTACTCTGCAAGGCACCAGCCTAGAAAGCAAGAGTCCATGAGTTCAAGTCTCGCCTCAGTCACGACAGTCAGCTGAGTAACCTTAGGCCAGTTGTTATTGTGGGGAAAATAGGAGGAGGAAGGTATGTTGGATTTGTTCACTGCCTTGGGTTATTTGTAAAAACAATAAAAGGTGGGATATCAATAAACAAAAATTAGATCGATGTTTTTCATATATGTTGGTTGGGGAATTTTGGGAGTTAAAATCCATATATTTTAAATTTGCATTGTTTGAGAAACACCGTATTGGTGGTCTTTCCCCACAGATGTTAAAAAACAAACCAATATTTCCAACATGTCAAGTTCCAGTCAAATTATACATACATCCACATGGATATTTTTTGATCTGCTTAAAAGCAACCTGTGAATCCTAGTTTCCTTGGGGTTATTATGCCCTTTTGCTAAAGCGATAAACAAATCAGCCTACGGGTATCATTTCTTTATTTCCACTTGCCATGAAAACACCACCAATAACTCTGTAAACCCTACAATTGCCAGGTAAAGAGTTACCTCTAGATTGGAATGAGCTGCCCTGAGGCTGAAAGAATAGTGATTTATGTAAGGTAACTCTGGAGTTCACAGCTGAAATGAGATCTGAACAGGAGTCTATTTGATTCACAATTTAGCCTTCTAATTAAAACGCTACATAATCAATCTTTTATCAATTAGTCTTGGGCCATTTCCATGATAGCATATCACAGTATACTAGAATTACTTCATGAAGCCAAAATAAATTGCACTGTAACTCAGTGTGATTTGCAAACTCGGTTCATGTTGCCTTAATTACCAAACCATGGTTAAAATGGTTTATCACAATAAATGGATTAGGTGAGTGTATATGTAAATTATGCAAGACTATATTTGATAATCTTAGACTATTTGGCATAATCTGGGTGAAGATGCCCTTTGTAACCAGTTTATACAGTATAGGAGCACTTTCCTAAAAACAAAATATGCATTTCAAAATTGCAAGCAATTTAGACCTAAAATATCAGATTAGGATGGAGGTCAGGGCATTTTTCTGTTTCAGGCAAAAAATCCAAGCAATTATGTTCTTTCGCTAGACCTTCCATAACACCTTAGCAGTGCCACAGGCTGATAGCTTCCATGCCATGCCACATTGATTGATTGATTTGATTGATTGATTACATTTATATGCTGCCCTTTTCCCCGAAGGGGACTCAGGGCGGCTCACAATTCAATCAGGGAAGGAGGTACAGACAGGGGGATAAAAAAGACGAGACATAACAATACAAAATTTAAAAACACACAACAACCATACCATTCGAGAAGGGGGGCAAAAACTCTTTAGCCCCAGGCCTGTCGGGACAGCCAGGTTTTAAGGGCTTTGCGGAAGGCCTGGAGGGTGGTGAGGATTTGAATCTCCACGGGGAGCTCGTTCCAGAGGGTCAGAGCAGCCACAGAGAAGGCTCTCCTCCGGGTAGTCGCCAGTCGACACTGGCCGGCGGATGGAATTCGGAGGAGGCCTAATCTGTGGGATCTGATCGGTCTATTGGAGGTAATTGGCAGCAGGCGGTCTCTCAAGTACCCAGGTCCAATACCATGAAGGGCTTTATAAGTGACGACTAGCGCCTTGAAGCGTATCCGAAGATACATTGAGGCAGTAACTGCTGCAAAAGGGGCCCAAACCAAGGACTGAGTACATATGCATGCTTATATTTTTCAGACGTCTGATATTGTTCTATGTACAATCCTTGTTTTATTGATTGCATGTAATGTTCTAATTTTCTGAGATGGTGGATTTGGGGTTTTCATGAGCTGTACACCATAATCATCACAATTATGACAAATCATGGCTTGAACTACCTTGCTTTGCATCAGAGGTGGGTTCCTACCAGTTCGCACCTATTCGGTGGAACCAGTTCGTCAAATTTACCAAACCGGTTAGAAGAGGTTCCACCAGTGGACCCGGAAAGCAGGCCACACCTACAGAAGAGGTTCCAAAAATTTTTGAAACCCACCACTGGTGGGTGTGTAATGTCCCGCAGTTATCTACGCATTAATAATGATCTAGTAATATTTCCTTATACATTTTAGGGACCTTTCCTTACATAATTGGTGTTTTCTTTCATACTTTTGGATTTCTAATTTCTGTTTCCGTTAGTTGGCAATTGCTAAAACCAATCCCACGCGAAAAAGTATTCAAAGCCTCCTTGATTTTAATTGTCAATTTATTTATTCCTGCACATTGTAATATTTATTCATTTACATATCTCTGTTTTTCCACTGTTGTGCAAACACAATTCCAGCAGCTGCTAACATGTGTTAAATTAAATATATATTATACTCCCTTTCAAATAGCCAACAAAATATTTCTGGTTTTAATTCCATATCTTGCTTTACGATTGCTTCCAACTATTAACTTCTGAATAGCTACTTGGACCGACCTAAGTACTAATTCATAATTTCATATCTGGTCACATCGGCAGCAAGCCACTCCCATCCGGTCACATCGGCAGCAAGCCACTCCCACAAAGGAGGCCACACCCACAGAGTAGGTTCCAACAATTTTTGAAACCCATCACTGCCACAAGTACTACATGCCAGAAATCACGGTGAGCACAAGATAACATATCCCCAAAGAGATACGTTGCAAAAAAAAAAAGTCCATCTTTTGCCCCATTTTTATTTCCAAGGACACTTCCATGTCCCCCAGAAGCATTTTTAAAAATAAAAATAGCAGGTGGCTACAGCCAAATGCTTTGTTTTGGAAGGTGCTTCCCCCACACAATTTTCAGAAGAAAAGAGAACGGTAAGTTCAGAGCTTCTGATACAGAAGCTAAAGAAGGTGGCAGGGATCAAACCCACTAGTTTCGCCTTTGGATAATTTAGTGTTTTGTGACTGCTCATACAATCCACCCTCGTGCTCGCGTTTTTGTGAATAGGAGAGCCTGCCCATGGCAATCATTTTGTTAGAGTGCACGTCACTTTTGAGATGTGTTCACCAGCAAAGAGAGGTTTACCCCCATGGCCTAAAAAAAGAGCTCTCTCCAAGAGAATTTCTTACTGCCTCATTTTTAACCCTTGAGCCAATTGCTTCTCCTGTCCTCCAAAATCTAAAGGATGCCAAATTTATTACGTCTAGGAAAGTAGGGTAGAAAAGGTAGACTAAAAAAGGCCTTTAAATTATGGATTTTGCTACTTATTTACTGTATTTTGGCCTGGTTTTTTGAAATGTACGCACCGTGTTACCCTGAAAATAAGACAGGGTCTTATTTTCTTCTGCCCCCCAAAATGAGCACTTGGCCTTATTTTCAGGGAGTTCTTATTATTTTTGAGGTGCAGGAGGCTGCGAGTGTAGTCACTTCATGGGTGCTGCTGGGTTGCAATATTTTCGGGGAGGGCTTATTTTCAGGGGAGGGCTTATTTGAGCACATGCCTAAAATCCTAATTAAGGTAAGTCCCTCAAGAATCCATATTGGAAAGAAAAGTAAATGAATAGATTTCATTATAATGCTGATGCATACACTGTTTGAAAAGTCAGGTTGGGGACAGATTTTCAAGAGGTTCCACCTCTCTGGTTGCTATAAGTTGATCTTGAACTGACAGCAAGAGTTATGGTAATACCTACTTATTGCCACAATCATGTCTATGCAGCAGCTGGAACTGACCAGCTCTCATGTATCTTGCATCCTTGGTAACTTTTAGTTAAATTATTCAAAATATTTTGTGTGTGTGTGATCACAACAGAGGTGGGTTCCTACCAGTTCGCACCTATTCGGTAGAACCGGTTCGTCAAATCTACCGAACCAGTTAGAAAAAGTTCCACCAGTGGACCCGGAAAGCAGGCCACACCTACAGAAGAGGTTCCAGAATTTTTTGAAACCCACCACTGGTCCTTGGATATGATTATTCTACACTATCATGCTCCTATTTATAAAACTCAGTGCCTCTGTGAAAGGTAAGGATGACTACTGCGTTTGTGGTGCAATCAGAACATTGCGTGTGTTGAAGTTGTTTTAACGCAAACCAAAGATGCCTTTTAAAAAACAAGTGTACATCATATTCTTATGCATGCCAGGGCTGTGTGTGAGGTCATTTAAGGTGGTTCTGACAAGTGTCGTCGGCATCTTCATATCCGGTCACATGGGTGGCAAGCCACTCCCATCCGGTCACATGGGTGGCAAGCCACTCCCCCAAAGGAGGCCACACCCACAGAGTAGGTTCAAACAATTTTTGAAACCCACCACTGGATCACAACTTCATCTCTGTAGCACTGACTAATGCAAGGGAAGAGAGTTTATCAAGAACTATCTGTGGCCCAGAACATTTAAGTTTCTTGTCGGCACATTCTCCGTCACAAATTTAGTTCGGATATTTTCCCATTCTGTCAGCCTTGGCAAATACATATTCGGAGGTGGTCCTCTCGTCTTGCCTCGCGTTACTGTTAACGCTGCTGCCCTTCTTTCGTAAAAGTCATTGCAAAAAAAATAATAATGGTCAAGCCGTCTTAAAAGTCTGGCAGAATGGGAAGCTGAGTGGAGAGAATCAAATTAAGCAAAGCAGCAGGCGAGGAAAGTGGGCCGGGCCTGGGATGACTCAGAGCCTAGTAAGCTATAATCAGTGTCAGGAACCATGTTCCAGTAAGGCATATTTGCGGAGGCCCTCACCCTCACTCTCACTCAAAGGATGAGTAACAGAAACAGGGAAGGATCAAAGACCAGGTCGATAGCCATTTTGATTTCCCGAGTTTGGCAGCCAGCAAATCTCTCGGGGCCCCATTGAGTTTTTCGGAACCTGGAGAAGTTCCTAAGGAACTTCTATTCACTTTACTTGGGAATTTACTTGATTGGATTTTTGGGACAGTTGGTAAGAGGAGGAGCGGGATGATGCTTTCTGGATCATTCTCATCTCAAAAAAAAAACCAAAACGCTTTGACAAGGATAGCCTTTCTGCTTAATCAATACAATCTTGTGTTTTGTCATTGTGTCGAAAGGTCAGATTTCACACACACACACACACACACACACCCCACACACATCTCCTCCTGATAGCAGAGTTGTTCCGTCGTTATGGAAACAAGGCACACAGAATATTTTAGAAACATCAAATGTGCTAAAATATAATGAGTGGGAAGCCAGAAGATAATCAAGTCTCACCCAACACGAAGGTGTGTATGCATATTGGATGGTAGGGAGAAAAACTATTTTCCCCTAAATATGATAGGTAGTCCTGCTGAACTATCTTTTCAAGCACTTATCAGGTGAATTGAATTGAATTGAATTGAATTTATTTCATTTATATGCCGCCCTTTTCCCCGAAGGGGACTCAGGGCGGCTCACAATCCAAGTCAAGGGAAGGGGTACAAATAAAGAATAAAAAGACGAACAAAACAATACACAATTTAAAAAGCACACAACAACCATACCATTCGAGGGTGGGGGCAAAGGCTCTTTAGCCCCAGGCCTGTCGGAATAGCCAGGTTTTAACAGCTTTGCGGAAGGCCTGGAGGGTGGTGAGGGTTCGAATCTCCACGGGGAGTTCGTTCCAAAGGGTCGGAGCAGCCACAGAGAAGGCTCTCCTCCGGGTAGTCGCCAGTCGACACTGGCCGGCGGATGGAATTCGGAGGAGGCCTAATCTGTGGGATCTAATCGGTCTATTGGAGGTAATTGGCAGCAGGCGGGCTCTCAAGTACCCAGGTCCAATACCATGAAGGGCTTTATAAGTGACGACTAGCACCTTGAAGCGTATCCGAAGACCAATAGGCAGCCAGTGCAGCTCACGGAGGATAGGTGTTACGTGGGTGAACCGAGGTGCACCCACGATTGCTCACGCGGCTGCATTCTGGACAAGCTGAAGTCTCCGAATGCTCTTCAAGGGCTGCCCCATGTAGAGCACGTTGCAGTAGTCCAGTCTAGAGGTCACAAGGGCACAAGGTGGCCATTAGGATACCTGAGAAGCCACTTGAGAACTGAGAAGCCTGGGACCCACTGGTCTAAAGTTGAGAATGCTGCTGACTCTTAAATCTTACAAGGGGCTTACAACCATTCAATAAGCAACCGAAGTTATAATTAGGGTACTGAAAAAAAGTGACTTAGGACTGGTCCTCAGACTTATGGCTGCCAAGTCGTGACTGCATCCTTACAGTCAAGTGATCAAAATTGGGTGCTTGGCATCTGGCGTAAATTTATGACAGATGCAGCATCGCGCAGTCAAGTGATTGCCATGTATGACTTCCCAGCCAGCTTCTGACAATAGCAATAGCAGTTAGACTTATATACCGCTTCATAGGGCTTTCAGCCCTCTCTAAGCGGTTTACAGAGTCAGCATACTGCCCCCAACAACAATCCGGGCCCTCATTTTACCCACCTCGGAAGGATGGAAGGCTGAGTCAACCTTGAGCCAGTGAGATTTGAACCGCCGAACTGCAGCTAACAGTCGGCTGCAGTACTGCACTCTAACCACTGCGCCGCCTCGGCTCGACAAGCAAAGTCAATGCCCTCTTAGCTTTCTGAAAACAAATCCTCAGAATATAACTCTCTGGTGAAAATATATGAATGCTGCTGCTGAGCAGCCAGTGACTTAATTAAGAATTCATAAAGTCATTAATCTCCAGTGCCTGTTTCCACTTTTATTACCCAAATAACAAGCCTGTGCCAATGTAGTCTGTTACTTCTGCAAAGGGAATCTTATTTACAGTCCAGAGAAAAAAATATTAATGTTTAAATTTGCAGAATTTATGAAATAATCATCCTTTGACTATCCTGAGGAACACCTGAAAATTCCTTAAAGTGTTTTTAAAAATTGCATAATATGCTACATGTAACAAAGACAAATTAATGGGAATATTGCTTCAGTAAGCGTAGTTACATAATCTGCAAATTTTTGATGCTTTGGTACATATTACTTGGGAAGGATGGGGAAGTCTTGAGACACATCATCATGTTAGGACTTACTGAATCTCCAGTAATTCAGCCAAATTTTGTGATTTACTTTAGTGAGTGAAAAAAATAATGTAACTCTGCAATGTGCATTGAAAGATCCCATATTTTTTATATTCTTTAACATCTTCCTTGAACACAGTACATTTAGATCTTATTGGTGTAACACACAACACGATCATATTGTTCCTATAGTTTATCTGGTATGTGATGTCTCTTGGGAACAAAATCATGAATTACCTGCGAGACCGCCTATTGCCGCACACCTCCCAACGGCCGATAAGATCGCACAGGGTGGGCCTTCTTCAGGTGCCGTCAACCAGACAATGTCAGCTGGCGGCTCCCGGGAGGAGGGCCTTCTCTGTAGCCGCTCCGACCCTATGGAACGAACTACCCCCAGAGATCTGGACCCTCCCCACTCTCATGGCCTTCCGAAAGGCTATTAAAACCTGGCTATTCCGGCAGGCCTGGGGCTGTTGACCTCATGACTGAGGTCCAGCCCCGACCAGATTGGGTGCATGATGAGGTATTAATCTGTCTTCTATGTTTTTTAATTCTTTATTCTTTTTTGTAATTTACTTTCTGTAAGCCGCCCGGAGTCCCCCGGGATTGGGCGGCCTATAAATCTATTAAATACAAATACAAATTGCCAAATATAAATTTGTATTTAATAGATTTATAAGCCGCCCAATCCGGGGGGACTCCGGGCGGCTTATAAATCTATTAAATACAAATACAAATTGCCATAGCCAGTTATATTGCATCATATAGCCCTGTGGGCAAGAAAGAAGAAGACAGACCCTTTACGGGGGGGGGGGGGGGAAGAAATTAGAAATTAAGAGCAACAGGAAACATGTCATTATTGAAATGATTTGAATGCTAAGTGGGACTTATTTTATTTTGAATCAGATATTCCTATTTTAGACAAACACCGAAACAGAGCAGTTAGCACAAGTTCTAACCTCTGGCTACAGAAATTGGCAAATGCAATTTTAGGCTACATCAGTAGAAGTATAGTTTCAAATCACAGAATATTTGAATTTGAAAGTTTATTTATAGGCCGCCCTTTTCCCTGGGGGGGACTCAGGGCGGCTTACAACTCATGGGGAAGGGGATACCAACAATGACACATAAGAACAATACATAATTAAAAAGAGCACAACATTCATACCATTCGGGTGGGGGTGGGTTAAATCTTTAGCCCCAGACCTGACGGGATAGCCAGATTTTAAGGGCTGTGCGGAAGGTCTGGAGGGTGGTGAGGGTACGAATCTCCACGGGGAGATCGTTCCAAAGGGTCGGAGCTACTACCGAGAAGGCTCTCCTCCGCGTGGTTGCCAGTCGACACTGACTGGCAGATGGGATTCGGAGGAGGCCTAATCTGTGTGATCTAATTGGTCGCGAGGAGGTAATTGGCAGGAGGCGGTCTCTCAAGAATAGTTCCATTTGTACTGTTTTATCAGATCTCGTTCCAAATACTACCTTAAGTTCTGGGCATCGCATTTCAACAACGTTCAGAGGCCTAGAAAACTAAGTCATATAAAGAACCCAGAAGCATTTAGCCTTGAGAAATCTTGAGGCGTGATATGGTAATTCTTCACTTGCCTGAAACAATGACGCACAGGTCAGAACCTGTTCTTCAGCATTCTAGTGCTGTTGTTGGAATAATACATCTAAGTTACATGATAATAGATCACAAATGAGAGTGACCAAAAAAAGTTCCTAACACTGAAAGCAGCTGGAGAGTACTGTAGTTACTCAGCAAGAAAGCCAGTTTCTCTTTACTGCATGTCTTCTTCACCGGAAGGCGCTGGTAATGGTAGCTTTTCTGGACTAAGCAAGGAGTTGGATCCCATAGATTAGGCCTCCTCCGAGTCCCATCTGCCGGTCAATGTCGACTGGCAACCACGCAGAGGAGAGCCTTCTCGGTGGCAGCTCCGACCCTATGGAACGATCTCCCCGTGGAGATTCGTACCCTCACCGCCCTCCAGACCTTCCGCACAGCCCTCAAAATCTGGTTATCCCGTCAGGCCTGGGGCTAAATAGCAGTAATAGCAGTTAGACTTATATACCGCTAAATAGGGCTTCCAGCCCTCTCTAAGCGGTTTACAGAGTCAGCATATTGCCCCCAACAACAATCCGGGTCCTCATTTTACCCACCTCGGAAGGATGGAAGGCTGAGTCAACCCTGAGCCGGTGAGATTTGAACCGCCGAACTGCAGTCAGCTGAAGTAGCCTGCAGTGCTGCATTTAACCACTGCGCCACCTCGGCTAAAGACTGTAACCCACCCGAATGGTATGAATGCTGTGTTTTTTTAATGACGTACTGTCCTACGTGTTAAATGTTTGTTTCCCCCCCCTTTCGAGTTGTAAGCCGCCCTGAGTCCCCCCAGAGAAAAGGGCGGCATATAAATAAACTTCTAAGTAACTAAGTAAGGATTCTATTGTATAAGAAAATGCAAAGAATGACGGAAACAACTGAACCTCCCTCCTCCTGGCTTCTATAATGGCAGCAGGAAAGTGGAGATCAATCTCCAAGCTTAATGCCTCATTCCTAAGGGCTGGAAACCTGATGGGTTTTAAAATAAAAAGGGGAAGTGGCAACACCTGCCTTTTGCAAGAGGAAAATCACTATAAGCCACACAGGTTTTACATAGCATAAGAATATTTTTTATCCCAGATCATTTTATTACAATCCAACAGTTCTCAAAAGGATCCACATACAGATCTGCTGTACGGCATGGAGCAATGTTGGCAGACTTTCTCCTCTTTCACCTGACCAAAATAGCTTCTACCAGTAGTAATTAAGGTGCCATAATTTCATAAGAAGTGAAGGGTTTCTTTTAATTGAGCTTGATTTCTGGTATTTTCAGAGACCTGACCATGTTATTTTCTTAGGAAAAATACAAAGGTGATTTTCCATTACCCTTTAATATCCTTCGATTTTCTGGTGTTAAATGTTAGCCAGATTTAATTTTATTTAACTTTTCAAGATTGGCTTGGTAGGCTGATTGCTATATTTACTGTTATAAATATATGTGCTGTGAAGTGGCATAATTCCACAGAAGTTCAGAAAAAGTACTAAAAGTATTACCAAGGGGCACAGTTCAACTGAGAAGCTCAATTTTAAGTTTTGTTAAAAGAACGAATTTCAATCCTTTTGCCAGGAAAATATATCTGAAAAATATTCTACCTCAACCACAGGGCTGAGTAAATACGGTTTCCTATGGTTAGGAATAAGGCTTCAACAGACCCAAAAATTCCTTTCCCCTCCCAATTATTAGCAAAGTCAGGATAAATTAACAATGGGATTGGGGGGGTGGGGTGGGGGAGCAGAAAATAATACAGCTACGATCATTGTGAATCTGGAATTTCGCTTTGCTAGGAACATCACTGTCTTGCTAGGTAAAAAGCATTTGTTTTTGGAAAAGAAAAACTTGGAATAAAAATACAATATGATAATCCCTTTGATTACCAGGTCACATCAGAGATTGCAGTTTAGACCATCAGTGCTGCTGTTATTGGCAAAAACATATTAATAGTAAGTTGCAAGGCCGCTCAGTTTCTAACAGAAAAGAAAGAAAGAAACACGTGCATGTTTTCGTAGATTTTCACAGGTGTAGGTATGCTGGTCTTGTTGTATTCGGGTCTTTTACTCAATCTTACACGGGAAAAGACCCGAATACAACAAGACCAGCATGCATGTATACCTACATCCGTGTACACACACACACACACACCCCTTCCAGCACTGTTCGCAGAAGGACCCTGTTAGTAAATTGCTTCTGGCCCCAAAAGACTCATCAGCACCCACTCAAGATCTGACACTTGCGGGATTTATGGGGGCCACTGGGGCTGGAGGAGAATGTTCAAGAAGCTCGGTGACCTTGGCACCTCCTAGTGGAAAGAATTAATGCATTGCGCCAAGCCCCAACCTCACCAATGTTCCCTTCTCATTGCACCTTTGGCAAGGAAAAACCAGAACACGAAACGGAAGTGAAATATTTTAATTTCAATCGCACACAAAAACACACACATGATATCAGGCTAAAAAACGAACAAAATCCGGAGCCACGCTTTAGGCGACAGCTTGGCACGAGAAGAGTTCTCATGAAACCACCATTATTTTGGTCCTATAAAGAGTTTTATAAAGAACAGAGTAGGTTACACTGGAGAAACAAGATTCCTCCTTTCTTCTTCTCCTGTACAGCAATGAGACGCTGCCTTTGAAAA
This sequence comes from Thamnophis elegans, assembly GCF_009769535.1. NCBI lineage: Eukaryota > Metazoa > Chordata > Lepidosauria > Squamata > Natricidae > Thamnophis > Thamnophis elegans. The sequence continues at coordinate 6,947,083 of NC_045542.1, forward strand.
AAGAGGGATGGGGCAGAACGTAGCTTTGCGGCTACAGTTGTAGAGAGAAGGGAAAATACGTCATTGCAGATACAAAGATGACGGCCCCCAGTTTAAAAGTGGTGCCGCTTTGTCTTTCAACATTTAGGTTATTTTCACCCCCCTGCCCAGCACACACACACCTGCTAGCAGTTCCATAGGAGAAATAAAGGGCAGGCAATGGTTTAAGGCCTTGGTAGGAGGGGAAACGACAACAGCAACATGGGACTAGTAGAAGGTAAAGTTGGGAGAAGATAAGCAGAGGTTCAGTTTCTTCTACGTCTACTGATCATTGGGATTTGGGTTGGCATCAGGGTACTTGGTGAGATCGAAGGTCAAGACTTTGCTGATGACACAGTCTCCTTGCTATTGGGGGGGAAAAGAAAAATGGCACAATATGTCACCCTGTCCTTGTTCTGCTACAGCAGCTAGATTCAAAATCAAATATGAAGATTAAAAAAAATAAGTAGTCCTTGAATTGCAACTTTAATTGGGATGGAATGTCCATTACTAAGTGATGGTTGAGCAAAATATCATGTGACCACACCACTTAGCAACAGCAGGTATAGCTGTCCTGCTTGTGGTCTTTAGGCAAGGACCAAGACGGTTCCCCTGCCTGGGGCACCAAGTGCCCATATTTTGATCATGTGACTATAGAGGCCCTGGAATGGATGGAGCTTGAGGACTAGTGGTAGTTACCATTTTTTCTTTTATCATTCTACCTTTTTTTTTTAAACAAATACAACATCCTTCTTTACATGCTATAGAAAGTGTATCAGTTGGTTACAAATAGACTTTTGCGCATCTCTTCCACAGTCAAGAAACACAGTTCATGTTAACTCGAGCATTTTAACTCAAATATTCATACATGTCACCATCATCATATATCCATTTTCATTTGACTATAATTACTATTAAAAAAAATAGATAATGATAATAATAATTTTTGTTTCTTAAACAATACATGCCCACACCAGTGGGGGAAAGAAAAAATCGAAGGAAAAAAAAAAGACAAAAAGAACAAAACAAAAAACAAAAGAAAAACAAAAAACAAAAAAAAGGTAACACAGGTATATATATATATATAAAAAAAAGTATATCAGCTGGTTACGACATGTTTTGGTGCATCTCTTCCATTGATTCATATTATAATTAATTCATATCATAATTCATATTAATTCAAATATCTTAACTCATATGTTTACCATATTGACGTCATTATACCTCCACTTTTAGTTGACTACAGTTATTTAAACATCCTTCATCCTTAACTATGCCAAAGGTTTAGTCCATAACCACATGCTCACATCTCATTTACTTGTTTGTAAAATCCTCTATTAACATTACCATTTTTTCTTTGATGTCATGACTTTGAATGGAAAGGACTTTCATCCTTAATGAAAGGATGTAACTCAAGGATTACCTGTACATTCATTTTACATAAGGTTTTCTTGAACCAATACACGCTCGGCTTTTAAGATTTGTTCTTATCTTTAATTTAGGAAAAAGCCTCTGGAGAGACAGGAAAGTGTTGTGGCCTGGCAGGAGCCGTTGGAGCTGCTGCCAGACTCCGACAACGAGGGGTCTTATGAGTCAGCCCTGGAGGAGGTAGAGGACCCCGGACAGGGTGCTGACTCCGAGCAGGGCGAGGAGAGACTGGTTGGCCACCAGGTGGTGTCTGAGCCTTGGATCAGTGGGGAGGAGACAAGGGAGAGTGATCCAGAAAACACCTGTGAGTTGTTCCGGGATGCACGCCGTCAAAGGGCTACTCGGCGTCAAGAACGGCGTAATTACAAGAGGTGATTACGCTCAGTGATGCTCATTAAGATCCTCTCTTGATTATAAAAGAGACTGCTGGTGCCACGCCTTTCTGCAGAAGTCAACGTTAAGGACTAACAAGAAACAAACTTGGCAGGCTGGATTGCTGCCAGAGTTTGTTTGCATTGCTGCCAAGTTTTGTAGGACTTGCTGCCAGAGTGCTTATCTCTTTGTTTATGTGGCCTGCAGCCAACGAGAGTCTTGACTGATTAAAAGAAACCTTCTCATTTACGTTGGTTTCGGCTTTCGTTCCTGGACGGAGGAGGGGGGGGTCAGAACAGGAAAGCAATAGGGTTGACCGTCCCCCCCTCCATAAAAAAATTCTTGTTGGAAGTGTCATATTTGTTTTTATATCCCACCAAGTTTTTTTTTCCCTCAAGAAGAAAGAAAAGAAAATCTCACTCCTTCTTATTTTGGTCATCACTGATTTGCCTCAATGCTCACAGCTTCCTTGAAAGGGTATTACTGAGGAGGAAATCTCTATGCAAATTAGAATCCCAGCATTCTCTTGAAGGGAGGGTTTGTCTATAAGAGATTCCCAATACAACGTCCTTAAGCATTGCCTTTGGGTTCCCAAAATGCTTTCATCCTGCTCTCTAGTGGGGCTGCCTTAATAGGAGATCTTAGAAGTCCCAATTTCATTCAAGAGGGGGAGAAGCATAATATTGAAAGTAACACTATCTGAGATATACCTTCATCCACTATCCTCATTCTTACCTCAGGGTAAACACCAATGAGACTCTCAGCCTTGGTGTAGAACTCCTCCTTCAGGGAAATAACAATGGCTTGGAAGTTGCAAGTCGATTGTTCCTTGATGTAATTGGCTACCTGTTTGGAGAACAGGGGTGGGGAGAAAAAGGTGAATTGGCAGCCGTCCAAATCTTTCCCATGGAGGTAGTAAAATTTGCTTGTCCATTCAATCCTACCAACCTTTCCAATGTTGGTATTATCCAACGCAGCATCAATCTCATCCAAGACAAAAAATGGAGCAGGCTTGTAGCTGGGGACAGAAATGGCAAACGATCACATGAACACATAAGAGTTGCTTCAATGGAGATAAGCCTTTTTTCCCCCAACTACCTCTATGCCAGTGGCTCCCAAACTTGGCAACTTTAAGACTTGTGGACTTCAACTCCCAGAATTCTCCAGCCAGCTCCAGAGCTGGAGCTGGCTGGAGAATTCTGGGAGTTGAAGTCCACAAGTCTTAAAGTTGCCAAGTTTGGGAACCACTGCTCTATGCTATCCACATTCACCTGCACTAGAACAGGATGACATGTCACTTATGTTTGTGACTGGACACCTCATCTAGGCAGGGCAACATTCCATGGCACCTGTAAGATTCACAACCCGTGACCTCTGCATCTATCTGACCTTTCGAAGCACCGTCTCCAGGCTTCTACTCTTCCAGATCAGAAAACAATTTAGGCTAAAATGTAGACCCACACCAGAAAATGTAGACCCTTCAAAGTGTTTAAAGAACGAGTCGTCTCTACTATTCTGCTCTCCTCACCACCCACCCCTCTACTAATGTTCCAAATCTCAACTCTGGATAATTCCAACTCTAACCAGATCTTCCTTTGGAGCAAGTTTGGCCTCACCTGTGGATAGCAAAGAGCAGAGCTAAAGCTGCCACTGTCTTCTCCCCACCAGACAGATTATCCATTGGCCTGAAGCGTTTGCCTGGGGCTACGCAATTGTAATTGATGCCATCCAGGTAAGGCTCTTCTGGGTTCTCGGGACCTAAAAAGGCCTGCAGAAAAGAAAAAGAAAAAGAATGGAAGATAGCGAGGGAGACCACCAAATACCTTAATAACAAAATATTTATCATTTAAAGTATTATGAAATTACAACCATATCCAGGAGGGAAAAGGCAAGAACGCATATATGTGGTCTATTTCCAGGAATAGAGGGTGTCAGTGGGGTTCCATGTTCAGAAGATCAAGAATTGTGGCATTAGTTTTTTCAAGGAAGGCATTAACATTTGTAGTCATTACAGTTGGGAAAAAAAACCCCCACCCCTTCATTGATTGGAGGGCAAGAATGAGAGCTGCACTTATTTCCTTCTCTTCGCAAACAGGGGTGCTATTTCAATATAACCATTTATGTAGTTCTTCAGGCAGCAAAAGTTACAGGCAAACGTAATTAGTTCTGCGCAATTAGGACTCTGAGAGGGGATCAGACTGTTGCCAGGTGCAAAAACTGGGGCAACGGCAGCACAGGGGGCAGCAAATCAAAGCCTCACTCTTGGATAAATATTATACTTTGCATATGAATGAAAGAACATCCACTGGCCTTTGATCTGTTTTCTGTATGCTGAATGGCATTTTTGCAGACAATTCTGTTTGCAACTGGAAAGCAAATTTGCATGAATCCAATTTTTACCTGACTCCCATGAGAATCAAATTTTGAGGTCCAATTTGCAGCAAGCTGGCTCTCAATTACACTCTTTCCCAATCGAAAATTGGCTAATTAGGGAAAGAAAACAGAGTGCTTGCACGAACACAAATGAGCAAGCACACACACACACTTGCTATTTGTTGAAAGTTTCGTTCCATTTTAAGACACAGCATTCATTATAATGACTCATGAAATCTTGAGCCATAATAGACCTAAGGCAGAAATGTATACCTGAGGCCTCAGGATCATATGAGGTCCCTGAAATCCTTAGATGTAGCCCTCACTTAACACAAAAAAATCTTTGAGCAATGGGAGGAACTATTACATAACTAAATAATGGAGAGTAATCTTATCATCCGCATTTAATTTAGTTATACTAAAATGAATAACATCACTTTTAGAGCCGAGGTGGCGCAGTGATTAAATGCAGCACTGCAGGCTACTTCAGCTGACTGCAGTTCTGCAGTTCGGCTGTTCAAATCTCACCGGCTCAGGGTTGACTCAGCCTTCCATCCTTCCGAGGTGGGTAAAATGAGGACCCGGATTGTTTTTGGGGGCAATATGCTGACTCTGTAAACCGCTTAGAGAGGGCTGAAAGCCCTATGAAGCGGTATATAAGTCTAACTGCTATTGCTATTGCTATTACTTTTACATTTTTCCCCGTCCCACCTACTCACATGTCAAGACCCACAAAAGTATGCACTCTCCTTCATTAAGGTACTGGATTGGTGTGTATACTTTGATTCTGAAGAAGTGCTGAACTGTATATTTGATGTGGAGCTCAGCTTCTTCAGAATCCCTCACTTGCAATAAAAAAAAAAGATGCAGTGGTTAATAGTTTTATGGCTGAAAGGATCTGCCTTAGTGTCTGTACATTGTCTGCAAACGCACAAAAGAAAAAAGTTCCTCTGTAAAAGAGTGGGTGTATGAAGCATCAGGGCCTTACTTGCCTCTCCCCAGAAGTAACAAGACCAGAATAGTGCAAAAGAACATCTGTTGAAAAACATGATGCAACTTAAACAATTATGCAAAATCTCCCCAATTCACTTAAGTCACAGAATCCTGCTTTTTCTTGATTCAGTCATTAGATGTGCCGGCATGCAGCCTTCTTCCAAATTGTTTGTTTGCTTCTTTGTTTATTGGATTTATATGCCGCCCTTCTCCCAAAGGACTCAGGGCGGCGTACAACATTAAAAAAACACACATATTACAAAAGTTAAAAAAAATTAGATAAGAGTATCCAAAAAACAAACCCAATTAAGATTAACAATAACATTTAAAAAATACTCTGGTTTCTCTTCAGAGCCTATAAATCTTTCGCCTTTTACCTAAACATTTTTAAAAAATCGATTAAAATTAACAATAATCAATCATTTATTTTATTTTGTTCAGGCCAGGCTGGCTTGCTGGAAAAGCCAACTTTTTAGGGCGCGTCGGAAGGACCGGAGGTCGGGGATTATATGAAGCTCCAGGGGCAGCTCATTCCAGAGGGAAGGCGCTCCCACAGAGAAGGCTCTCCCCCCTGGGGGTGGCTAGCCGACACTGTTTGGCCGACGGCACCCTGAGGAGGCCAACTCTGTGGGATCGCACTGGACGGTGGGAGGCTACCGGTGGCAGTAGGGGGTCTCGCAGGTACCCTGGGCCTAAGCCATGGAGCGCTTTAAAGGTCATAATTAGTACCTTTAATCGCACCCGGAAGACAACCGGCAACCAGTGCAGGCCGCCTAAAAGGGGCGCAACATGGGAGCACATAGATACCCCCATGATCACCCGCGCAGCCACATTCTGGACCAGTTGAAGCCTCCGGGTGCTCTTCAAGGGCAGCCCCATGTAGAGAGCGTTACAGTAGTCCAGGCGAGAAAGGGCGAGGGCATGAGTGACTGTGCACAGAGCATCCCGATCCAGGAAGGGGCGCAACTGACGTACCAGGCGAACTGAACAAATATGGCATCCTCACCTGGGCGCTGCTATTTCGTGACAAAGCCTTGTAGATCTCATCGATGTTGGTAGCTACTGATTCGAAGCAGAAGTTGAAGCGGTCAAAGCGTTCCTTTTTTATCTGTTCGAAGGCCTGTTTGGCTTTCTTTGCACGTTTTCGGGCAGCCTCAAATTCTGGTAGAAAAAGGAGCAAGCATAAATCATCCCATCCTGTCAGCAGAAGGCCCACCATAAAGCTGGCCATTCCCCAAGCCGATGCCCTTCTGAAGCACTGGATATTAAGATGCTTTCTATAAATTACATGAAGTTGGAATCCAAAACCAGGAGGGCATCTGTTTGGGGAAAAGCTGAGATAGCCGAGAGTACAAAAGTGATTTGGTACCGTCGGAGGTCTCCTGGAACTTGTCCCTCACACTTTCCAGCTTCTCCATGGCCTTCATGTTTGGGGCAGCAATTCGCTGTAATATGCTCTGTTGCTCATTCAATTTCTGTTGTAGTTGATTCATCTCCTGTTTGATCTCATCATCAGACTGAACGTCCTTCAAGGAGGATTAAGAGAAAGTAGTATTGGGAGTCAGAGAACCAGCTTTTGCAAAAGAACACAGCACCGATCTTTCACTCCCAGAATGTAAGCGTGTTCAAGCAATTCTCCCAACCCCAGAGCAAAAGACATCGTAACCTTATCTGAACTCTTTAGGAACGTGGCACGACAAAACTGCGCTCGACTAAAGCGCGCCCGATTAAACCGCGTTGCTGATGTCATCAACAGGGCGACAACAGCGAGCGCGGAGAAAGAAGGGCGCTTTAATAGCGCTTTGAAAGCAAGCCGATTCAACTTAAGGTAAGGGTTAGGTTTAGGGTTAGGTTTAGGGTTAGGTTAAGGGTTAGGGTTAGGTTTAGGGTTAGGTTAAGGGTTAGGGTTAGGCTTAGGTTTAGGTTAAGGGTTAGGTTAAGGGTTAGGGTTAGGTTTAGGGTTAGGTTAAGGGTTAGGTTTAGGGTTAGGTTTAGGGTTAGGTTAAGGGTTAGGATTAGGTTTAGGGTTAGGTTTAGGGGGGTTAGGTTTAGATGTTAATTTTAGGTTTAGCGTTTACAGCGTGCTTGTCTCCGCACTGTTGTCACCCTGTGATGATGTCAGCTACGCGGTTTCGTCGAGTGCGCTTTAGTCGAACGCGGTTTTGTGGTGGAACCCTTTAGGAAAAGTGAATTACTAGTGAGACTTACAAATTGCGAACTCATCTTTCCTTTCTCTCAAGCACTCAAACACGGATTTCTGAGTAAGTTCACTCTCGAGTTTTAAGCCATGGCGTTAAGAAAATGATAACTGAGACTCTACATTTCGAAGTAAACAAGCAGTTACGTACGCGGTAAAAATCCTTTTTTTAAAAAAAATTAAACTCTCTTAAATTTATCTTTTAACTATTCTTTTCAAAAAATTTTGAAAAGCTCTAATCAAATGCCAATACCTTCACAAAACCTAACAAATACAAGGAGATGTCAGGAGCAATGAAAAAGTGGACTCAATTTGTAGCTGCTTTGATATCCGAAGGCCTTTGAGGTCCGATCCCTTTATCCCCTCAATAGTCCAAGATGCAGTATATCCTCTTCTTCTGACTACTCATCTTCTATGGACACCTAAAATCCATGACCCTTGATTGATCTTCTGCCTTCAACCTATTATCTAATGTAGCTATCTCTGTCATGTATCAGATATCTTATGGTCAAATCCAACCATATTTCAGCCCAACCCCTGTATCCAGATGAGGCAGCATATTTCTTTTGCTCCCTCAAGATGATAATCCTGTTTCTTGCCTTCCTGGTAAACCGTGACCCGACAAATGCGCGCACGACAAAAGCGCACCGACAAAACCGCAGCGCTAAAACTGCGACGTCATCACGCGACGTCATCAACGCGCCGACAGAAGCGCGATTTAAGGTAAGGGTTAGGTTTAGGTTTACAGCGCGCTTCTGTTGGGCGCTGTTATCGGCGCACTTCAGCGCTCATTCGTCGGTGCGGTTTAGAACTCGCGGTTTTGTCACCGCGGTTTAGTCGGGCGTGCTTTTGTCATTCGCCCTTTTGTCGGTGAACCTTGGTAAACATCTTAACAAACAAGTTCTAATGTTTAAGTCAGCCTGGAACAACACTCTTTGGCCTTTTGCATACATAAATCTATAGCATTCCCATAAGTGCTATTAATATGATATGCATCAGTTATCAAAAATCCTACAGATGACAGGCAACATAGGATGAACCTTACAGTCTTCCAAGTAGGCTAAGGTTTACATGTTGTGATTGTGGATCAGCCTCCATGATTCCCAGCCAGCATTTGGAAGGGATTATGAAAGGCTGAAGCCCAACACATTTAAAAGGCACCAGGCTGGAGAAGGTCACTCTAATCCTTTGGGCTAGACAAATAGATTCTTAGGGAGACAAACATTACATGCTCCACAATACTTTTCTTTAATCAACTCTAAAGCTTTGTAAGAAACTGTAAATCAGCGGCAATAAACATCCTTTCTTCTGGCCATTTAATAAATTATAGAGCCTAACGTTCTGATCAGATTTTAAATCAAAGGGTAGCAATAAAAAGAGATTTGAGAGAGGCTACATAATCTTATAAAGCTGGATTTCTTGTTTTGTATGCAACTTCTATTTTAAGTACTCAACAACGCATTAACCAAGTCTGCTTGAGCAAAGAGCCTTTCTCCTACTTTCTCTCTAATCATTAGGCCCTTAAGACTTGCTCTAGAGCAGTGTTTCTCAACCTTGGCAACTTGGAGATGTCCAGACTTCAACTCCCAGAATTCCCCAGCCAGCATTCGCTGGCTGGGGAATTCTGGGAGTTGAAGTCCGGACATCTTCAAGTTGCCAAGGTTGAGAAACACTGCTCTAGACGGTCTTGTACTTCTGTTCTAGATCCAAAGAGTGTCAACTGCCACTCCATGCTTGCCTTTTGATATCGCTCAGTGCAAGGCTGCCGTGATATCTAGGGGGACTGGATGGGAAGAGGGGGGGAGGATTCAAGGAAAATGAAAAGTTCATTGTATCTCCCTAAAACATGGTTTCAAGGCTGGAACGGAGTACAGCTCCATACCAACCCACGCTTGAACCTACCATTCTGAAAACATCATTGAATTCGATTGGACACTGTGGGGGGGGGGCGTATGGGGAGGTATCTAAGGGAAGAGAAGATTTGGGGATTTTGGTGTGCGAATTTCAGTTCTGGCTTTGCACTACTATATATTTCACTTGATCTCTAATAAACTATATACCTTTCTCAACAAATGGAGTTAGGGATCGTTCTTTCTTAAGAGGCTCAAGCTGAGGCAGGTCTGACAAAGAATTTTTATGGGAATGGAAGTAACGGGATTTCTCCAAAACTGGGGAACTATTCCTTCCAAAGTCTCAGAATGATTTGGGCCCGTCATCCTTACCTTTCACAGAGGCACTGAGTTTTATAACTACGAGCATGATAGTGTAGAATAATCATATCCAAGGACCAGCGGTGGGTTTCAAAAAATTTTGGAACCTCTTCTGTAGGTGTGGCCTGCTTTCCGGGTCCACTGGTGGAACCTCTTCTAACCGGTTCGGTAGATTTGACGAACCGGTTCTACCGAATAGATGCGAACTGGTAGGAACTCACCTCTGCTCTCTTCCCCTTGTTGCCCAAGGTCCCCCACATATTCTATTACAGTGGTCCCCAACCTTTTTATCGCCGCGGACCAGTCAGCCTTTGATAATTTTACCGTGGCCCGCTGAGCGCGCGCAGGGGTGGGGGGGCGTTGTTCGCGACGACACATTGATTGTTTATATATCAGATTGTTTTGATTAAAGGCGCAGGAACACCGGGGAGACGTCTTCTGAGCGAGGCGTTTTCTGTAGAGCCGCAGGGAGACTGGGGAGACGTCTGCAGGGACGCAGGTACACGTCAGCTTTGGGCCACACGTGCGTACCTGCGCGGGGCTCTCTTCCCTGGAGCCTTTGCGCACGGCCCAGGAGCTTTTGCGCACGGCCCAGGAGCCTTTGCACTGCAGCGATCATGTCCCCCGGCCGCTGCAGCGATCATGTCCCCCGGCCGCTGCAGCGATCATGTCCCCCGGCCGCTGCAGCGATCATGGCCCCCGGCCGCTGTGCGGCCCGGTGCCAGGTACTCCACGGCCCGGCACCGGTCCGCGGACCGGGGGTTGGGGACCACTGTTCTATTACACCTCCACAAAATGGCCAAACCCAGAGAGTTCTCCTTACCTTCAAATCCTCAGAGAGGTCACTGTAGTCCATCTCAATCAGAGCTTCTCGCGCATACATGTTGGAAGTCCTCTGTGAACTGCTGGTTGGCTCCTCCCCTTGGGAGCTGCCCTGAAATCAACCAAAAGGCAGACAGGAAGCTCACTTAACCCATACGTCCTGGCTCAGGATTCTTTCCTGTTCTCCCTGTAGTTATTCTATTACCTCCTCCTGGCTGATATCATCCATGGTGCCTTTGGAGAGGGGTAGCTTAATGTCTTGCATCTTGCAGGCTTGCAGTAAATTGTGGCGGTCGCTACGCTTCTGCTCCAGCTTAGTCTCAATGGCGGTGACCTCCTTCTGCAAGTGAGTCATCTCTCTGTAGAAAATGGCGCAGAGTAAAAGGACAATCCAGACAAAGCAGCTTCCACCTCTGTAAAGATCTTGAACTAGGCAACGCCAAGAGAATGATTAGAAATAGACATAGCAGACATTCTCCTTATGAGTCTTTTGGGACTGGAGACAGCAAACACCTTTGATTTTACTAGAATAAGATTCTTATAAACTCTTCTGATAGTTGAAAAGATGTCCGAGCGTAACCTTTGGCAGGGATTCCTAACCAATGGGGCCATCGCGTTTGTGCTCCCCTGAGTTCTCTCTCTGAGTGGACAATTATTATTATTATTTATTTGTCTTGTATGCCGCCCACTCCCGAAGAACTCCGGGCGGCTCACAGTAGACAAGGGAAGGGGGAAGACTAGACAAAGACAACACTTTAAAAACAAAACCACAACATTCACAATTTCCGCAGGGCTGGATGTTTCACAGGCCCCCCGGCCTGCTGGAGCAGCCAGGACTTGGTGGCTTCGCGGAAAGCTGGGAGGGTCGTAAGGGTCCGGATCTCAACAGGGAGATCATTCCAGAGGGCTGGAGCTGCGACAGAGAAGGCTCTCCCCCGGGGGGGTCGCCAGCCGACATTGGCTGGCGGATGGAATCCGGAGGAGACCTAACCTGTGAGATCTGATCGGTCTATGGGAGGTAATCGGCAGGAGGCGGTCTCTCAGGTACCCAGGTTGATGCCCAACATTTCAGATGGTTTGGGATGCTTTTGTGGAAGGAGGCGAAGAAGTGAAATGAGTGTAATTAGCTTATGGCATCCATAGCTTCACTCAAAAATGCAAGGTTCATTGATACATATAGTCATGTGATCACTGGGTATCTTTTCAGAATAAAATGTTAAGATATATACATGTGGGTGGGGGGGATATATGGGAAAATCTTATAATGTTAATGAAGTCCATGTAATGTTAATGTATTGTGATATACCAAAGCTTTGGAATATTTCGGCATTTCAGAAATTAAGCCACGATGTCTGTGTGTGTGTGTTTGTGTGTGTGACTGAAATAATTATACTGGAAAAAGTGATATTACAGGTTTATAAAATGGTTATTGCAAATAGGTGATATTTTGGAAAAAGCAGTTATTTTCTAACCAGAGGATGTGGCAATACAGGTTACTATGGCAGAGATTTTGTGATATTTTACATTAACATTCTGTACTGTATTGTGACTATTAATGCTATGATATACAAATAATATGTGCATCCACCCCTCTGTGTTTTTCCTCTTTGTTTACATTTAAAGTCTATTTTGATAATTATGTTAACAGTGTCAAATGAATTTAAAAACATAAAAAAATATACCATATATCAGTGGTTCTCAACCTTTTCATCACTACGGACACAGTTTTAATACCTTTTGTGGCGATGGATTATGGCCACGGACCCGCAAGACTTAAGTCAAGATTTAAATCATATTATTTCTTCAAGCCTTCATGAACCCCCTGTGAAGACATCATTGTCCCCCCTTCCTCCAAGGTTGAGAACCACTGCCATACATACTTCCTTTTCTCTCCAAACATTGTGAATACCAGGCCCTCACTGTTTCTGGTGATTCAGGAATGGAGTAGCACCTAGCTACTAATTCAAACCAAGCTCCATGGACCTTGGGTTAAAATGAAGGACTTGCAGTTAACCTCCATCAACGGCTATTGTGGGAGCAAAATAGAACCTTCCATTTTCAGCAGCAGTATATTCTTGATTGCTGGCGTGACCCGACAAAAGCGCGCACGACAAAAGCGCGCCGACAAAACCGTGTCGCTAAAACCGCGATGTCATCAATGCGGCGACAACAGCGTGGAGACAGAAGGGCGCTTTACAACAGCGCGTCGACAGAAAGCCGATTTAACTTAAGGTAAGGGTTAGGTTTAGGGTTAGGTTTAGCGTTACGTTTAGTGTTAGGGTTACGTTTAGGGTTAGCGTTACATTTAGGGTTAGGTTTAGGTTTAGTTTTACAGCGCACTTCTGTCGCCGCGCTGTTGTCGCCGCGATTCAGCGCTCATTCATCGGAGCACTTTAGAACTCGCGGTTTAGTCGGGCGCAGTTTTGTCGTTCGTCCTTTTGTCGGTGAACCGATTGCTGGATGTTGGGACAAGGGGGAAAAATTGTGATCATCTAATTAGGTTTCCCAGAAACATCAGGCTGGTGTTGGGGCTACCTGATACAGAACGCCGAGTGAGTCTTGCCTTTGCATCTTTAAAAATTCCCTCCCAAACATAAGACATCTTCAATTCATTAAAATCATAGGCCGAAATTAGTCATCAGATGAAGCAGGGGCAACGGTAGATATCTCTACCTTCCTGCTTAGATCTTGCCCTCGTAGGTCAGACTTACTTATTGGCTCCTCCCAGCTTCTTACGAATCTCCTCCATCTCATGGTTCTTATCATTCACCTCAGATTTCTTGGCCAGGTGCTGGTTCTTCAGGTCCTGCAGCTGTGCCATGGTCTCATCTATGATCTTCATATGCCGCTGTTCCTCCTGTGTGATCATCAACAGGGAAAGCACAGATGTTAAGTCGGTGGTGGTTTTTTTGTCACTCTAAATCATGGATGCTACATAGCGCTAGTCCCCAACGCACCTTCTTGAGTTTTTCTATCTCAGCTTCATCTTTCTTGACGGTCTGCTCCCACATGTGCACTTTGTCCTGATCTTCTTTCAGTTGGTTCTTTTCAAAGTCCAGCTGGATGCCTAGGCGGGTCTTTTGATTTTCAAATTCCAGCCTGGGAAGGGAAAAGGGAGAAACTTTGGCATCATCCAAGCCTCCCTCCCCATATTAAAAGTTAGCAAAAATCTAGCATCCTTGAATCTGGAAGTGCCAGGGTGACAGAAATGGGACCGATACCTTTTTTTGGCAATCTCGTTCTGGCGTTTCACCTTCTCTTCCTCAAACTCCCGGATATTTCTTACTCCGATTTCTCGGCAGAATTCCTCAAATACTTCATCTTCTACCTGCAATGATGGGGAAAGACTTATATAGGACTGGTCTTAAGTATAAAATGAAGGTGTGGGTATGTTAAAATGAATAAATGAACACTTTTTACCTTGATATAAGATGCCAAGCATCCTTAACCAACAAAGAATGTGTTAAAAATATGGTTGCACCCCCCCCCCCCCCCGTTTTTAAAAAATTGCTGCTATTTCTGCAATTTTCTAGGTTATCAACTTTTCAGGTTTCTATCCTATTATATACCCTGCAGTTGTAGGGTTTTTACAGTGAATCATCTGAATGGTCCTAGGAACTGAGGTTACACGTGTAAGCAAAAACTGCAGAAAATATTTGCCTGTCACTATTCTTTGCTTGCAGTGTTCCCCGGCATGGTTCGAGGGGACGGGATGATGAAACAAAGTATACCCTGCAACATTTTATTCACTCATTTGATAACACTTGGTTTATTCAGCTATTACAACGTGAAAGTTCTCACGTATGCCAATGATGTAAGGACTAACCAATTATTGTGCCTATTATTGGAGACTTGTTAACCAATAATGATATAACACGTAAAGTAGGTAGAACTCAAAGGAGCTGAAAACACTATAAGAATGATGTTTCATGATTAATAATTTTGCTGTTGATTCTCGTGTCAATTCTGGTTGCTCAATAAACTTCTGTTGGTTCAGCTATCCATGGATTGGAGTATTTCTTTCATCTCCAGCCTCGGGGACCCTAAACGCTACATGCCTTTCCCGTTCTAAGCCCTCTTTGGCTGCTCTTGCCCTGGATCCGCCATACCTGGTTCATCTTTTCCTTCAGCTCCTTCATCTCACGGTCTCGCCCCTGTATGATGTGCTTGATGTCGTTTATGCGGGGTCCAAAATTGGCAAGCTCACTTTCCAACTTGGACTTCTCCTGTTGGGAATAATACTGAATCAGGACAGAGCTCAGAAGAAATAAAGAGCAATAGCAGTTAGACTTATATACCGCTTCATAGGGCTTTCAGCCCTCTCTAAGCAGTTTACAGAGTCAGTATATCGCCCCCACAGTCTGGGTCCTCATTTCACCCACCTCGGAAGGATGGAAGGCTGAGTCAACCTTGAGCCGGTGAGATTAGAACCGCTGAACTGCAGATAACAGTCAGCCGAAGTGGCCTGCAGTACTGCACCCTAACCACTGCGCCACCTCCCTTTTCTACATGGAAAAAGTAACCTTTTGATAATCTGGAAAAATGGCATCCTATATCTTTTGAACATATATGCATAATATGCATTTCATCATTGGCATTTCTTCAGCTTAGCATTTTCCTGCAGGCTCTGTTTTTCAGATTAGTGAACGCCCTTTTACAGGAGCATTCCATCACTTGCAATACAGAATCTAATATACTTGCTAACCTTTTAAAACTTTGGCTATAGCTAATAGAACTCTTATTTTTGCACCACTGTCCATTTTTTTCAGCCATGAAACTATTTCACCTAATTTAAGGCTTGCAAAATTAAAAAAGGACATCACAGGATGCAAATAATTATTTTATTAAATGTAATCTCAAAAGCCTCTGTAGAGAAGAGGAGGCGAAGCAAGGGGTGGAGTTAAGCAGCCATCAGCTAATTAATGTCAGGCACAAAAAAAAAAGGATACCGTATATACTCGAGTATAAGCCGAGTTTTTCAGCCCACTTTTTGGGCTGAAAAAAGCCGCCTCGGCTTATACTCGAGTCTACAACTGGATCCGGCAGTGCTGTTGCCTGTTGGAGGAGGAGGAGGCGAACCAGCCTGCCATCGCCGGCCACCGCTAGCCCCGCCGCTCTTCCTGACCCCTTCCAAGCCCCACAGTCCAGCGGATGGAGCAGCGAAGCCCCGGGGCTTCGCTGCTGCTCCCCGCATTTTCTGCACGGGGATCCCTTGGAGAGGGGATTCCAGCCTGCCATCGCCAGCCACCGCCACTGTTCCCTCTAAGGTGCGCGCGTGCGCGGCCGCGCACATGGAAAGAAATCCCCGCGCAGAAGTTTCTAACTGCCGCGCAGAGATTTCTACCAAAGCAAACGTGGGAAGTCCTTTGCAGGCGGCTGGAACTGGCCTCCCGCAAAGGACCTCCCCAGAGGAATCTCATGTCCTGCAGCCCAAACTTTCTCCTCCCAGCAACTTGGCCTGTTGGATACAGTTGTGGCGGGGGAAGAATGGGCTGGGTGGGCTGGCTGGCTGGGGAGGAGGGAGCCCTTTAAAGCCCTGCTGCCGCGTCTTCCCAGCAAGACTTCCTTTCGGCTCGCGGTTTCCCTTGCCTGCCTTAACCAAAGCTTGGCGCCCCGCCTCTGCTTTCGCTCTCCCTCCCTCAGCTGTGCAGCAGCAGCAGCTCTCAGCCTAGGGCATCACGCAGGCTGTGGAAGGAGGGGGAGGAGGAGGGAACCAAAGAGAGGCTTTTAGGGGCCTGCGCCCCACAGCCAGGACCGTCCTTGCGCCTCAAGCCGCGTTTCTTCGTGCAAAGCCCTTCGGGCGTCAGGCAGAGCTCTCGGGTTGCCCAAACCAGTTCCTCCCAGGTTCAAAACTACGGAGGGAGGAACTGGATTGGGCAACTCGCGCTCACACACACACACATACACACAGAGAGAGATTCGGCTGCGTCCGGCTCATTTGCAAAAAGCCCAGAAAAGGAAGTCGGTCGGGGGCAGAGGAGGGGGGGGGAGACCCGTCGGAGAAACCGACGGTCCCGAGGCCGGAGGAGGGGGGTTCTTCCCCAGACAGGGCTCCCCAGGAGAGGGCGAGGCACCCCTCCCCCATCTCCCTACTGTCAATGTCGCACAGGAGGGCTGTTTCTATCTCGGTGCTTTCATGGAGAGTCAGCGAGAGATCCAAGCCATCCAGCGAAGGCAGACTGCTGTTTAGTAAGAATGTTTTAAATATTGCATTTCAGCTTATTTGTCATGGATTGGTGATCAACCTACTTGCAAATACAAATTCTTTTTCATATGGCGTGCTGGTGCTCTGCAGATTTTATTTGATTTTAGAAAAAGAAAATAAAGGCTTCTTGGTCCACCTGGACCGGAAAGTCAAAATCCAGAAAATTAACCTTGTTTAGGAAAGTTTTGCACTGATGGAAAAATAGTGTTTTCCAGTGAAAGTTTTTTCCCTACTTTTCCTTGTTTGCTTTTTTGGCCTCTATTCCTTCTCTACTCTCCTCTTTTCTTTCTTCCTTTTTTCTTCCTTTTTTCTTTCCTTCCTTCCTTCCTTCCTTCTTTCTTCCTTTCCTCTTTCTCTCTTTCTTTTTTCTGCCTCTTTTTCTTATCCTCCCACCCTCCTCTCCCCTTTCTTTTTCTCTTTCTCCTCTTTCCTTTTTTGTCTCTCCCTCTGTCTCTGTTTCTCTCTCCCTCTCCCTTCTTTCCTTCCTCCCTCCCTTCCTCTCCCCTCTTTGTTTGCTTCTTTAAGTGCTCCAATTGCTAATCTACATCAGTTGGTAATTTATTCATAACTTGCTAAATCACTGCAGACTATTGGATAGTAAGGGGGAAAGTATAGTCCTCAACTTACAACAGTTCACTTAATGACTAAAGCTACATCAGCACTGAAAAAAGTGAATTACAGCTGTTCTTCACACATGATCATTGCAGCATCCCCATGGTCATAGGATCAAAATTTGGATCTTTGGCAACTGCCTCATATTTATGACGGTTGCAGTGTCCTGGGGTCACCTTTTGCAACCATCTGCCAAGGAAAGTCAGTAGGAAAGTCAGACTGACTTAACAACCAGGTTACTGATTCAACCGCAGTGATTCACTTAACTGTAGCAAGAAAGGTTGTAAAATGGGGCAAAACTCACTTAACAAATGTCTCATTTAGCAATAGAAACTTTGTGCTCAATTATGGTTGTAGATTGAGGATTACCTGTATAGGGAGATTTTTTTACTTAATGGATATTTACATGGTAGAATTGAGTTTCAAATAACACTAATTTCGTTGTCTTGGGTGACATCTATGAAAAAAATCCAGGTGCTCAGGTATGAAAATGTGCTGCTCAAACACTATACTTTTCCGCTCACACTGAAAAAAAATTAGAGGGAACATTGGCCACCGCTAGCCCTGCCGCTCTTCCCACCCCCTTCCAAGCCCACTGGGGCTTGGAAGGGGGTGGGAAGAGCGGCAGGGCTAGCGGTGGCTGGCGATGGCAGGCTGGAATCCCCTCTCCAAGGGATCCCCGTGCAGAAAATGCGGGGAGCAGTAGCGAAGCCCCGGGGCTTCGCTGCTCCATCCGCTGGACTGTGGGGCTTGGAAGGGGGTGGGAAGAGCGGCGGGGCTGGCAGTGGCCGGCGATGGCAGGCTGGTTCGCCTCCTCCTCCTCCAACAGCACTGCCGGATATCCGCCCAACGCTGCGGGGGCGCCAGCGGGAGCTTTGGCGGCTTCACCTCAGCCGCAGCGCTGGGCAGCAAATGTGCTGGTGCTGTTGGAGGAGGAGGAGGCGGCGGCAGCAATAGCACCTGAGGACAGGACAAGAAGCAATGGAAACTTGTCAGAAGGAGACTCAAGCTGGAAATAACGAGAAATCTGACAGTAAGAACAATTAAAATCCTAGGAAAATGTCCTTTCATGAAAAATTACTTTTTCAGTTAACTCTGCCTGACATTAGTTGGGTGAACAGAAATATTAGTTAGCCAATTCTAAAAGGGAGCACCAGAAAGAACTTAAAATATTTTTTAAGAGAGCTGGGTTTTTCATTTATATTATATGTATGAACAGAATTAACACAAATTGCAGATACCAATCAAACATAAAGAAAAAAAGGATGAAATAATGCTCATTTTAAAAAACTCAGTGAAAATAAAAACAATATACCAAGAAGGTGGCATACTGGTTGTGATTTGATCTCTTCGGGGGATCCCGGGGATCCCCTATACAAGTATTTTAATATTGCAGACTTGCAGTATTATAAGTCATACTGATATTATAGAACACTTTAATTAAGCGGGTCCCTTGAATAAACATAACTTTGAGTTTCAAATAACACTGATTTTTTATTTTTGAAATTTACCGTAGCTGCTGCATTTCCCACCCTAGGCTTATACTCGAGTCAATAACTTTTCCAGCTTTTGGGGGTAAAATTAGGTGCCTCGGCTTATATTCGGGTCGGCTTATACTCGAGTATATACGGTAATTCGATTATAGCTCACGGAAATTTATTCAACTATGTCAACTAAAGTTCAACACTAAATTGGCGTCAGCGATAGCACCCAGACTTATATACCGCTTCACGGTGCTTTACAGCCCTCTCCAAGTGGTTTAGAGAGTCAGCATATTGTCCCCAACAATCTGGATTGTCATTTTACTCGGAAGGATGGAAAGTTAAGTCAACCTTGAGCTGATTGGGATCGAACTGGCAATGAGCAGAGTCAGCCTACAAAACTGCATTCTAACCACTGCACCATCATGGCTCAGATAAGGGTCAATGGAAGTCAGGAAGGATTGTACTTGGACCATTTGTGGGAACACAAAGACTCAAATCTGATGACCTGCTTAACTGTGCCCCCTAGCTCTGCCTGCTCTTTTGCTACATGTAAAGGTTCTGATTAACGAACCCAAGCAAATCAGAACTCTGAGATCAGCAGGCACTTCCTCAAAGAAATTATTTATTGGCTACATCGTATCGGCACACTTTGAAGGAAAGCCAACTTTGATATTTTTCCTGTGGTTACAATATAATTAAAACCATAATGACCCCTCCCCCCCAGTGTCATTAATTACATTGGCCAATTAGATTAATTGGTGGGTTTCTCCTGCAAATCATCTCCTCTTTCCTCCATCACCCAGGAGATGACCTTGGTAAGATGACGACCTTGGGTCTCGTGAGAAAGCTCCGTGTTATGTCTAGCAATACATTCCAACCAGTGGTGGGATTCAGCCAGTCTGCACCTATTCGGGTGAACCGGTTCTTAATTTTCTAAGAGGTTCAGAGAACCGGTTGTTGGAAGAAATCTTCTTTTGTTTTTTCCCCGCTTTACAGGGCTAATCCTGTAAGGAAGGCAGGAAGGAAACATTCTGGTGTTGTTTCTAGCTTAATTTTTATTGCCCTGCTTACAGAAACTGCCCCTCCGGTTAACCCTTATTCCATTGTAAAAGCTAAGGCAAAGTGCCCATGGACCTGAGTAGTGTTGAGTTGGCCACGCCCGCACGGTCACATGACCACTAAGCCCCGCCTACCTAGTCATTAGGACAGAGAACCGGTTGTCAAATTATTTGAATCCCACCACTTATTCCAACTCCCTCCCCCCTCCTATACAGTGTGGCAACATTCAACCAGGAAAATGGCTTCGGCCAGGTTCAGTTCACTGTTGACACTACATTAGGCGGCATAAATCAAATTAAACAGAGTGGTTGTGAAGAATCCTACTGATTTGTTTTTTTCTTATCAGTTCCTTCCAAATGATTTAAGGCTTCCATGCCAACTTCCTCCATCCTGTTCTCCCTCATTTGCCATTTGCTGCAAATGTTTTATGTTTCTCACGTAATTCATGGAATGGAATGGATTGGAGCAAGCAAGCAAACAAGCAAGCAATAGTTAGACTTATATACTGCTTCATAGGGCTTTCAGCCCTCTCTAAGCAGTTTACAGAGTCAGCATATTGCCCCCAACAACCATCCGGGTCCTCATTTTACCCACCTCGGAAGGATGGAAGGCTGAGCCAACCCTGAGCCGGTGAGATTTGAACAGCTGAATTGCAGAACTGCAGTCAGCTGAAGTAGCCTGCAGTGCTGCCTTTAACCACTGCGCCACCTCGGCTCATCTAAACAGAATCTAGTTCCAGCAAGTACTTGTCATACCTGAAGATTGAGAGCCAGGTGACGGGTCTTGGTTTGTTCTAAATCACTCTGGGAGTATTTCAAGCGCATCTGCAAGCCATGGGCCTGTGACTGGACCTGACGAAGCTCTGCCTCTTTACGCTTAGCCTTCATTTGTTCCTGGCGTAGAGAGATTTAATGACCCAAATTATACACATCCAAAACAAAAATGAAATGCAAAGACTGAGCTAAGGCAAAGAAGCGGTTAGACGTCAGGAATAATATCTGGACAATTAATAATGAATCATATAATAAATCATAATCAAAATCAAAACCAGATTTCTTTTTTCTTGCAGTTGCATGGCAAGAGGAAGTGCACGGGGCCTCTAAGCCACAATGATGGTTTACTGTTAACAATACAGAGTCAAAATTTTCTACAGTTAATATTTTTAACTGACTACAAAAAGGCACTGCACCCAATTACCATCAGAAGGAATAAAAATGCATCTAATGTTGGCTGCAGACTTTGAGGCCAACCTTTCCATTGAAAACACTTTCCATGGAAAGCAACGTTTCTTGAATAATCTGTCATATACCAAGATTCAGTTCAAAACCTTCAGAAGTCCACTACCCCCCCCCCCCCCGTCAAATTCTGCCCATTTGATGTTATGACACAAGCAGCCAGCCTGACGTCTTCTGCAACTCAAAAGCAGGTCCAACCTTAAGTTCCTCTGTCAGTCTCTCTTTCTTCTCCTTCAATTTATCCACAGCTTTTTCATCCCAGCGCCTGGCTTTGGCTTTCAGATCACTGGCCCCTCCTGAGATCACCCCCGACTTCTGGAACAGGGTTCCATCTAGTGCCACTGTCTGCAACAGAAGCAAGGAAACGAAAGTGAGAGAATGGAAAGCATACGGTAGCACTTCGCAACAAGGAAACAAAAAATGAGGTATTGGCTGACAGAGACCCAGGTAGCAAAGGCTGAAGACCCAAATTTCTCTAAAGATACTCATCAAAGGACCTGGCAAAAATGATTCTGCATCTCTGTACAAACACAAAATAGGGAACAGAGAACAGGATTCATCATCCTGTTTTACGTGTATGGACACTCACACATTCATAGCCCTGGAGAACAGCTACACTCAAATCACGTTCAACCATACACTGAGGCACAATCATTTCTTTAGAATACATGGGAATTTAAAATAACTGGTTACAATATATACTCTCTCCCTCTCTCTCTCTCTCTCCCACACACACACACACTCATTCTCACTTACCGACATCCTTCTCAACTAGACTGGGAGGGACTAGCCAGAGGGATGAAAGCTGCCAAATCTGGATTCAAAAAGGACTCCAAGAGTGGACAGACTTCAGAACTCTTTTACCTCCCAAAGTCCTTCTTCCTTTGTTGATTCTCAAGTCTGATAGCTGCTGATGGGACATGGGGAGGGCTGGTTGCATGTGCTCGGGCCCAATTTCTTTTGTCTGGCTCAGATGAGTTTTCTTTGATTCCTTAAGGACTGGATATCTTCCTAACTATTTCCCCTATTTCCTGCCTTTAATTCCACCGTGCTTACATGCTTGCTTCATCTTAAGTATGGCAGCTTCAGTCCAGTCTCCCAATTCTAAGTGCTTTGTTTTTAATTCTTTTGAATAAGAACAGCTTTCCAGAATGTTTAGCTGCAAAGGAAGAGAGCTGCAAATATATGGCAAACACAAGTATTTTCACTGGAGGTGATCTGCTTCATCTGCAGCTAAAAGTAAAAACATCGAGACTCCCTTGAGGTGAACTTTACTCTTGGAGGCCTTATAGATTTGTCTATTTAATCTTCTTGGCCATTGCTTTCTTACCAATTTATGCTGAAGCCCTGGGATTTTCAAGTGGTCCCTCACACAAGTATTAACCAGGTCTGCAAAAGTCAGCAAGGTGTGGACCCAGTGGATGATACAAAATAAACTCAAGCACATCTTCTAAGCATATATTCCTACAAGTCACAGAAACACACATATTTGAAGAAATAGAATATAAAGTTCGGGGAGAGGATTACGATCTTGTTGTGGCCCAGCAGCAGCTGTTGGAGCTGCCACCAGACTCCGACAGCGAAGAGCCCTATGAGTCGGCCCTGGAGGATGTGGAGGACGCTGGACAGGGTTCCGACTCTGAGCAGGGCGCAGAGAGGCTGGTTGGCCACCAGGAGGCGCCTGAGCCTTGGACCAGAGGGGAGGAGACAAGGGAGAGTGATCCGGACACCAACAGTGAGTTGTTCCTGGATGCCCGGCACCGAAGAGCTAATAGGCGTCAGGAACAGTTGCGCAGTTACAGGAGGTAATTGCACTCAGCTGGTGGTCATTAGGCTCTCTCCAGACTATAAAAGGACGGCTTGTGCACACGCCCTTTTTGCAGAAGTCAACGCATTAACTAATGTTTGATGAACAGTATTGTGAGCTTGGCAGGCTGCCGCGGCTTATCTATCCTAGTTTGCTGCCAAGGACCTGTCTGTCTGTGAATAAATTCCGTAAATTCCTCCCCTCGGGGGAGGACCTTCTCTGTTGCTGCTCCAGCCCTATGGAACGATCTCCCCGTTGAGATCCGGACCCTCACTACCCTTCCGGCCTTCCGCAAAGCGACCAAGACCTGGCTGTTCCGGCAGGTCTGGGGCTGTTGAATTATCCAGCCCCATCTTATGTTATGAATGTTGTTGAATTTTTAACTGTTGTTTTTTTATTTTTTATATCCCCCTTTCCCTTCTTATTTGTAAGCCACCCTGAGTCTTCCGAGAGTGGGTGGCATACAAGTTAATTAATTAATTAAATAAATAAATAAATAAATAAATAAAGTATCTTTGGCTTGGAGTGTTTTGGTGTGGGACGAGGGGGGTCAGAACAGATCTACCTACAGCAAGTTGGGTAAATTTGCTCTCACCTTGTGCCGCTGGTGGCCACCAAAGGCAATGCGACGGGCATCTTCCACATTGTCACACACAAGGGCGTTGCCACAGGCATACTGAAGGGCCTTCTTGATATGAGGCGGCTCATATCGAATCACGTCAATCACAAGCTTGGCTCCCTTCAGTTCTCGGAGCTTTTCATCTGTGGGTTTCACCTGGGAGTGTGTGAGATAGAAAAGGCATTCTTAGGCTGACCCCAATATACTGCATGGACAATCTAGGCTGGAGAAGGTCAAGGAGACAGAAGGAAGGAATTCATGCTCACTTATTGACTCCAAATAAATTTAGTTCAGCTGGAGAACTCAGAAGGGAGAGGCAGAATGCCAGTCTTTTATTGCTCCTTCCTTTTATTAAAGGATCTTTACTAAAACAATAGCATCAACCTATATATTTAAATTAAGACTGTCTGGGGAAGCATTTAGATTTCCATCTGCAGGTAGCAAAAGAGAAATGAGAAAAAATGTACTTTGCCAAAAATAAAAAAGTCAAATGCTTGTGCGAATTTATTTGTCAATAATCTCACCATTCTTTTATTGATAAACTGTGATTTTAAAAAAACGGAGCTTACTTCTTGTCCTCACCAACTCTTTTAAGCAAATTATGCTGAGAAATCAAGAATGTACCTCAGGTTGACCCCTAGGCTTTCAGTGTGAACACAAATTCTAATTCAATTTTTCCCATCCTGAAGCACCCAGGGTATGTTGGTAACTTCCACCAGGGGTGGGTTCCTGCCAGTTCTAATCTCTTCTATAGAAGAGGTTCCACAAATCTATAGTGACGTTTAGAACCGGTTCCAGCTCCCTCCCCTCCTGCCCATCCACACATCATCAAGATGAAGAGCGAGAGGAGGAATTCTGGGAGTTGAAGTCCACAAATTTTAAAGCTGTCAAATTTGAACACCCATGGTTTTTTCTTCTAAAGGGTTAGGGGTGCGAGGGTCTTGTAACTTGACAGCTTTAAGACTTGCACACTTCAATGCCAGAGTTCCTGAGCCAACAAGACTGGAGGAGGAATTCTGGGAGTTGAAGTCCACAAGTCTTAAAGCTGTCACGTTTGAACACCCCTGGGGTTTTTTTCCCTAAAGGGTTAGGGGTGCAAGGGTCTTGTAACCTGACAGCTTTAAGACTTGCGTGCTTCAAATGCCAGATTTTCTGAGCCAACATTTTGGTTGCAAAGCAAGAGCGCTGTTAAATGAGTTTCACCACATTTTAAAGTTGGCCACGCCCACCCAGTCACATGGCCGACAAGCCACTCCCACCCAGTCACATGGCCAGCAAGCCACTCCCACAAAGCAGGCCACACCTACAGAAGAGGTTCTAAAAAATTTTGAAACCTACTACTGTCTTCCACCCACTTTTTGCTAGGATTATGGAACTAAGAACTCCAATTAGTCCAGAATGCAGCCGCGCGAGCGATTGTGGGTGCACCAAGGTACACCCACGTTACACCTATCCTCCGCAAGCTGCACTGGCTACCTATTAGTCTCCGGATCCGCTTCAAGGTGCTGGTCACTACCTATAAAGCCCTACATGGCATCGGACCTGGGTACCTGAGAGACTGCCTCCTGCTGATTACCTCTCTCAGACCAATTAGATCGCACAGGTTAGGTCTCCTCCGGATTCCATCTGCCAGCCAATGTCGGCTGGCAACTCCCCGGGGGAGAGCCTTCTCTGTTGCAGCTCCGGCCCTCTGGAACGAGCTCCCTATTGAGATCCGGACCCTTACTACCCTCCCGGCCTTCCGCAAAGCCACCAAGTCCTGGCTGTTCCAGCAGGCTGGGGGGAGCTGAGAAGCATCTACCTCCACGGAAATTGTGAATGTTGGTTTTGTTTTTAATATGTTGTCTTTGTCTCGTTTTCCCCCTTTCCCTTGTCTTCTGTGAGCCGCCCGGAGTCCTCCGGGAGTGGGTGGCATACAAGACAAATAAATAAATAAATAAAATAAATAAATAAACTGGGTGCCTCAGTTGGGAAAAGCTCTAATCCAATCAGCCAAAGTTTGCCTCACCTCAAGATAATCAAGAGGCAGGAAGGTCTCAGGCTCTCCTCGCTGCTCTTTGATGTACTGGATACAGTCCCGGCCAGTTTTCTCTGAATCAACAATGATGGCGTCCATATTCTTGCCCAGCACCTTTGTGACAGCTATCTGGTATTTTTTCTGGGTGGGCTGGCAGAGGTCGATTAGTCGTCCGTACTGGGGAAAACAAGGAAAGGAAATGAGGAGATAGGCAGAGGAAATCACTCCAACCTCATTTTTATCCCGGAACGCGAAGCCCACACCCAACCCAAGGAGCTTTGGGGCTTTGGTTCTGAAGCATTGCCTACCACAGAGCCCGGGTAGAGACGTTTGATGCTTTCCATAATCTCTGCTTTGCGCTGCTGCCGACTGTTTTCCTGCCGGTCGATCCGGGCATCCCCCAGCTGCTCCATCACCTGATTTAACTCCTTATTGATCTCATCAATGCGGCGTTTAGCCAGTTCAACTTCCTCTGTCAATTCTCCCTCCAGCTTCTTTTGCTCTTCCAAGGACTGCCTAAAGGAGAAGGAAAAAGCAGCGGAGTTACTGAGTTCTAGGCACTCTTAAGCTCCTCTTTACCAAAGCGACCCTTTTAAGTCAGCTTAAGGTGGCGCAGTGGTTGGGGTGCAGTACTGCAGGTCACTTCAGCTGACTGTTATCTGCAGTTTAGCAGTTCTAATCTCACCGGCTCAAGGTTGACTCAGCCTTCCATCCTTCCAAGATGGGTAAAATGAGGACCCAGACTGTGCGGGGCAATATGCTGACTCTGTAAACCGCTTAGAGAGGGATGAAAGCCCTAAGAAGCGATATATAAGTCTAACTGCTATTGCTATTGCTAAGTCAAACTCCTCATTCCTTTCCATGCTGGGATTCAAACGCCTGCCCATATTATTACAAGGATTTTGGCTCTTCCTGACGCTTACTTGCTAGTGGCAATGTACTCCTCCAGCTTCTCAATCCGCTTCTGGTTTTCCTCAATTTCTCGCAATTTCTGCTTTATCTTGGCCTATGGAAAAGATTGAGTATGAAACACATTAGCAAATACCAGGACAATATCCATTAGTATCTACATGGGGTTTTGACCCCTTTGGATGAGAACTATCATTATAAGCTACATCAAAAGAATAAGAGGAGAATCAAGAATATTTAATCCTGTCTTTCTCAACCTAGTACCTCTAATTGTTTTAGACTACTGGGCCCTTCAATATGCTCCATGTGCCTTGGATTACAACTCCTTAGCCAGATCATAGTATGATGCTCCCTGATGGTGATAGGAATCGTATTCCAATCTACTTGGGCAGCACCAGATTGGGCAGTTACAATTAAAGTGGGTCCTATCAAAGGTATTATTTTATCCTTTTATGTTGGCAAGAAATAAATGGAACAAAAGGATGGAGCAAATAAGGACAACAATGGAGAAAATGTCATAAAAGGTATATATTATATCGTATTACAAGATACTGTCAAACATCCTTGGGAATCTGCTCAAGCCAATTCATCATTCTTGCAAAAACTGGGACACTGTTCTCAACAGATGCTGCCACAGCATGATGTGGATTCTCTTCATGCTTCCTCAGCAACAGCCCAGTCGTATATCTACTTTTGGTACTTTCCTCCAAAGCCTACGGGTTCTGCAGAACATTTAAGGCTGGAATGTTCGAAACTGGACATCAAATTCTTTTAAGAGCTAGCCACAACCCTACAAATCACTATGTGCTCAGCTGCTCTATTAACAGTGCCTCAATGACATTGGCCTAATTAAGACTGACCTACATTCAGCCTTTTCATGCTCTCAAGGTGGGCTGTCACTCTCATTTTTACCTACCATTTCAAATTATGTGTAGTACATATGCAAGTATAAGCAATTCATCGAACTTGTCGTTTTTGGAACACCTGGAAAGTTCGCACAACTTGGAAAACCACAGAAAGCAGATTTTAGGGCAACAATATATGAGTAGATTCCATGGAGCATTTTATGGGGATGTAGGAGAGAGATAATAAAATAAGGCACTTGGGAGGCATTCAGTTCCCTTTCTTCCCTTACTCTCCTAATTGTGAAGCTAGACTTCAGGCCTCAGAAATAATGCTATGGCTGGGGGCGGGCGGGCGGGGGGGGGGGGGAATCCCAATGATCTGGGGATGGGCTTCAGGGTCCTACTGTGGTTTGTTTTCTTCTCTGTTGGAATAAGAAAACAAATGTAAATTCAAATAAATGTGACTCAGTTTGTATAAAATAAATTCAGTACATCTGAGGCACTGAAACGGATGAACTGGGTGCAAAGTTTGTTTAATTTCAGGAAGAGTGCTTGCTACAGCAAGAAGGAAAGCTCAGGAAAAACACAAGAGGGCTGACCTCTGTTTCTACTTTCTTCCTCTCTTCTAGATCCAGGCGGTCTTGATCTGCCTTCTGATCGCGGTTGAACTTCTCCAATTCCTGAGCCAAGGTGGCCGCCCTTTTGCTGGCCTCCTCCTTCAGGCGATGGTATTTTTTTACCTGTTCAATATAGGATGAAAACAAGCAAAATGATTTATTTAGATCTCTTTCTTTCATAATTTATTTCACCCCACCCAATCTACAAAGAATATGAAAAGGCATCTTATTCTACAGTGAAACATACAAAGGGTATGTGCAAAATTCTGATTCAGTTTAAACTGCCTCTCAACCAATCTCCAAGATCCTTCTCTTATCCCCGAACTTGGAGATGCTGTCTCTGGGGCAGGAGTGGGGAGGGAGGATTAAAAACTTCATTTTATTGATAGCAATGGGGCCCAGAACGGCTGATCAAGGAAGAAACACCTCTTCTCTTCATTGCTGGATTTTAGGTAGGATTTAACAGCATTATTTCACAGCGTTTTGTTCTTCCCAACCAATTATGACTTTTTCTGCTTTTTGAAATCCAAATCACTCTTCTTTTCTTAGCTAATTAGTTAGGCATCATTGAGTTCAATTCAAACTCTTGAGATTCTGTTATAGTGGATTTTAATCCCTGAGTGTAAGATATATAGAAATACATACATTATTTTAAGTGGTTGGGTTTCCAAATATCATGGTCAAAAAAATTCTCAGAAAATCAAAGTACTTTCATCACAATCGCACATAACTAGCTCTTTACATCCCAGTTCAATATTAGGCACCGTTAGGCACCATTTCTCCAGGGACATTTCATCTCATTGTTCCAACATTAAATTAATTTTAGCCTGCTTCTGACTTGGACTGATTTTTTTCCCAGTCTGCATAAAATCATATGCTTTTTTCTAAGCAGAAAGAGAAACCTATTTTTTTTTCATGCTATGTGTTCTCTTGGGAGATAAGTGCAGGGTTTACTGATATCAACACATGCATAGAACCAATTTCCTCTCCCTCCACCTGAAAACATTAGAAATCACAATTCTACAGGCTCAAATTACACACACGCACACAAAATAAACCAATGTTTTTTTTTAATTAACAATCCTTTATTTCTGACTACTGGATTTGTAAGAAATCAAAACCAAAGGCTCTAAACCCTCTCCAGCAATAATATCATAGCGGGATCTCATTCAGTGGGTCCACAGGCCTTTGGCCGTACCTGATTTTCTTCTAGAGTGAGATCACGGCCTTGACTCTGGCTCTCCTCTTCCATGCGCTCTTCAAACTCCTGTCGGGCTTTCTCCACTGACAGCATCTCCTTCTCCAGCTCATCCATGTCACCCTTACGCTTTTTGTACTGCTTCTGTGCATTCTGCAGGGACTTTTTGGCAGCTTCCAGTTTCTTGATCTTATGAGAAGTATTTTCTTTGGCCTTGATATATTGGGGCCGCTTCTGATTCAATTCAGAATCCTTTTCCCTGTCAAAAACAAACAAACAAACCCTCTTTTCTTTAAAAAAAAAACACCCAATCTTGATAATTCTGTCTAATTTTGTGCATACACACATCACCACACTAAATTGTCACTCTAAACTAAATCTAGGCTATCCGTTTGTACCAGATGTGCTACCACACAAGCCATTGATTTAGAATACCTCCTCCATGTAAAAGCATTAGATATCATATTCTACAGGTCCAATTCTGTTATAATTTGTTTATTTCTAATTACTGGCTTTGTAAGCAATCAAAACCAAATATATATTTAAGAGGGTAGGTAAGTTCAGTGATCCCCAACCCCCGGTCCGCGGACCGGTGCCGGGCCGTGGAGTACCTGGCACCGGGCCGCGCAGCGGCCGGGGGCCATGATCGCTGCAGTGGCCGGGGGCCATGATTGCTGCAGCGGCCGGGGGCCATAGTTTCTTTCTGTATGCAAATTAGGGCTAACTGGCACAAGGGGTGTTACTGGACCGCTGGTGGCACTCTGACGTCACCAGCGGCCCACCGCCCCCCTGTGTCCAGCGCCGCCCTTCTCATTCCTTTTCAGCGCTTCAGCGCTGGCCGATTCCTGAAAAAAACCTAAGAGCGCCTGCGCAGCTACGTAGGGCTAGCGTAGACAGCGCTAGTAGCGTAGCCTTGCACTTTATATTTATGTAATTGTATTTTATTTTGTAAGGCATGTTTAAATACAATAAAATAAAAGTTGTTTAATCAAAACAATCTGATATATAAACAATCAATGTGTCGTCGCGAACAACGCCCCCCCACCCCTGCGCGCGCTCAGCGGGCCACGGTAAAATTATCAAAGGCTGACTGGTCCGCGGCGATAAAAAGGTTGGGGACCACTGGGTAAGTTGATATTCTCCAGATGTTTTGATCAGTTTCCATCATTGCCAGGCACCCTGGCCAATACAAGAAACAGAAACATCTGCTGCTATCTTTCCCAGGCAGGATCAGCAAGAGCTATCCACGCCTCCAAAACATAAAAATGCATCCATTTTTATTCTTCTTTTAAAATCAAAAACTGTTGCCATAGCTCTCCCCTAGTTATCGAAATCATACCAGCATAATACTAAACACACTTACAAAATTCAGCAGAGGACAAACTCAGGGTAACATGCAAAGATAACTGAAGTCTTAAGTCAACCACAATCATTTATGTATTGACTGGTCAATCAGCATAAACAGCAGTTCTAAACACATGCTTGTTAATACTCTTCTATGATAACTATAATACAACAGGCACTGCCTAAGAAATAGAAATGAAACGTTACCTTGGGATAAGATGGCCAGCAAATAAATTCAATAAATAAAACAAAATAAAGTTTCATTTTTTAAAAAATAACCACTCATAAACACTATAGAATTCTCTCAAACATACAGATGTCACTTTAGTTTCAGATCTGAACTATCCAATTTAGTAGATAATTTAGCTCAGTTTCTGGAGCTACTTATTCTGCACACTAACTAGTCTTTAAGTGTTTTGATTCTGCGCCACAGACAAAGACAAGCACAGACTGCAAATGGCTCAGAGTTCCCTGACCTGTAGATGAACTGAGCCAAAGTGACTTCTTATTCTATGAAGGGACCCAGAGTTGTAATATAAAAAGATGCAGATCCCGTGAGCCTGAATTCCGATGCCCCCTAAAGCTTACTTGATCTCCTTTTCGATTTGCTGTTGCTCTCTCATGACTTTGCCCAGC
Organism: Thamnophis elegans; assembly: GCF_009769535.1. Taxonomy (NCBI): domain Eukaryota; kingdom Metazoa; phylum Chordata; class Lepidosauria; order Squamata; family Natricidae; genus Thamnophis; species Thamnophis elegans. The sequence goes on from NC_045542.1 coordinate 6,978,083, forward strand.
TCTTTCTTCCTGTCCTTGAGTTCATCCTCCACCTTGTCCATGCGCTTCTTATCCTTATCAATCTCTTTGTTCTTGGATCCCAGTTCCTTGTTTAGCTTTTCAATTTCAGCCTCATTGTGGTACAGCTTGAAGAGTTGGAGCTGGACTTGAGCTCGCACAACTTCATCCTTTAGACGCTGGTATCGATCCGCCTGGTTCCCCAAAAAGGAAAGCATTGAATATACCACATAGTCTAAATAAGATCAAATTACATTTAAAACAGCCTTCAAAAGAACCCTTAGCAATAGTAACCTCATACGCTTTAGACTGGGTCCACGTGTTACATTAAGCCACATTTTATTACTCCTTGGTAAGCCTTATGCTAAGCCATATCCCATAATTGTAACCTGCAGTGCCCAAATACTGCACTCATATCATATACTAGAGCAAATCCACCACCACAAACCAAAGAAGAAACCACAAACAGGAAAGAAGATGGAAACAGAAGGATAGTATAACATGGAACTAAGTTTCTACTTTAATCAAATGCAATGTAAACAGAGGGGATTCGCCACCCATCCACCAAGCACCATGGAAGTATGGGTAGTATGGTGCAATGGTTAAGATATCAGACTGGATCAGAGTCATGTTCCCACAGGCAGAGTGTCAGGCCTGCAGTTATATTCCTTTTAGAATTTTGGCCCGCCACACTTTCTCTTAATTCGTTATGCTGTTTCATTAGTATAGTTGATGGGAGGGGGGGATAGACAGGAGTAGGATTGTGGAATGTATTGTTTTTCATTCTTTTCTAGAAGACCAAGGTCATCTTTTGTCTCCGCACTTTTACACCTGACCGGAAGCAGCTGGGTGTGGATGCCAGCATGGAAGAAGAAGATTGGACCATGTGATGGATTTGTGGGTGTGGGGACAAGATCATGAACATTTAACTGGGTGGGATTCTGATGTCATTTCCAGAATTGGGATTAACACAGATGCGCTAGGATGTCTGCTTTATTAAATTGGAACTTTAAGGATCGTTTTGCCTTGGACTCTGATTTAATTCTACATGATACTTGGAAGGCTGACACAGAGCTCATTAGGTAATGTGAGCTAGTGATTTGGTTTTAGTCCACAAAGCTGCTGTAACGGCACCTAAAATGAGGAAGGAGCCTCCATGTGCACCTCTGTGAATTCCTAGATAAAATGTGGAATTTCACTCTAGTAACAAAGGCAGCTTATGACGTCACCTCCTCTTTCTCCTGCTTGGCCTCCTTACGCTCCGCAGCAATATTCTTCTTGCGATGGTAATTGAATTGGGTGTCTTCCTCTGCCTTGACCATCTCCTTCTTGCGCTTGTCGTACTCCTGAGCCAGCTCACCCGAGCGACTGATTTCTTCAAAGAGGGCCGTGCGTTCCTTGGGATTCTTCATTGCGATGGACTCCACCGCACCCTGGAATTTATTTAATTTATGAATATAATTGCCCATCTCATATATGTGACTCAGCTAAGAATATTTTAACAATGAAACACAATATTAGCAAAGTAGAAAAAAATGGGCATTGGTCACTGAAAATGAATCCTACAAAACAACCTGTAGGACAGTTGGTGTACACAATGATTAAGATGCTGGCCTAGAAAACAGAAGACTGTGAATTCTAGTCTCGCCTTAAATAGACACCTCTTGACAGGCCATCTAACCTTCCAATCTCCGGGCCCTGAAAAACATCCAAGTCTTCAGTATTATATGAAAGACCAGCAAAGTTAGAATCAATCTAAACTTAGTATGCGTAGGCTATTCCAGAAGGGCAGGAACGATGAGAGAAAAAACAGGCTTCTGAGATCCCATCAAATGACATTCTTTGATTGAAGAGACCTGGAACGAACCCTTCTGGCAGACCCTGTGGGGAGATAGGGAAGGCTGGCAGACCCTGTGGGGAGACAGGGAAGGCTGTCTCACAAATAACCCAGCCTTATGTCATGTTCTATATATTTTTATTTATTTGTGTCCTGCCTTTATTCTTTTTATGAATAACTCAAGGTGGTGAATATATCCAATGTAATTTCCTCCTCCTATTTTCACCACAAAACCATACTGTGAAATAGGTTGGAGAGAGTGTGACTTGTCAAGGTCACCTAGATGGTTTTCACGATTAAAAGCTAGAAGTTATAGTCTCCCACTTTCTAGCCTGGTGCCTTAATGATTAGACAATACTGGCTCTTTAGAGATGGCAATTAACCAGCATCTTGACTTGTACTCAGAAGTACATTGGGTGCCAAAGCAGCTTGTAAAACAGAAGTATAACACTGATTTACTGGGGTGCATTCATAACTGCTTCTACCGCTGGCATTCCACATTAGCTGCAGCTTCCAGCCTTCAATAATCCAAAATGATAAGATCAGACAATATAATGTCCTCCACATTCAGACTCATATTTATGACGATTGCACCAGTTGCAGTGCTGATCATGTGATCAACTTTGGCAATCTTTTGCTAAGCAAAGTCAATGGGACAGCTAGGTTCACTTAACAACTTACTAACTTAACAACTACAGCAATTCAACTTAACAAATGTGGCAAGAAAAGCCATAAAATAGGGCAAACTTCACTTAATAATGGTCTCGCTTACCAATAGGAATTTTGGTTGTAAGTGGTTGTAAGTTGAGGAATACCTATACAGTTCAGTTGCCATTGTTAAATCAGTAGGAGAGAAGTGTCAGTGAATTGGATTCTGTTCGATTGACGCTGAGAGACCAAGCAATTCAGTTGAACTCTAAATTCAAAAATACACCTACCTGGAAGACTAGGAAGTTCCTAGCTTTGATCAGAATGCCCAGCTTTTCCAACTCCTCACTGTATTCACTCAACTGTACCACTTTGTTGTTTATTTTGTACTCCGATGAGCTTCCTAAAAGATAAAGCTTTTATTTACCTTTGAACAAAAATATACTTATTTTGTTTGAATGTATGATGTACAAGGACAATAATGAACATAAGCAAACTCAATGGTTGATTGGTGGGATTATAGCTAATTGAAAACAGTGATATACAAATATAAATGGTTGGTAAATCTCTTTCATATCGGGATCTGTGATTATATAAAGGTATATTGTTATTAAACAGACAATCAAGAATGTAAGGGAATTAGGTTTATTGAAAAAATAATAATATTAATTGTAATTGAATATACACTGTACAATGAAAGTGAGGTATTTAGTTATACTAGAAGAAAAATCTGTGATTGTAAATGTATTTGAGAATATGGATGCAAAAACACTTGTAACCAAACGACATGCTGTATGTAATGGATGAGATCATTTTTTATATTGTTTTTTTTTAATGTTTAAAAAAAAGAGATTGCATATATATATATATATGTTTGTGTGTGTGTGTGTGTGTTATTTGTGCTGATAAATAAATAAAGGGAGACTAGTATAGATCTATTTCAAGCTATTTAGCTCTCATCAGCTAGCCATACCCTTACTGGGATGGCTGGCTGATAAGGAGTCGTTCTCTGTAGCTCAAATGGTTAACTCCCTGCCTGGGAGGCAATGGAGCATAGGTTCGATTCCCAAACTTGGGTATGGCTAGCTGATGAGAGCTAAATAGCTTGAAATAGATCTATACTAGTCTCCCTTTATTTATTTATCAGCATAAATATAACAAATATAACAAAAAAGGCAACAGTAAAAAATATTGGGTTTCTGTCTGGATGGTCTCTTGTGACGAGCCTAATGACAGAGAGTGGAAGTGTGACCTTCCTCCCATACTTGGGCATACCAGGGGTTGTGACTTTAAGTATATACCTCCCACCCTGGCTGGCTGATAAGGAGTCGTTCTCTGTAGCTCAAATGGTTAACTCCCTGCCTGGGAGGCAATGGAGCACAGGTTCGATTCCCAAACTTGGGTATGGCTAGCTGATGAGAGCTAAATAGCTTGAAATAGATCTATACTAGTCTCCCTTTATTTATTTATCAGCATAAATATAACATATATATATATATGTGTGTGTGTGTGTGTGTGTGTATGCATATGCATATATACTTATTTTTTTTACATTAAAATGTATATTTTACACTACATTTGGGGCTGTATTGAATAGAGGATTATAATGAACATTCCTCTATTCAATACAGTGGGACTCACTTCAGATCCCATATTCCATGGAATTGGCTTTCAATATCCTATTCCCCTTGAAACTGTAAATATTTCTCCGAGGTAAGTAACCTCCCTCCACCACTCCTTTAAAACAGGCCAGCCCTACCAATCCTTGAAATCCAACCACCAACGTTTTGCAACATGGGATAACGGATTCCCCCATCCATTCTAGATCTCCCAAGAATTTCTCCAACCTGTATTTAATGCTTACCCACAATGACTCTTGCAAAGGTGCGATCTTCGATACCATCTTCAGAATAGACCATGCTGACAAATGCCCGGTTGGCGGCTGGTTTCCCAACAGGAGCTCCATGAATCAAGTCTCTCAAAGTCTTTACTCTCAAGTTACTAGTCTTTTCACCAAGCACAAAGCTGATGGCATCCATGAGGTTTGACTTGCCTAGATGAAAGAGAGCAAAGAGAGAGATATTTTAATATAAATGTGTTTTGTAAAATAATGGACTGTGATTTGAATCAGCACTTGCCAAGCCTTGGTATTATAATTTTATTTGATGCTCATCATTTCAGAGTATTGTTTCTGAGCATGTGCAAATTATGAATTTCTCTCATGTAAAAAAAAATCTCCATTGATTGAAAAGTAGGTATTTTTCCAAACTCTCCATGATTTCTTCATGTTTTACTGATATGAGTTGCTCAATCCAGCCAATAATTATTACCTCCACCAGGGTGAAGTGACTTTTTTTTCTTCAGCATCAGATGCAACTGATATTTTCCTCTTTGCTCCTACGCAATGATTGAAATCTTATAGTAAAAAATTAAATTTGCAATATTTGGGTGAATCCTCCATACACATACTGTATACACACACAAGAAAAAAACTTAAGTACTTTTCACCAATGTCAATACCACATTATGATAAATCTCATCCTTTTTTTCTTTATTGTCCTAGTTATAAGACGCCATCTGATAAAGTTCAACTCCTAATGACTCCATAAACAAACAATTGCCAGTTCATCTTTTCTTCAGACCTATACTATCACGTTTTAAATCCCAAGAAAGCTAAACATTTCCCACAGCTGCACAACAGGCAGAATCGCAGCAGGGACAACTTTATGCAATTAAATACACCACCTCCTGGGACTTGGTCCAACACACAATTAAAAAAAACCCCTCAATCCGATATTTTATGAATGTTCCCGTTACTTCTGAATCCCAAAATTCTTTTAATGTATACATTTGCTCACATCACATCCCTTGTTACTATAGCTATCTATTTGCCCAGTACCTGAAACAGGTAGACAACTCCGTAAACAAGCAAGGATGAGCAATACTTTTAGCACATCTGAAACAGCATTAAGTAAATTCATAAGCAGAGATTTCAAAGGTGTTTCCTAGGGCATCTTCACATGAGCATCTTTCAAATATAAACATGTGCTCACAACTAAGACATATGCAAAAACAGAGGAGTGAGGTCTTGTGGAAGTGGAACATAAGGATAAAATTTACATTCAGATGAAAACCCAACCACTTTTTGACTCTATTACAGTGTATTTGTATACAGGTGAGTCATACAATACTGCTTCCTATTTAAAAGAAAAACACATCCCTACACAGATATTGTCACTCAGATTTTATCCTAAGCCGTCACCCTGCAATGCTAATTTTCTAAATTGTATGATGGATCATATGCTGGAGAGAAGTATTTAATCATACCTACTCCCTATCCCACAAAGGTTCATTACCAGTCCTTTTATACCCCAAATAATACTTCATTGAACTTGTACGCCACTGAACTCTCAGATTCTGGGTGGCACCGAACAATGAAATTACTAGGTATAAAATCAAAAAAGCAAAAAACCAAGATAGAAAGTAGCATGCCAGTTTTATTTACATATTATTAGTGTTTATATGGTAACGCTGCGCAGTCAGTTGGGGTTAGGTTATAACAAATAATGTTGCCAAATTCCAGACCTTTTTAACCATGGAACACATAATTTATCATGTCGTGTGAATTGAGAGTGTGCAAATATAAAAATATACAGTTCAAATATACAAATCAAATGTATACATAGGTAGCCCAAATACACAACTCACTGATCAAAGGGCTACACAGTAGTTATTATCCGTGTTCACTGGAAATTCTTCCCTTGCCCCCTTTTTCTGCAGCAAATCCCAACCAGGATAAACCATGCAATTTAGTGTAAGAAGCAGGCACCTCTCTGTGGCACACACACAGTGTGTGTGGTGTGTGTGTGTGTGTGTGTGTGTGTGTATCCAGGAGCTGACCATCTCTCTATATCAGGCATCTCCAACCTTGTCAACTTTAAGCCTGGCGGACTTCAACTCCCAGAATTCCGCAGCCTGCTTGTCAACTTTAAGCCTGGCGGACTTCAACTCCCAGAATTCCGCAGCCTGCTTGTCAACTTTAAGCCTGGCGGACTTCAACTCCCAGAATTCCGCAGCCTGCTTGTCAACTTTAAGCCTGGCGGACTTCAACTCCCATAATTCCGCAGCCTGCTTGTCAACTTTAAGCCTGGCGGACTTCAACTCCCAGAATTCCGCAGCCTGCTTGTCAACTTTAAGCCTGGCGGACTTCAACTCCCAGAATTCCGCAGCCTGCTTGTCAACTTTAAGCCTGGCGGACTTCAACTCCCAGAATTCCGCAGCCTGCTTGTCAACTTTAAGCCTGGCGGACTTCAACTCCCAGAATTCCCCAGCCTGCTTGTCAACTTTAAGCCTGGCGGACTTCAACTCCCAGAATTCCGCAGCCTGCTTGTCAACTTTAAGCCTGGCAGACTTCAACTCCCAGAATTCCGCAGCCTGCTTGTCAACTTTAAGCCTGGCGGACTTCAACTCCCAGAATTCCCCAGCCTGCTTGTCAACTTTAAGCCTGGCGGACTTCAACTCCCAGAATTCCCTAGCCAGCTTGTCTGAATTCTGGGAGTTGAAGTCTGCCAGGCTTAAAGTTGCCAAGGTTGGAGATCCCTGCTCTATATCGTTCTCACTGATGCCAGCCAACTGCCTTCAACCCGGGTCAAGCAGAACAGCGATTCATTCAGACATGCAAACACGCATCGCAGCCAGGCTTTGCTCTCGCCGAAGCCCACCGACCATAGATTGTGCTGGGCAAAATTAAACGGGGTGTTTGCTTTCCCCTCACCCACCCAGCTTCCCACCCGCGATACGGGCTTCCTTGTCCCGCCCCAGCCGAGGTTTGCCTCACCAGATCCATTGGGCCCGATGATGGCCGTGAAGCGCCGGAAGGGCCCGATAATTTGCCGCCCCTTGTACGATTTGAAGTTCTCGATCTCGATCAGTTTGAGGAACCCCATGTCGCGAAGGCCAGGAAGCGGGCAGGAGAGGCGAAGGGGCGGCAAGCCCCGACACGCGAACCCGGGGCGACCTCGGCTGCCCGCTCGGATAAACCCCCCCGCCACCCCGGGCCCCGTCCGCTCGAATCCCGCTTCCCACAAGGGCGGGCGAAAATCTCGCGAGACCTCGCCGCTACGTTCTCAACCCCGCAAACCCGGGAGCGCTCCCGCTTCAGCCACGCCTCCTTCGAAACACCAGAGATTTGATTGGCTGTCCCCTCCTCGAGGCGTTAGTATACACCAAGCTGTTCTCGCCTACCCCCTAGCGGTGGTCTCCGCCCAAAGGCGCGCTCGCTTTGCCGCTCGCTGATAGGCTTTTCACTTCTAAATTTGCATAAACCGACCTTCCGGTAGATCGACTACATCCGCTTGAAAAAGGGAGAGGAGGCGAAGCGGTTGCCATAGAAACGGGACATCAACACAACCTGCCGAAAGAAGATCGCGGGAGGCGGTTATATTTCAGTCCGTGCTCCCGGCTCCTAATTGCAGGTTATTTGAATTCGCAAACCGTCAGTTCGAAAGGATCGCAGACAGGCCTCCCCAGTGATCTTGTATTACTAGGGATCCGCCTAACTCTGAACTTCTGCGGGTTTTCTCATAAGCAAAGGAAATCTCCCCCCTCCTTCTCCCCCCCCCCCAAATCGATCGATTTGTCACTGGCACAGAATCCAGAGAAGTCGCTCGGTCGTTAGGGGATCTCCGAACGGCCGGTCAGACGTTTCTAACGTTTCTCGCAGCCTGTCCCGGGTGCCACGATGTATAAGGTGGACCTTCAGGCCGACCTGAGAGAGGCGGCTGCTGTTGAAGCCCGACGGAACCGGGAGAAGCAGAGACAGAGCCGCATCTTCAATGCCCGTTACCGTACAATAGGGGTAAGACACCCTGAGTGGGGTATGGGGAGACGGAATGGGACAACTGGCCGCGGCCAACTCGTTCTGGTCACCTCAACACAGCAAACTCGCCCAGGGACAATTTATCAATTCAATTTCATGATTTAAAATAATTTTTTATAGCAATAGCAGTTAAGACTTATATACCGCTTCATAGGGCTTTCAGCCCTCTCTAAGCGGTTTACAGAGTCAGCATATCGCCCCCAACAACAATCCGGGTCCTCATTTCACCCACCTCGGAAAGGATGGAAGCCTGAGTCAACCTTGAGCCGGTGAGATTTGAACCGCTGAACTAGCAATAGCAGTTAGACACATATACCGCTTCATAGGGCTTTCAGCCCTCTCTAAGCGGTTTACAGAGTCAGCATATCGCCCCCAACAACAATCCGGGTCCTCATTTTACCCACTCGGAAGGATGGAAGGCTGAGTCAACCTTGAGCTGGTGAGATTTGAACCGACGAACTGCAGTCAGCTGAAGTGCAGGTTTTTTTTTAAAAAAAAAATGTTTTCATTTTTGTCATTCAGATTTCATTTGGTCCCTCCTTTGGCATCCTTTCTTTAATGATCCTATTCCATCGTTAGTCCTTCGATATAAGTGTGTAACTCTTGTCTTGTAGTGAGTTGGCCGTGGCAAATTGGCCACAGTAAGTTAGCCGTGGCGACTTGGCTGTGGTGAGTTGACCCATAGTGAGTTGGCCACAGCAAATTGTCATAGACCAGTGTTTCTCAACCTTGGCGACTTTAAGTCCTGTGGACTTCAATTCCCAGAATCCCCCAGCCAGCACAGCTTAAAGTCGCCAAGGTTGAGAAACACTGTCATAGACTCATTGGGAAAAGGGGTGCCTCCACTGGAAGCCCCAGGAAAGGAGCTCACCAGGGATAGGAATTCATCTGCTTGCTAACCTTCCTGAATATGAACGTGGCTTTGTAGACAAATTAATGTTCAGTCGATGATGTGCAACGGGAAGCCACTGACTACATATATGCTTTGTTGGGATTGATATCTGAAAAGAACCCAGAAAGCAGTGTTTAATGTGCACCTTGCAAGCCAAGCAAACATGATTTGAAATGGGTTTCTGATTCTACCCTATACATGCCAACCTTGGTTTACTGATTTAAATACAGCATTGTGGAAAGCTGAAAAAAGGGGTTAAGAAACTCCATTTAAACTTAGATGTAAAGGCAGTGTATGGAAATCTATGATTCACTTTGGGCTGGAGATCTCTAAAACTGAATAAATGTACAGGATTACCATGAATTGGATTTTGAATGGAGAAAATGGGTTTCTTTGTGGCATGCCATTTGGATTTTGTTAGCGTTGAACTCATTGAAATAATATAAGAAGGAAATAGGGCTCCAATTTCACCTTCAGCATCATGAAAATTTAATGCAAAATTGAATTGCTTGAACTACATCTCCACAAAAAAGTGTAATAAAAAGAGATTGGGTTGATACACAGCATAAAGCCATTGTTTAATCAAGGTTTACTTATCTAAAACATTTATGTAACTGCCCATCTTGTAACCAGTTCTGGCTGGCTCTCAATCCAAAGTTAAAACAGTATAGAAAACTCTGTTAAAATTATAAAACTAAACACCTTACAAATGTTAAACCACAATTGGTTTGGTTCCTGCAATTCTTAAGTCAAAATCATTTTCTACTTTTAATTTACATTGCAAAATTGGCAGTTAAAGGCATTTCATCAGAAAAGTAAAGAGACTTGGAATTTTGAAATGCACTAAAGCAAGATATTGAAACGTAACTCACCACCAGCTGCAAAAAAAAAAAAAGTTAAAAATCAGGTCCAATGTGTTCTTGCCAAGCAAAATTCTAATGATGAGAGACCTAACAGGGCCTTTTAGGTGATCTGAAAGAGTAAGGCAAATCATGAAAGGAGGTGAAAAGTACTATTTTTTTAACTGCCAGATTCGTCTTTAACAAACTTTTGCACTGTAAACAAAAACACAATACAATGAAACAATTTAAAATAAAGTTAAACCCCAATCACCATTTCACAATCACCCTCTGAAAGTTCTGTCAACATCTTGGCCCAGGTACTTGGGGGAAAAGCCAGGTCTTCAGTGCTTTCCTGAAGACCAACCCAACTGTTCATTGCTGCCATGTAGTGGTTGTTCAGATTTTTTTAGATATGATGGCCCTAGATAAAGCAGGTCTTGTTATTTTGCCATAATATACAGTCTTTAAAATTGCTTTTACAGCAGTTGGATGAAGTGGGAGGGGAGCATCCTATTTGCTGAGGAGTTTCCTCACCTTATTTTGCTATTAAGCTGCATGGTCATTTATGTCCCTTGCCGTCAAGGTGGACACAGAAGGCTTGAAGAGGCAAGTGGAAGAGCGCAAACTGAGAGAGAATACAGAGAAGCGAAGAGAGGAAGCTTTTGGTAAGCCTGTCTGGTCCACTGTATTGAACCTGCCCTGGATTCTTGGTTAATTTTATGGAAAAACATGTTGGCAAAGTGAAATTTGTTTAACTCATTAAGAGCAGTGAGAAGAATCTTAAAGACTGACATCCTCGCTGACTGACTGAGTCTATGAGCGTTGCATTTAACTTGTGAGAATTATTTTGGAGTAGCCATACATAGAATTGTATAGTTTTAATTATATTTTTTTTTAAAGAAAAGAAGATTCTAGTGATAGCTATGAGAAACCGGTACAATAGGACCAGTCTACCATTTTGGCAAATGAAGCTGGGGAAAAATCTCCTGGCATGGTCTGCTGGAGAAAAAAACAGCAGAACTTTCCCCACATCCCACTTCTCTGTCCATCCATTAAGATTTGAAAGCAGGTTCTCTCTCTCGATCCAGACCAGTGGTGGGTTTCAAAAATTGTTTAAACCTATTCTGTGGGTGTGGCCTCCTTTGTGGGAGTGGCTTTCCGCCCATGTGACCGGATGGGAGTGGCTTGCCGCCCATGTGACCGGATATGAAGATGCCAACGACACTTGTCAGAACCACCTTAAATTACCTCACACACAGCACTGGCATGCATAAGAATATGATGTAAACTTGTTTTTTAAAAGGCATCTTTGGTTTGCGTTAAAACAACTTCAACACACGCAAAGTTCTGATTGCACCACAAACGCAGTAGTCATCCTTACCTTTCACAGAGGCACCGAGTTTTATAAATATGAGCATGATAGTGTAGAATAATCATATCCAAGGACCAGTGGTGGGTTTCAAAAAAATTTGGAACCTCTTCTGTAGGTGTGGCCTGCTTTCCGGGTCCACTGGTGGAACCTCTTCTAACCGGTTCAGTAGATTTAACGAACCGGTTCTACCGAATAGGTGCGAACTGGTAGGAACCCACCTCTGATCGAGACCCTTTGTGACAACTGCAGGGATCTCAAGGTGGTCCCTGGTACCAAGCAGACTCCAACTCTTTCAGCTTTCTCCAAAGCTGTTAAGACCTGTCTTTTTCAGTAGGCACTTGAGGCCTGAGAAGTTATATTTGTTCCCCCGTGATAGATGAATGTCTTATACGTGTGGCTAATTCCTTGATGTTGGGAAATTTGTGATGATAAGATTGTATGTTGTTTTAACCTAATTATTGGTTATAGGCCTGTAAAATGCTCGGAGCCACTTAGAACCAGAGCAGAATATCAGCCAAATAAATAGATAAACTCACTTCACTGTCTTCTGAGTTTTAACCAGAATTTTTCTAAGCTCAGCATCTGCATTTGAGGGTTTAATTTTAAAAACTAGTCAGCCTAACAAGAAAAATGTAGTTGGGCCTCACAATATTTCTTTGTTGTGCCTTACCATGTGAAATATGCAGTAAAAGCTGGTGGATGGTATCATAATGAACTAGTACTGAAATAGTTCCCAGAAAGAAGGAAGCTTTACGTCATATCAAAGGTGTATCACAGTTCTCAGGCAGAAGGATTTATTGGCAGTGAAACTTTGAAATAGCTTCCATGGAAGGTCTGGGGTCTCACTGTATATACTCAAGTATAAGCCTAGTTTTTCAGCCCACTTTTTGGGCTGAAAAAAGCCGCCTCGGCTTATACTCGAGTCAGTGAAAAATTTGCCCGAAATGGAGGAGAAAAAGGGGCGGGGCCATGCCGCTGGGTGACGCTCGTGAATGGCCCAGCGCCCCTGAGTTTCCCCTCCCTCTGTGTCAGTTTGCCACGCAGCGCGCACTGCACCATCCCCCCTCCTCACGTTCTAATGTAATGCAGGGCTGTCTTACGATTCCCCTTCCTCCCCCTCCTGCCGCTCTGCAACGATGTCCCACCTCCTCCTTGTTATGGCAAGCAGCCACATAGCGATGTCCCACCTCCTCTGGTACAGTGATCCAATGATAGGAATCACTGTGCCGTGTGTCATAGGAGGCGGGACATCATCATCACAGCGGGACATCAGCATCATGAGGTGAGTGAAGTATTTCATTGAATGCACCGGTATTGTGTGATAATAATTTGTTATGCAGAGCAAATTTTTACAATGGCTACTGTATATTTAATGGGCACAGGCAGGCTGTATATGTTATTCAATGGGCAATGGCATTATTGGTATCTATTTTTATTTTTGAAATTTATCGGTAGCTGCTGCATTTCCCACCCTAGGCTTATACTCGAGTCAATAACTTTTCCAGTTTTTTTGTGGTAAAATTAGGTGCCTCGGCTTATATTCGGGTCGGCTTATACTCGAGTATATACGGTACTTTCATTGTATATTGATAAAATAAGAAGGAATAAAGGCCTGCATTGTGGTAAGTTATGAACAACGAAAGTCACAACCAAAGTTCTTTGTGATGAGGTACATCTGAAGCATTTAATAAGAAAGCCATGACTTCTTGGGTTGTAGCCAAGCTGTGATGCCCTTCCACAGCAGCAAGTGCAGGGCTTCCTCCAAATATCTTAAAATACAGAGTACATCCCGGCAGAAAATTTTTCAACAGGTGTTTCCGCTTCAAACCTTTAGAGCCTTAAGTTTACAATAGTTCCATAAAGTATGCTTATTATTGAGGAAGCGGAGTTGAGACAGAGCAGCAGCTTCCCTGCTGAGCTCCTTATATTTTATTTCTTCTATCCATTATAAAAACAACCTAACTGCACTGTATTACCGAGCCATGCATTTGGGAAGTAATAAATAGATAAAATTCACTCGAGTTAGTTGAACATTTATGTTACCCTCGGGTATCATCATTGTTTTTTTCTAGGAGACACTTTTGGCATCTCCTGTGTTGGAGACAGCCTGAGTTAACTGATAATGGCTTTAGAATCATATTCTATGGGGAGGTGGTTGAATGAAATAAGGTTGAAGTGTGCTTCAAATCTATACATCTGTCTTTACAAAGCAGGGCGGTACCTCTGCTAACATTTTGCAGAAGTGCAGAAAGGTTGTAAATCTCCATTCTTATTTTGGAGACTATAAAATAACCTTGGCTTCTTACTCATTATAATTACAGAGACTTGGAAGTACAGTATGTAAGTACTTAGCTGGGACTATGTGAGCATCGTATCATCAAAATGCTCCAAATTAGAATAGTTCAGAAACGTCTGTGAGGTAGCTTCTTGGAAGGGACCATCAAGAAAATTCGGGCTCTTTTAAAATAGCAGTATACACAGCATTTCATATAGCTTTACATTATCTATACTGATTATTTCCTATGGATAAGCTCCATCTCTAATGTTTATTCAACAATACCCTAAGTAAAGCTCCTTTGCAGCATTGATAGCTTTCTCCTTTAGCTTCTGTTGCTTATTCGCTCAATAGAGCAGTGTTATTGTAGCCTGTAGCCCTATGGCAAACATAATTCTTCGTGAATTATAAATTAAGAGACAATAAAATGCAATAATTAGCACAGAGAAGGAAGGCACTAGGCCAGTGTTTCTCAACCTTGGCAACTTGAAGTCCTGTGGACTTCAACTCCCAGAATCCCCCAGCCAGCATAGCTATGCTGGCTGGGGAATTCTGGGAGTTGAAGTCCACAGGACTTCAAGTTGTCAAGGTTGAGAAACACTGCACTAGGCAATGAAAGGGTGGAGGAGCCTGCTTAAAGTGAGAATTCCTCATGTGAGGTGCCATAAGATGAAGTGCCCTTTCTTACACAACCTCCCTACCTTCATTTATCAGGAAACACAGTGCCCTGAACAAGTAGACAAAAGGAAAACTATCCCTTAAATATTTGGGCCTCAACCGTTCAAAACTGTAAAGATCAGCAAGGCCAAATAAGGTTGTCTGAATATTCACATAACACATAACCCATCAGCCTCAATTAACAGAACTATACTTAATTGTCTAAATCAGCATACGAAATCAAAACAAACCACATTATGACTTAATGTGAGGGCCCAGTTAATTCATCACTGTGATTTGTAAATGTAGGAATGAGCAATTCCTGGGTGGATGTAGTTAGCATCCCTATTTTTTAGAGCTTCTTGGGAAATCTTGTTGATAGTGTCATGTTGAATCGGCGTGGGTGAAATGTTCTGCCATTTGGGGAGGGGGGGGGAATGAGGTTAGGTGTGGGAGAGGGATAGAAATCTTTCTCAGCATTAACACCCACATACTGCAAAAGGTCAGCCGGGAAAAATGCAATCAGAATTCAGCCATGCAATCTCAGAATTGCAGCTTTAGTATGATATTCTGATTTAGTGCAATTTAATGTGTTTTCTGATCCCATCATTCCAATTATGGTTGAAAATCAACGGGGGGGGTCAGTGCAGATGACAAAACTACAGGTAGTTCTCAACTTGTAGCAGTTTGTTTCGTGGCCATTTGAAGTTACAGCAGCCCTGAAAAAAGTGACTTACGACCGCTTTCCACACTTACAACTGGTATAGCATCCCCATGGTCATGGGATCAGAATTCAGATGCTTGGCAACTGATTCACGTGTATGTTGGTTTCCGTGTCCCCAGGGTCATCATGTGATCCCCTTTTGCAACCTTCTGACAAGCAAAGTCAAGGGGGAAACTAGATTCACTTCACAACCGCGGTACTAATTTAAAAGCTTCAGTGATTCACTTAACAACTGTGGCAAGGAAGGTCATAAAATGGTACAAAACTCACTTAATGTCTCACTTAGCAACAAATTTTGGGCTCAATTGTGGTCGTAAGTCGAGGACTGCCTGTAATAAGGAGAAAATAAGTCACTTTTTGCATGGAAACAGGAAGTCATTAACGAAAGATCAATCAGTAACACCATTATTGCATTGAAAAGGAAGCAATTAGAAACAGACACTGTATAAAGAAAGCTTCTAATGATGGAGGACAGTAGCCCTTCAATACCTAAACCAGGGGTGTCAAATTCGATTTTATTGAGGGCTGCATCAGGATTGTGTTTGACCTGGGGGGGGGGGAGCTGGGAGGGCATGGCCAGCTCGACGTCACTTGTAGTGGCAGCCAGAGAGCTCTGCCAGCGAAAATAGGCTCCTGAGCTCCATTTTCCTTGGCAGAGGATTGCAGGAGGCCGTGGCAGCTGAAAACAGAGTTTGGGAGCCCGTTTTCGCTGGCAGAAGCACCACGGGCCGGTCCTTCGGTTTTCAGGGCTGCCCCGCAGGCCAGATTTAAGTACTCCGCTGGCCAGATCTTCTGTTGGAGAGCCTTTTCTGTTGCAGCTCCGACCCTGTGGAACGATCTCCCCGTTGAGATCCGTACCCTCACCACCATCCAGACCTTCCGCACAGCCCTCAAGACCTGGCTCTCCCAGCAGGCCTGGGGATAGGTTCTAATTTACCCGCCCGAGTGCTGACTGTTGAATGCATGTTGTGGTTTTACTATCTTATTTTTGGTCACTTATTGTTTGTCCCTTGTCGCTGCACACCCTTCCCTTATGATTGTAAGCCTCCCTGAGTCCCCTCAGGGAGAAGGGCGGCCTATAAGTCTTAATAAAAGCATTTAAAAAAAAAAAAAGGCCCCTGGGCCTTGAATTTGACACCCTGACCTAAGCTGTGACTGCATTTATATAACATCGTAAACTTTGTAAAAGGTGTGTATCTGGCTTACTGTTGTGTGAATCAAGCCGTGATTTATTTACATTGTTGGGCTAATTGGATAGTTAGTTTATCCAATATATTAACCTATTGATAAATTAACCGTAGTTAAGTATAATATATGGAGACTTGACAGTTCAAACTCAATAGACAGTTGCTATAATTGCAGTATAAGCCCCAAATTTCTACAGATCAATAAAGGTCATAGAAAACTGGATGCAATAATTTTGACAATGGGATCAACTGTATATTATTAAAACATATTTACAAGGGATGCAATACTCAAAGAAAAAGATAGAAGCCAAAGATAGCAGCTGCTGAATTATTTAAAATGAGCCCTCGGGCAAACAGCGTTGGTGTGCTTGGGAATTTGTTAGGTTTTCATTTCCATACAGTTTGGATTTTCTGCAGGTTAATTTTTTATTAATTTTGGTGCAGAATATCCACCCCACCTCTTCACTCAGAAGGCCCATCCTATTTTATTCCAGAGGGGCACATGGCACAAATTGTGCACTGCGTAGCACTGTCCTAACTTGTTTGTACAGATGCAGACAGGGTGCAGTGTGACAAGGTTGCCCAGATGTTAGAGGAAGAGGAGCAGCGGCGGAAGAAGCTGTTATGCCAGCATGTGGTGGAGTTCCGTGAGCGGGAGCAGCAGCCTTCTATGCGGCGGGAATGGGATATCCACGACCCTGAGGCGGTACGCAAAGGTCAGCCGGCCCGTGTGCGTGATGACGACCCACGCTGTGGCCCTTCTAGCTTGCAGTGCTTTGCTGGTGAGGATCTGAATGCAGTTGCCCGCGAAAAACTGCAGAAGGAGCAGAACAAGCAGGCGCTGGAGGAGCAGAGAAATGAACGGAATAAGGAACTTGCTGATCAACGATATGCGGGTACGTGTGAATTGGGAATGAGTAGCAGAGTTGTTCTTGGGAGGAACTGCCCGTCCATGAGGCCAACAAAAGGAAAGTTGCTCTGCAGCTGCCACTATGGAAAATAACATCCAGCTGCTCCCTCTGCTGGCTCTGCCACAAACCATTTGGGTATAGGCAAAGAACAATATCCACAGCTGTAATTTGATCATCTGTAATCCAACGGGATATGTTTTGTAGGGATTGTCTTTGCATTGCACGTGTTTTACACCCTCCCAACCTTGCAGATAATCTGGAAGGCAAGAAAAGAATCGAGCTGGATTTGCGAGCCTGGGAGCTGGCGCAATTGGAGGAAGAATGTCGCAGGGCTAAAGCCATGGCATTAGCAGACTTTAACCGAGCCCAGGTACTTTTGGGTTCTCCCAGCCGTTCCTCTATGCCCTGTCCCAGGACACTGCCTCGAGGAAGGTGAAAGTTGGAAGATTTCGTGTCCCTGCTGTCTCCCGACAGCTCACTAAGGGGGTGGGTGGGTGAAGGGAATGCGTGACCCGTCAAAACCGCATTCCACAAAAGCGCGGCTGACGAAAGCGCGTATGTGACGTCATCACAACGCGACGAAAAAGATCAAAAAATTGAAATAAAAATTAAATTACAGCAAGCCGATTCACATAAGGGTAAGGGTTAGGGTTAGGGTTAGGTTAAGGGTTAGGGTTAGGGTTAGGTTTAGCGCGTTAGCGTTACGTTTAGCGTTAAGGGTTAGCGTTAGGTTTTTCGTTAGGTTAAGGGTTAGGTTTAGGGTTAGGTTTAGGGTTAGGGTTAGGTTTGGGGGGGTTAGGGTAAGGTTTTCGCTTTATTTTTACATTTTTCTATCTTTTTCGTCGCGCTGTGATGACGTCACATACGCGATTTTGTCGTCCGCGATTTTGTCGTCCGCGGTTTTGTGGTGGAACCAAGGGAATGCCAGCCCCTTCGTAGCTCATCTCCTTTCTTTTGCCCCCTGAACCAGGCTGCAGAGGTTGCAGAGCAGCAACGTGTATCCCAGCAGCGTGAGCAGGATGATAACTATGCTGAGATCCATAACCACCTGACGGGCAACCTCCTGTCGGAAGACCCCAGCGTTGCGAAAAGCTCGTTGGGGTCAAACCGTGTGATTACCGACCGCTGGAAGGGGATGAGCCCTGAGCAGCTGCAGGCGGTGTGGCAAATGCAGAAACAACAGTGCCATGAAAACCAGGTGAGGGATAAGAAGGGGAGGGCGGAGGAGAACTAGTCCCTGTGGGGGAATGACCGCCAACATGGGAAACAGGGACAGGGAGTCCTCAACATACATAACCGAGCCTAAAATTTCTGTTGCTAAGCGAGACAGTTAAGTGATTTTTGCTCCATTTGATGACCTTTCTTGCCAGTGGTTTAATAAATCGCTGCAGTCTTTACATTAGTGACACCGTTGTTAAGTGAATCTGGCTTTCAGGTCGCAAACGGTGATCGCGTGACCCCAGGGCACTACAGCCGCATAAGTAGGAGTCAGTTGCCAAGTTTCTGGATTTTGATCACGCGACCATGGAGACGGTGTAATGGTTGTATGAAAAATGGTAGTCACTTTTCTCAGTGCTGTTATAACTTCCAATAGTTACTATACGAACTGTTGTAAATCGAGGACTACTAGTAATAGGTAAGGTTTTGCATAGTAAAAATATATTTGTGTTAGCCTGGATTGACCTGCACTCGGCTAATAATTCATAATCGATCAAGGTAGGAGGAGGACCTAGTTCTGTGATTATCCCATAAACATTCTTAGGAACTGCACGATACTGTAAGATCTTAATGGACGTGAAGATTCTTTTGTTTCCTTGGGAGGGAAGAATAATTCTGCCAGACATACGAATTGTTTGTACGGAGGCTTTGAACTTGGACTGAGAGGTTTAAGTGATCCTGGAGTTGCAATTCTCTCAGCTTATTTTAGGGCAAAAGTGTGTTCTCTCTGCATCCGAAACTTAAAATGTGTAGACTGGCTGGGCAATTCTGAGATCTGAAGTCTACACATACTGTATAGAAACTGTGAAGATTGAGAAACACTCTCTAGAGTCTAGACAATGTCTTAAACATGCAGGCTACTTGCTCTGTGAATCTACAGTTAAGGAAAAAGAATGGAGACAAATGAACCTAATAATAACCACAGCCTAATAAATGTCTCTCGTCTCTCTTCAGTAATGGATCTTTTTTCTAACAGTTATTTCGGGGAAAGAATATGGTCTTATAAAAGTCCTCATTTAAAGTATATTATATTTCCCTTTCCTTGAGGCTAGCATTATTAGTCAGTACATTTCCTTGGCCCATAATTGTATGAGAGGGGTGGGTGACAAAACCTGGAAGCCAGCTAATTCATTCTTACACATCTTGCAGTTTCAACTGTTGGAAAGTGCTTCACACCTCCTGTATCTCAGCGAATCCTTTCAAAAGCTCAGGTTTGTGTGAGCTCCGCCTAGATATGTGGCAACGCGGGGCAGAAGTTGAGAGTACAGTACAATAACTTGCTTACATCTCCTGTTTCAGTTCCTGGGGTGCTGAAATGGGGAACCGGGGATTGCCCTCCCAATGGATCTGTTCTCACATTTCATGCGCAGAGACTTCGGCAACTTGAAAGGCAACGGGATGCCGAGTGGGACAGACAGAGGGAACTGGCGGATCGTGCAGCCATGCAGATGGAGGAGCAGGAACAGCATTTCCGTGAGCAACTGAAGAAGAGCCTGGACGGTTACAACCACGAATTGGCTGAGGCACAGAAAGCCAAGTAAGTTGTCCAGGGGTAAAACATTACACAGAAGGGTGAAATGCATTTCCCTGGGTTTAAGCTAGGCGGGCAACAGAGTGAGAAATTGCTAAGATGGGAAAGAGCAGAGCTCTTCAAGCACAATCTTTGAACTCCTGTTGGGCATGCTGGGAATGCTTCCAATTAAATTCAGCCTTTCACCCAAAAGGCCTCCAGAATATGCCTGTTCTGTTGCAGCGTCTGCTGTCCGGAATGAGCTTCCCCAAGATCCAGTTCAAAACACACACACACACACACCCATCCTGCTGATATTTCAAAAGGCCTGAAAGCCTTAGTTACTTCAACTAGGCCTTCGGCAAGAATAATTAAAAGCCCCGTTAGGTTGTGTGGGCTTGTTTTTCTTCCTGTCTGCTTCGTTCTCTTTTATTCTTTCTTGTTTATTCCCATATTGTTTTATTAATGATGATGATTTGTGAACCAATTATACTCGTTGGGAGGTATACAGATTTCATTAATAATAATGTGGCTTCAAAATTAAGGTGCAGATGGGAAGGTGCATGCTTAAAAACAAAACAGGCAGACTGGAAGCCAAACATTAATTTTTATACCTTTTTTTCCTGAGCTGCATTTTGAAAAAAATATGCTGTTCATAACTCTCTAAAAAAAACCCACCTACTCAGCCAGGAAACCAGAGGCATCAAGATGCTATCTGTAGTTACTCAGTTATAGAAATGCATTATACACGTCTGGTTTTTATGTATTCCTAGATTAAATTCTGTCCATGAAGGATTTCAGCCCAGGGACAAAGGAGGTGATAATCTCTTCCATGAAATCTGACTACATTCTTTTCTTTGACAGCTTGAGGTATCTGGAGAAAGAAGTCTACACCAATGCGCCCACAGCCCACTATTATTTACAGTTTAATACCAGCAGCCGCTGATGGGAGATGCAGCTGGCAACAGCTTTGGTATGCAAAATAAAGTTGATTTTCTGATGGAAAAAGGACGTCTCCAGTGGCTGTAGAAGAGAGGTACCAGCCTGGACCTGAAATGTATCCCGGGCCTGTTTAAATGTGACCATGCAGAGCTTTGCAATTAGGGGATGGGTACTTTCAAGATCAGATGTTTGTTACATGAAACATTACACAAAACATGTACGTATATATACCATATTCAGAGAATCAAAATGTCAAATATCAATTGTTTAATGATTTTATAATAGTTTGCTTGTTATCTCCTTAACAAACAAGAGCCATCGTACAATCAAAGCTAACTATAACCCCGTAGTGTTTGTTTCTTGATCTCACGTGGGTTAAGTACTTCGTTTACATTTATCTGCATTTGCAACAAGCCAAAATGACAGATGCGTGGCGACAATATTATCCTGTAAATGCTGCAATTGTACACTTGCATATGAACTTGCAGGATACAAGGTGTAAAGTTTGAATTATGATGCATATTTTATCCACATTTGTGCTTATAGTATAGGCAGTTCTTGTTTAGCAACCACAGTTGGAATTGGCAACTCTGTCCTTAAGCAAAGCAGCCCCTAAATTGGGAGACACATGTGGGAAATGGTGTCTTCTCTTTTCCGTTCTGACCCCTTTGCCTGGATAGCCAACTTGAAACTGACAGGACCAATCAGTTTCACACTTAATTTGCCTTCTAACCATTCCCCCATCCTTTGGAATGCTCATCCCAGTGCTGGGATAATTAGCAAAAAGGGAATTAGTCATAAGACCAAAAAGCTATGTATTCATATAGTTCAATAAACCAGATGTAAGTAATATTTGTTACCATATATCTTTTATATGGCATTTGAGGGGGGCACTTCAGAAACCCTGAAAAATTGGGGCAAAGCTCTGTGCACTTTGAAAAGGATTTTAAAAATATACATTTAAACTGGCCCTTATTTTTCTCTTCATTAAAGCAACCTGACTGTTTTCAGGCTTCAGCACAAGCACGAAAAAGCAAATTTTCAGGCTGATTTAATGAGGATGTATTGGGCTTGCACCGAGTCCAAAGTGCATTTTTCAAATCACTTTCACAATACGTACATCTCTGAAAGTTGCATTTATTAAATACTGCTTTTAATCTCATATTTTTAGTGTAAAAATAGCAATTTATATTAACTCTCATCTCATTCCCTGCTTTTAAATATATTAGGAACTATGCCCAGAAAAAAGTCACACACCCCAAGAAGTGGGTCTGGGTTGCCAAAATACAGAAATTCAATAAGAGAAGATAGATATCATGACCCCAAGAGATTCATGCGTTAAAGTTATATGGTGATTTTTGCAATCAACAACTGCAAACTATGGTTTACAACATAGCCATTTGTCGATAACTGGACATTTATGGTTTGATAAACCACGAATTAATACCGTATATACTCGAGTATAGGTCGATCCGAATATAAGCCGAGGCACCTAATTTTACCACAAAAAACTGGAAAAGTTATTGACTCGAGTATAAGCCTAGGGTGGGAAATGCAGCAGCTACCGGTAAATTTCAAAAATAAAAATAGACACCAATAATGTTTTTGAATATTTATTTCAAAGAAAAACAGTAAACTAGCTCTGTAAGTGGAAAAGAGCGTCAATAAAAACAATATGGTATCAACAATAACTTTAAAAGTACAAAAACCTTAGCTCATTCAGCAACCAAGCTAAAACACAAGAGTTAAAATCCTTCAAAACTCATAGGCTCATAATATACATTCTACCAGTGTCCTGCCTGTGCCCATTGAATATACAACCTGCCCTGTGTCCATTAATTACAGCCTGCCATTGCCCATTGAATAACATATACAGCCTGCCTGTGCCCATTAAATATACAGTAGCCATTGTAAAAATTTGCTCTGGATAACAAATTATTATCACACAATACCGGTGTATTCAATGAAATACTTCACTCACCTCATGATTAAGGTGACCAGATTTTTAGATTGGTAAAGAGGGACACCTTTGACCGGGGGGGGGGGGGGGAGGGAGCTAGCCGCGGCGGTTACTGCCAGCCCACGGCCTTGCTAGGGACGTCTGGTCACCTTAATTATACACATCCTCTCTCTCTCTATTCACTATGTCACGGCACACTAGTGTGCCACGGCACAGTGGTTGAAAAACACTGGTCTAAGAGACAACATGCACTGCAACAGAAGGAGTGTTCCCATAAAGCTAAGGTTTTCAGGACCTACAATTTTACCATCCAAAACAAGAGTGTCAGCATCGGTGTGCACAGAGTATAAGGACATCCCAGCAGCTCTCCCATTCATTCCCCAAAGGATTCCCAATGACCCCATAAACCATTTTTACCATGTTCACACTCTTCCCTACCTATAAATACACACAGTGCTACAGTAATGCTAAGGGTCAGCAACTGTCACAAGGGCTTATAGACAAAACAGCTGAAAGAAAGGGGATCCGAGGTCAAGTCTGACTACCCCCAAAATGATGAATCAGCAGATTATCTGTTTGGGTCCCCCTTTTTCCTTTCCTCCCCTTAACCCTAGTTAGCCCCCATTCCTTTTTTTGTGTGTGTGTCTGTGTGTGTGCAGAGCATACTTATGGGTGACCTCATGTTGATGAGTCAGCAGTGTCTGGACTCTGCACACAGAAGGCTGCAGCCAGCAGATACAAGGGGGTAATTCAGTCCACCTCATCCCTTTGTAAAACACCCCCCACCCCCAGCCGCTCTGTGAAACACCCCCCACCCCCAGCCGCTCCTCAGCCCCACCCGTTCCCAGACACCTGATGAGTCAGCACTACTTGCCCAGATGGGGACAGCGCACCCAACGCTTAGGTAGTCCGAGAAGAAGCGGGGAAGGGCCCCACTTCTTCTTCTTTCCACCCCACCTCCGCAGAAGGAAAACTCAAAGCATCACGGCGATCCCGGAAAAAGAGGCGAGCCGGGGAGCGGCGGCATTTCTCTCTCTCTCCCTCTCCCTCTCTTTGCCGCGACCTGCCGCCGGCGGGCAACAAGGACGGCCACCCACGCCGCAGATCCACGTCCAGCAGGGAGGAGGAGGAGGGAAACCCACCCACCTGTCAGCCACGGGAGAAAGGAAGTCGGCGAGCGGAGGAAAAGACGGGGGAAAAGGAAGCTCGGCGGGTGAAATGCGGTCCCCGCCAGGATCTCACCTCGCCCTCTTAGCCTCCCCACCCTTGACACACATGCACGCACACGCACCCTCCGCCTAGCCCACCAGAACATTCCCGGGTGGGAACAGCCGGGGGTGGGGGGAAGAGAGAGAGAGAGAGACGCGATCGCGTTCCCGGCAGTCCAGAGCAGGAGGCGCTTTTTTCCAAAAATAAACACAGTGGATCATCTATCTCAGTGTTTCTCCACCTTGGAGACTTGAAAGTGTGTGGACTTCAACTCCCAGAATTCTGGGAGTTGAAGTCCACATATTTTCAAGTCTTCAAGGTGGAGAAACACTGATCTATCTAATTAATATAATTAGTTATAATTAGTTGGGAGGGAAAAGCGCTTGGTGCAAAGAAGGACTTTCTTTCAACCAGCGGAACCCCCTGGCGCAATCGGGCTGCGATTGGCGGCCGTCCTTGCTACAATCCGCGCCGAGCTCTGATGAGGGGGAAATTAGATTCCGGCTGATGCGGCAGGGGCTGCGCTGGTGGGGACGGGTGGAGGGGATGGGACTTGGAGTCCTACCATCTTGGCGAGTGGGGAGTCTCATCCCACCCCGCCCCGCCCGTCCTCGCCAGCGCAGCCAGGCTGCGATCGGCGGCCGTCCTTGCTACAATCCGCGCCGCCCGCCTCATCAATGGGGTAAAGTCCTTACGTCCAGCTCTCATGCGGGCGTAAGGAAAGTCCTCTCTTTCCCCCTCATCAGAACACAAGCCCGGGAAGCGAGTGGAAGTTCTCTGCGCGACTGAAACGGAAGCCACGGCAGGAGAGTGAGGCTGCTGCTGGCCATTTCACCTCACGCAGAGAACTTCCACTGGGTCCCGAAATGGAGGAGAAAAAGGGGCGCCCCTTTTTCTCCTCCATTTCGGGCAAATTTTTCACTGACTCGAGTATAAGCCGAGGCAGCTTTTTTCAGCCCAAAAAGTGGGCTGAAAAACTCGGCCTATACTCGAGTATATACGGTAAATCAGGATAATCATATTGTTACATGTTGTTACATACTTAGCCAGAAACAATTGTCTCTGTTTTTCAGAATTAGAGGGAAGTCTGTTGAAATAAATTGGAAATGCATAAAAAATATAGCTTTCTATATGGCTGTTAGTAATGGGGGCGTCAGGGGGAGCTTATACAGCAAGCGAAAGAAAAGAACAATATCTGACCAGTGATTTATATAGATCAGTGGTTCTCAACCTTCCCGATTCCGTGACCCTTTAATACAGTTCTCCTCATGTTGTGGTGACCCCCAACTATGAAATTATTTTCGTTCCTACTTCATAACTGTTTTGCTACGTACAGTTAGGAATTGTAATGTAAATATCTGATATGCAGGATGTATTTTCATTATTACAAATTGAACATAATTAAAGGATAGTGATTAATCACAAAACAATATGTAATTATATATTGTGAAATATTTATCATTTACATTTTTATTCCTGTGGGTAGCTGTAGGGGCCCCAGAACACTGCTTTGCCTAGGGGGCCCATAATGCTGTTAAGTTGGCCCTGTGAATGCCAGCTATCGACTTGTGCCATAGAGGATGCCAAGAATCTGTGGTGGGGTCTGAGGGCACCAGTTCCCATTCCTGGCCCTGCCATCTCTCTGGCTCACTAGCACACCCACCATATCCGTAAGGGAGAGAAATTGAAAACCCCCTTAGCCTCTCACGATGATCCCCGCTACTTCAAATCCACACTTTTCTCAGCCACACCGCCGATCTGCGGGCTGAAGGGAGACTGGGGCATCGTCGTCAGTAGGGCCCTCCCCGGATTATTGGCGGAGCACAGGCCCAAGAAGCCCTCCAGGGTGAACGCAGTGCTGGAAGCATTGTGGCAACTGAAACCAGTGCGCCTTCTTAAGCTTCGCGCATGAGCCCTCGATCCAAAATGGCGACCGCCCACCATGCGGTCCAATTGCCTGAGTTGGATTGGATTGGATTTATTCAATTTGTATGCCCCCTATTCCCGAGAGACTCAGGGCGGCTAACAATCGAAGAGGGGAGGGGGTACAGAAAAAATAAAAAGACAAACACATTTTAAAAAAAACAACAGTCATACCATCGAGTGGGGCTGAGAGATTCAGCAGCCCCAGGCCTGCCGGAACAGTCAGGTCTTAATGGCTTTGCGGAAAGCCGGAAGGGTGGTGAGGGTCCGGATCTCAACGCAGAGATCGTTCCAGAGGGCCGGAGCAGCCACAGAGAAGGCCCTCCCCCAGGGAGTTGCCAGCCGACACTGGCCGGCAGATGGGATTCGGAGGAAGCCTAGTCTGTGGGATCTAATTGGTCTGTGGGAGGTAGTTCTGGCTCTGACTGAGCCGCTCCACCCACGCCATCGATCCGTCACCTGAAGAATCCGCGTTGTCCTCCGGTGATTCTGTGATCCCACGTGGGATCGCCCATGGCACGCGGCCTGGGATCTCCCCCCACCAAATACCGGTGGCTTGGGGCTCGCTAGAGTGCAGCGAGCACAGATCGTGCTAAGGAGAGGCTAGAGAGGCGCAGGAGAGGTAGGAGGCCTCAGGAAAGAATTAGGAAAAGAAGTACCGTATTTATCGGCGTATAACACGCACCGGCGTATAACACGCATCCCCCATTTTAACACAAAAATTTGAGTAAAAAATTTTTTCATTAAAAATAAATGACTTGGAAGCTCGGAACTTAATGTTGGATTAAAATTTATAACATTAGAACATGAATTATAACATTAACTCCTCAACATAAAGTGCCTTCCTTCCTTCCCTCCCTCCCATCCCTTTCTTTATGTTTTCTTCATGCTTTCTTTTCTTTTTCCTCTGCTCTTTTTAAATCCCCCCCCTTCTTCTCCTCCTCTACATTTAGGTTGGATTAGTTTGTACAATGGTCATCAAACTTCTGAAGTAAAAATAAATAAATAAATCATATTTAAGAAGAAGAAGAAAAAGGAAGACGTTTTTAGTTAAGTCAAACGTTTTAATAAAAGTTTCATCTTTTAAGATTTGTCCAACACATCCAATTGTAACCTTAACAGTAAAGAATATCACCCCAGCTGCTAAAGGTTCAACCAGTCTGAGAACCATTGAAAAGACAACAGTGCAAAATCCAAAAGACACAACTTCCTCACCGCCATTGCTTTGGTACCAAATCTTTGAGGAAGGGGCTCCAGAAAGAAGGAGGAGGAGGAGGAGGAGGAGGAGGAGGAGGAGGAGGAGGGAACTAAAGAGAGCTTTTACCGAGTCTGCGCCCCACAGCCAGGACTGTCCTGGCGCCCCTCAAGCCGCGTTTCTTCCCCGCAAAGCCCTTCGGGCAACCCGAGAGTTCCTTTTGGCGCCAGAAGGGCTTTGCAGGAAGAAACGCCGCGTTTCTTCCTGCAAAGCCCTTCTGGCGTCAAGCGGAACTCTCGGGTTGCCCGAAGGGCTTTGCGGGGAAGAAACGCGGCTTGAGGGGCGCAAGGACAGTCCTGGCTGTGGGGCGCAGACTCGGTAAAAGCTCTCTTTAGTTCCCTCCTCCTCCCCCTCCTTCCACAGTCTGTGTGACGCTGCCGCCAGGCTGAGAGCTGCCGCTGAAACAAGTTTGGGAAGGTCCTTTGCAGGCAGCCAGTTCTAGCTGCCTGCAAAGGACTTCCCCACGTTTGCTTTGAAAGAAACCTCTGCGCGGGAGTTAGAAACCTCTGCGCGGGGGTTTCTTGCGGCCGCGCACCTTAGAGGGAACAGTGGACCCGGCGTATAACGCGCAGTATCGGCGTATAACACGCAGGCAGGGTTTCAGCTTACAATTTTAGTTTTAAAACTGCGTGTTATACGCCGATAAATACGGTAAAACAAGAATAGCAATCCGGAAAGTCACCGAAATAGCTCCTTTTGGGCCGAAGACCAAGTTTAATCTGGGGAGTCACCAAGCAGGCTCCCAAGAGGCAGTTCTGCCCCCCCATAATGCCGAGCCATGTTCCCTGCTTCCCTTCCCACGACGGTGGCGACGCAGAGCTTGGAGTGTTCACGCTGCGCTGAGCCCCAAACGTGGGATCCGTCTCCCACCTCCAGCTCCTTCCTTTGGGCTGCACCACCTCTTTCCCATCAAAGCTGGCAACTGCACCCGCAGCTCCGGCGGCTTTCCAGCAAGTGAGAGGCCGAGAACCGGAGCACGGAGGCCGGTGTCTGGTGCAAATCCTTTGGCCACGCCCAAGGAGGCAGCAATGGCGGAGGACACACATCGAGCTGGCACGGACCTAGAAATCTCCGCGTGGGCGGAGACAAGGTGGGGCTGGAGGGTTGTGAGAAAAGCTGCTCTAAGAACTAAGCCCGATTTCTCAGTTCGGAGGAGTAAGGAATGCTGAGGCTCTCTGTAAGCCGGAGGTTGTTCTTGGCGGGTAGCCGAGGGATGCGGAGGAAGGGCAGGGATAGCGCCGATGCCTCAATTACACCCGGGGCTGAAACAAGGGTTCACTTAGTGTTGTCTTGGTTCCTAAGACCATCGAAAATATGTGTTTTCTGATGGTATTAGGCGACCTCTGTGAAAGGGTCATTCAACCCCCAAAGGGACTGTTGAGAACCACTGATTTAGAGTCAGATGTTAAACATTTCTTTTACCAACCTTGATTTTAGTACTGTGATTATAATCCAAAGAGAACAACCTTTTTTTTTTTTTTTTTGCAGGGTTGGGGTACGGCTCAGGGATAGCTCAATCGGATAGCTCCATCAAGCCGTATTACCTCGCCATTTAGCATAGGATTCTCCGCTATGCATTGTACCAGATGAGCATATTCTTCTGGAGCCCCAAGACGACTTGGGAAAGGCACCTCTCGTTCCAAGGATGCCCGAACGTTTTCAGGGAGTGTCCCCAGTAGAGGCGTCTCAAAGAGCCCTGGAAGAAAGAAATGCTGCTCAGGGCTACTCCTCCTGGTGCTACACACTGCCACCCCTATTAAGCAGTAGCCCATAATGTATTGTCTGCTCCAGGAGTTAAGTAGGGAGTTCACTTTCCTAATAATCGTGTGCCAAGCACTACTGAGGTCTGAGACCTGATAAGGGATTGCTGAGGAGCCCTTTGAACTACTAAGCCAAACAAAATAAAGTAAATTAATGAAACAATCAAACTTGATTATGAAAACACATGTTTGCAAGGCTTCGGTCGGGGTGGGGTCCAGCAGTCGCTACTGCCGGTTCACTCATGTCCGAAGACCTTTTAAAAGGTTGACTTTTCTCTCCTAGGGCTTAGATTCAGAGTGGTTCTGGTTACCTGGTGCAATGGTAACAACACGAATGCCAATAGAGGCAAGATCTCGGGCGATTGGCAGGGTCATTGATACAATGCCTCCTTTCGAAGCTGAATAGGCAGCCTGTCCCACCTGCACAATGAAAAAATAAGGGCTTAATTGCCTCAAAATGACATAATAAAACATACTCACTTGCTAGGAGCATACAGATCGTCCTCCAAGTACGGCCACATTTGGGCTTGGAATTTACACTGCTAAGTGATGTGGTCATAAAGTAATGCATTGCATGATCATGTTCCTTAAGTATGGATGTGAGTGTGATATGGCTGCGACATCGGTCACCCCATTGATGCGTTGGTCATTGTGGGAGATGGAGGGAGTTCCAAGTAAGGAGCATGGGGATACCACGGGAGAGTGGGAGAGACGCCCAGCACCAGCCATGCAAGAGTTGGGGGGCATATTCTGCAGTGTGATACAAGCTCAGAGGCAGGGGAAAAGAGGATGCAGCATGCATGAACGCATGGGTGTAAACATAGGGAAGCTGGGAAAAGAATACACTGCAACTCCAAGACTTCTTGATACACACAGCTCTGGGGATACAAGAAGCCCCTAAGATACAACACAGTGCAAAGCCCAGCCCCAGTGTGGCTCAGCAGTGCAGCACAAAGCAGACTTTTTCACATGCCGTGGGTCATACCAAAAAGTAGAAACCCCTGAGCTGCAGCACAACCGCGCTAGTCAAAATCGTGGTGATAAAATCGCGGTGCTAAAGCCGCGACATCATCACCGCGGCAACAGAAGGGCGCTTTAAAACGGCGCCACGGCAGAAAGCCGATTTCAATTAAGGTAAGGATTAGGATTAGGTTTAGGGGTTTGTTTTAGGGTTAGGGTTAGGTTTAGCGTTAAGTTTAGGGTTAGGTTTAGGGTACTGAGTGCTTGGGAATGCGCGAATTTGCCCTCCGCGATTATGTCATCGCGGTAGGGTCGCGTTTTTCCTTAGCGCTTAGAACGGCGCGGATTAGTCTTTGCGC
The DNA here is from genome assembly GCF_009769535.1 of Thamnophis elegans. Classification (NCBI taxonomy): domain Eukaryota; kingdom Metazoa; phylum Chordata; class Lepidosauria; order Squamata; family Natricidae; genus Thamnophis; species Thamnophis elegans. The sequence continues at coordinate 7,008,399 of NC_045542.1, forward strand.
TTATGTCTCTGCGGATAAGGGCTTCGCGGATTTGTGGTGGAACCCAGCACAACACCCAGCCCAATCCAGCAGCATGATGTAAAGGGGCTTCTTGCTGTCCTGGGAAGCTGCAGCTGTCCTAGCTGAGTCCCAGCTTCAGTCACCCTTACCGCCCTGCACTCTACCACCCCAGCTAACTGTCGCCATCTTTCCTTACTCCGACTCCTGGTGAGGCCTGCCTGATTCTCCGAGGCAGCTGCTCGCCATGTGAGGCTCTTCCCCAGGTCTTGTCGGGAAACTGCTATGCACAACCCAGGGGAAAATGTGGCCAGCAGCTACTTTGTAAAGGGCCAAGGTGAGCATGCTTTGTCAACAGTGGGAGAAAGAAGATGGCAAAAATCAGTTAGGGCATTAAGGGCTGCGGAGTGCAGGGGACCCAAAGGGCAGATGGAAGGAAGAAAGATGGGGAGGAGGAGTTGAATTGCCCCTGTAATCGTAAGTGCAGGCAATCTGCCAAACTCCTGATTTTTGATAACATGCCTGCAGCGACGCTATAAACAGCTGTAATATTTGAGACCAGTTGTAAGCCCCTTTGTTCAGCCCCATCATAACTCTTAGCGGTGCCTGAACAAATGGTCATGAGCAGATGAAGTGTATTTTGAAACACAGAAGGAAAGTTCTGATTGGAATGTCAAACAGCATTGTAATAAAGTTGCTGGAGTTAAGGAGAGCCAAAGGAAAGGAAATGGCAAGAAAGAAAAAGAACTGGAAATAAAAGTGCTGGGGCCAACTAATTTCAAATGTAGGTTTAATGGCATTTAAAAATCACATGAGGCATGACATGCTGATACTCCACGCCAAGGAGCATGAGCCATGTCATTCCTTCTTCCCCAGCCCAATTGTTCTATTGTCCTTCAGGTCTAGAAGGTTACTTAACTGAGTTAATGGTTAATTCCCATTACAAAAATGCAAACTCCCTTACTATATTGATAGGATCACTTATTTTGCCCGCTCACCCCAAAATCTGGTTTCTGAAGCACCCATATTTTAATGCGCCTGTATTGTAAGAAGATTGACATGTCCATCTATATTCATTCTTATTTGAATTATGGATTCCTGGCCTTTGCCAATGAAGCTAGCGCGACCATTTAGCATTTACCTGAGCCTCAAAGGCACCCACGCTGGCAGTGTTGATAATCACTCCTCTCTGTCCATCTGAGTTTGGCTCATTTTTACTCATCACACCTGCAACCAGGCGAATCACATTGAATGTCCCAACAAGATTGACCTGCGAAACACAAATGAAATCCAAGAACTCAAAATCTTGATTATGTTTCCCCCATCCAAGCCAGCACTGCCAAGCAAGATCATTGCATTCCTAGTGGCCAAGGAAATACAATGCCTTCGTTCTGAATGGTCCTCTAAAAGAAAATTCAATTCTGCCAGTGTTTAGATAGCTATTATGAAAGCATCCACATCCAAGGAAGAGGAACTTGCAGGTTTGGGAGAAGGCAAAATACTCTCAAGGCAAAACCTGGATTAAAAAATGTACTGGAGCTTAAAAGCCATTAAAGCCACTAGTAAACTTGCTCAGATGATAAGAAGTAGAAAGGAGCTAAGAACTGGGTGGGGAAAGGGCGTAAAATAAACTATTCTGGAAAACAGCATACTAGTTGGCTAACGTCCTGAAGAGGAGCACTACGACAATTTTAATGCAATTTAACTGGTGAATTATCTAAGTCCTTTCTGCCAAGATGGCTCCCCCCCCCCCATTAGGTCTGGCAGGAGATCCATGTTCTGAGTCTGTTGATTAAGAATCACTATCTGCCAGGAAAAGTGTTTATTCTGTTATGGTACCCATCCTTTGGAAGATCATCCCCCCCAAAGATCACAGTGGTCCCAAACCCTACTTGCCTATAGCAAGGCATGGTTTTGTCATTGAGCTTGAGAATCCCAATGTGTGGCAGAGGCCATGCAATGTTTGTGATGGTTCAATTTTTACCTCAGCTGATGAATATCGCTGGGTTGTTTTTTTTAAAAAAAAATTATTTTTGAATAAACACAGACAAAACACAACGAACACCACAAAATATCTTCCATTACAAATTGTTAATTGGTTACAAACAGCTTTCCTGCATCCCTTCCACAGTCATCACCTACAATTCATATCAAATTATGTTTTAAATTAAATAAATAAATATATATTTATTGATAACGGATAACGGATAAGAGCCTGTGGCCTAATGGCTAAGAAGTCTGCCTAGTATGTAATATAGCCCAGGTTCAAATCCCAGTAAGGGTATGGCTAGCTGATGAGAGCTAAATAGCTTGAAATAGATCTATACTAGTCTCCCTTTATTTATATATCAGCACAAATACTATATATATATATATATATATATTATATATATATATATATATATATATATATATATATATATATATATATATATATATATATATATTACTATCATCATACCTCAATCTTCATATGACTATGATTGTTTTTACATCCCTTTATATAAAATATTCCAAAGTTTAAAGCAAAACCACATGATGGGATTCCGTTATCTATTTTCAATATCATCCAGCAACATTATATCTTTATGACACTTTCTAAATAAAAATTAATTATGTTTAATAACAAAGTTTCTAGACCTCCTTCCTTAATCACTCTTTACAATTTATATACAATTTCCCTTTTATCATGTCAATACAAATATTACATTATTATCATTATCAATCATTTATTTAACAATATCTATCATCATTTCTTTTTTTGGTCTTAGTTTAACTAAATTTGACTTACTCTTTTTATTTAATATTATAAGCTTTTATACATAAGAGTTTCTAAACTTCCTTTCATGATCACCATTTAGAATTCATACTAAATTTCCTCTTATAAAACCAATACATATGTGTACATTGTTATCATTTTCAATTATTTATCTAACTATATCCATTATGATTTCATTTTTAACATAATGCAATATAGCTTAATTTGGCTGCTTATTTTTTTTCTTTGCAAGTTTCATTAGCTTTGATTTTTTGGGGGGGCAGTCTCTTTTATAACAATAAAATTTCCTCACTAGATGAACACACTTTCTCTTTCCGCTTTCCTCCTGTTGTGGAGCTGTCCTAAGTTCAGCAATTTTTGGCTGCGATTCTGTCGCCAGCAAGAAGAGATTCTCTTGGATCAATCAGGGATTTTGCGATCTCTCTGAGATCAGCAATACATACTCTTCCCTGTCACCGTCTCTTTGGGATAGTTTAGGTCCAAAAGGACCATCCAACGGCAAAAGTATCGACAGCGATCTCAGAGCTCCGAGATCGCACGTACTGCTGTGACGTCAGCTCCTGTCTCCTGGGTTATTTTTATTCTTAAGGAAGCCAGGTTAATTTAAAAAATAATAAATTGGAAGTACTTGGAATAAGATCAAATAAAAAGGTATAATGAGCCACGGTGTCTGTCTCATAACATACTCACGTTGATGATTCTCTGGAAGTCCTCCAAACTATGAGTATGATCTTTATGCACATCGTACGTCTTCAATATCACTACAATCGCAGCACAGTTCACTGCCAGATCTATATGGCCAAATTTCTCCTTTGCTGTTGCCAGTGCAGCCTTCACATCTGACTCCGATGTTACCTGAATAAAGAGAGTTTTGAGAGTGTGATCCAAATCTACTGTTGTATTCTTTTTCCACATCCCTACTCACACCTGGGGAGAAAACCCCAGCTCCCCATCAAACCATCTTTACATCAGCTGGAGTAAAGATGCATCTGTCTCCCAGCGACTTGGCCACCTGTTCGCCATCAGACGTTGGCAGGTCCACAATCACAGCACTGCCTCCCTGTTGTATTAATCGTTCCACTGTGGCACGGCCCAGCCCAGAAGCCCCACCGGTCACAAAGCCAACCATGCCCTGGTGGGTAAAGAAAAGAAGAAGATTACTACCTCACATGGGGTATTGTTGTGGAGAAAATAGGAGAATGAAAGTGTGTTAGATATGTTGGCCACCATGAGTTATTTGCAAAAATAAAAGGTGGGACAAAAATAAATAAAATAACTACAGACTTGACAGGCAGTACAATTGGTAATGCAATACAATCCCATGTTACTAGATATGTGCCTCCAGACCCCCCTCAGTATAAAAGGCAGTCCAGTATTTCAAAAAGAAAATTTTGCTCTTTCGTCTAGTTTCTTTGCTTCAGAGAAAAGAGTAATGACTTTCAAGTCCTTCTTCCTCTCCTCTGCCCTGGGTCTCTTTCTCCAGGAAACAATGGTTACAGAACTGCCTCATGTGACCATTTGGGAAAACAGTTTCTTCCTGGACAGGTTTAGTGCAGAAAAGTGGTCAGTTTGTAAAATGACTATTTTCCCAGCAAAACTGTCTGAATGAGAAACAAAAACTAACTCCATAAACCTTTGAAGGGGGGGGGGGCTGCTTTTTATTTGCATTTGAAGGGCAGGAAAACATAACTTTCAGAAAGGTATCAGAGGTGGTTTCCTCCATACGTTTTACCAAATATGTATTCAGTTGGAAGAACCCTTCTTGGCAGTGGCAGGATTTGATCTATGGAGATTCTCAACTATCCAGGGTCACGGTTGTCCCAAAGATGCTTTTCCAAGGCAGCTGGGCTTTCCTTGGTTTGGCTTCTCATCCAAGAAGTGAAACGTTTGCAAAGAAAAGAAAACGTTGTTGCCAGTTGCCTTTTGGAAAAACACCGTTGCGTAATATTTGATCGGGTTAAATATTACCGAGATTAGGAAAGATTTGGAAAAATGCTTGAAATTTTGCTGCAGTTGAAGCTGACCTATGGCGTACCTATTGCATTTGCTGCGATTCTATTGCATTTAACTACTCTGGCACATTATTCCTTAGGATAATTGCCGGAACATAGGAAACTCCGGATTCTAAAATGAAACGTCTTCTTCAGAGCCTCCCAAGACTGGGGATTAATTCCTCTGGTCCCTTTCTCTACTCGAGGACGGTCTCCCGCAATTTCTCCTTCCCTGCTGCGGTCTTCCGTGGTGTTAACATGAATCCTCCCCCTTCCCTCCCCTCCCTCTGTAGCGAAGTCCATTGGCGGCGTCCCACATAGTCTCGCCCACTTATATTACCTTCAGGCTCCTCAATGACGACGAAGACGACGCCATGATGCTCTTCAAAACATCGACTCTCAAGCCCCGCCCCCCCAGAGGGGCGGAAGCGGAAGTGGCGGTCAGAGTTGATTGACGGTCCTTCAAGGTTGGCTTTGTGTTACCCAATCCTACCTGTAGCCCCAAACTCCTCTCCTTCTTTGGTTTTATGGTCCTCGCATCTACGTCCAACCAGATCTTGGTGAAGATCCTCTTCATTTGGCAAAAGGGCTGTTGTTTTTTTAAAATCTTGGGCCAGGACTTTAAAGCGCAATCTTACCCAGACAGCATTTAGGACGCTGTTGTTCTTTTTTGCAAGAGAGCCTCCAAGAGAGAGTTCAGCTAACTCAATCGCTCCCTGGGGAGGGGGTGCAAAATTATTAGACATCAAGAAACTCTGAAAGAAACAGGTGATGATGATTGAAGGGGGCCTATTCTGACACTGGAAAACTGTGCAAATTGAGAGCAGTTAGATATATTTGGCTGAGAAACTACAAAGCTAGACTAAAAAGTTTTTTTTTAAAAAAAAGGACTTATAAAAAGGCATTGGCAATCTACTTGTATATTGATGCTAAGGAAACCAAACAGAGGTGCCCAAAAAGATAACTAGGAGTGGAGCTTACATACAAGTCCATGAACCCAAAATTATGGGTTTGTAACTATTTTTATTCAATTGTATTCTTTTTCTCAGCAGTATTAATGCCTAATAAGCTTATGGCTAAAGTTAACAATAGAAGCCATGACATTCGTTTAATATATTTAAGTGGTCCTATTGGTGGCAAATGAGCATGCATTTGTAACCCCATTTTACATTAGATATCAGGGAGTTAAGATTAGTTAAGTTAAGGAAAAGTGCATTTCAAGCTATGGAAAAGAGTAAATTTATTATTTTGTTTTGTAACCAATTTTTGACTTATTCAAGCAGTCAGATGTATTTTTCAGGATGTATTACATATCCTCAGTTGCTCTACTTTATTTCCTAGGGAGGAAAAAAATGCTGGAACCGTCTTTCCAAGTTGAACCATTTCAGAAAAAAAAACAGACTGCATGTTTAAATGCTTCCCAATACCAACCTTCTCATATACTTGAAATACTAGTATCTCTATGAGAAATTGAAGATGCAATAGTTCATCCTAAAAAGCTTATGGCTAAAGTTAACATAGAAACCATGACATTCTTTTAATATATTTAGGTGGTCCTATTGGTGGCAAATGAGCATGCATTTGTAACCCCATTTTACATTAGATATCAGGGAGATAAGATTACCTATAAAGGTACATTAAGAAAAATGTATGTAAAACTTTATAAAAATGTATATTGAGATACTTAATGTACTGTATACCTAAATCAGATTTTTTCAGTTTTGCTTCATGACTCCTTGTAAAATTAGGTATTTAGTAGCAATATTCAGTCTAATTTGCTCAGTTGGAAAGAGGGCAAGGGAATGACTAAGGTTGGTTGTAGAAATTACTAGCTTTGCCCTTAAATGTTACTTACCGCAATATGCAACTTAGCAATAGCAGTTAGACTTATATACCGCTTCATAGGGCTTTCAGCCCTCTCTAAGCGGTTTACAGAGTCAGCATATTGCCCCCAACAATCCGGGTCCTCATTTTACCCACCTCGGAAGGATGGAAGGCTGAGTCAACCTTGAGCCGGTGAGATTTGAACCGCCAAACTGCAGCTTTAGCAGTCAGCTGAAGTGGCTGCAGTACTGCACTCTAACCACTGCGCCACCTCGGCTCTAACTTATATAGGAGACCGTAAATAAAATCATTAGTTGGGGTCTACAAATTTCAATCTGGATCACAATAGAGAAGGTAGGTATCCAATCCAGATGAATAATGCACTGTATCACTTACTGGCAACACAAAAAGTTTTTCTTTCCAATTTGCTTTTAAGTTGTTGTGTGGACTGAGTGTTTTGTATCATTTTATTCTCCTATTCCATCAAACTCTCTAGCTTAACTGAAGGAAAAACAGGTACATGTAACCAGTCACTGTGTCACTGGCTATTAGGAACTGGCAAAATTTGTAACTATAATCTAAATCATTCATGAAGTAGTGTGATAGCTGCAGCTTTCATTTACAATGAGTTTGATCTGTGCAACTGATTTCAGGACATATAGATGTATGAATGACAGCTGCTAAATTTGAATTGGTAAGCTATAGTATCCATCATTGATAGAGTAGTAGAACAATAGATTTTTCTAGTCAGGGATGCGCAAAGTTAAAAGGAAATAAACCATTATAGAGAACAGGATGTGCCAGTAATAAATGCACTTAATTATTCACTAGCCATGAAGTTCCACACACGTTTAAAAATGACACTCTATTCATAAATTGTATTAATACAAATTATAAAAGACAACCTTTCAAATGGGAAAAGTGTATTTCAAGCTATGGAAAAGAGTAAATTTATTATTTTGTTTTGTAACCAATTTTTGACTTATTCAAGCAGTCAGATGTATTTTTCAGGATGTATTATATATCCTCAGTTGCTCTACTTTATTTCCTAGGGAGGAAAAAAAATGCTGGAATCGTCTTTCCAAGTTGAACCATTTCAAAAAACAAAAACAGACTGCATGTTTAAATGCTTCCCAATACCAACCTTCTCATATACTTGAAATACTAGTATCTCTATGAGAAATTGAAGATGCAATAGTTCACCCTAATGAACCTGTCTCCACACCTATCTCCATACATCAAAAATATGCAAGTACATTTAGTCTGATGCTCAAGAATGATTGTCTTTTCCCTCCACTTAAAGACGCTAAATGCAATTTACTCTATAAAAAAGGCCACATTGAATCATTTCTAAGAAAGTTGTCGTGTCCAGGCTTTTTACATGAGGAATGCATTTCTCAATGAATATTTCTTTTTAAAAAGTACTGTTGTAGAATTTACTTTTTTTCCCATCAAGATTCCTGGTGTTCTGCAATTATGAGTTTACAAGAAGTTTAGATTTTTTTTAGTTCTTTACTAGTGAATTGTAGAATTGTATCAGCATTAATTCCAAAGCTCAGAAGAAAAAAATATAATTATACAGGTAGGCCATGCTTAACAACTACCCTATTTAGCAATTGCACAAATTTACAACAGCGCTAAAAAATTTTTATCACCTGTCATTTAACTGTCCCACTGTGCCTGCAATCATGTGATACCAAAACTTGGGGGTTGCAAAAATGGGGGTGGGTGGGTATGTACAATTGTCAGTGTCCCACTGTCTTGTGATTGACATTAGCTTATAACAAGTAGTCAATGGAGAAACCAACAGTAAAATTGCAAGTTGCTGTAATGCAGCTACTCTTAAAACCAACGTTGATTTGCTTTAACAACTAAATGGGAAGTGACAGCCTAAATCCCTCATGGATATGTTTCTCTTAGTAATGTTGTTGCTTACCATCAGATTTGCTGATCCCAATTACAATCGCTAAGTGAGGACTACATGTAATGCAAAATGCCATATTCATTTTTTTTCTTTCATAACTCATATTCTTCCTTCACTATTGACTCCATGCTAGTTCTCCTGACCAGAAACAAAACTGTAACAGAGTAAAGCATATATAGTATAATTTGTCTGTATACCCTCACTTACATATGCATTGTGAGCACAGTATATGAGGCTATAGATGTCCAAAATAAAACAGTCACACGCCAAGTTGGAAAGCGCTTTGTACATTAAGTGCTTTTTTTATAATAAAAAAAGTACAAAGTCCTGATACGAAATATACAAAAAAATCAGCCAAGGAAAATGGTTGCCTTTCTATCATACAATCATTCTATGATAAAATGAGCTCAAACTTTTGAAGAACCAATAATGTTGGATACATGGGAAAAGATTTGGGTAAGAAATGTAAAATTTACACAGGCCCAAAATATGAAAGAAAACTTTTATAAGATGTTTTATAGATGGCATTTAGATCCTAAAAAACTGGCTTCTATGTATCCGAATTTACAACCTAAATGCTGGAGATGTGATTATGTTGATGCTACTTACTTTCACATATGGTGGACCTGCAAAAAGGTGAAAGCATTTTGAATAAAAAAATGGTGGATTATGCAAAATGTTCTTTAAAAAAGGATAAAGTTTACCCCTGTTATTTTTGTTAGGTATAATTACTGATTGTACAGTTGTAGAGATTAACTTGATTTTGCATTTAATAACGACAGCTAGACTCTTGGTGGCTCAGGACTGGAAGAAGGAAGATTTGCCTACGATTCAAGAATGGACATTGAAAGTCACAAACCTAGCTGAGATGGCTAAAATATCTGCATATCTCAAGGACCATTCAAACGAGACATATAAATTGGACTGGAAAAGATGGATTGATTATATTCAAAATAAATACGGGACTAAGAAATTTCAGATAGCTTATGATTAAAGAATTTAAATTGTTTAGAGTTAGCCTAGCAAGGAGGAATTAAAGCTCAAGTGAAAGATCGTATCAACTTTTTTTTAAAGCTTATTTAGGCATGTTTTTGTTAAAGATTTATACCTTGTATTGGTTCTGGGAAGTCGGGGGGGGGGGGGAAGAGAAGGTTGAGGGGGAGGGAGGGAAGTAAATATTTGTAAAAGTTTGTTTTTTAAATTTTTCAATTAAAAAAAAAAAGAAAATGGTTGCCTTTCTACAAATATCAGTAGCATTGCATAGAACAGCCTCTGTGGGGTCTGCAGTTATACATAAAGAACACCGGAGCATAAAATCACATATACACGTTGTTGCTAGAAACATCTTGCCATTACTTTCATGTACTGGAGCACTGGAGAACGTATCGAACACAAGAATAAGCCATCATCACAGCCCTTTTCCTTGCATTATCAACCCCAAGGAAAATACTGTGCGCAACCAGAGAGTTATTATTGCTTCAGCTAAGCCAATGGGTGCAAGGTTGCCATTTAGATTAACAGGAGCTATTACAAAGTCTGTTTGAATGGCAGAGCCCTGCGTTGGCAATGGATGAGTCCCAATTGGTTAGGCCCGATCCTCAACGTGGGAAAAGCAAGGCTGGGATTATGCTTTGATGGCATGAGGCACTGGTCGGCCACTAGCAGGCATACTAAAGCTAAAATATATACAGGGGGAGTAGAATCCTTATAAGCAGAAGTTCAGGGAAGGTGCGAAAAGCCAGCAGCTTAATAATGCTGAATGGAAAAAGGAAACCCTGAGCTGTTTTAAAAAGGCCTCTGCGCAGACAAGACCCTGAGTAGCCACCAGGGGACAGGGCAAAGAAGCGTACAGCCCCCACACAGGCAGGTAGGAGAAGATGCTAAGCATCAAACAATTAAGAGGGTGCTTGCACATAGTGCCCCCAAAAGGGCAGAGAGAGGAATGCAGTCAATACAATAAATAAAGATACAAAATAATCTATGTCAGTGTTTTTCAACCACTGTGCCGCGGCACACTAGTGTGCCGTGACATAGTGTAAGGTGTGCCGTGGGAGAATTACTTTATATATAGTCAATATAGGCACAGAGTTAAATTTTTTTAACATTTTCTAATGGTGGTGTGCCTCCTGATTTTTTTCATGAAAAAAGTGTGCCTTTGCACAAAAAAGGTTGAAAAACACTGATCTATGTGACCGCTGCTGATACACCCCATCTTTTGCCATGTCCAAGTGCAATTGGTCAGCATCAAAGTGCCACTGAGGTCCCCACAGTAAAGTCCAACCAGATACACTGTTCTTTTAGAAGCTAATCTAGCCATCTTCTTCCACCTCGGGATCCTTCCCATCTGGCTCCTCTCGGGAGGACTTGGATCCAGCAATATCATCTTCTTGGCCACTTAATACCTCTTCTACCACTTCACCTGTGTTAGTAAATGAGATGCGTCAATATTTGAAGCAGCTGATGAAAAATACTCCCTCTTTACCCATCTTTCCAATATTTAAATGACGGAATCCTCCTTTATTTCTCAGTGGCCTTTGATACCATTAATCTTGGTATCCTTCTGGGCTGGCCCAGGGATTTTTTGGGGTGGGGTGTGTGTGAGGTGGAGAGACATTGTTCTTCAGTGGTGTTTCTCTTTCCTAATAAGGTTGATTCCAGTCAATGGAGCAGGAGAAAATCTGTTTGGAAGTCTCTTCTCTGATTTCTTCTCCCCATTTCCTTTAATCTTCTGTGAAGATTGAGAAACACTGCTCTAGGCAATGTCTTAAACACGCAGGCTACTTACTCTGTGAATCTACAGTTAAGGAAAAAGAATGGAGACAAATGAACCTAATAATAACCACAGCCTAATAAATGTCTCTCGTCTCTCTTCAGTAATGGATCTTTTTCCTAACAGTTATTTCGGGGAAAGAATATGGTCTTATAAAAGTCCTCATTTAGAGTATATTATATTTCCCTTTCCTTGAGGCTGGCATTATTAGTCAGTACATTTCCTTGGCCCATAATTGTATGAGGGGTGGGTGACAAAACCTGGAAGCCAGCTAATTCATTCTTACACATCTTGCAATTTCAACTGTTGGAAAGTGCTTCACACCTCCTGTATCTCAGCGAATCCTTTCAAAAGCTCAGGTTTGTGTGAGCTCCGCCTAGATATGTGGCAACGCGGGGCAGAGGTTGAGAGTACAGTACAATAACTTGCTTACATCTCCTGTTTCAGTTCCTGGGGTGCTGAAATGGGGAACCGGGGATTGCCCTCCCAATGGATCTGTTCTCACATTTCATGCGCAGAGACTTCGGCAACTTGAAAGGCAACGGGATGCTGAGTGGGACAGACAGAGGGAACTGGCGGATCGTGCAGCCATGCAGATGGAGGAGCAGGAACAGCATTTCCGTGAGCAACTGAAGAAAAGCCTGGACGGTTACAACCACGAATTGGCTGAGGCACAGAAAGCCAAGTAAGTTGTCCAGGGGTAAAACATTACACAGAAGGGTGAAATGCATTTCCCTGGGTTTGAGCTCTGCAAGCACCATCTTTGAACTACTGTTGGGCATGCTGGGAAGGCTTCCAATTGAAATGTATCACCCGAAAAGGCCTCCAGAATATGCCTGTTCCCTTGCAGCGTCTGCTGTCCGGAATGAGCTTCCCCAAGATCCAGTTCAAAACACACACACACACACACACACACACACACACACACACACACATCTTGCTGATATTTCCATACAATCTGACTACATTCTTTTCTTTGACAGCTTGAGGTATCTGGAGAAAGAAGTCTACACCAATGGCAATCACATGGCTGAGGTTTGGTACTGTACAAAAGGTATAAATGCAAGCATTGACTGTAGTTATCTTTTTCAGCGCTATCATAACTGTAAACAGTCACTGAACAAGGCAGTTGGTAAGCAAGAACTATCAGTATATGGAAATAGGTTGATGACTGGAACCAAACCACTCTGCTCCAGAGAAGCCACCATTCCCTCTTTTCAAGGAGAAGAGCAAGAGAGCCTTATGTGAAATCCCCAGATAAGATTTGAATTTTATTTCAAAAGAAAGATTTTCCTGAAACAAGATTGGAATTTTCTTGCCACGCATGTTTTGGAACTTCCCTTCCAATAGCTGCCGGTGTTTTTCCTTCTCTGTTCTCCCCCCGGTTTCCGTTGCATTTTGTTATCTTGAGGCATTTTATACTCACTCTTCTTTGAGAGAAATGAATAATAAATGAGCAGAGTCACAGCTGAGAAAAGTCATAAGACCAAAAAGCTATGTATTCATATAGTTCAATAAACCAGAAGTAAGTAATATTTGTTACCATATATCTTTTATATGGCATTTGAGGGGGGCACTTCAGAAACCCTGAAAAATTGGGGCAAAGCTCTGTGCACTTTGAAAAGGATTTTAAAAATATACATTTAAACTGTCCCTTCTTTTTCTCTTCATTAAAGCAACCTGACTGTTTTCAGGCCTCAGCACAAGCACGAAAAAGCAAATTTTCAGGCTGCTTTAATGAAGAGCAGAGAAATATTGGGCTTGCACCAAGTCCAAAGTGCATTTTCCAAACCACTTTCACAATACGTACAGCTGTGAAAGTTGCATTTATTAAACACTGCTTTTAATCTCGTATTTTTAGTGTAGAAATAGCAATTTACATTACCTCTCATCTCATTCCCTGCTTTTAAATATATTAGGAACTATACCCAGAAAAAAGTCACACACACCAAGAAGTGGGTCTGGGTTGCCAAAATACAGAAATTCAATAAGAGAAGATAGACATCATGACCCCAAGAGATTCATGCGTTAAAAGTTTTATGGTGATTTTTGCAATCAACAACTGTAAACTATGGTTTACAACATAGCCATTTGTCGATAACTGGACATTTATGGTTTGATAAACCACGAACTAATAAATCAGGATAATCATATTGTTACATGATGTTACATACTTAGCCAGAAACAATTGTCTCTGTTTTTCAGAAATAGAGGGAAGTCTGTTGAAATAAATTGGAGATGCATAAAAAAAATATAGCTTTCTGTATGGCTATTAGTAATGGGGGCGTCAGGGGGAGCTTATACAGCAAGTGAAAGAAAAGAACAATATCTGATCAGTGATTTATTTAGAGTCAGATGTTAATCATTTCTTTTGCCAACCTTGATTTTAGTACTGTGATTACGATCCAAGGAGAACAACCTTTTTTTTTTTCTTGCAGGCTTGGGGTACGGCTCAGGGCTGCATCCGGATAGCTCCGTCAAGCCGTATTACTTCGCCGTTTAGCATAGGATTCTCCGCTATGCATTGTACCAGATGAGCATATTCTTCTGGAGCCCCAAGGCGACTTGGGAAAGGCACCTGTCGTGCTAGAAATGTCCGAACTTTGTCAGGAAGTGTCCCCAGTAGAGGCGTCTCAAAGAGCCCTGGAAGAAAGAAATGCTGCTCAGGGCTGCTCCTCCTGGTGCTACACACTGCCACCCCTATTAAGCAGTAGCCCATAATGTATTGTCTGCTCCAGGAGTTAAGTAGGGAGTTCACTTTCCTAATAATCGTGTGCCAAGCACTACTGAGGTCTGAGACCTGATAAGGGATTGCTGAGGAGCCCTTTGAACTACTAAGCCAAACAAAATAAAGTAAATCAATTAAACAATCAACAATGGTTATGAAAACGTATGTTTGCAAGGCTTCGGTCAGGGGCTGGGTCCGGCAGTCGCTACTGCCGGTTCACTCATGTCCGAAGACCTTTTAAAAGGTTGACTTTTCTCTCCTAGGGCTTAGATTCAGAGTGGTTCTGGTTACCTGGTGCAATGGTAACAACACGAATGCCAATAGAGGCAAGATCTCGGGCGATTGGCAGGGTCATTGATACAATGCCTCCTTTCGAAGCTGAATAGGCAGCCTGTCCCACCTGCATAATGAAAAAAATAAGGGTTTAATTGCCTCAAAATGACATAATAAAACATACTCACTTGCTATGACCATATAGATCATCCTCAAAGTACAGCCACATTTGGGCTTGGAATTTACGTTGCTAAGTGATGTGCGCCTGTATTGTAAGAAGTTTGACATGTTCATCTATATACATTCTATTTGAATTATGGATTCCTGGCCTTTGTCTATGAAGCTAGCCCGACTAAAGGAAGTTTAGCTTAGCATTTACCTGGCCCTCAAAGGCAGCCACACTGGCAGTGTTGATAATCACTCCTCTCTGTCCATCCGAGTTTGGCTCATTTTTACTCATCACACTCGCAACCAGACGAATCACATTGAATGTCCCAACAACATTGACCTGAGAAACACAAATGAAATCCAAGAACTCAAAATCTTGATTATGTTTCCCTCATCCAAGCCAGCACCGCCAAGCAAGATCATTGCATTCCTTGTGGCCAAGGAAATACAATGCCTTCGTTCTGAATGGTCCTCTAAAAGAAAATTCAACTCTGCCAGTGCTTAGATAGCTATTATGAAAGCATCCACATCCAAGGAAGAGGAACTTGCAGGTTTGGGAGAAAACCTGGATTAAAAAGTGTACTGGAGCTTAAAAGCCATTAAAACCCCTAGTAAACTTGCTCAGATGATAAGAAGTAGAAAGGAGCTAAGAACTGGGTGGGGAAAGGGCATAAAATAAACTATTCTGGAAAACAGCTGGCTAACGTCCTGAAGAGGAGCACTACAACAATTTTAATGCAATTTAACTGGTGAATTATCTAAGTCCTTTCTGCCAAGATGGCTTCCCCCCCCCCCCCATTAGGTCTGGCAGGAGATCCATGTTCTGAGTCTGTTGATTAAGAATCACTATCTGCCAGGAAAAGTATTTATTCTGTTATGGTACCCATCCTTTGGAAGACCATCCCTTCCAAAGATCACACTGGTCCCAAATCCCGTGACCCGACAAAAGCGCGAACGTCATAAGCATGCCGACAAAACCGCGGCGCTAAAACCGTGATGTCAAAACCGCGTCGACAACAGCGCGCCGACAGAAGCGCGATTTAATTTAAGGTAAGATTTAGGGTTAGGTTTAGGGTTAGGTTTAGGGTTAGGTTTAGGGTTAGGTTTAGGGTTAGCGCGCTTCTGTCGGCGCGCTGTTGTCGGCACGCTTCCGGGCTCATTCGTCGCGCAGTTTTGTCGGCGCGGTTTAGTCACCGCGGTTTAGTCAGGCGCGCATTTGTCGTTCGCGCATTTGTGGTGGAACCCCCAAACCCCACTTGCCTATAGCAAGGCATGGTTTTGTCATTGAGCTTGAGAATCCCAATGTGTGGCAGAGGCCATGCAATGTTTGTGATGGTTCAATTTTTATCTCAGCTGATGATTATCGGTGGGTTGCTTTTTATTGTTAAGGCAGCCAGGTTAATTTAAAAAAATAATAAATTGAAAGTAGTTGGAATACGATCAAATAACAAATGTATAATGAGCCAAGGTGTCTGTCCCATAACATACTCACGTTGATGACTCTCTGGAAGTCCTCCAAACTATGAGAATGGTCTTTATGCACATTGTACGTCTTGAATGCCACTGCAACCCCAGCACAGTTCACTCCCATATCTATATGTCCGAATTTCTCCTTTGCTGTGGCCAGAGCAGCCTTCACATCTAACTCTGACGTTACCTGAATAAAGACAGTTTTGAGAGTATGATCCAAATCTACTGTTGTATTCTTTTTCCACATCCCTTACTCACACCTGGGGAGAAAACCCCAGCTCCCCATCAAACCATCTTTACATCAGCTGGAGTAAAGATGCATCTGTCTCCCAGCGACTTGGCCATCCGTTCGCCATCAGACGTTGGCAGGTCCACAATCACAGCACTGCCTCCCTGTTGTATTAATCGTTCCACTGTGGCACAGCCCAGCCCAGAAGCCCCACCGGTCACAAAGCCAACCATGCCCTGGTGGGTAAAGAAAAGAAGAAGATTACTACCCCACAGGGGTATTGTTGTGGAGAAAATAGGAGAAGGAAAGTGTGTTGGATATTTGAATTTGAATTTAATAACATTTATATGCCGCCCAATCCCGTAGGACTCCGGGCGTCTTACAATACAGAAATAAAATCAAAAATAAAATACAGAGAAAGAAAAGATAGATTTAAAAAACAACACACCATACACTCCCTTCTAGATGGGGATGGACCGTATTTTGGGGTCAACAGCCCCAGGCCTGCCGGAACAGCCAGGTTTTAGTGGCTTTCCGGAAGGCCGAGAGAGTGGGAAATAAAATAACTACAGACTTCACAGGCAGTACAATTGGTAATGCAATACAATTCCATGTGTCTCATAACTAAATATGTGCCTCCGGACTTCCCTCAGTATAAAAGGCAGTCCAGTATTTCAAAAAGAAAATGTTGCTCTTTCTTCTAGTTTCTTTGCTTCAGAGAAAAGCAAGAGTAATGACTTTCAAGTCCTCCTTCCTCTCCTCTGCCCTGGGTCTTTTTCTCCAGGAAACAATGGTAACAGAACTGCCTCATGTGACCATTTGGGAAAACAGTTTCTTCCTGGACAGGTTTAGTGCAGAAAAGTGGTCAGTTTGTAAAATGACTATTTTCCCAGCAAAACTGTCTGAATGAGAAACAAAAACTAACTCCATAAACCTTTGAAGGGGGGGGGGGGCTGCTTTTTATTTGCATTTGAAGGGCAGAAAAACATAACTTTCAGAAAGGTATCAGAGGTGGTTTCCTCCATACGTTTTACCAAATATGTATTCAGTTGGAAGAACCCTTCTTGGCAGTGGCAGGATTTGATCTATGGAGATTCTCAACTATCCAGGGTCACGGTTGTCCCAAAGATGCTTTTCCAAGGCAGCTGGACGTTCCTTGGTTTGGCTTCTCATCCGAGAAGTGAAACGTTTGCAAAGAAAATACCAAGAAAGGCCAGTTGCCTTTTGGAAAAGCACCGTTGCACAGTATTTGATCTGATATTTAATCTAGGAAAGATTAGGGGAAATGCTTGAAATTTTTCCGCAGTTGAAGCTGACCTATGGCGTACGTATTGCATTTGCTGCGATTGTATTGCATTTTCTACTCTGGCACATTATTCCTTAGGATAATTGCCGGAACATAGGAAACTCCGGATTCTAAAATGAAACGTCTTCTTCAGAGCCTCCCAAGACTGGGGATTAAATCCTCTGGTCCCTTTCTCTACTCGAGGACGGTCTCCCGCAATTTCTCCTTCCCTGCTGCGGTCTTCCGTGGTGTTAACATGAATCCTCCCCGCTCCCTCCGTAGCCGAGTCCAGGCGCGGCGTCCCACATGGTCTCGCCCGTTTATTACCTTCAGGCTCCTCAACGCCGCCGCCGCCATGATGCCCTGCAAAGCATCGACTCCAAGGCCCCGCCTCCCAGAGGGGCGGAAGCGGAAGTGGCGGTCAGAGTTGATTGACGGTCCTTCAAGGTTGGCTTTGTGTTACCCAATCCTACCTGTAGCCCCAAACTCCTCTCCTTCTTTGGTTTTATGGTCCTCGCATCTACGTCCAGCCAGATCTTGATGAAGATCCTCTTCATTTGGCAAAAGGGCTGTTTTTTTATCTTGGGCCAGGGCTTTAGAGCGCAATCTTAGACAGCATTTAGGACGCTGTTGTTCTTTTTTGCAAGAGAGCCTCTAAGAGAGAGTTCAGCTAACTCAATCGCTCCCTGGGGAGGGTGTGCAAAATTATTAGACATCAAGGAACTCTGAAAGAAACAGGTGATGATGATTGAAGGGGGCCTATTCTGACACTGGAAAACTATGCAAATCGAGAGCAGTTGGAGAGTGTGATCGCTGCAGCTTTCATTTACAATGAGTTTGGTCTGTGCAACTGATTTCAGGACATATAGATGTACGAATGACAGCTGCTAAATTTGAATTGGTAAGCTATAGTATCCATCATTGATAGAGTAGTAGAACAACAGATTTTTCTAGTCAGGGATGCGCAAAGTTAAAATGAAATAAACCATTATAGAGAACAGGATGTGCCAGTAATAAATGCACTTAATTATTCACTAGCCATGAAGTTCCACACACATGCTTAAAAACGACACTCTATTCATAAATCGTATTAATACAAATTATAAAAGACAACCTTTCAAATGGGAAAAGTGTATTTCAAGCTATGGAAAAGAGTAAATTTGTTATTTTGTTTTGTAACCAATTTTTGACTTATTCAAGCAGTCAGATGTATTTTTTGGCATGTATTAAATATCCTCAGTTTATCCCAATTACAATCGCTAATTGAGGACTACATGTAATGCAAAATGCCATATTCATTTTTTTTCTTTCATAACTCATATTCTTCCTTCACTATTGACTCCATGCTAGTTCTCCTGAACAGAAACAAAACTGTAACAGAGTAAAGCATATATAGTATAATTTGTCTGTATACCCCCACTTACACATGCATTGTGAACACAGTATATGAGGCTATAGATGTCCAAAATAAAACAGTCAGACGCCAAGTTGGAAAGCGCTTTGTACATTAAGTGCTTTTTTTATAATAAAAAAAGTACAAAGTCCTGATACGAAATATACAAAATAATCAGCCAAGGAAAATGGTTGCCTTTCTACAAATATCAGTAGCATTGCATAGAACAGCCTCTGTGGGGTATAGGGAATGGGCAAATCCAACTGGGTATGATGCTTTAGGAAACATTGCTAGAAAATTGTCTGCAGTTATACATAAAGAACACAGGAGCATAAAATCACATATACACGGGTAAAAGAAAATTTCATGCTAGCCAGAGGAAGAAAAAATAGAACAATATTTTGCTCTGTACTGTTTGCCAGCAAGATGAGCCACATGGTAAGAAAAACCCTCAGATGGGCCAGGAGGCTCCAACCAAATCTGACCCTTCAAAAACTCCCAAATCAGGTGTCGCACAGCCCTGGAAAGCAGCTCACAGCTCCAACAATACTTCTTCCCAGCTGAGACTTAAAAAGTCACCTCAGAATGCAATAACAACTCCCATTCCAATCTGCTATTCAACCCCTATTGTCAAGGAACAACTCAGGCCGACACTCTCTGCTAGAGCTTGTTGCTGTGCTGGTTGAATTCCTTGTTCCATCAGCAGGCTTCTGTTTTTGGAAAAGAGATTTTGACCCCTACCAACCTTCCTTTGAAGAAAGAAGAGATTTCTATCACACCTATTCGATGTAGCTGTAAGACCTTCATCAAGGGCCTTGTCTTGCTGTAAACTCCCCAGGTTTCGAAGAATCAACATGGAGGAGAGATATCTTGTTTGGCTCCCCTCTCACCAAGCAATGATATGAACGGCTCTCCTTCCTCCTGATCACCTTGGTCTTTCTACTCTAGAATGTCTTTCTGATGAAGTTTTTATCTCTGAAACCTCCCTTTGCGAAAGTCTAGGCCTTAGATTCCCAGAGTCAAATGTTCAGAGGGAGATGCTGCCAAGCTATCTGCCAAAGCATAGAAAAATTCCAGTTGAGTATCCCCATCCTAAACGGACCCTTCTTAATACTCATACTATTCTAGATTGTTCATCTAAGGAAGACTCACCCAAGAAGTATTTAGAAATGTTTTCCGTTTCTTCAACGTTTTCTGTTGAGGAATTCACAGAAAGCATAACAGGACCCTCACCTAGTCAAGATTTTGTCTCCCCAAATTGTAATGATACACCAGACCCCAAAATACTAAGCTCGAGTTATCATCTTCCAAGTTCTTCAAGGATGAAGGAAATGGTCCTCTCTGTATTTCATGATGTAAACCAAGAAGAGGAGTTACTGCTGTCTTCCAGGACCCAAATATATAGCACTATTGGATCATCTAACGCTTCTGCCTTAAGTCCAGAAGAAAATGTGCTGGACAGAATAGTTCTTTCTTTCACTGATTCTGGAAGTGGGTGTGACAAAGTTGAAGATTCACCTAAATATAATTCATGCATCTTTTTATGAAGCTGTACAAAGACAGGGATGTGGTAAAGAACATCAACAAGATGGGAAGTCAACCCTGATGAGTTTAGGCAGCAAAAAATTTAAGATGAAGGGTTAAAAGTTCATGTTGCATCAGCTGATGGATCTTATTGGGGTTGGGATTGATTTTTGATATTGCTAATTTCATCAAGGGCCTTGTCTTGCTGTAAACTCCCCAGGTTTCGAAGAATCAACATGGAGGAGAGATATCTTGTTTGGCTCCCCTCTCACCAAGCAATGATATGAACGGCTCTCCTTCCTCCTGATCACCTTGGTCTTTCTGCTCTAGAATGTCTTTCTGATGAAGTTTTTATCTCTGAAACCTCCCTTTGCGAAAGTCTAGGCCTTAGATTCCCAGAGTCAAATGTTCAGAGGGAGATGCTGCCAAGCTATCTGCCAAAGCATAGAAAAATTCCAGTTGAGTATCCCCATCCTAAACGGACCCTTCTTAATACTCATACTATTCTAGATTGTTCATCTAAGGAAGACTCACCCAAGAAGTATTTAGAAATGTTTTCCGTTTCTTCAACGTTTTCTGTTGAGGAATTCACAGAAAGCATAACAGGACCCTCACCTAGTCAAGATTTTGTCTCCCCAAATTGTAATGATACACCAGACCCCAAAATACTAAGCTCGAGTTATCATCTTCCAAGTTCTTCAAGGATGAAGGAAATGGTCCTCTCTGTATTTCATGATGTAAACCAAGAAGAGGAGTTACTGCTGTCTTCCAGGACCCAAATATATAGCACTATTGGATCATCTAACGCTTCTGCCTTAAGTCCAGAAGAAAATGTGCTGGACAGAATAGTTCTTCCTTTCACTGATTCTGGAAGTGGGTGTGATAAAGTTGAAGATTCACCTAAATATAATTCATGCATCCTTTTATGAAGCTGTACAAAGACAGGGATGTGGTAAAGAACATCAACAAGATGAGAAGTCAACCCTGATGAATTTAGACAGCAAAATTTTTTAAGATGAAGGGTTAAAAGTTCATGTTGCATCAGCTGATGGATCTTATTGGGGTTGGGATTAATTTTTGATATTGCTAATTTTTTCTGAGAAATGAGATTATTTTCTTGGAACGTGTTAGGAACCTAACAAAAAATTAGCAATATCAAAAATTAATCACAACCCCAATGCATGGTATGTAAATATAACACATATACACGTTGTTGCTAGAAACATCTTGCCATTACTTTCATGTACTGGAGCACTGGAGAACGTATCGAACACAAGAATAAGCCATCATCACAGCCCTTTTCCTTGCATTAACCACCCCAAGGAAAATACTGTGCGCAACCAGAGAGCTATTATTGCTTCAGCTAAGCCAATGGGTGCAAGGTTGCCATTTAGATTAACAGGAGCTATTACAAAGTCTGTTTGAATGGCAGAGCCCTGCGTTGGCAATGGACGAGTCCCAATTGGTTAGGCCCGATCCTCAACGTGGGAAAAGCAAGGCTGGGATTATGCTTTGATGGCATGAGGCACTGGTCGGCCACTAGCAGGCATACTAAAGCTAAAATATATACAGGGGGAGTAGAATCCTTATAAGCAGAAGTTCAGGGAAGGTGCGAAAAGCCAGCAGCTTAATAATGCTGAATGGAAAAAGGAAACCCTGAGCTGTTTTAAAAAGGCCTCTGGGCAGACAAGACCCTGAGTAGCCACCAGGGGACAGGGCAAAGAAGCGTACAGCCCCCACACAGGCAGGTAGGAGAAGATGCTAAGCATCAAACAATTAAGAGGGTGCTTGCACATAGTGCCCCCAAAAGGGCAGAGAGAGGAATGCAGTCAATACAATAAATAAAGATACAAAATAATCTATGTGACCGCTGCTGATACACCCCATCTTTTGCCATGTCCAAGTGCAATTGGTCAGCATCAAAGTGCCACTGAGGTCCCCACAGTAAAGTCCAACCAGATACACTGTTCTTTTAGAAGCTAATCTAGCCATCTTCTTCCACCTCAGAATCCTTCCCATCTGGCTCCTCTCGGGAGGACTTGGATCCAGCAATATCATCTTCTTGGCCACTTAATACCTCTTCTACCACTTCACCTGTGTTAGTAAATGAGATGTGTCAATATTTGAAGCAGCTGATGAAAAATACTCCCTCTTTACCCATCTTTCCAATATTTAAATGACAGAATTCTCCTTTATTTCTCAGTGGCCTTTGATACCATTAATCTTGGTATCCTTCTGGGCTGGCTCAGGGATTTTTTGGGGTGGGGTGTGTGTGAGGTGGAGAGACATTGTTCTTCAGTGGTGTTTCTCTTTCCTAATAAGGTTGATTCCAGTCAATGGAGCGGGAGGAAATCTGCTTGGAAGTCTCTCCTCTGATTCCTTCTCCCCACTTTCCTTTAATCTACATGAAACTGCAGGGAGAGGTCACTGACTCAAATATTAGGTATCTATGTTGTCTAGTTATATACAGATATCATCAAACAGATGCCATAGAAGTGCTGACTCAGTGCTTAGAATTTCTCAACCTAGGAATGGACTCTAACTGAATTCTTCATAGAGGGAACAACTTTAAGTCTGTAGGCCAATGACTTCAGGACATCATCCTTGGCTCTGAAGTAAGGCTATTTGTCCCTGCTCAGTGGTGGGGGGCAAATTGGTAGTCCTGCTGAATCAAAGCTTTTGCTCAAGTAGCTGTTGGCAACTATGAAAAGAAAGGCTATTTCCCAATTAGGGAAAATTAGGAATCTTTGATCATAGTCACCCATTGTCCCAGTCACCTCTAGTTTGGATTACTGTAGTGCATGCTATATGAGGCTTTGAAAAGCATTCAAAAGCTATTACTGAGGCAAAATGCAGCAACCTATGCAGGTATTTATCATTATACCTCAGTGACCACACTGCTTCAGGGCCTGCATTGGCTGCCAATTAGCTTCTAGTGGGATTCAAAGGGCTGACTGTCACCTTTAAGGTCTTCTACCATTCACCATTTCTATTTGAGATTGCTGTATGATGAAACCTAGCAAATGGGCGTTTTACTCACTGTTCCCACAAATTTAAAATTCCTTGCTCTACACTTTCTTTTCTGGATTTCAGGAAAACCATTAATGGCTTTCCCACTTAGCCCAGGAGGAAGACCTGCTTTGAATACAGTATAGGAATACATTTGATTTTGTATGTTTTTTTCTTATTTCTTGTGGTGTTAAGATTTTTCTTATTTTTCTATGAATGTATTATTTTTATTGAGAAGTTCCTTTTATGATGTCCCTGATTGTTAGCTGCTCTGAGCCTTTAGAAATGAAGAGCAAAGAACAGCTAGTTGTCGACTTACAACCATTTGTTTAGTGATTGGCTGAAGTTACAATGGCACTAAAAACAGTAACTTATTACTGTTTCTCAGTTACAACCATTGAAGTATCTCCATGGTCACGTGATCAAAATTTGGCCAGTTGGCAACTGGCATATTTATGACGGTTGCAGTATTCTGGTGTTATTGATCACCTTTTGCAACCTTCTGACAAGCAAAGCCAATGGGGAAACCAGATTTATTTAACAACCATGTTACTAATAGCTGCAGTGATTCACTTTACAAGAAAAGTCATAAAATGGGGCAAAACTCACTTAACAACTGTCTTGTTAGCAATGAAAATTTGGGCTCAATTGTTATAAGTCAAGGATTACCTGTATCAACATGTATTTATTTATTTATCTATTTGTTTGTTTATTTGCCTACTTAGACATTTAAATAGCTGCCCATCTTATAGCAAACTCTGGATGACTCATAATTATTCTGCATTTCAGATCCAAAGGCTGTATCATTTTATGAGGAGGAGTTGTATTTCACCATGACTTACCTTGCCCAGTCTCTTCTTCATCTATGATCTCATGGACATCTGCCACCCCATCTTCCTCATCTTCGCCATCATCATCCACAATCACAACAAAGTCATCACCATTTTCTGTCTCACTAAACACAAGGGAAGGAGGGAGTGTATCACCATTTATCTATCATCTTCTGCGGACTTCCCAGCTGTATACCACGAAGCCCTGTCTTCATGAAGTCCACTTCTCCTACGTCTCTTTAGTTCTCTCCTCCTACGTCCTGCTGCCACAAACCTAGACAAAAATCTATATCCACACACAATGGCAGGCTTAGATTCTTGCCAAAAATATCACTCATACTATAATCTCCATAACAAGGAACCACGTAACTGCCTAATTCTTACCTGTCTTCTTCACCATTTTCACCACCTTCCCCCATCAGGTAGTACTGAAGTGGATTGGGCCACAGGTCTTCTTTGATGATCTAGAGAAAAAGAAGAGTGTGACAGGTAAAAGGGCATACGGATGCAACAAACCTTTTAGAGGGTGCAGCCCACCAGTGCTGACAATGGTGGATGCTGAGGCTTGAACAACATTTGGGGAGCAAGTTCTCATCAGTGGTATGCAGTATAATCCCACCTCAGCAATGCGATCTCCTGCAGGAAAGCTATGGTCACAGAACCAACTGAAGAAGCTGCGGCTCATTTCAAAGTTCTTCTGGCCATGAGCTAGCGGATCCTGGCCACGCCACCAGCGAATTGGTGTAGAATGAGAAACTAATCTCCCTGAAAAGGATGGGGAAAAACCATACAGCTGTAAAGAAATGCATGTCAAATCTGACCTTTCATCCCTCAAAACTCTGTCCCCTTGTGCATACCAGAGGAACCACACTGGAACTCCTTCACAATGACCTCATTCTGGAAATAGGGATTGCTGCTGAAGTAGAACTTGATCTTGCAGCCTGACTTTGCATGGGTGAAATCCACAACCTACGTATCAAAGAACACCATAACCATAACATTACCAAGATACTGTCACAGGGTCTGGAAAAATGTTAGGATGCAAATAATTATTACTCTCAGCTTATTATTATTTGCCCTTATTCCTTCCGAGGTGGGTGAAATGAGGACCCAGACTGTGGGGGCAATATGCTGACTCTGTAAACCGCTTAGAGAGGGCTGAAAGCCCTATGAAGCGGTATATAAGTCTAAGTGCTACTGCTATTGCTATTAGCCTGAGAGTTCATCAATTCAATTTCAAACTAGTTTCTAGACTTAGACTAACTTTGTCTCTTTAAATGTACGCTAATTGGCATACGTTAAAATGAAATTTAGTTGCATACAGCTCCCAAAGGGTCACCATCTCCAACATACACCACACAAACACAAGCACAACTTCGTTGAAATCACCTGCAGATTAGTCATATAGCTCAAAATGTCTTCATCCCGGTCATTGATCATGGCTGAAAGCTGAGGATGGTTGAGAAACTGCAAAGTTAATGTCAAGGAGAAAAAAAACACTCAAAACTATTCCAAACTTTTCAGAAAGAGGGCAGGATGCACATATCATGCAAGCAGACATTCTAAACCTACATGCAGCACTGCCATGTACTGAAGTATGCTCTGCCCCCAAAGAACCCAAACTCCACACATTTGCTCTCTCCGCTTCTTTCTTTTGAGCGTAGCCCCTAATGAAATATTTTGCAAAGGAAGGATGTGGCATTAACCCATCGGTGCATGGATTAATGACCAACTCAGTATTAACACAGCTTCAAAATGTTCTTCCCAATACTGGACCAGTATTGAGGACCCGGATTGTTGGGGGCAATATGCTGACTCTGTAAACCACTTAGAGAGGGCTGAAAACCCTAGGAAGCGGTATATAAGTCGAACTGCTATTGCTATTCCATCCTTCCGATATGGGTGAAACGAGGACCCAGACTGTGGGGGCGATATGCTGACTCTGTAAACCGCTTAGAGAGGGCTGAAAACCCTAGGAAGCGGTATATAAGTCTAACTGCTAACTAACTGCTATATTTTCCTCCCATTTCTAGCAACCCTTTCCCAACACCTAGTAGCAACGACAGGATACAGCGGTGACCCAGAAACCGGGGATGTTTTGGATGATGACGTTGCGTCGCTCCAGATGTGGCCGCCGCATGTGACTGAACTTGGCTTTGAGCTGGGCAAAGGCACGGTTGGCCTGCTGGTTGACAGCTTCCAGTTCCAGCTGCACAGCCTCCAGGGCTTCCAAGTACTGCTCGGTTTTGCGAGCGGGTTGCCGTTTCCCCCCCTCTTCCTCCTCTTCTTCCTCCTCCTCCTCCTCTTCCTCGTCGTCCTCCTCTTCCTCCCCCACCGAAATGACGGAGCACTCGTCCTCCGCCGCTTCGGCTGCTACCTCGGCCGCCCTGCGCCTCTCCTTGGCGTCCTTCCTCTTCCTCTTGGCCTCCCGGCCATCCTCGTAGTCGTCGCTCGGCCCGACGGCGGCGGCTTCCGCGTTCCTCCGCTTCGCCTTGGCGGGCTCCACGCCCCCCGCTGCGCTTCCTTGGTCCTCGTCGGAGGACGCCTCCCCGTCGCCCTTCGCCCGGCCGTGCCGAGCCCCCAAACTCTGCCCCGCCGAAGCGCTCCGCTCCCCGGCCGCGGGGCCGGTGGTTTCGCGCGCCCCCTGTTGGCCGGCCGTTTCCAGGCTCCTCGGTTTGGCGGAGGAGCTTCCGTGCGCCCCCTGCTGGTTGGGGGTTTCAAAGCTCCCGCCGCCCCAAGCCGTCATTTCGGCCAGCGCTTGGGCTGCCTCCGTCTCCTTCTGCAGTTGACAAACCGGGTCTAAGCGCCGCTGCTTAGGGGACGGCGGGGCCCAGTCCTCACCGCCCTCGCTCATGGTAATTCAACTCCGGCCCCAACGGCAGAACCAAACCCGAAAAGGGCGGGCAAAGAGCCGCGAGTCGGCCCAACCGTCGTCGGCGGCGCGGCAGGAGGAGAAGTCGGGTGGGGGAAGGGCGCCAGGGAAACGGCCTTTTCCAACCGCCTCAGCGCGAGAACCCTGCGCAGCTCCCTCTGATTGGTCGGCGGCGATCGAGGGCTGGCCAATGGGGGCAGGAGCTGCCTCGCTCATTTGGATGATCCCAACGCGGATTGGCTGGCCCCGGGAAGCAATAGAAGGGAAAGATACCGCCTTAGGTTAAAACCAACCACCACCACCACCCCCCCCACGTGGGGAAAGTACGTTTGATAGGCCCGCGGTTTGCCAGACGTCGTTCCTTTTTCGCCGCCGGTGGCCTGCTTCCCCCTTTTACCGACCTTGTTTCGGTCGAGTCCGTCGCAGGAGAAGCCGTGACGCGGTTCGTTTCCCCCGGAGCGATCGTCTGAGCGGCGCATGCGCGGCGACATTTCGGAACGCTCTTCACCCCTTGGGGCATGCGCTCTGAGAGGCGAGTGCTGCTATCTGTCTAGCAGTGTTTCTCAACCTTGGCAACTTGAAGACGTCCGGACTTCAACTCCCAGAATTCCCCAGCCAGCGAATGCTGGCTGGGGAATCTCTGGGAGTTGAAGTCCGGACATCTTCAAGTTGCCTAGGTTGAGAAACACTGGTCTAGCATATGCCGAGTGGCTAAGCAGAGTTTGGACCGAGAGGTGGAGGGCCGCCTATACGCCGCCCTCCAAGATAGCAGGATGCGTCTGCAGAGATAGCAACGGCGGGTATTTTATCAGCCGGCGCCTCCTGGGTGTGGTGTGCTCACATGACTCCCCCAAAGAGATCATTGGGCGGGAGATTCAGAAACCATTTCGCCAGCAACGTGCATACATTAAAGCATTGACTACATTAAAGCATTAGCTATTAAAGCATTAACATTAAAGTGTTAACCACTGTATGATATGCGGATGGATGTCCCCTTTCATTGAGAAATGGGATAGGCAAATTCGTCTTCTTGTTTGCAACTGAACATCCAGAATCCGATAATAACGCCATCGGCATTGACAATAGTCTCACCAGTCAATTGCAAAAGGCAGCTTTACCTGGAACAGCCTACCTAAGGTGACCAGATTTTCAGATTGGTAAAGAGGGACACCATTGACCCGGAGGGGGGGGGGAGACAGGGGGCGGCTTGATTAAAAATTTTATATTTTGTCAAAAGGTCGCACAAGGCAATTACATGACCCCAGGACACTGAAAGCATCATAAATATGAATCTGTTGCCAAACATCAAAATTTGGATCACGTGACCATGAGGATGCTTCAACGGTCGCTAAGTGTGAAAAATGGTCGCTAAGTGTGAAAAATGGTCATCAGTCACTTTTTTCAATGCCATTGTAACTTTGGTCACTAAATGAACTGTTTGAAAGCTAAAGCTAGCTTGCATTATGCTAGCTTACATTTTCAAGAGAGAGAAGCTAAACTCCTTATTAGAATTGAAATAGAAATGAGTAGAGTAGAGTAGAGTAGAGTAGAATAGTTTATTAACCAAGTGTGATTGGACACACAAGGAATTTGTCTTCGGTGTACATAAAAAAAATAAAATAGAATACATTCATCAAGAATCATAAGCTACAACAATTAGTGATAGTCTCTCTCTCTCTCTCTCTCTCTCTCTCTCTCTCACTCACACACACACACACACACACACAAACACACACACAAACACACACATAGACACTCCTCCTCTGGATTCAATGGGACTTTTAGAAAATCCCTCCTCCTGTGCACACACTCCCTCTTTCTCTTTCGCTCTCTCTCTCTCTCCCCTTCTCTGGATTCAATGGGGTTTAGAAAATCCCCCCTCCTCTCTCTCTCTCTCTCTCTCTCTCTCTCTCTCTCTCTCTCCCTCTCTCCCTCCCTCCCTCCCTCCCTCCCTCCCTTCCTCCTCCTCCTCCTCCTCCTCCTCTGGATTCAATGCGATTTAGGAAATTCCCCCTCCTCACACACTTCTTCTCTCTGTCTCTCTCTCTCCCCTCCTCTGGATTCAATGGGGTTTAGGAAATCCCCCCTTCTCACACACTCCCTCTTTCTCTCTCTCTCTCTCTCTCTCTCCCCTCCTCTGGATTCAATGGGGTTTAGGAAATCCCCCCTCCTCACACACTCCTTCAGCCTCTTTCTCCCCTCTTTCTGGATTCGCTCTGACGTTTTTAAAATTACCTCTTCTGTAGAGACCAGGTTATCAGCCACGTGAGACACATGCTGTGTTTCTATCACATCATGCTTGTGGCATTCATTCTTTACTTCCCAGCTTCTTAGAAGTGTTCCCCTTTTTATCCCATTTTCACTTCGTTCTGCTAATTAACGTCTTCTGACGTCCCTTTTTTATAGAGCCTTGCTTTGTTTAATACAGGAGGTCCTCAATTTATGACCACACTGAAGCCCCAAATTTATGTTGAGAAATGACACATTCGTTAAGTGAGTTTTGCCCCATTTTGTGACTTTTCTTTCCAAATTTGCTAAGTGAATCACTGCAATTGTTAAATTAGTAACACCGTTGTTAAGTGAATCTGGATTTCCCGTTGACTTTGCTTGTCAGAAGGTTGCAAAGGGTGATCATGGGACCATTGGACACTGCAACTGTCATAAATGTGAGCCAGTTTCCAAGCATACGAAATTTGATCAGGTGATCATATGGATTCTGCAAGGTTCATAAATGTGAAAAATGATCATGACACATTTTTCAGTGCCGTTGTAACTATAAACAGTCATTAAACCAACTCTTGTAAATCAAGGACTACCTCAGTGGTGGGATTCAGCTGGTTTGCACCTATTCGGGAGAGCCGGTTGGTAACTTTCTAAGCAGTTCGGAGAACCGGTTGTTGGAAGAAATCTCATTTTGTTTTTTTCCACTCTACAGGGCTAACCCTGTAAGGAAGGCAGGAAGGAAACATTCTGGTGTTGTTTCTAGCCTAATCTTTATTGATCTGCTTACAGAAACTGCCTCTCCGGTTAACCCTTATTACATTGTCACAGCTAAGGCGAAGCGTCCATCAACGTGAGTGATGTTGAGTTGGCCACGCCCACCCAGTAACATGACCACCAAGCCCCACCTACTCTGCTGGTCATTAGGGCAGAGAACCGGTTGTTAAATTATTTGAATCCCACCACTGGACTACCTGTACAATATCACAGGTAGTCGCTGACTGCCTCATGCCTTAAATTGTGTTAGCAGATATGGTGGGGGGAAAAAAACCTTTTACTACTAATTCTTGCATTTACAATCATCACAGCATCCTGTGGTCATGTGATCACCATTAAAATGCTTTTCAACCGGCTTGTGACAAGCAGAGTTAATCGTTAAGGTAGAAATAAAATTGCAAGTCACAGCCATGATTTTTTGGGTTAGTAACTATGCTGCTTCACTTAATTTTTTTAAGGGGAAGTAAGGATGTAGGCCTATTACAGTGCTTTAATTTTCCATCTAGCGATCAGGCACTTAGCAAACGAGTCTTAATTGTAGTTGCTATGCAACATATAAGAACCACCTGTAATCCAGACCAGGAGAACTAAGTGGGGACTATTTGGGCAATTTACCATTTACCAAAAAAAGCATAATTTAAAAAAAGAAACATGTCCAGCCAGGAAAAAAAAAACATATTAAAAAAATGCCCAAGAAAAAAAAATCAACAAGGTCTTTGCAAACATCTTGACACTCGATCTGGGAGAATATCCAGGTTTTCAGAGACTTGTGAACCATTTAAAGCAGCAGTCCCCAACCTTTCCAGCTCTATGGACTGGCGGTTTTGTGCATGTGTGCGCCAGAAATTCAGCTTCACGTGCTTGCATGCTCACCCGCCGCCTGCACCGCCCGGTTCCCAACACAACCTGGCTCAGCAACGGGCTGTGGCCTGGGGATTGGTGACCTCTGATTTAAGGGTGGAGGAAATTGTTCCCGAACAGATGAATTGCAATAGGAAAAAAACAAAACACATTTGCCTTCATTTGTGAGAAAAGACAAAAGAGCCGAGGTGGCGCGGTGGTTAAATGCAGCACTGCAGGCTACTTCAGCTGACTGCAGTTCTGCAGTTCGGCTGTTCAAATCTCACCGGCTCAGGGTTGACTCAGCCTTCCATCCTTCCGAGGTGGGTAAAATGAGGACCCGGATTGTTGTTGGGGGCAACATGCTGACTCTGTAAACCGCTTAGAGAGGGCTGAAAGCCCTATGAAGCGGTATATAAGTCTAACTGCTATTGCTAACTGCTAAGACATACTTCCTTGATTTGTAATATGACATTTAACTGAAGGGACCAGAGCATGCACACACTGTGCAATCATACTGGATGAGCAAAAACAATTGGAGATAGGTGCTACTTTGAGTAACCTAATCCTATGCCACAATAGGCTTTCTAGGTGATGATCAGCATCTTGAAATGCACTCAATTGAAGCCAACGTAACGTATATAACTTGGTTCTGAAAGTTGCCCGTTGTAGTAAATAATACCGTAGATAGATTCAGGAAAAGAATGATAATTAGAAAATGCAACAAACCATAATTTCAACTTGTGCCATCTCCAGCAAGGTGGTCATTAGAAACAGAAGAGCTTTCCTTAGCTGTTCATCTTTGATGGATCATAATCTGAAATCACAGCCAACATAAAGTCCAATGGAGAACCCAGGTCACCAACCATCATCATAAATTCTACAAGAAGCAGCCAGAATTTGCTCTACTGCTGCATAAGAATAGGATGACCTACAGGCTGACAATAGACCATTTCCTATCACTGAGTTGTTATCCATTTTTAAATTTCATGGCATGAAATTGATTGCCTTCATTGGCAATCCTATTATTGCCTTTGTACCCAAGTCATTGCCAGGCACCTGGTTTCCAATATAATGATGGTAAATTCGAACAGTTTTTATACATCCGATTGATGCTTTTGCAAGAATAAGGAAGAAAACGCTACTTTAATAAAAGGTGACTCATGGGCTGAGAGTGAGATAAAGGCAATGTCATGGGGATGTGGTAGAAATAAAAGGTTGCCTGGCTATGTTTTGGTTGAAGTGAGGTACAAATAAAGGCTAGGCAAAATTAAAAACTATTTCCCCAATGCTGTCCTCCTTGTTTCCTCATGCTGAATATAATTGCAAGCTAAAGTATTTCGAGGCATGATGAAAACTGCACATTGAAATTAGATAATTTCTTGTTTCTGACTTGTGGCATACTTACAGAAATGGCTAGCTGCCAATGGCACAGAATTCTCTGCATTTGCTTATTGAAGCTTTTATAGGTGTAATGGAATGTGTGTATGACCTTGGGAGACAAGAAGAAGATATGCTACCTAAGAAACAACAAGAGAGGCAGGACCCCTCCCAGTGGATTAACAATCGGAGGAAGAACCTTAGGAAGGACCTGCCCTAATTGTTCAGGCTGTTACAGTGGCAACAAGAAGTCTGCACCTTCAGACTTGTGAGATTCTGTCAATGTAGTCTTACAATAAAGTAGATATTGTTCATCTAGTCTTGGATTATGTCTGGTTCACCCAGGCAGGCTGACAATATGCCCAGCTGAGCTGGGACAGTCATCCTAGGGGAACCTTGCCCACTCCGTCTCACATTTACCAGCCATCAGCTGAGCTGCAGGGAATGCAATATATTTGTTAGGGCAGCTAAAGAAAGCTATAGTTTCCCTTCCGCAACTCTAAAGGAGATCATTGAAAGAGAAGATGTGAACCTTACTCTCTCCCCAAGTTTTCAGAATATGTGAATAGGAGAAAACAGTCTAGCGTGTGAAGGTAAATATGCAATGCGGGTATATTTTAGCTGCACTGAACATCTGCATCCACTTGTGCTGCTTCTAAAGGGATCCATAAGATTCATTGTATTTGCTTAACGATGCAATTCCAAAGTGGATCAATATTAAGGAAATGACAAAATATAAAAACAGGATGATCCGTACTACCCTTTCTAAACCAACCAGCACAGCAAAACAAATTTCTTAAGTGTGTATTAAAACGCTGGAAAAGGCATTCATATAGAATTGGTCAAGACTGAGGGTTTGGTTCTGCCTTCCTAACAACTAAAGTGGAGTAATCAAGAAAGGAATTTGTTTGGGCAACAGAGTCCACAAGATGGCAATATGAGCCCAGGCTGCTGAAGCAGCTCATTTCATAGTATTGTAAAGGTTAGCCAAAATGTTTCCTGGGTTATCTCCACTGTGTTGGAAATGCGGAAGAAGGGATGGCACATTCTACCATATTTGGTGGTCTTGTACTGAGGCCACGAAATACTGGAGAAGGATTCAAAAATGGCTAAAAGAGGTTACCAGGGCAAGCATGGAATGGAAACCCGAGAATTTATTATTAAGCATAAAACCAGAAAACATGAGTAAATCAATATGGCGTTTGAGCCTACATATAATTGTGGCCGCAAGAATAACTTATGCACAATTTTGGAAATCTACTACCATACCGTCGGAAGATGCCATAATTAAAAAGATCTATGAATGTGCAGAAATGGACAGAATGACGGGTTGGCTGAGGGACAAAGGAGAAACGGAACATTATCTTAGCTGGAACCAGTGGTATATGTGGGTGACAAGGAGAACAGCAGGGACTTAAAATCGGGGAAAGTCAAACAGCAGTTGTCAACAATGGGAACTAAAAGTGAACGTGGGTACTGTAATAGATCCCTGAATTTTGTAACGAGAAGATGCGGCTTAGAGACTAAACAATGAGGAAGGGGAAAAAAAAGTTGGGCTGTGAATGACTGTCACAGCGGGGTGGTGGGGGTGGTGTATGTTTAAAATTGTATTTGTACTTGTATGTTTTGCTCTTAAAAAAATGTATAACCAATAAAGATTACTTAAAAAAAAAAAAACTTTTGAAGCAATTGCACCTGTTGAGAAGGTCACTTCGTTGGGACTCATTGTAGAGGGGCAAGGGAGACTGTGGAAATGAAAAGCAGTTGACCAGATTCAATACGCTGTTTCTGTTTCCTCCAGAGAGCTCAGAATTTATTATGCTCATTCCCAAAGGATTTTTTTGAGATAATATATGAAGGGCACGGAGCATTCAAATCTGCTAAGTACAAATTATTAAACACCAAATAAGTATTATTTGAAACAAAACCTCTATATTAAAAGAGCCGAGGTGGTGGTGCAGTGGGTAGAGTGCAGTACTGCAGGCCACTTCCGCTGACTGCTAGTTCAGCAGTTCAGCGGTTCAAATCTCACCTGCTCAGGGTTGACTCATCCTTCCGAGGTGGATAAAATGAGGACCCAGATTGTGGGGGAGATATGCTGACTCTGTAAACCGCTTAGAGAGGGCTGAAAGCCCTATGAAGCGGTATATAAGTCTAACTGCTATTGCTATATGCTCTAGTCAGGTTGTAAGTATTCAACATATGGGGTTCGTATTGAAATCTGTATAATTTTAGCCATTTTAAATGTTTTGAAAGGCAGTATTTTTCGTTATTAAGACACTACCAATAGAATGGCTTGAAAATGAGCAAAAGCCAAGCTGCTGGTATTCTGTTTGTGACATTTTGTCTAACGTAACACGTAATGTAAACCCATGGAATATTAAGAAAGAACCCAAAACGTATTGTTTCATTTCTTCTCAGAATCATTGGTGTTCTTTAAGCTATGTTTTGGGGCAAGGCAAAAAAATTGCAAAATAGCTGCTGAAGCAAAAAAAAGGTTTTTACTACAAAGCCAAAATCTATTAGGGAATTCAGTACTATTGATCTGTTTTTGAACCCTGAAGAAGCAACATGTAGGAAATTATGATTGGAGCCAAGGTGGCGCAGTGGTTAGAGTGCTGTACTGCAGGCTACTTCAGCTGACTGCTAGTTCGGCAGTTCGGCTGTTCAAATCTCACTGGCTCAAGGTTGACGCAGCCTTCCATCCTTCCGAGGTGGGTAAAATGAGGACCCGGATTGTTGTTGGGGGCAATATGCTGACTCTGTAAACCGCTTAGAGAGGGCTGAAAGCCCTATGAAGCGGTATATAAGTCTAACTGCTATTGCTATTGCTAATTGAGGAGAGGTTGAAGTGGCATATGTTCAGTCTTCGGTCCTGTTGCTTCCTCAAGCACTGCTCTGCTAACTGCTCCTAGATGGAATAAGTTAGACAAAACGGTGCCAAAGCAGTTGAGGGTATTATGTATTTACATATTATGTATTTTGCATTTTGTATTGATGGTTCTCAAAATTTGAACTTGGGGCCCATTTGTTCAAAGGACTGAGGATTACTGTTCAATCTCTCTGCCTTCCAAAAATCTAGACAGGTAGTCCTCAATTTACAACTTTTCGTGTATCACCATTTTGCACACTTTTGATGATTACAGCATCCCCATGGTCATGTGATCAAAAGTCAGAGGCTTGGCAACCCGCTTATATTTATGACAATTCCAATGTCCCTTTTTGTGACCTTCTGACAAGCAAAGTCAATGGGGAAGCCAGATACACTCAACGGTGTTACTGGTTTGTACGGTGATTTGCTGAATCAGTGTGGCGAGAAAGGTTGTATAACAGAGCGAAACTCATTGAACAACTGTCTTAGCAACAGAAATGTTGGGCTCAATTGTGGTCATAAGTTGAGGACTACCGGTACTTTGCAAAACTACCTTGCTATACCTTTACAAAGTCTCAAATGTTAACCACATTACTAAAGGCCTTATCTGAAAATTGAGCTTTTTTTAAAAAAATTGCTAAGCAACCTTGAATATTTATCTTTGTTGGCGAAAATATTTTTTCAGTGACCACAATTTTACCCATAGTTTGATGAAAAATTAAATTATATTTGTATAAAATATAACAGCAAATCAGATATCGATCCACTCATTTAGTCCTTTTCATTTCAGGCAGGATATCACATTTTTTTTTCCAAACAACATTTGTACACAATATGTGAAAATATTATTATTAGGTGGAAATTCTGTACTGTCATCATACTTGCTTCCTGGTTTCCTGTGCCCCCCCCCCTTTCTTTTTTAAATAAATGCCAATATTGGTTGGTTAGCTTTAGCTTACCACTACTGTTATTCCCAGTGTATATTCTCTCAACGTGCTGTTTTTCAAGCAGAAAAATATATCCCTCATTGCTTTGGAGAAAATGAGGAAAGATGGAGGGCAGCGCCGTTAGGTGGATGCTAGAACAAATGCAGGTAGTCCAAAATGTTTAACTCTTGAAGCAGAAAGCCTTAATGGCACACCCTCCATGGTGAACAGCACCACTTGAGATACCTACTTAATTTGTCTCACAGTAGTATCAAGCATTTATTCCTGGCCTGGGAGTATGTAAGAATCCTAGAACCCTTTCTTATCCTTTTCATGTTGGGTTCCCTTAAGACAGTGGTCTCCAACCTTGGCAACTTTAAGACCTGTGGACTTCAACTCCCAGAGTTCCTCAGCCAGCTTTGCAAAGCTGGCTGAGCAACTCTGGGAGTTGAAGTCCACAGGTCTTAAAGTTGCCAAGGTTGGAGACCACTGCACTAAAGAGCTTGTATTTCTTCAACTCTGAGAGTTGAAGTCCACAAGTCTTAAAGTTGCCAAGGTTGGAGACCACTGCACTAAAGAGCTTGTATTTCTTCAACTCTGAGAGTTGAAGTCCACAAGTCTTAAAGCTGCCAAGGTTGGAGACCACTGCCTTAAGCCAATCAAAACTTTCGTTGTGGTTTCCTGTGTTAATTAAACCAGATTGATCACCATAGCACCACTAGGAAACTAGGAGCCGATTTGCCAGGACCAGATGTGGAACTTTCAAGGTTTTCCAGAATGCTCATGGTGTGAGGGGCTAGGGGAAAATAGCATGTAAAGTCAGTAGATTCAAGGTACGGTATCTGGGCCATGTTCAATGTAAGGTGACTACTCCCTTCCCTCGTTTAATAGCAGGTTCAGAAGACTAAAAAAAAGTCTTGAGAAGAAAAATATACTTGAATGGGTTAAAGAATAGTGTGCAAAGGAGAATTGCCTTTAGTGAAGTGTAGCATGTGAGGAAAAAGTCTTCGGGGTGACCTACATGAAGCAAATTAACTCTGGTTACTCGGAGAAAAACAGCAATCTTTTTACTTGCTTTTTACAAATTCCCCTTTGGAGAGCATTGGAAGCAGTGGGCTTCCTGGCTAATTGCATTGCCGGCAGTGCCGAGGTGGCGCAGTGGTTAAGAGTGCAGCACTGCAGGCTACTTCAGCTGACTGCAATTCTGTAGTTCGGCTGTTCAAATCTCACCGGCTCAAGGTTGACTCAGCCTTCCATCCTTCTGAGGTGGGTAAAATGAGGACCCGGATTGTTGTTGGGGGCAATACGCTGACTCTGTAAACCGCTTAGAGAGGGCTGAAAGCCCTATGAAGCGGTATATAAGTCTAACTGCTATTGCTAATTGGTCCTTGTCAGTTCAGATCATTTGAAGTTTACCGTCAAGCGATCCCTGAAATCATTCTGAATGCATCCAGAATTATAATCTTTTCTAATTGCGATTATCCCAATATACACATATCAATAAATACAGATGGCATTTCTATATTTTGCTATTAAGTTTTAACAATAAATAAATAAATAACATGAATAAGTGCCCAGGGGGCACGAGGAACAGGACAGGAAAAACTATACAGATCACAGCCTGATGTACTGAGGATTCTGTACAGGCCTCAGTGGAAATACCTGCTTTTCTTACGATGAACGGCATTCCCTAGATTGTGCTTCCACCGCACCTTTCTCATTATTACCTTTTACAGGTAGTCCTTGACTTGTGACCACAATTGAGCCCAAATTTTTAATTGCTAAACAAGACTTTGCTAAGTGAGCTTGGCCTAGTTTATGACCTTTCTTGCTTATAGTTGTTAAGTGAATCACAGCAGTTGTTAAGTTAGTAGTAACATGGTTGTAAAGTGAATCTGGCTCCCCGTTGACTTTGCTTGGCAGAAGGTTGCAAAAGGGATCACATTAGATTAGATTAGATTTAATGAATTTATAGGCCACCCAATCCCGAAGGACTCCGGGCGGCTTACAACAAATACATTTTAAAAAGTAAAAAAATGAGGAAACACAGATTTAAAAAAAACCACATCATACACCCAGTCTAATCGGGGCTGGACCTCAGTCATGAGTTCAACAGCCCGAGGCCTGCCGGAATAGCCAGGTTTTGATAGCCTTTCGGAAGGCCATGAGAGTGGGTAGGGTCCGGATTTCTGGTGGTAGTTCGTTCCATAGGGTCAGAGCAGCTACAGAGAAGGCCCTCCCCCGGGGAGCCGCCAGCCGACATTGCCTGGCTGACGGCACCCGGAGAAGGCCCACCCGGTGCGATCTTAAGTGCCCCGGGACACTTCAACTGTCATAAATATGAACCAGTTGCCAAGTGTCTGAATTTTGATTGCGTGGCCCCAGGGATGCTGCAATGGTCATAACTGCGAAAATCGTTCGTATATCACTTTTTCAACGTCGTCGTATCGTCACTGAATGAATGGTTGTAAGTTGAGGACTACCTGTGTTAGGAGTTCAACGTTAGACTCCCAAACACCTGGGCCTGCTATTACAAAGGGTTGACCAAGGTAGCAGATACCATGTTACGCTGTGTCATTTCCTGGGCTTGCCTACTGCCTTTTAGGTGGGCAGAGGGCTTTGGATGATAGGTTTACATGCCAAACCCCGTTAATGTTTTCATGTGGCATGGAAGAATATGCCATTTTTTTTATTTGACGTTAGGCAAGAAATCTGGGGACAGCCCTTGTCTCCCCACCCTTAGTCTAAGGCCGCATCGTACTAAGCTACACTCCTCATTGTGTAGCTCTGAAGTTAAAAACAAAGGTACACAAACTTTTTCAGGCTGTGGTGTCAGAGAAAAATTTGATGTAGTTTAATATCAGTTAAACACAATTCATATGAGTACTTTCAATATATGTAATAACTTTCCCCTTATATCACATGAATTTTTTTTTTTTGGAAAAGCTCTGTATGCTGAAGGCTTTGTGGAATTACATGCAGATCTGGAGCCACACTAGTTGTGTACTCCTTGCATAAATATGGTGGGCATATGGTGGGCATTTCCTTGTCACCTCAACACAGAGCAGCAGTTGGCAATGTTTTTAGTGCTGTGGGGGGGAGATTTATAATATTGATAATATACTATCATAATGACATAGTAGAAGTGGTTGCTTTCTCACAATCTCAATTGGATTCTGGGTGCTTCCACATAAGGATCTTGTGTAGTTCGGCAGGTTCATATGTGTGTGATCCATGCCAGCAGCTGGATTTAATAACATACCAATTTTATTTTTGCTTCAGCTGCGGTTTTCTCTGAAACAGCAGTAAAACCAATCCCTCCAATGTTGTAGCTCTATGGAGCTTGTGGGAGCTTGTCTCTCCAGTTCCTGAGGACTTTCGGGGAGAAAGATGGTGTGAAGCCCATCACGTTCCTTCCCTTCTCCCAGGAACTGTTTACGTTTCTTTGCATATGAACAAACAAATATCACATAAAATAAAAACAGGAATGGGGGTGGGTGGGTGAAAGACATTTTAAAAACCTTTGCATTTGCATAGTGTGCACGTAAGGGCATTTGTGTTTCTCCAGGACCTCCAATAAGTAATTCAGGGGCGGGCAGTGATTTCTTATCCCTTTGCTCTCATTTTTTGCAAGTCCAGTACAAAAAAGCAGGGATTGTGGAACATCTTGGAAGTGAAAAGAATGGCAGTGTGGAAGTCCTCATGGATATTATTATTTTTTAATTTTTAAAAACGGGTTTAGTGGGCTTCAAAGGTAGTCAAAGTGAAGTGAGATAAAAGATCCTCAATATGAAACAGCAGAGCAGGTTTTTTTCCCAGGAACGGAATCTGGCAGCAGATCTAGGGATGAGACATCTTTCCTACTAGGCATGCTAAAAAGCTTTTCAGCCCCGATTGTGCTGGTGACCTTACAGAATTTGATTTAATTAGTTGGAATGTTAACATAATGGAGCACATTTTAATTCTAGTTTCAGAATTGGAAGTAAGTAGAGTATGCTTCCTCTGTGACAGAAGAGACCAAAAAAAGCATGTTATGTGAAATAAGTTTGTCCTTTCAGAACTTATAGATTTGCTGTGTCTATTCTAATTTTTGAGGTAAAATGTATTGATTTAGTTATTAAATTTATATGCCATCCAAAACGTTCTAATGTGTAGAGCAGGACTTCATTATGATTTTCATCTGTAAAATAACTTACCTAGAAAAATCTATACATATTAAAGATGGGCAGCCAGACCTCTGGAGACCCCGAAAAGCTTTCCTTCTAACTCTTAATCTAAATTATGTCTCTCCTTCCAAACAGGCACATAATTAAAGTTATCAGACTTTTTAAAGCAGGACGTTGGGCCAAAATGGATTTCAAAGAACAAGCGAAGCTTTTAGAAAAATCTATCTTTACAATGCACCTCACTGGGCAGTCATTCCCATGTTTAAGCTGCAGAGGCTGGGTTCACACATCATATTGTTTCTAAACCGATCCAGTCCAACCACATAATGGTTAGTGTGATGCGAGAATCAGTCTCAAAGAGATATGAAGGGAAATGGTTGTAACTGCCAAGGTGCAAAGAGGTTTGTCAAAACTGCTGTTACTCAGCAGTAAGAATAGAGGAATAGAACAACTTTTGGGCATATTTTGACAGATCATGAAGTGAATCAACAGAGGCCCATGTTGCTTGGCCTATTAAATAGTGGAACTCACCTTGCTAGGTCTCTTAACCTGAAATGGTTACAATTTTTTTTAATGTAATTGTGCTGATTTTTTCTTTTCTTTTTTTTATGAAATAAGAGAACTAAAATCTTCCCTGTGATAATTTTGTCATCCAAACCAAGAGTCTAGATATAAGATGAGGGGAAGATAGCAGAGATGCCTCCTCTTCTACCAGTGTACATCCATGCAAATATCATTAATATAATTTGATACATATATTTGTGCCCTAACACTGAAAGCAGATGTGCAGGTTAGTAGTGACAATACTTTTTTTTTGAATTAAAACATGTCTCAGACTGCAAAATACAGTTCAGAATTCATTTTAGATCTGTCAACTTGTCAATACTTACTAGTGGGCAGAATTGTACAGGTAAAATTAGAGGAAATGTTGTGTGTATATAACTTAGAGCAGGGGGTACTCAACTCATACAAATATTCATTCTGTCTGTAAATGATACTTTTTCAACAAAGTCAGCACTACAAAACTTCACATTTTTTTCTACCTTGCTCCACTCTTGGAAAATATATTCTGTGTGTATACAGAGGTCGAGATTACAATCCTAACTTTCATGCCTTCTTTGTTGACAATGGTGGCAATACATTTCTAGAAACAACACAAGGTATTTTTGTTCCCCCCAGGATCAAATCAACAAGGACCTTCAATCTGGGGGACATGGGACATTAATCCTTCCCTCATGGTATCACCTCGCTTTCTGCCTCTTAGCTATAAAGAGTGAAAAGGATATTAAATATGTGTTCTTTCATGGTTTAAGGGGCTATTTTTATTAGAGAAC
Source organism: Thamnophis elegans (assembly GCF_009769535.1). Classification (NCBI taxonomy): domain Eukaryota; kingdom Metazoa; phylum Chordata; class Lepidosauria; order Squamata; family Natricidae; genus Thamnophis; species Thamnophis elegans. Next base: position 7,049,980 of record NC_045542.1, read on the forward strand.
TGGTGCTAGGTGGAAAGAAAACTCCTACTTCCACAACTGCCATTTAGATTAAAAGTAGATGTTAGGAACTTGGGTCATGAATTTCACATCTGGTTTTCTTTGTTTATATTTGGTCTTGCTTTTCATTAAAAAGAACCACCCAGGAATTTTGCATTTCATAGCATTTCATATGTATATTAAAAAAAATCAAACCCAAACCGAACAAGAAAATCCCCAGAAAAAAAGGGAAGTGGAAACAATTTTTGACACAAAAAGTGGTGGTGGTGGGGTAGGATCAGTCTGAATCCTTATCCCAAATCTCAATTTCCACCCACAGAATTACACCCCCAACCCACTATCCCAAGCTGTCCCATCGGAAAGAAATTCAGAAGCATACATTTCAGGGGACACACATCCGTCTGTCCTGTGCCCCCCCACCCAGCCCTCCCTCCCTTGCTGTAGTCTCAATTTCTTTATTCATTTCCCCCTTTAAAAAAAAAAAACAACAACAACTTTGTTCATGTCTCTTTCCAGAAGAAGCATTCTGGAAATAATCTGTTCATTTGCCATATTTTTTTTCAAATATGGTTCTCCATGGGGTGGCCGTAATGCTGGCCAGTGATTAAGGCCATACTGTGGTGGCAAGACCGGAGGAGGGTTAAGACGAACAGTCTTCTTCAGTGGCAAAAGTAAACATCAGAGTCCTTTGGAGGGAAAAAAAGGTGGGGGGAAACCCCAATCTCTGCACTAAATTCATCTGGTTCTTCCCCATATCCTGCCCCCAATCCCAGGCTCTGACTCTTCCATCTCCTGAACTAATATTCCCCCCCAGTTCTTTCCCTGACATGTAGCCCTCTTCAAGCGTCCCATTTGCCTTTCTCACACAATGCCGGCAACGATGCCTCTTTTCCAGGAATCATTCTCCAACATTTCCTTCCCCCTAAATCTTTTCTCCCAGCCCATGCCTCCCAATCCCATCCCATAAGGAGCACTCCATTGCAAACGGTAACCATGTCCATGTCAGCGGGATCAAACTCTATGGCTAGGAATTGGTCAGGTTGAATTTGGAGAGTTCCTGCTTCAGAAAACGCAACAACAGGGCAGGTGGGTCATATAACTAAGTATGAACTCAAACATAGTTTCTCCGGTTCCAAACCCCAAACTCTATTCATATTTTGGGATGAAGAGAATCAGGAAATTAGATTCTATCTTTTCACTGCCCTTGCTAAAAATTAGGGGTAACATTTTCTCTCCCAGTTGTGTAACCAGTACACTCATATTTTCTTTTACAAGCTGTCTACCTGCCTCCCCACATTTTCCTAGGTCTGATTTCCATTGTAGGGTTTAGAACTAGGGTGCCTTTCCTAACTCAATAGACACCCTGTCCTCTTTCTATCAATAATCCAAAGACCAATAACTTGTCTGCTGAAATAATCCTGAAATATGGGACACTGGATTTGGGCAGGTTAGCATCTTACTTAAACTGTAAACATCTCCCAACAGGTGCAGAAAATGCTGTCGTATGTGGCATGGATAGGATTTACTGATGTTTCACATGTTTTGAATGTTTGCAAGTAGGAAGGGGAGGGGCTACAGAAATACATAAACCTCGTTTGTTGCCTTTCATCTTAGCAGAGAGAATATGTACTATGAAGCTGACGTCAATGAAACTGACATCAGGCCTTATGATTTCCACGCAGCCACCCTACATTCATCTGCAGCCTTGAATGCATTCTGCTTTGCCTATCGATATATCGTTTCCCACTCTTAAGGGAAAGGTTTCTTCTCCCCCACCACCGCTACAGGCCTCTCCCCACCAAATGCTTCTCCTGCATCTTCTTCCTTGCATTGTTCCAGAGTGACAGGGTCTACGGGGGTCTTGGATTGGTTGCTGCCATGGCAACTGAGGTGGAGTTTCCAAAGCTCCCTGGTTACTGCTTCTGACAGACGAAGAGCTAAGTCAAGGCTAACTCAAGGCTCGCTCCATGGCTTCCCCTCGAACAATTCTTCTCTGCTGCTGCCTCCTTTCCTCCACACCCTCTCTCGGCCCGTTCCTCCATAGCCCCACAAATTCTGAGATCACGTGGAATTTGTTTCATTGATGGAGTTACTGGATCAGAAAATTAATCTCCCTTAAAAGCACATTCCATCAATAGGGACCCCTTTTCATTGTCACCCTTTAGCTCCAAACAAAAACCACTGAGTGCAAACTATTTCTGCTCCAGTAAAGTGGAATAGTTTTGGCTTCGCTCTGGGAGACCAAACCCCAAATATCTAACTCTGGCCTACTTTCAATGCAATGATGGGCATTAAGAAGCTAGGGATAGAGTTTTATAGGGACAGTCTTAAATGATTTGATAGAGTTTGGGGATTATAAAACCAGGAAAGCATAGAATTATTTTTTTTCACCTCTTCTGAGAACTGATGGGAATACTACTAGTGACCAAATACTGTTTGGCGTATGGCTCTGGATTTACCCCAGAGGAACACAGACCAGAATCCAGCTCTGGTTCTCATAGCAGCTAATGGATGGTTTCGAGAATTGCCCTTAGACAAACAGAGAGATCGGAGTGTTTGTGATACAAGGACTCTGGGAGACAGTGACCCGTTGCAGGGGAAGAAAAACCTCATGTGACATATAAGGAAAAAGAAAAACAAATCCAGTTGGCGTGCGTGTGTGTGTGGGGGGGGGTGCATTCTAGCCAACCTTTTAGCATTCCTTACATCACACAGTAAGGCTCTCTGGGCAATTCAGGCTCTGTCCTCCAGCAGGGAATGTGGGCAATCAAGCCTTTCTTGAGGTCTTTGTTGAGTAGAAAGCAAACTATAGGATTGACAGCAGCTTGGGCAAAGCTCATCCAAACAGCTGTGGAGAGGTAGCGATGGGGGATGCTACAGGCTTTGACAAATACCCTCCAATAGCAGGCCACAATGTAGGGTGACCAGAGCACCAAGAAGAGCAAAGTGATGACGTAGAACATCCTGCCTAGCTTCTTCTCAGCCTTGAATTCTTCCATGCCCAGCAATCGCCGGTTGGCAGCGTGGGCGTTCTGCCGTATGCCCAACAATGTCGGAGGCATAGGGCCACGGCCAAAACCAGCAATCCAGTTGGCTGCAGCTTGCCCAGTGGCTCCAGGTCCATGGAACGTCCAGTTCTGGCTGATAGCTGGAACCATTTGGACAGGCTTCATCTTGCGATGGCGGTACTCAAAGAGCAGCAGCTTTATATAAACCACGTGAGTGGCAAAGATCAGCACGGCTAGCATCAGCATGAAGCCCAGGGTGTCGTTGGCTTTGAAGTAACGGTGCTCAAAGATGCACTGGTCTTCCTCGCGGATGAACTTGTAGGTCCCAACATCGAAGACAGGCGGGAAGGCCATCGCCACTGACAAAGTCCACACCATGCAGATGACAGCGATGCACGTCCAGAAAGTCATGCGCTTGGCATAGAAGCGGTGGTGAGCCACAGCCATATAGCGAGTGACGCTGATGCAGAAGAGGAGGAAGGCAGCATGGAAACAGAAGAGAACAGCCATGAAGGCCACAATCTTGCAGCTCAGTACGCTGTAGGTCCAAGCAGAGCCGTGGCGGATCGAGACGAGAACAAAAGGGAAGCAGACAGCTGAGCGGATCACATCCGCCAGGCACAGATCCAGCAGGAAGTAATAGGGGGCCTTGTGGAGGCCGCGCTCTTTCAACACCAGCAGCGAGAGAGACAGGTTCCCCGCTAGACTCACACAGATGATGAAGCCCAGGAGTAGCAGCTTGGCGTAAGTGGAAGCTGCACTGGGTGCTGAGCCATGGCCCTCTTCAGTCTCATTGGCACTGGCCATCTTTAGGCCGGGGAAGAAAAGGGGGAACCTGGGTCAGCGGCAGTGTGCCTGGTGATGGCCCATGTCCCCGGTACTAAAGGGAGGCATTGTCTGTAAGGGAAAAAGTAGGGAGAAAAATACAGAGAAGAAAGAATTAATCAGTTGTCATAGACATACAATAACTTTTACTCACCATGCGGAAAGCAAATCCCTAAGATTTTTTTTATTCTGGAATAATCAACATCTCACTATTCAAATGAAAGATGACTCAGTCTTTATAGGAAAAATCGGGGGTGGGTGGGTTGTGGATTGGGGTGTTTTTTTTAAAAAGAAAAAGATAGCAATAGCAGTTAGCAATATCAGTTAGACTTATATACCGCTTCATAGGGCTTTCAGCCCTCTCTAAGCGGTTTACAGAGTCCGCATATCGCCCCCACAGTCTGGGTCCTCATTTCACCCACCTCGGAAGGATGGAAGGCTGAGTCAACCTTGAGGCGGTGAGATTAGAACCGCTGAGTTGCAGATAACAGTCAGCTGAAGTGGCCTGCAGGACTGCACCCTAACCACTGCGCCACCTCGGCTCTTATGCGGATGATGAAAATATCTGCACAAATTAATATTAAAGTGATCTCCAGGACATTTTCATGTTCTGAAGATTTGTAAAGTTGCAGGGTGTTTGAGAGCTTGGTCGGGGTTTGCGGGGAGGGGAGACCCTGGTACCAGATGCAACTAGCAACACCGAAATGCTATTTCTGGCCTGTGGAGGACTCAGTCAGTTGTGCCACCCTGAACATCGTGAATTTTCTTACACACACACACACACACACACACACACACTCCGTTTCTCTCTCTCTCCCCCCCCTCCTCTCTCTCACACACACTCACTCCTGCCCTAAAAGCTTTTTATACATAATATTCTCCTTTAATCTCACAATACTGCAATTAAATTTAAAAGAGACAATTTATTAAGCCGTGATGTCATTAATCATAGTTCATTGCATGTCATAAACTATGCGATCCTCCACAACTCTAATTTATAAACTGTATTTTATCAATTGAATTCCTGGATTCATGTCCAGTTAATCCATAAACACTTCTTTTTCAAAACAAGCCATGGCTTAGTAATATGTGAATGCAGTCATTGATTGGCTTAGTAGGATTTTACATATAACGCAGAGGTGGGTTCCCACCAGTTCGCACCTATTTGGTGGAACCGGTTTGTCAAATCTACCGAACCCGTTAGAAGAGGTTCCACCAGTGGACCCGGAAAGCAGGCCACACCTACAGAAGAGGTTCCAAAATTTTTTGAAACCCACCACTGGTCCTTGGATAGGATTATTCTACACTATCATGCTCCTATTTATAACACTCAGTGCCTCTGTGAAAGGTAAGGATGACTACTGCGTTTGTGGTGCAATCAGAACATTGCGTGTGTTGAAGTTGTTTTAACGCAAACCAAAGATGCCTTTTAAAAAACAAGTTGACATCATATTCTTATGCATGCCGGTGCTGTGTGTGAGGTAATTTAAGCTGGTTCTGACAAGTGTCGTCGGCATCTTCATATCCGGTCACATGGGTGGCAAGCCACTCCCATCCGGTCACATGGGCGGCAAGCCACTCCCACAAAGGAGGCCACACCCACAGAGTAGGTTCGAACAATTTTTGAAACCCACCACTGATATAACGATAACTTTATAAACTGGTTCCTCACTGATCAGGGAACCTCCCTTGTCAGCTGCAGTTTCTTATTCTATAGAAGAAGAATTTCATCCATTCACTGTCACTTTAAGTCAGTATTGGGAACGAACGAACGTTTATAAACGTTTATAAATGTTTATAAAATGAGAAGGATTGTTTCTATCCTGGAAGTATTTTGCATTAGAATTCCTCTGAGATTGATCAATATTTTTTCCCCCACAAGACCTCATTTCCAAACTTTCCAAAAAAGTCAAACAGTCTTCAAAACTAGCCACTAAGATAGGCCTGGTACAGATGCAAACGACAAGAAGACTGAGAAGATCTAGGATTTATCCACTCCACACATAAAGTTACATCAAAAACAAACTAATAGTTAGGGGAGAAGGGAGATAAGGCGCAGTCAGAATTCTCAGAAGCCATAACTTCTAAACTGGTGTGGAATAAATATCTGTTTGTCATTCTGGAGTACATGGTTTTTGGGACATGTAGTTAAAACTGTAGACACCAGTCAGAGGTGGGTTCCTACCAGTTCGCACCTATTAGGTAGAACCGGTTCGTCAAATCTACCCGACCGGTTAGAAGAGGTTCCACCAGTGGATCCAGAAAGCAGGCCACACCTACAGAAGAGGTTCCAAAAATTTTTGAAACCCACCACTGCTAAAGGGTTAGGGGTGCAAGGATCTTGTAACTTGACAGCTTTAAGACTTGCATGCTTCAATACCAGAGTTTCTGAATAGCTACTTGGACCGACCTAAGTACTAATTCTTAATTTCATATCCAGTCACATGGGTGGCAAGCCACTCCCATCTGGTCACACGGGTGGCAAGCCACTCCCACAAAGGAGGCCACACCCACAGAGTAGGTTCGAACAATTTTTGAAACCCACCACTGACACCAGTTTCCTTGGGTTTCCCATTCTGCCAAGCTGCTTCATATATTTTGAACTGCATGGAGTCATCGGAAACATAGAAGAGAGGTGTTTATGTATTCAGATCTGTCTGGGAAATAGTTAAATCTTTATAAATGCAAAACTAGGAGTTAATATATGTTACAATTATTGGGCAAAATTCCCAATTTGGGGATGAAGACAATTAAAAGCAATGCCATTAGTCAGTAGCAACAGTTTATAATTCTGAGTTTTTCCAAATTCAAAACTTTTTTTCATTCACAGCAGCTCATTTTTATTAACTCTGTGGGAATTAGTACCACTATAAATAAGTAAGCACAAATGGACATGTTTACAGATTTTTCCCCTCTGCAATGTGGGAATTGCTCAGTTCCTTGGCCAGCGTTAGATGATTAGGCAGATCTGTTAAGAGGAAGACAGAAATCTACCTTATATTGAGTCAGATCGTTCATCCAGCATTAATGTATTAGATTTAAATGGTCTGTTATAGTAATTGGCAATACGTCAGACAGGTGCCTTTTCCTACCAGTAGAATGATACAATTTGTACTTTGGTCTATGGAAGGGATTTTATCAGGAACTGCATATCTATGAAGATTTTATTTATTTCCTGAAATGCCTTTTCTTAAGCAATTCTGAATGAAAATCAAAGGCCAAATCCCTGTTCATAGTTGGTCACTCCAGAATAGGAAATGTAAATGTAGTACTGTAAGAAACAAATTAAATATTTATCTTCCTGTGAATCTTAAATGTCTACTAATACACGAGGCTTCCTTTTACATGAGCGATGTATAATTTAATAGTTGGCAGTCTTGATGTTGAGGCTACCCTTGAAAAATCAGTAGGGCCAGGACAAAAGCTGACATTTGTCTTATTTCATTTCCATTTAAATTATGTCTGTGTTTGCTCATTTGTATCTCCCCCCCCCTCTCTCATTAAGACACATGCAAAAGAATTTGATGACTTTTCTAATGCAAATTTGAAACCATCCAATTATTATAAAGGGCCAGATCAGTCTCTAAAGGATCAGTAATCAGTGAGATGGATGGTTGCCTTTTATAAAATGCTTCTTACATAGTCATAGGTATGTACATAGTAACAAAATCATCACAATGCCCACAAGTGGAAAAATCAGGAGTCAGGTGACACTTGTTCCAACTAACACCTTATATTAAAAGACCCAAGTTTATGTTTTTAATAAAAAAAAAAAGTGTTAGTTGAAAAGGTGTTACTAGACTCTTTCTGGTGTTTTGCTATCATACATTCTTCCTACAAAGCAAAGCAATTATTGACTGAAAATGCCTGAAATTAGGCCGGGATATAATTTTTAAGACAAGCTACTATGCAGTTTAATTCTAAAAGGGCATCACATTTTGTTCTTCTTCGCTCATTGTTTATTTTTCCATCTCCCTCTTCAAACCTCAGTCTTGTCATGTCCTCTAATGGCATTTGAACTGCACTGTCTCTAGTACATAAGAGACATATTTATTTATTTATTTGGGCAGGATGGGGGTGGAGATGACAATAGATAGAAAGAACTGTGATTTCCCCCACACTTTATTTACTTTGCTGGTAAATGGAAAATATGAGGACAGGTGGCCTTCGTTAGTCACACTCAAGACTAGCAACCACAGGTAACAAAATTATAGCAATAGCAATAGCAGTTAGACTTATATACCGCTTCATAGGGCTTTCAGCCCCCTCTAAGCGGTTTACAGAGTCAGCATATCGCCTCCAACAACAATCCGGGTCCTCATTTTACCCACCTCGGAAGGATGGAAGGCTGAGTCAACCCTGAGCCGGTGAGATTTGAACAGCCGAACTGCAGAACTGCAGTCAGCTGAAGTAGCCTGCAGTGCTGCATTTAACCACTGCGCCACCTCGGCTCTATTGTTATCTATTATGGATAACAAGATCTTGAAAAAACATACTTTGTGCATGCCCATCTGCTATTTTGTGTGCAAAGTAAGAAGCCAGCCCTAAACCACAGATGCAGGAAAATATTTAATATGCATATCAAGTTCTGGCCTCTAATGAAACCATGGATAACAAGGGTCACCAATGTGTCTCCCTGGGTATTAAATTAAATTAAATATATATTTATTTATTTGGCTTTCCAGAGGTTTGTTAAAACTTGCCTTTTCCCCACGAGTTAATGCCAGGATGTTAGGGGAGATTACTACTGGTAGTCCTTGATTTACAACAGTTGGCTTAGTGACCGTTCAAAATTACAATGGCACTGAAAAAAGTGATTTATGAACATTTTTCACACTTACGACCATTGTAGCATCCCCATGGTCACGTGATTTACATTCAGATGCTTGACTACTGACTCATAGTTATAGCAATAGCAATAGCAGTTAGACTTATATACCGCTTCATAGAGCTTTCAGCCCTCTCTAAGCGGTTTACAGAGTCAGCATATTGCCCCCAACAACAATCCGGGTCCTCATTTTACCCACCTCGGAAGGATGGAAGGCTGAGTCAACCTTGAGCTGGTGAGATTTGAACAGCCGAACTGCAGAACTGCAGTCAGCTGAAGTAGCCTGCAGTGCTGCACTCTAACCACTGCGCCACCTTGGCTCTCTGACGGTTGCAATGCCCAGGGTCATGTGTTCCCCTTTTTTGAGCAAAATCAATGGGGAAATCAGATTCACTTAGCAACCCATGTTACTAATTTAACAACTGCAGTGATTCACTTAACAACCGTGGCAAGAAAAATAATAAAATGGGGCAAAACCCATTTAACAAATTTCTCACTTATAAATGTTGGGCTCAATTGAACTTGTAAATTGAGAACTATCTGCATGTGTGTCTCATAAAGCATTATATAGTGCCCCCCCCTTGTATGAATTACACTTCTTATATAATACTCACCACCCAAATTATATATTCAAGTGGCTATATAGATTTAATAAATAAATAATCAAATAAATATCAGATTAACAGAATAGTTGTGAGCAATTGAAAAACACAGAATTCTTATGAAAACATTTCTATTAAAATTTCTTGGCAGTTCAAATAATAATGCCTGCCCACCTCTGTGCTGTTCTATTATTATATACATCATGGAGATGAGCAATGTTATATAGAATGAAGAAAAAAATTAGAAGTACTAAGCAGGATCAAATCAAACATGTGGGAAAAGGAAGAAAATTAAATGTTATTTGGACTAGCACTTACTATATTCTACCATATATTTCTATTTTTCCAAGCAAACCTTGTTTTCTCTTTATCCATGCATTACTTTAGAGGTTGCTTTTTATTCTTTAAACATTTCAGCTTTTTTAAGGGTCTCATCAGTTCTATACAGCTATAATGTCCTCAGTCTTCCTAGTCCTCTCAAAAATCCATTCTTTTTCCTGCATTTATTTATATGATTTTCATTTATTTTTGGTATATAATTAAACCCTCTCAACGTACCTCTTCAGTTACTAAAGACTCACTTCTGTATTCAGTTCAAAATCATACAGCATTCATTCATTCTTGATCCTATCTTGTTTACCATATATGCAATTTAAGTATCCCATTACTATTTTAATGTTTTTCCTTTTACAATATACCAAACTAAGTAGAGGTTTCTTTTATCTGACCGTTTTCTTGCTTGTGACTCTTCCTCCTGTTTCTCAAGGTTATTTCCTTCTGCCTATTACATCAACTAAAGAAACACATCATTTTCTTACTTTCTTCGATGCTGAATAATTTACTATTTATTCTCATGTAGACTTCACTTCCATCACAGTCTATTAATTACATTCTGCAACCAACCTTCAAAATTTAAGCCTGTTCACCTTATGTTATACTTCCTGTAAATCAACAATCTTGTGTTGTCAGCTCCACCCCCTACACATATAATTAACTTTCTCATATTCTTGTATTTCTCAAACACTTGAAGTACAAAAATGTGATCTGCACATTTTATGCCTAGGATCAGAATGCATTGCACTTACCAAATTTTGTTCACTATCTCCTTGTGCCATTTCAACTGGAACTGTGTCAAATGCATTTCTCAAGAACGTTCAATGAATAATCTCCCTTTAGCTATTGCATTCAGTCCTAAAGTTTTGCATTTCCCTTGATATAAGGAAAGAATAATGGCATTCTGCCAATAGTCAGATACAGATCCAATATTGGCATCTATGAAATAAGACATGAAGCCATTTAACAAATCATTGATATTTTAACATTGCTCCAGCAGCGTTACCATTTTCCAACGATTTTTCAGCATTTATGACCTTTCATAATTTTTTGTGGATTGTAATTTTAAAGGATTTATTTCAATTACCGTACATGCTTCAACATAGCACTGTTTTTCCCCCCATACAAACCTCTAAAATACTTCTTTCAGTATCCCCTCAATTCAGTTTCATCCTCAATAATCGCATACTTTTACGATGAAGTGGAGAGTCAGTTTGATATAGTGAAAAATACTGGTATAAAAACCAGAAGACCAGGCCACCCTCAGTCATCAAAGCTGACAGGCTGAGTTTGAGCTGTTCACTCTCACCCCACCCCCCCACCCCGATTTTTGTTGTAGAGAACCTAGGAGCCAAGAGTATTAGGTATGTTTGCTGCCTTGAGTTCAGTGCTGGGTTTCAAAATTTTTTGGAACCTACTCTGTGGGTGTGGCCTCCTTTATAGGAGTGGCTTGCTGGTCACGTGACCTGGTGGGAGTGGCTTGCCGGCCATGTGTTTTCTTTCTCTCTCTCTCTCTCTCTCTTTCCTTCCTTTTGTCTCTCTGTCCCTTTTTTCTTTCATCTCTCTCTCACTCTTTTTCTTTCTTTCTTTCTTTCTTTCTTTCTTCTTTCTTTCTTTCTTCCTTTCTTTCTCTGTCTGTCTGTCTGTCTGTCTGTGTGGCAGTGGTGGGTTTCAAAAAATTTTGGAACCTACTCTGTGGGTGTGGCCTCCTTTGTGGGAGTGGCTTGCTGGTCACGTGACCTGGTGGGAGTGGCTTGCCGGCCATGTGTTCTCTCTCTCTCTCTCTCTCCCTCTCTTTCCTTCCTTTTGTCTCTCTGTCCCTTTTTTCTTTCATCTCTCTCTCACTTTTTCTTTCTTTCTTTCTTCCTTACTTTCTCTCTCTCTCTCTCTCTCTCTCTCTCTCTCTCTCTGTGTGTGTGTGTGGGGGGACAGTGGTGGGTTTCAAAAACTTTTGGAATCTCTTCTGTAGGTGTGGCCTGCTTTCCGGGTCCACTGGTGGTACCTCTTCTAACCGGTTCGGTAGATTTGACGAACCGGTTCTACCGAATAGGTGCGAACTGGTAGGAACCCACCTCTGCTTGAGTTAGACATAAAAAGTGTGATATAATAATAATCATCACCATCCATCAATTGAACAAAATCATTGTCTGTCAACTGCAGCAAAATCACCACCCATCAATTGCAAAAGGCAGCTTTATTTGTAACAGCTTCCATCCAGGAGCAATGATAACTTTAACACTATTAAATACCTGCCTATCCCAGGGCCTTAGGAAGGACTCAATAGAATAGATGGATAGAAATGCCAAGCCCAATCTAAGCATCCGGCTGACTATGTGATGAACCATAATAATAATTCTGTTTACTCTACTGGAAGCTTCTTGTGTAGACTTTTTAATTCATCTCAAAATAATTTTATTTCCATCAAAATGGGTGATTTTCTCTACTTTTCTTTAATTAAATTCATTGTTCCTGGGTATGGCTGGACACATTCTTTGCAACTATCAGTACCCTTTTCCAACTTTGTTATACAATATTTTGTAGAGCCCCTTGTCGAGTGAGATGAGCTGCATATAAATTTAATAAATAGACATTTTTCTCCTCTAATTCTTTCTAATTAATCATGATCTCACATGCATTTTTTCTCATCCATAGATTATTTTAGTTCATTCTACCATTCTTTTCAATATTTCACATTAGTGTAACTCCATAAATTTCTGTGGAATTTCATAGCATAATTAATTTCAGAAAACTTCCACATAAATTTTCCTTTTCACTATTTTTCATTTATGTATTCTTTCATTTAGTTATTGAGCAAATGTATATAACTGCCTAACAAATACACAGTGACTTAAGGCAGTGTTCAGCATTAAAAATCCAGTTAAAATATTTACCTATTACACAAATTTATATAGTCAATGGTTATTGTAACGATTGTAATTAAACTGTATTGTATTGTAATGTAATCGTTCATATTGTAAGGATATTAATCCGATTTCTTTTTTTATGTTGTACACTCCCTATAATTGCCTAACTTTGCCTTTTCTTTCATTTCTTTCCTTTTCTTTCATATTCACTTTGTTTCCTGAAAACATTCTTCATATATCAAATCCACATCCAGAGTTTGTCATTTTGTTTGTATCTTCCATTAATTCTCTTCACTTTTGATTGTAAACAAGTAAATCAATCATGCTTTGCCATTCGTTCCTTTATCATTCATACAAAATAGACTTTCTTTGCCAAACAGGTACTAAAATTTAACATTTAGTACCTATTTTTCATTCTTTAATTTCATTCATTTTCTTTTCCATTGGCTCCTCTTTCATTTAAAACCACAATTTCCCATGTGCCAGTGAATACTGACTTCCACCAATATCTTCATTCTTTCATTCAACTTTCTCCTAATAGTTTTTAGTAAGATAAAGTGGATGAGGTTACCAATCTTAGTCATACCAATATCACATGCAGCATCCCCTGTCAATAGTATTAGTTAGTTTGGGCGTATTTTGTCGTGACCCGACAAAAGGGAGAACGACAAAACCGCACCCGACTAAACCGCGTCGCTAAAACCGCGACGTCATCAGAGCAGCGACAACACCGCGGAGACAACACCGCAGAGACAGAAGGGAGCTTTACAACAGCGTGTCAGCAGAAGGCCAATTTAACTTAAGGTAAGGGTTAGGTTTAGGGTTAGGTTTAGGGTTAGGTTTAGGGTTAGGTTTAGGGTTAGGTTTAGGGTTAGGTTTAAGGTTAGATTTAGGGTTAGGTTTAGGATTAGGTTTAGCGTTACGTTTAGGGTTAGGTTTAGGGTTAGGTTTAGGGTTAGGGTTAGTTTTACAGTGCGCTTCTGTCGCCGCGCTGTTATTGGCGCATTCAGCACTCATTCGTCGGAGCGCTTTAGAACACGCGGTTTTGTCACCGCGGTTTTGTCGGGCGCGGTTTTGTTGTTCGCCCCTTTGTCGGTGAACCGTATTTTGTCCATTATGAAACAAGCCCAGCCAAACTGCAGTTTGAGCTCAAGCGTGTGCATGTTCTTGTATGCAACCTAGGATCTCCAATTTGGGAATATCTCCCAGGCTAACATATAATTGCTCATGTCCCAGCAAGTGGGAGATTTGTGCATGTTCTGACATACTCAGGATATCAGTCATTAACTCCTTACTTATGTGGTGCCATAAAAAGCAAGCCTCTGGATAGTGGGTGTTGCATAAATGTACCAGTAGTCCCCCTCATTTATGAAGATAAATTTTTAATTCAATTTTCATTATGAATGAGTGTGACTTTTATAAGATAATCTACTACTATTCAAGTCACTGATCCATCTTCTTCTTTTCCTAGTAGGCAGTTTTTAGAGTAATGATATTTATCATCATGTGGTAGTTTTTCCCCCCACATTGGATTTGGTACTGGACTCTTCCACATATATATTCAACCATTGAGAAAAACTACCTCTCCAGATACTTGAGAGCATTCCTAAGACTCACAATAAGCGACCACAGTGAAAGCCTAGATAAAGAGAGGAAGGGGGAAGCAGTCCCTTACTATAAGGACATCTGCCATTCTTTATTCTGGCACATCCCAAGACTATCTTGCTATTCCTTTTGTCAGTGAGATATACTTTGATAAGTAGCTTATTAAAACCACAAATTAATCATCAAAGCACTTAGTAAGCAACAAGCTTGAAGTTTATGTTATGGCGAGGGTTCTAATCAAGTCAGTGGTGGGATTCAAATAATTTAACAACCGGTTCCCTACCCTAATGACCATTTGGGTAGGCGTGGCTCGGTGGTCATGTGACTGGGTGGGCATGGCCAACTCAAGGTCACTCAGGTTGATGGGCGCTTGGCCTTAGCTGTTGCAATGTAATCAGGGTTAACCGGAGAGGCAGTTTCTGTAAGCAGGTCAATAAAGATTAGGCTAGAAACAACATCAGAATATTTCTTTCCTGCCTTCCTTACAGGATTAGCCCTGTAAAGTGGGGAAAAAACAAAAGGAGATTTCTTCCAACAATTGGTTCTCTGAACTACTTAGAAGGTTACCAACCGGTTCTCCCAAATAGGTGCGAACTGGCTGAATCCCACCACTGAATCATGTTCTCTAAAAGGAACCCCATTTAGCTGACCCCCTGGTAACCAGTGGGGTAGGACTGGAGCTGATAACCTACAGAGGTATTTTCTTCCTCTCTACACTCTTAAACTTGCCTTTAACTATTTTCGGTTTATAAACTTCTGATCCTTTAAAATGCTAACGCTGAAATCATAAATGGGTAAAGTTTTTAAAGACATACAGGTAGTCCTCGACTTATAACAGCTCATTTTGTGACTGTTTGAAGTTACAACAATAATGAAAAAAAGTAACTTATGATGATTTTTCACACTTATGACCACTGCAGCATCCCCATAGCCTCGTGATCAAAATCCAGATGCTTGGCAACTGACTCATATTTATGACGGTTGTAGTGTCCCTGGGGTCATGTGATCCCCTTTTGCAACCTTCTAACAAGCAAAGTCAATGGGGAAACCAGATTCACTTAACATCCAAGTTACTAACTTAACTATTGCAGTGATTCACTTAGCAACTGTGGCAAGAAAAGTTGTAAAGTGGGCCAAAATTCACTTAACAATGGTCTCGCTTGACGGTTCATCGACAAAAGCACGCCCGACTAAACCGCAGTGACAAAACCGCGAGTTCTGAACCGCGCCGACAAATGAGCGCTGAATCGCGCCGACAACAGCGCACCGACAGAAGGGCGCTGTAAACGTAAACCTAACCCTAACACTAACGCTAACCCTAAATGTAACGCTAACCCTAAACCTAACCCTTATCTTAACTTAAATCGCCCTTCTGCCGGCGCGCTGTTGTAAATTGCCCTTCTGTCGATGCGCTGTTGTCGACGTGCTGTTGTCAGCGCTTTGGTGATGTTGCAGTTTTAGCGACACGGTTTTGTCGGCGCGCTTTTGTCGGGTCACGTCACTTAACAACAGAAATTTTGGGCTCAATTGTGGTCATAAGTTGAGGACTACCTCTACCATTTTACCTTTCCAAAAATATTACAAAAAATGTCTGAAATAAGGCCTTTTGCCAAGTAAAGTCAACTGTACCCCTATTTGGCTCACCACAGATCTGTACCATGTTTAAACAGGTATGTGAACTATGCCTTTCATATTTAGCACATACTGTTACAAATACTGTACCCATGAAAAACATTATATGAGACAAGTAAAATAATATTTGGGCAATAGCTTGACCATATATCTTGTATTCTTTTTATAGCAATAGCAATAGCAGTTAGACTTATATACCGCTTCATAGGGCTTTCAGCCCTCTCTAAGCGGTTTACAGAGTCAGCATATTGCCTCCAACAACAATCCGGGTCCTCATTTTACCCACCTCGGAAGGATGGAAGGCTGAGTCAACCTTGAGCCGGTAAGATTTGAACCGCCGAACTGCAGAACTGCAGTCAGCTGAAGTAGCCTGCAGTGCTGCATTTAACCACTGCGCCACCTCGGCTCTTTTTATGGAGCTCCAGTTGGAATGATACTTAGGATTTCTGAAATAATACATTGAAAAGGCTGACACTGTAGCCTCTTAAACTTTCCAGTCATTTCATTGCCATTCTTGGCAATGTCTTTCCCAAATAATTCTTTCTTTAGCCCGCATTCTTTAACAATAAATTCAGTTAAAAACTTGTATATTTAGAGACTGAGCCACAATAAATAAAACAGTGGTTTATTGTTGTTGTGGCCCAGCAGGAGCCGTTGGAGCTGCCACCAGACTCCGACAGCGAGGGGCCCTATGAGTCGGCCCTGGAGGATGTGGAGGATCCTGGACAGGGTTCCGACTCCGAGCAGGGCGCAGAGAGACTGGTTGGCCACCAGGTGGCGCCTGAGCCGTGGATCAGTGGGGAGGAGACAAGGGAGAGTGATCCAGAAACCAACAGTGAGTTGTTCCGGGATGCACACCGTCGAAGAGCTACTCGGCATCAAGAACAACTACATAATTACAGGAGGTAATTACGCTCAGCTGATGGTCATTAGGCTCCTCTCCAGACTATAAAACAGACTGCTTGGGCCACGCCCTTCTTGCAGAAGTCAACGCTTTGACTAAAGAGAAACAAACTTGGCAGGCTGGATTGCTGCCAGAGTTTGTCTGAATTGTTGCCAAGGTTTGTCGGCTTTGCTTCCAAGGTCCTTATCTGTTTGTTTACTTGGCTTTCAGCCACCAAGAGTCTGGTCTTGTTATTAAAGGACATTCTCATTAAGCGTGTCTCGGCTTTCGTTACTGGACGGAGGAGGGGGTCAGAACAATTGTATATCGTATCTAATGGAGGACACACATATTAGGCGGAAGTACACAACTATAATGTATTAAATGACATCTAAAAATGAGAGGTTAGCATGAATTCCTTCCTGAGGATATTAAGTCAAATCTGCCTAGTTTAGGACCCACACTCCATTAGTTACCTTGCAAGGAAGATAACTTATTGACAAGGAAGATAAATTATTGAGAGGCTTCAAGCAATGCTCCTGTACCCATAATGGCGAACCTATGGTATGCGTGCCAGAGGTGGCACGCAGCACCCTCTTTGTGGGCACGTGAGACGTTGCCCCAGTTCAGCTCTGCCATGCATGCTGGCCAGCTGGTTTTGGGGTCTCTGCTGCGCATGCGCAGGGGGCGGTGTGTGTGCAGGGGGCCACATAGGTGCGTGCGGGAGGGGCACGTGCGGGGGGTATGGGTCAAGTGCACGGGGGGGCCACATGGGCATGCAAGGGCCGCATGAGCATATGTGTGGGCTGCACATGCATTTCATTTGGGGGGGTTCAGGTGCGCGCTTTGAGCTCTCGGTCGGAAAACGTTAAGTCATCGCTGTCGTATACCTTCTGAATAAAACATGCAAAGGGCTATGGGGCCACCCAGGAAACTAGCTCAGCATCCTCTACACGGTGGTAGGGAATCCTAATCTGTAATCCCAGGTTTTACAAAGGAATTCTGCATCCTTATAACAACATGTACGTGTAACCTTTTTTACAGGGCTGGGTTCCTGCCAGTTCTAACCTCTTCTATAGAAGAGGTTCCACAAATCTACAGTGCTGTTTCGAACCGGTTCCAGATCCCTTCCCCCCACCCATCCGCACATCATCAAGATGAAGAGCGAATTCTGGGAGTTGAAGTCCACAAGTCTTAAAGCTGTCAGGTTTGAACACCCCTGAGGTTTTTTTTTCTCTAAAGGGTTAGGGGTGCAAGGCTCTTGTAACTTGACAGCTTTAAGACTTGCACACTTCAGTGCCAGAGTTCCTGAGCCAACATGACTGGAGGAGGAATTCTGGGAGTTGAAGTCCACAAGTCTTAAAGCTGTCAAGTTTGAACACCCCTGGGGTTTTTTTTTCTAAAGGGTTAGGGGTGCAAAAGGGTCTTGTAACTTGACAGCTTTAAGACTTGCGTGCTTCAAATGCCAGAGTTTCTGAGCCAATATTTTTGGTTGCTAAGCAAGAGCATTGTTAAGTGAGTTTCACCACATTTTACAAGTTGGCCACGCCTACCCAGTCACATGGCTGGCAAGCCACTCCCACCCAGTCACATGGCCGGCGAGCCACTCCCACAAAGCAGGCCACACCTACAGAAGAGGTTCTAAAAAATTTTTGAAGCGCACCACTGCTTTTTTCATACACTCCAGATTGATTGATTGATATTTCATACCACCCATCTCCCTTGGATGCATGGATTGTGTGTGGCCTGAGGCAAGATAGAAGGGAGGGTTCCACCTCCCATGAGGTCATCTACCCCCTTTGCTATTAGCAACACTCAGTAGATGACCTTGGACTGGAAGAAAAAGAACTTTTTTCAGGAGATTTTTTCTGTACTCTGTACATTCATATATCTAAGCTGAGTATGCCATTCCACCAGAGGTGGGTTCCTACCAGTTCGCACCAGTTCGGTAGAACCAGTTCGTCAAATCTACCGAATCGGTTAGAAGAGGTTCCACCAGTGGACCCGGAAAGCAGGTCACACCTACAGAAGAGGTTCCAAAAATTTTTGAAACCCACCACTGACACACACACACACACAGACTCACACAGAGAGAGAAAGAGAAAGAAAGGAAGAAAGAAATAAAGAAAAAAAGTGAGAGAGATGAAAGAAAAAAAAGGAAAAAGGGACAGATAGACAAAAGGAAGGAAGCAGAGAGAGAGAGAGAGAGAGAGAGAGAGAGAGAGAGAACACATGGCCAGCAAGCCACTCCCACCAGGTCACATGGCCGGCAAGCCACTCCCACAAAGGAGGCCACACCCACAGAGTAGGTTCGAAATTTTTTTGAAACCCACCACTGCATTCCACAACATTCCCACCTGCAAATATATGTTCAGTGTCCTGATCACAGAAGCAGAGAAAGGGTGAGTAAGCGTTCGCTGGAATTTGTAAAACAGATTGAGCTGTGTCATGCAGTTTCTTTGGACTGACTCATCTGCATGGATACCGAATTAGTCACACACCCACAAAAAAAAAAAACACTTCTTGCCCATCCTTGGCATCCACAGCAAAAGTATTGCACACACACATACATTGGGCTGTTTACAAGGCATCTGTGTATTACAACAGTAATTTTTAACTCTTTGGGATGCCTGTCATCTGATACCTCCCTACCAAGTGGCAAGGACAGCATTATGGCTGCCTTCTGCCTCCAGATTTCTAATCAGAAATATTGGAGCAAATGCAATGGGTTGATTCACACCTAGCATAAGGCGCTGTTTTACAACTGCTGTTTGTCCATCGTAATTTCCTGACTTGCAAATATGCTAAGACATAATGCAGGGATTGGGAATGTGGTCCCCACGGATGGGTATTAGGGTCGTAAGTTGTTAAGTCGGTCACTATGTAACTATGCATGATTTTTACACCATTTTTTTTGCGGTGGCTGTTAAGCAAGAGGCACAGATGTTAAACAAACTCATTTTCTTCCATGAATGTTTGTTTGGAAGAAACTTGCAAAAAAAAAAAAAAGAAGTCAAAAATCATGGTCATGTGATTACAGGATACTGCAAATGGCCATAAATGTGAAACTGGTTGCTAAGTGCACAAAATGCAACCACAGGGCCATAGGGAGTAGGGCAGTGCTGGGTTTCAAATTTTTTTGGAATCTACTCTGTGGGTGTGGGCTCCTTTGTGGGAGTGGCTTGCCGGCCATGTGACCTGGTGGGAGTGGCTTGCTGGCCATGTGTTCTCTCTCTCTCTCTCTCCTCTCTCTCTCGCTGTCCTTCCTTCCTTTTGTCTCTCTGTCCCTTTTTTCTTTTTTCTTTCATCTCTCTCTCACTCTTTTTCTTGTTTCCTTCCTTCCTTCCTTTCTCTCTCTCTCTGTGTCAGTCTGTCTCTGTGTGTTTCTGTGTGTGGCAGTGGTGGGTTTCAAAAAATTTTGGAAGCTCTTCTGTAGGTGTGGCCTGCTTTCCGGGTCCACTGGTGGAACCTCTTCTAACCGGTTCGGTAGATTTGACGAACCGGTTCTACCGAATAGGTGCGAACTGGTAGGAACCCACCTCTGGAATAGGGGTGCGATTGTCAGAACTCTGGAACTGTGTCATAAGTAATTCTGGGGGAAAGTGCATCATAACTTCAACTGGTCTCTTAAGCAACTGACTATTAAGCAAGGACTACCTGTATAGCAGCTGCAATTTCCCTAATAGTACCCACAATTAACCCCAGGCCTCTGTTCCAGATACCAGGCCCCATAGTAAAGACAGAGTGCTTCTGGGATGCCATTGGATTAAATTAGAAGAAAAATATGCTGCAGAAACTTTGTCTTACCCGTGGGCTAGGCCCGTGATGGCAAACCTATGGCATGCAGTGGCACACAGAGCCATCTCTCCAGGCATACCAGCCATCGCCCGTTGCTCTTCCAGATTCTAGTATGCACATGCGCGCTGGCCAGCTGGTCTTTACATGCACGGAGCACCAGAAATTGGAAGAGCTGCTGCCTGGTTTATATGAGCCGGAGCGCTGGAAACTGAAGAACAGTTCTCCGGTGTGCGCATGCACCCCGGGTAGCTGGTCTTCAAATGCGCATACGTGCCAGAAACCGAAGGACCAGGTGACCGGCACGCATGCACACACTGGAAACCAGAAGCTCAGCTTCCTGGAGCATGCATATGGGCCATGGAACAGCTCTTTGGGTTTCTGGTGCGCCTCCATGCGCATGTGCATGCTCCCGTTTCGGTGCCCAGAAGGTTCGCCAACACTGGCCTAGGCCAACCCAAGAAATGACTTAATGAGTATGAGACATAAGTATCCCCGTGAGCTAGGAGAAATGTAATTTTCCTACAAGTACCAAGCCCTCTGATATGTGAAAATCATAAATTAATGAGGATTGTGTTCTTATGTCACTTTGATATTAAGGGTCACCTATTCTTACTGCACTTTTCCCACCCTCAACCGCAAGTCTAATTTTCTGAGAAAAACTTAATTCTCTCAAGAGTCTGCATAATATAGCAATAGCAATAGCAGTTAGACTTATATACCGCTTCATAGGGCTTTCAGCCCTCTCTAAGCGGTTTACAGAGTCAGCATATCGCCCCCAACAATCCGGATCCTCATTCACCCACCTCGGAAGGATGGAAGGCTGAGTCAACCCTGAGCCGGTGAGATTTGAACCGCTGAACTGCTGATAGCAGTCAGCTGAAGTGGCCTGCAGTACTGCACTCTAACCACTGCGCCACCTCGGCTCTCGATATATACTGTAGCTGGGGATCAATAGCAATAGCAATAGCAGTTAGACTTATATACCGCTTCATAGGGCTTTCAGCCCTCTCTAAGTGGTTTACAGAGTCAGCATATTGCCCCCAACAACAATCCGGGTCCTCATTTTACCCACTTCGGAAGGATGGAAGACTGAGTCAACCCTGAGCCGGTGAGATTTGAACAGCCGAACTGAAGAACTGCAGATCCAACCCAACTCATTTGTTGCTGTACATCCTGTACAACAGCGTTGGGGCATTCTGAAAATTGATGCATGGGGGATTGCATTTCTACTATGTTTAATAAATGAGGAGATTTTTAAAAATGCATCTTCAAAATATTGCTAATGTGCTAATATTGCTATTAGGTTAAGTAACAGAGGGGAGAGGTGCATATCGAGGGGCAGCCTGGATAAATATACATAAAAAAAACACTAGGACACAACTTCCTTTTCCTTTTCCTGTTCAGAATTTCAGTTGCCGTCAGCTATTTTACAAGGAAGACATCCACTACGAGAGTTAAACATTAGTCAACAGTTAATATAAGCTATTGCTGGAGATACTATGACATTTGAGAATAATGAAGAAAATGCAGAACAGCTTCCAGTTATTTGTAACAGTGGGAAGATGAGAACTTTCTTAAGAATATTTATCAGTCTATAACAGCATCCTTATTTTTCACCTGAAATCCACTTTGTTTCAGGAGCTGAAGAAGTAACAGCTGTTTGACTTGGAAGAGTGCACAGGAGGGACTTCTCCAAAATTCATGGGCTGAGACAAATAAAGTCAAAAAAAGCTTAATACATCAAGTGGAAGAATTCCTGTTTCCAAGACAGGAAAACCCCATCAACTGCCCAATATACAATAAGGTGTAAAACCTGCCCTCACACACAAAGTGTGGGGGGGAACACCTAGTGCAATTCTTCTAACGGCACAGAAAACCTGTCTGGAAAAAGTAAAAGGAAACGAAAGGGTGGGAAGTAGAATTTTGTTCAAAAGCAAAACGATTGGAGATAAATTCTACAGTCAGTTCAGCTTAACAAAGAAATATAATAAGGTAACTTGCTTATGGGAAAGCTTAGGTTATTCATTCCTTGTCATTCAGTTAAATGCAAATAGTCCTCAAATTCAGCTTAACAAACAAATATAATAAGGACATCAGGAAAGCTGTTAAAACCTGGCTATTCCGGCAGGCCTGGGGCTGTTGACCTCATTGTTGAGGTCCAGCCCCGATTAGAACGAATGCATGTGATTTTGTGATTTTAAATCTATTCCTTTTCTTATTTTTTTTTCTTCCTCTTCTTCTTTTTTGTAAGCCGCCCGGAGTCCTTCGGGATTGGCAGCATATAAATTTTAATAATAAATAAATAAATAAGGTAACTTGCTTATGGGAAGCTTAAGTTATTCATTCCTTGTCATTCAGTTAAATGCGAATAGTCCTCAAGATAGTACAGGAAATATATATATAGGCGGCCAACAGCTATATAGACCACATTTTAGCCTACAGAGAACCATGCCTCTTAAAACAGAAGTTCTTAAGTGTCCTTGTGGTCTTAGTGTCCCTTCATTCTGAGCAATGCTCCCTTCCATGATACATTATTGGAAATCTCACCTGTACTATAATGCTAGGTATTACCTGATAAATATAGGACCAGCAACTTTTGAAGTCACTTTGAGTTGTCAATACTTGCCTTGGCCCAGTATAGTTTCCTCTCTAGCTACTATTGCTATTCACCTGCATTTTGTTCCCTTCTCTAAGTGCTATTCACCATTATCCTATTAACAAATAGGACCTTCCTGTGTAGGTACAGGAGAGTTGAGATTAGAATTGCTATAGTTAGAATTGTTTTCCAGAAGGAAAACGGTATTTCCCTTATTCTCTTTGTAAGTCTGCATATCGGTTTGGAAAAGGGTTGAACTGTGTTTGAGACAAGCCATTCCTGGGACCAGCACAAATGTTTTCATCATCACCATTTTAAGGGTAGAAATAACATGAGTTCCTCACCATCTAAAAAGGCAGGGTGGGCAGAAATTCTGCTGAGAAGGGAAAGAGGGAAGGATAAGATAGAAAGCAGGAGAAAATAGACTCATTGGTGGAATTACTACCTTCAGGGTATTGTTCTAGAACAGTGGTAGTCAACCTGGTCCCTACTGCCCACTTGTGGGCGTTCCAGCTTTCATGGTGGGCGGTAGGGATTTTGTCCGATACTGAAGCACTTTCCTTTTTTTAATTTAATTGGCTCCCTTACTTTATAAATCACCATTGCTGTGGAACCGGTGGACGATTAGAAAATTTTACTACTAACAGAGATACAAAAGTGGGCGGTAGGTATAAAAAGGTTGACTACCCCTGTTCTAGAACATTATTTCTCCACTGCATCAACTTTAAAATGTGTGGACCTCAACTCCCAGAATTCCTCAACCTGCATCCTGGGGAATTCTGGGAGCTGAAGTCCACACATCTTAAAAGTTGATGAGATGAAGAAATATTGACAAACTATGGGAAATCAGTAAAGACGATCAAAAATTTCAACCTCTTTCATGCTGCCTCCCAGTAACCTGACACTTCTCAAGAGGAGAAGAAAAGGTAGAAGATTCAGCTTGGGCTTGAACAAGGCTTCCCTTATTTCCATCAACAGCCTTATCGACACCCTTGATAGTTTTTTAGCTTGCTGATCAGAAAGAAAAATTAACTTTGTAAGGGACTTTCTAAATGGGATAACATCTTTAGTAAACTCATTCATTCCCTAACCGTCAAAATAGCCCCTAATCTGAAGTGTGCAGATACATAAAGATCTATTTACATGAAGGCATTTTTACCTGTGTGGCAAAGATCCATTACAAATTTCAGCAGTTTTACACAATGTATGATCTATGATTCCTTGTTCCATCGTTTTCTCACAAATCCACCCCAAACACATTCTTGCTGATGTTCACTGCTCAAGGCTATTTTCTATAGCAGTCTCCCCCATCTTGGTACTCGGAAGATGTCTTGGGACTACAATAATAATCCACAACCATAATGAGCAAAGGCTGGGCTGGCAGCCCCAAGATAGCTGGAGAACATCAAGCTGGCAAAGGTCTTTTTCTATGTCGCACAGCGTTTTGCTAGCATCTGAACAGTATTCCGGTTGGGCTTTTTCCCCCTTGTTCAGATTCTCTATCCTATTGTCCCATATCAAACTGTTTCAGCCAGCTATGCCTACTAAAAGGGGCATTTGGTTTAAACTAGGCTTTCTCCTGTCCTGTTACATGTAGCTTGGTTCACTTACTTCTGAAGGAAATTAAGTTTAAGTTTAAGTTTTATTTTATTTATATGCCGCCCTATTCCCTGAAAGGGACTCAGGGCGGCAAACAACTTAAACGGGAAGGGGAAATATACAAGTACAAAATAAACATATTAAAATGACCAACAACCACACCTGTCGAGAGGGGAGGGGAGCTCATCAACCCCAGGCCTTCCGACACAGGGAAATTGTCTGTTTGTGATCCATTGGTTTGAATTGCACAGGTTGATCTAACAGGGACATGTAATTAGTAATTTAATAAATTTATACACCGCCCAATCCCGTAGGACTCCGGGCGGCTTACAAATACAAGAGTAAAATAAAAAATAAAATATAGGGAAAAACAAAAAGAGATTTAAAAACAACACACCATGCACTCAAACCTAGATGGGGGCTGGACTTCATTCGTGGGTCAACAGCCCCAGGCCTGCCGGAACAGCCAGGTTTTAGTGGCTTTTCGGAAGGCCGAGAGAGTGGGAAGGGTCCGGATCTCTGCAGGCAGATCGTTCCACAGGTGATAATTCTGACTTGCAATGATGAACCTTTCCCCAACCTGACAGTTTCCAGGCTGCAGTAGGGGATCCTCCAAACCTATGGTCATCAGTTAGCTTGACAAAAGGACAAATTTACATGGATTTGGGGGACATAAGAACATAATCAGTGCCTGCTGGATATTGGACCAACTAGTCCAGAAATCTGCCCTGACAGCAGTCATCCAACTCCATACAGAACTCCCAATAGTGTCTCTACATCAGAGATAATCACACTGCCATTAATAGCTATTAATTCCCCCAACTTCCCAGAATTGGTCCAAACCTGTTTTGAAACCAGTCAGCGCCGCCTCTCATAATAGTGAATTCCAAAATTCAATTGCATGTTGTGTTAAAATCTGTTTCTGTCCTGATACTTCCAGGATTCCAGGTGACCTCTGTTTCTAATACTTTAGGAAGGGGAAAATAACAATTTCTTGTCCAATTAATTCACAACTATGCATAATTCTTTACACTACAAGCCTATCCTTTCTCCTTGCTAAACTAGAAAACCTCAAACATCACAACTCTTCTTCATAGGGGGAAAAAAAGGATATAGCTCTACTATATCCTTTTTGAGCTGTAGCACTCAGTATTCCAGATACAGTTGCAACACACACACACTCACACACACACACACACATATAGTGTCACAACCCCTGGTAAGCCCCAATTATGGGAGGAAGCTAACTGCTT
Source organism: Thamnophis elegans (assembly GCF_009769535.1). Lineage (NCBI taxonomy): Eukaryota > Metazoa > Chordata > Lepidosauria > Squamata > Natricidae > Thamnophis > Thamnophis elegans. The sequence goes on from NC_045542.1 coordinate 7,075,803, forward strand.
CCATCATCTGTCAATCGGCTCGTCACAAGAGTCCATCACGACAGAAACCCAATATTTTTACTGTTGCCTTTGTTATATTTGTGTTTTTATTTGTGCTGATAAATAAATAAAGGGAGACTAGTATAGATCTATTTCAAGTAAGGGTATGGCTAGCTGATGAGAGCTAAATAGCTTGAAATAGATCTATACTAGTCTCCCTTTATTTATTTATCAGCACAAATAAAAACATATATATATAACAAAGGCAACAGTAAAAATATTGGGTTTCTGTCGTGAAACCCAATATATATAATACCTTATAAAACAGGCACTCCTCAACTTGCCACAGTTTGTTTAATGGCCATTCAAAATTACAATGGCATTGAAAAATGTGACTCATGACCGTTTTTCACACTTACGACCGTCGCAGCATCCCCCATGGTTAAGAGGATCAAAATTCAGATGCTTGGCAACTTTAATTTAATTTAATTAACCACATTTATATGCCGCCCAATCCAGAAGGACTCATATTTATGACGGTTGCTATATCCTGGGGTCATGGGATCCCTTTTTGCGATCTTCTGGCAAGCTAAGTCAAAGAGGAAGCCAGATTCATTTAAGAACCATCTTACTAATTTAATAACTCCGGTGATTCACTTAACAGTTGTGGCAAGAAAAGTTGTAAAAATGTGGGCCCTAACATGTTTTGGGTCTTTTTACAGCACATATACACTATACCAACACCTTCATTGCATTGCATGATGTTACTCCAAGATCTGAAATGTATTTCGAACATAAATTACTCCAAGATCTCTCTCCTCATTAGTCATTATTAGTTTTGGTCCCATTAGAGTTTAGGAATAGCTGAAGACAGGAGCCACAACTATTTTAAGTGCTCGTGTTTGGCCCAACTCTTGATCCCTGAACTAGATTTTTCCCCTCAGATGGCAAATTATTCTAAATTCTATACTGCAGAGTGTGTCTAAGACAGTGTTTCTCAACCTTGGCAACTTGAAGATGTCTGGACTTCAACTCCCAGAATTCCCCAGCCAGCGAATGCTGGCTGGGGAATTCTGGGAGTTGAAGTCCGGACATCTTCAAGTTGCCAAGGTTGAGAAACACTGGTCTAAGAACTATTTTGCACAGTTGAGTCCCTGTCTATATAAGAAGAAAGTACTGTCACAGGAATAGAAGGGGTGAAGGACCCCAGTCAAGGCCAACCAATTGGTATTGTAGGAGTGACACCTGAATAGCCTTTGGTGTTTTGTTTTCTTGCAGACATTTCATTACCCAACTAAGTAACATCATCAGTGGTAGAAGGGAGTGAATTTACCCTCCGTTTATATATAAGTGGCTTGCTGTATCAGGGTTGGTGAGTTTGTTCTTGATGGTATCTTGATTACGCTATTGTTTAGACTGTTGGATTGACTTTTGAGTTGTTAGTTCCTTGATGGGAATATTGTTTACTGCTTGTAGCTGGCCTGGCATTAATCCTGGTGTTAATCTCTGCTTATCTGGGTGTTGATACAATCAACAGATCTGAGGATAAGCAGAGATTAACACCAGGATTAATACAAGGTCAGGCATCAAATAGTAGACAATATTCCTGTCAAGGAACTAACAACTCAAAAAACAATCCAACAGTCTAAACAATAGCGTAATCAAGGTATCACCAAGAACAAAGTCACCAACACTAACAGGGCAAGCCACTTGTATATAAACGGAGGGTAAACTCACTCACTTCTACCACTGATGATGTTACTTAGTTGGGTAATGAAATGTCTGCAAGAAAACAAACAAGCTCAGAGCCCACCAAGGACCCCACAATTTAAACCTGAGCTACAAATATTCTTTTCTGGAGTGGCACCTGTCAGCCATAATGGAGAGTGGGATGTTAATCAGGAGCTGCATTCTTCAACAGCAATACCTATTCTTATTATAGGTTAGGTTATTAGGTTATAGGTTATTATATAAAAAGAGCCGAGGTGGCGCAGTGGTTAGGGTGCAGTACTGCAGGCCACTTTAGCTGACTGTGATCTGCAGTTCAGTGGTTCAAATCTCACCGGCTCAAGGTCGACTCAGCCTTCCATCCTTCCGAAGTGGGTGAAATGAGGACCGGGACTGTGGGGGCAAGTTGCTGACTCAATTTTGCTAAAAAAATTGTAAACCGCTTAGAGAGGGCTGAAAGCCCTATGAAGCGGTATATAAGTCTAATACATAAATAAATAAATAAATAAATAAATAAATAAATAAATAAATAAAAATATAATCAGTACCAACACACTCAAAATAATATTGGTAAAATACATTTAGTAACACAGCTGCAATTTATATTAAGACTGCTTCATGAACTTTTGAATAATCTTGAAGGTATCCAGAAATGCATGGGCCAGAATTAATGCACAAAATGAGACACATTCATTCTAATCTGAGTCATATAAAGATTTGGGTCTATCCTATTCCATGTGTACATCAAGTGATACACATATAAAGGAAAAGGTCGTGTTGAACATGGTTGACAGGGCAACAAATGTTAATCTTTCTGCCTATTCCATTTCACTGATTTCTCTCATCTGGATGATCTATGAATAATTAGGCTTAATATGAATGGCAGAGATGCAGCATGTTAAAAAATATACATAATTTTATAATTATGAAGTACAAATTGTTTTTGTGGAAACTGATTGAATTGTAGAATTTTATAATTCAATGAAATCCAATTCATGAATAAATCAAGAAAAATAATATGGCTTATAGATTAATACATACATTTATGCAACAATGCACCCTTGTTCACTAAATAAGGTTCATTCACAAAAATGGCTGTATACATTTGGGTGACCTGAAACAAAAGCATCTTCTAAAGAGCCCCCCCCCAGGCAATGCAAATGCATAAAGAGAAATTTCTAATATAATTATAAAGAGAAAGTTTACTGAAATCAGGATTTAATGACTGAATAAACCTTAAGAACTATATTGCACAACATACTCATTCAACACTTGGACCCATATCCTCATGCATGCCTCATATCCACACTTATACATTCATTTACATACAGTGATTATTTACACATAGGTAAGTGACACTTCCAGTGAAATATACCTGCTACAATAAACTAATGAAAGCTGATTCTGATACCGTGCCACATTAAAAACATATTTTTTTCTCACCAGTTTTTACATACATAAGCACTTTGGGTATTTATGAAGAGAAAAGCAATAGTTACTTAAAAAATCCTAGTAAGCACCTATTACTCTCTTAACCATAGAAATTATAGCTCTACTTTAGTGTCTAGAATAACTGAAGTTTCTATGTAGATTAACAGTTGATTTATTAAGATCTTAGAGAAAAGCAAATAAATATAAATTCCTGGTATTATTTTATTAGATTACCTTGTGACACATAATTGGTTTACTGCTAATTTTAAAGCAGGAAGTGTAGTTATTAAACTCTTCAGACAGACCAGCAATGTTTTCTTTACCTTAGTGATAGGGGAGTAATATAATAAAGTTGTATTATTTCTGACTAATAGTTTACTCAACCTTGCAAATAAATTGGTTATAGTTATAGTGCACATGATTGGTTTTTAGTAATCTAATTTCCAAGTTTATATATCCTTCTTATTTAATCTCTGAAATACAACTAGGTAACTTTTATGAAGTTTTCTAGCTAATTATATGAAGATTATTTACTAATCAAAGATATCTAGATAAGTGGCTATCTATGATCGTGTTATTTATATATCACTTTTCCTTCAGGTGTTTTATCCATGACAAGGTTATATCCATGGCACTCTCTCCTTCCCTTTCCCCCCCAAAAACAACGAACCTGTGAGGTAGGTTGACGTGACAGAGTATGACTGGCTCAAGGGTGAAAGACAAATTTGCTTCTTGTATACGAGCACAATTGTTGGAATATTTGTTCCAAAAGAAATTTGTCTTTGACAGAACTTTAGGTGACAATTTAATAGCATTGAGCTCAACACCTCTGAATTAACATCAGAGTGACACAAAACAAGGTTTTTATTAATGTTGTTTTATTGTAGTTTGTGATAGGGATTTTGATCCAGATGTTTTCAAAAGAAATTTTTTTGTTTTAAACATAGCTTACTACCAATTTTGGTTATAGCATCAGGTGGGTGGGAAGCAGTGGTAGGTTTTAAATTTTTTTAGAACCTCTTCTGTAGGTGTGGCCTGATTTGTGGGAGTGGCTTGCCAGCCACGTGACCGGGTGGGAGTGGCTTGCCAGCCGTGTGACTGGGTGGGCGTGGCCAACTTGTAAAATGTGGGGAAACTCACTTAACTACTCTCTTGCTTAGCAATCAAAAATGTTGGCTTAGAAACTCTGGCATTGGAAGCACGCAAGTCTTAAAGCTGTCAAGTTATGAGACCCTTTTGCACCCCTAGCCCTTTAGAAAACAAACCCTAGGGGTGTTCAAACTTGACAGCTTTAAGACTTGTGGACTTCAACTCCCAGAATTCCTCCTCCAGTCATGTTGGCTCAGGAACTCTGGCATTGAAGCATGCAAGTCTTAAAGCTGTCAAGTTACAAGAGCCTTGCACCCCTAACCCTTTAGGAAAAAAAAAACCCCACGGGTGTTCAAACTTGACAGCTTTAAGACTTGTGGACTTCAACTCCCAGAATTCCTCCTCCAGTCATGTTGGCTCAGGAACTCTGGCATTTGAAGCACGCAAGTCTTAAAGCTGTCAAGTTACAAGAGCCTTGCACCCCTAACCCTTTAGGAAAAAAAAAACCCCACGGGTGTTCAAACTTGACAGCTTTAAGACTTGTGGACTTCAACTCCCAGAATTCCTCCTCTCGCTCTTCATCTTGATGATGTGCGGACGGGCGGGAGGGGAGGGAGCTGGAACCAGTTTTAAACGGCACTGTAGATTTGTGGAACCTTTTCTATAGAAGAGGATAGAACTGGCAGGAACCCACCCCTGGTGGGAAGTGAGGGAGGATCAATACCATGTCTCAAAATCAATGTACTTCTTTTGACAAAGCAGCTTATCAAACTGGGTGAAGAATCCTTTCGATTCAGTTAACAGCTTGCTAAAGACAAGCTAGGCCTTAGTGGATGAGAACAAAGGGATTTTACATTTTCCTTCCCTCAACCTACTTCATCATTCTGCACCCACCGAACTTTAGGCCTTTGTTATATTTTTACCACTTATATTATATAAGTGGTAAAAAATAAAAAAAAGAACGTATACACTGGGCTAATGGAATTGTTGCAAAAGTGTCTGGGTTTCATAGACAGGCTCACGCCTAGGTAATTGCTTCTCAAGTGACGATTTGGAGGTGGGATGATGAGCTTTCAGCACGAGATGTGTTCAGTCTTTCTCCTCTGCTTTCCATGTTTTTAGAGAAATGCATATATAAGATACCCTCGAGGAAAAGCCACCATGGATTGAAGACTGGGGGGGGGGGGTGTTTCAAGAGCAACAGGGCACAAAAGACCAAAAGATTAGCAAGCAGGGATCAAGGTAATTCTTGCAAAATGGAAATAAAGACTCCCACACCCAGCTTGATCACGAACACATGGGAATGATTTTTTTTAAAAAAAAAGAGCTGTCCCCACCCTTAGCTTCCTCCCCCCTCCCCCCCATGTAAAGGAAGAGAGGGAACAGGTGGTGGCTCCATGGAGACATCTGAAAAGGAGTGAAATGGAAAAGCAATACAGGGGAGGAGGCAGGAAGACAGAGATGGATGAGTAGGAGGAGAGCGGGGGGGGGGGTTCCTATTGTGGCGGCTAGGATGCAGAGTGCATAGGATAGGAAGCGGATCCGTGTGTGTTTGTCTCTTGGTTTGGGGAGATAGCAATAAGTGGGTCTACGAAGAGGTGGAGATACAGGAAGAGAAATACACAGGAGTGTGTGTGGTGGGGGGGGGGGAGAGAGAAAAAGCAGGAGGGGACTTTTCAAGGAATGGCCCTAGACAACAATCCCGCATCACCAGTTTTGAGCATGCGGTTTTGTCTAGTGACTGGGCCTGCTCCCCTCCGCTTCTCCAGTCTGGCTCATCAGAGGAGTGGTAGAAATACTATCCCAACTGGCTGACTGGGGGGGTGGGGGTGGGGGGTACGTGACATTAGATGGACGGCACTCGAGAAAGGCTGCCTCTCCATCCGTGGTACCCTGTTCTGGTATCTCAGGGGGTTCACACCCTATCTAGGGAGGGTGGTTAGGAATGCCCCAGAGCTGTTGCCTTGGAGACAGGGCCAGTCCTTCTCCCAGGAAAAGAAATGGGGCTGGGGGAAACTGCCATTTCAAAGGATTCCCCCACCACCACCACCATCTCCCTTGTCTCTTCCTGCAGGCCGTGATCCTGCCCCCCTCCCTCTATTGTCAGCCTGGGTAAGGTATAAGGAGCTGGAAAAATAATCCAAGCCTTTACCGTTTTGTGTTGTTTTTTTCCTTCTTCTTCTCTTCCTGTGATTTTCTTCTTCTTCTCTTCCTGTGAATGATGTTGACTTGCTTAGGAGAATGGCAAAACCAGCCCTTGCTGAGGAGGAGGAGGAGGAGGGTTGATGGGGATGGAGAGCAGAGTCTGCCACCAGCTTAAAGGATGCATCCAGAAGAACTGAGCTCCGTTTGCCATGTCTGGACCAAGGTTACTCCATCATCATTTTTTTTTCTTCCCACCGTGAAATTTAAGCGGGTCTAGTCTGACTCCCCCCCCCCCAAAAAAAAAAAACAGACAGCAGCAAAATCCAGTCTGCTAGGTTTTTCCTTCTGCCGGGTCCCACCTTAGATTCAGTCCATTTCCACTAAAATCCAACCAGCAGGAAGCCCCCCCCCCCCCCCGTCTCCCTTTAAGCCAAAAAATCTCCAGACTGATCCATTCTTATGTCAAAAAAAAACACCCCAAAAACAGACGCTCATCAATTCTTCCAGGGATTACTTTCATCGGGGTAACCAAAGCATCAAGATACACCCTTCAAAATCTCACAGCTCTCAAAAACTAGCTGTGGCTCGATTCATATATATATGAAAATATATATATATATATATTCTTTTCCAAGTGGGATCCCACCAGGAAGGGGAACCCCCCCCCCCAACCCCCCAAAAAAATCCAACTGCTCCTTGTCGAAGTGGAAGTCAAGCCATCTTGGTCCCGGTCTACCGGAAGATTCTTTAGCCCGGGAGAAGGGAGAGGATTTTAGGCCCCGGCATCTCCGGGTTTCGTGGGGAGAAGCCGCCGCCGGTGGTGACTGTCGGTCCAGGTCCGCCAGACGGCTGCCATGGGGGAGACAGAGAGAGAGGGAAAGGGCAGCGTGTTGCAGGAAGCGGCGTTGGATGAAATGGCTCTGGAAGCTTAACAAGGGAGGACAATGGACAGAGAGAAGCGCGCCCGCTCGCGCGCGCGCGCGCGCCCCGTGTGCGTGTGCCTGTGTGTGAGGACGCGCGCTCGCGCCCCCGTCTGTACGTGTGTGAGTGAGAGTGTGAGAAGGTGGTGCGGGAGAGGGAAGCCTCGGGAATTTCCGGAGAGCTTCGGCCCCAGCGGCGGTGGGAGGGATTTTTTTTTGGGGGGGGGGGGAGGAGGGAAGCATCCTTTTTTTTCCACTTGCAAGAACCAAGAGCAATAATATAATAATAATAGCAATAACAGTAGACTTATATACCGCTTCATAGGGCTTTCAGCCTGCAGTGCTGCATTTAACCACTGCGAGCAATAGCAATAGCAATAATAGCAGTTAGACTTGAGGAATGTAACTCAGCACAATGATCATTAACCTGAGCCTTCCTTCATGAGATTTGCCACGTAGCAATAGCAATAGCAGTTAGACTTATATAGCAATAGCAATAGCAATAGGAGTTAGACTTATATGCCGCTTCATAGGGCTTTCACCCCTCTCTAAGCGGTTTACAGAGTCAGCCTATTGCCCTAATCCGGGTCCTCATTTTACCCACCTTGGAAGGATGGAAGGCTGAGTCAACCTTGAGCCTGGTGAGATTTGAACCGCCGAACTGCAGAACTGCAGTCAGTTGGAGCAGCTGGTGGAAAGTACCAAGTGCCTCTGGGGGTAGGGAGGGGGGGGGTGATGTGATGGGGACCTTTGATAGAAGCCAACCCTCAGATCCGGGAATTTCGGCTTTTATGGGTCATTCACCAGCAAAGGAGGCGAGGGCTTCGTTTCTAAACTTCTGGACTAGGTCCGAGGGTCGAAGGGGGTCAACATTGCTTATGTAGAGAAGGGAAAGGCAGGGAGACATAAAAAGGACACGCACCTTGTCTAGTTCAATTCCCTTCTTCGCCCCCTCACCGGCTTTTAATACTATAACCCACCGCCCTTCTTTCCAATGCAATCTCAACACTCGGTTGCCAAGTCAACCATCGGAAGGAAAACTTTTGCAAATTAAACCTTAAGAATGCTCCTCCCTGTCTCATGCTCACAAGTGCACAACAATTACAGAGTGCTGCATTATATGGGGCCACAAAGGATACCTATGGCAAAGCATATTTAAAAAAAAAAAAACTTTCAGAAATTCTTTTTAAAAACTTGCAGGAATTTCAGGTGGTGGGATTGATTGAGATTGATTGAGAGTTTATTTATATGCCGCCCTTTTCCCTGGGGGGACTCAGGGCGGCTTACAACTCGAAGGGGGGGGGGAAACAAACATTTAACACGTAAAACAGTACATAATTAAAAGCACAACATTCGTACCATTCGGGTGGGTTACAGTCTTTAGCCCCAGGCCTGACGGGATAGCCAGAGTTTAAGGGCTGTGCGGAAGGTCTGGAGGGTGGTGAGGGTACGAATCTCCACGGGGAGATCGTTCCATAGGGTCGGAGCTGCCACCGAGAAGGCTCTCCTCCGCGTGGTTGCCAGTCGGCATTGACCGGCAGATGGAACTCGGAGGAGGCCTAATCTATGGGATCTGATTGGTCGCGGGATGAGCACGAGGGCTTCGGCCCCACCTAAAAAAAAAAAACTTGTTATGAATGCTGCTAATCCAAAACTCTCTTTTCTCCAGAAGTTATAAATATATATAGACCGTTCACGGTAAAAAAAAAAAAATTGCTTAGGGAAACCAACAAAAAGTAAGACAAGTCTAGCATGCAATATTATTGTTAAAATTATCGGCTTTGTCTTGTAAGAAGTTATCGCCCAGCCCTCTCCCAGAAAAATGAAATATCCTAGGAAATATTGAAATAGCAGATTATTTCTCTGGATGTGAAAAGGAAGAAACCTGTTTTAAAAGACAGAATAGCTGCCTGTAGCTTCCTGCCCATCCCTACTTTGTCAATGGGCCATTAAGAAGGCTAAGCTAGTCCACTTTACATAATAAAGGCTTCTCCACTTCAGCTGTAGAGGGGGTGGGATTAAAGCATGATAATATTGGCCCTTTAGCCAACTGACCACATGGCATCTGAGAACTCAACCAAACCTCCATTCAAAACACAGCCTAGAGAGTTGCTCCTGCATGGCCTCATAGAGCCGAGGTGGTGCAGTGGTTAGGGTGCTGTACTGCAGGCCACATCAGCTGACTGTTATCTGCAGTTCAGCGGTTCAAATCTCACCGGCTCAAGGTTGACTCAGCCTTCCATCCTTCCGAGGTGGGTGAAATGAGGACCCAGACTGTGGGGGCGATATGCTGACTCTGTAAACCGCTTAGAGAGGGCTGAAAGCCCTATGAAGCGGTATATAAGTCTAACTGCTATTGCTATGGGTGCCTGACAACCAATCAGAATACATTTCTTACACAGGAACAGGAAGCAGAGAGGTGGGACTAAACAGGGTATAAAAAGCCTAGCAAGCCCCTCCCTCAGCCCTTCTCTTCTTCTCCACCAACATTGAAGCATGTGATCACCTTTTCTGTTCAGGGCTCAAGCCATGTGGTCCTGTCCAACAATAAACCATCTTTCCAAGCAGCCTCCGTGTCTCCAGTGTCTTTTTCCCCACTTGGAGCCGAACCCAGAAGGACATTTCTTTCATCAGTTTAAATGCTGTTTAATAATATTTTGTTCAACCTTTGGTTTGGCGCAGAAATCCATATTAAATAATTCTTGACAGTAGCTGCAAGGGGAATCCACCATCTACCTAGAACATAAACGTGGCCCACTGTCAAACACCTTTTATTATTGCATTTTTCCCCCCAATCCAAATCTACCTTGTAATTTGTAGCCAGTATTTCCCAATCTGGAAGGATGGAGAATAGATTTCAGCTTTCTGGATGGTAATTTCTTTTTTTTTCCTTTATGGGATTAAGCATTTACAATTCCTTTTCTCCCTAGTATTCATTTTCCAATCTTATGAGTTTTGTTCACATTCACTGTAACTGTTCTGATGAAAGAAATGTCCTTCTGGGTTCAGCTCCAAGTGGGGAAAAAGACACTGGAGACATGGAGGCTGCTTGGAAAGATGGTTTATTGGTGGACAGGACCACATGGCTTGAGCCCTGAACAGAAAAGGGGATCACATGCTTCAATGTTGGTGGAGAAGAAGAGAAGGGCCGAGGGAGGGGCTTGCTAGGCTTTTTATAACCTGTTCAGTCCCACCTCTCTGTTTCCTGTTCCTGTGTAAGAAATATATTCTGATTGGTTGTCAGACTCCCATGGGGCCATGCAGGGGCTACTCTCTAGGCTGCGTTTTGAATCCAGGTTTGGTTGAGTTCTCAGATGCCATGTGGTCAGTTGGGGCCAATAGTATCATGCTTTAATCCCATCCCCCCCGGATGTGAAGTGGAGAAGTCTTTATTATGTAAAGGGACTAGCTTGGCCTTCTTAATGGCCCATTGACAAAGTGGGGATGGGCAGGAAGCTACAGGCAGCTATTCTGTCTTTTAAAACAGGTTTCTTTCTTTTCATATCCAGAGAAATATTCTGCTTTTTTAATATTTCCTAGGATATTTCATTTTTCTGGGAAAGGGCTGGGTGATAACTTCCTACAGTTCCAAACTTGTCTGAATCCTTTTTTAGGTGTAGTGCTTCAGCAAGGCATAGGATACCAGATGAGGTCTGACCAGTACCAAACGGACTGAAATAGTGTGTAAACTAAGTCTCCAGAATTAGAATCTCAGCATGATCAGGAGAAGGGTTGCAATGAGCATTCTGCTGCAGACACGGATGTACACATCAACACTCTGAATCATGATCAAGAATGCCCTGATAACCAGTGACAATATTTGTACATCACACCATCGCTGGTCCCAATCCAAAGTCTAGCATATGTACTTTGGTTTCCTTCCAGTTCATATGCTGCAATCAAGTGCATGGAGTTTGTTCAGGCTAAGTCAGTGAATGGCAAACCTTTTGGGCTTAGTGTCAAAACATTCAGAAAAATGTCTAATTTGATTCTGCTGTGTGTGTGTGACATGTACATACACTGAACAGAAGAGACACAATTATTTGTGTATTTGTTTTTTTAAAATGCAGACAAATTAAGGTAACTCCAGGTCGCACGAGGCCTTCATTCTTGAAACAGCTTCAGAAATTTTCTTCCACAGGCTTGTAATCTCCAGAAAGTGTGAAAGCATACTCCATTCTCACGATTCCCAGTGGCTCTGGAGGCAGCATGTTGTCCAGAGGCATACCCCCATTCTCACAGGGGCTGTCCACAACCAGTGAAAATTGTGTGTGAATAGGGTGTGCTTTCAATAACAGTTGTTGTCAGGTAATGGTGAACCAAAATGTAAATAGCGTGTCACCTTTGACACACGTGACATAGGTTTGCCATCGCTGGTCAGATGGTTTCCAGTAACAAAATGGGACACAAGAAACGTTTCCATACTGGGATGCTGTTCCTTTTTGGGAAATGCCACTCCACCCATGAAAATATTGGAAGCACCTGTCCCATTCCCCAGGTAGCTTAACAAGGTTGGCCTCAGCAACTAGCATTTTGAGATTGATTCTTTATATTATACATCTTAATTTAGGCTGCTGGGAGGCAGTAATATTCTTTTTGCCAGTTCTCTGCACTGGTGCTGTTTTTTCCACCCCATGTTCAACTCCTGACAGTGGTCCTCTTCTGGATAGGCTGCTCATCTCCATAGCTTCAAGCAGTTGATCTAACTTTTGTCAGAATGCTGTCACCAAAATGCTGTACAATTGAATGACAGCTACTGGTTTACATGACTTTTAAGAGATTAGACAAATTCATGAAGAGTAAGGCTATTAATAGCTGCTAGCTGTATGGTCCGTCTGCTATTTCTAAGTTCGTAAGTAATGCATTATAGAATGTTACTTGATGGAAATGTGACTGTCTTATATAGGCTTTCCAAAATGTTCTCCTTACCCACTGTGAAAAACAGAATATTGGATAGCCCTTTGTTTTGTTTCAGCTCTGATTGCTTTGCCTCATCTGGATTGGCTGCCTTTGTTGAAGGGACCATTTTGGATTGTCTCCCCCTCAACTAGGGGAGACATGAAAGGAAAAAACAAGATCTGGCCTAAGGGGGTGCAGGCAGCTAATGTCCTTTTGTAAAGTAAAAGATGTTGATTGCAAACTAACCAGAGCAGCAGTCTCCTGCAAAATAAATCCAATGACTTGTACATCCATAAACTTAGATATTTTGCCATCCTAAAATAGTCTTATGCTCCTGTTACTGACAAGAAATTTCCCAGCCTTCATTGGTGATTTATTTAATATTTTTCAGCAAAGCATTTATTTGCTCTGATATTTTGTTTCTAACCAATTGCTTCTAGATGGAGCATCCCAAAGGGAGTGAAGAATACCTCCAACAGACCGATCAGATCCCACAGATTAGGCCTCCTCCGAATTCCATCCGCCGGCCAATGCCGGCTGGCGACCACCCGGAGGAGAGCCTTCTCTGTGGCTGCTCCGACCCTCTGGAATGAGCTCCCCGTGGAGATTCGAACCCTCACCACCCTCCAGGCCTTCCGCAAAGCCCTTAAAACCTGGCTGTTCCGACAGGCCTGGGGCTAAAGAGTTTTTGCCCCCCTTCTCGAATGGTATGGTTGTTGTATGTTTTTAAATTTTGTATTGTTATGTCTCGTCTTTTTTATCCCCCTGTTTGTATCTCCTTCCCTGATTGAATTGTGAGCCACCCTGAGTCCCCTTCGGGGAAAAGTGCAGCATATAAATGTAATCAATCAATCAATCAATCAATCAATCAATTTACTTGAACATGTGTAAAAAAAATTCTTCCACGATGTTTGGAAAAATTTTCCAAACATTGTAGAAGATTTTTTTTTACACATGTTCAAGTAAATTCTTGTTGCTTTGCCTATGTTGGGTTGACTTCCCACACTGAAATCCAATGCCAAATCCAATGTTGGGTATTAATGTCTGTACCCTGTGATAGACACTTTACGAAACAGATTGCCAAGTTCTTAGATATTGCTAATCACCTTTTTTCTGAGCCAACTTCAATGGTTCTTTGCAAGAGTCAGCTTGAATCAGCAACTATGCGTTTTCAGGCATATTGAATTGTACTATATTACCGACTACCCGATTTCTCTATTTTTCTCCTGAAATTCATGCGTTCCAAGTGTCACTGAATCCCAGCATCCTTTATTACTGGTCACGTTAACTATAATCAGCAACACTGGGAGGGCCCCAAGTTTCCTGCCCTTGCTTGAGCTCGAATGTCCCAATTGGGACTGAGATAAAACGATTGTGGAATGCCAACTTTTAGGCTCCTTTTTCCTGATAATGACAAGTTAAATAATTTAGGTTTCAGTGCATATCACCTATTGGAGAAGAACAGTCTCTTGAAATAATATTATTGGGTTATTAACTGAATCAAAGGAAGGAAAGGGGGAATATGGAGGCAAATAGTTGGGGGGCTGAGGCTTCCAAATAATCACGGCAGAGAGCAGTTACCCTAACCTTAACCCATTTGTTGCAGTTTCCAAAAAATTCCCAAGGACACAAGTGCTATATAGTCAGGATGTTTATTAGTGCTTCTGAAGCAGGCACAGCTCAAAAGGATGTACACACATACACATATAAACACACCCACACCCACACACGCATACGTTAAGTCCCATCCAGTTCCTTGCTCTACAGTAGCAGATACATAACAGATCCCCTGCCATGCTCCCTATAGCCTGCCATGCACAGATCTCGTTCCATAGCAAAAGACCTGGCTGAGGAACATGATCAAATGCGGCAGCCTCAGTCTAGGAGATGGAATCCAAGACATCTAAAGGGCTCTATCTTGCGTGGCACGACAAAACCGCGGTCCACTAAAGCACGCCCGATTAAAGCGCGTACCTGACGTCATCAGCAGCGCGACAAATATGACAGCGGAGAAAAAAGGGCACTTTAAAAAGCGCTTTTAAAGCAAGCCGATTCACGTAAAGGTAAGGGTTAGGTTTAGGTTTAGGTTAAGGGTTAGGGTTAGGTTTAGGATTACGTTAAGCGTTAGGGTTAGGTTTAGGGTTAGGTTAAGGGTTAGCGTTAGGTTAAGGGTTAGGTTTAGGTTAGGTTTAGGGTTAGGTTTGGGGGGGTTAGGGTAAGGTTTTCACGTTAATTTTAACTTTACCACTCACAGCGTGATGTTTTCGTCGCGCTGTGATGACGTCAGGTACGCGCTTTCGTTGAGCGCGCTTTAGTCTACCGCGGTTTTGTGGTGGAACCCTATCTTGGGGGAAGGCTGCTTAAAACAAATAAGGCTTCTGGGGTTGTAATCTAATTCCACACCATGGGGTGATTGCAAAATTGAAGAAAGAATGCAGAGTTGTTGCTTTTAAATCATGGACAAACGTACCACTGCTAATTCTCCTCTTTAGTGTTCTCCAGCAAACTTAAGTTTCAAGGGCTGAACAAGATAAAACTACTGGACAGAACCAGCTGCTATACTACAAGAAGAGGTCAGCACAGCCTAAAAAAGCTAGCCACAAAAAGGGTCAAGTAAATCACTCTCTCATCCCCAATAAATTAGACATCTGGGCTATCGCAACCGTCTATCTGACCATTTTTAAATAATTCCAAAGTCCAAGCAATATAGTTTACTCTTACACCGATGAGCTGATTTAACACATGCAGTGTTATAAGAAAACCCTTGAACTTTTGTTAAATTCTGATAATTTTTGAATTATTGGCCAGTGTCTAAAGATAACTTTCAGTGTTTCTGACCTTACTTTCTACCATCTCCATTAACCTATTCTTCCAAATGACTGTGCAAATATAGTACTCTTCCCTCTATTCCGGATATCTAACAATATAGGCTATTATCCACAAAAATCTATGCTATATTATATGTAGGTCTTTAGGTTGTCATAGGATTCATTTTTGCCTTGCTCTAGTATACTCCCAGAGTATAATGTTGTTCTGAAAAATTACCTGGACTTTAGCAAATATAATATTGGAAATATAATGAGCCTCTATGCATAAATGGAAGGAGTTAGGAACTTGGCTCTCCTAGCTGTTTCTGTCTTTCATTTTTCATGACCCGGAAAAAATGTGTAACTTGTTAATGTATTATAAAGAGTAGCTGTAATTATTACACATTCTAACCTGTTGCATACAATTATATTTGTGCACTCTTACATCTATTTAGTTTCAACATTAATTATAAAGATTACCCAAACTTCCTACCTCCTCTGAATTACATTTTATTATTGCTGCTCAGAGAAGAGAAACCACTGATTTTTCTATAATAATGTTGGTGAAGAGTTAGTATACAGGATCAGGTGGGAGCAAAGATTTATACATTAACGCAGATACACAATGGTGGTTATAGAGATGATTTTTTTTTATAACAACCTGCAATCTAGCTCTTATTGATACTATGTTTAAAGTACACAACACTGAACTGAAGGAAGGTATTACTGAACACACTTCATTTAAAAATAAAGTACACGTAAGGAAGAATCTAGTATAGCTTTCTTGCACAAACTCTAGCTTCCTACACGCAGATGGAGAACCTTGAAACAACTGTTACTCTAAATTGGCCAGCTGAATGCTGAAAGTTAACAAAAACAATATAAAGTAAAAGCACTAAAGTAAGCCTGGTTTTACAAGAGCTAATCCAAAATACTTTGAAATTGGGTATCCCCCCAAATCCGCAGAAACCTCTTATTAATTAACATGAAGCACATTCCGCATATAAATTCTCCTGCACGTTAACTTATATGACCAGGAGCTGCGCGAAAGCATAGGAATGTTTTATGCAGATATTTTGCATTTCAATACAAGTTGTGCAGAAGAATTCTCTGAAGGATAATACTCCATAATGTATGTTTATATCCCACTGTGCAGTCCGTAATGTTATTCAACAATCTGCCACCAGAGGCAGCCTGCGCATTTATGAAGATTTTGGCTCTGGCCAGTGTTTCTATAGACCTGTGAAGTATAATCAATGCTTGCTCTGTAGTTGAGCTACCAAATAATTTTCAGAAACTTATGTGGTGTGGAACATGTGTAAGACGTATTTGTTTGATGAAGGATCTGACAGTTTGAATAAGGCAGAAGGAACAATAGTAGGACATCAAAAAATGTTAACCATGGGACAATTAACAAAAGAATGTGTACATTCTCACTCTCATTCACTCACTCACTCACTCACTCACATAGCCGTGACTGCTAATTACATTCTGATCTCAGATTTTATCTGGAAAATACAGATATATTTTTTAAGGTGACTGATGTCAGGACAGATCTCTCTTCATGAAGCACAAACAGTATTCCACTTTCCAAGCCTCCCTATGTTCCTTAATTAAGAGCATTCACCAATGGATGGGGAAAGCAGGGCCGTGTCTCTGGATCAGCAGACAGAAGTGGCTTCAGAACCCATACAAATATCTCCACTTCCTCCACAAGGCCCCACAAGCTATATCACAGCAGCTGCTGACAGTACAACATTCAAGAGGAAGTTAATGAAAAACATTTAGCAGCATGAAAGCGGGCGGGCTTCCTTCTTACAGCAAGTTCAGTGCCATTTCAACCTATTGCACATAAAGACACGGGGTATTTCCAATCTACTCCTTTGCTGCAGACATCGAACACGTGTATATATATAAATTATTTTAATCTTCTGCAAACCCACCAGCCTGGGTTTGTACTGCTAGTTGTTAATAAATAAAATCTCTATCTTGGGATGAATTCTACGGTAGAAAAAGTCAGCCTTCCCACCAGGTACAAAAATAAATATGGGGGGCCATCTGTTTTTAAGGATCTTTCCTGTAGTCCTCTATGCTGGACCCTGCCACTGGCAGAGAAGTGAAGGATCCAGGAGTGAAAAGGCGTCCTAGATGCACAGACAGTCAGCAGTCCAAAGTTTCTTCCTAAGAAGCTGGGTATGGCTCAGGATAGGGGGCATGAATGGCTGTCCGATTGTTGAGGCCATCTGGAATGGTTGTGATTGTATTTTGCAGAAGCTGTACGGGCAAAAAAAAAAAAAAAAAAGCTGAGAATGCTGCCAATCTTCTTTGGAATGGAAAACTTCTGTCTGTCTCCCTGTTTCATTCAAATCATGGGAAATTACAGAGAAGTGGAGGATTGCACAAATCCTTCTGAAATCAGGTGCTCAACGAAAGTGCTATTTTGCCTTTGGACTTTCCTTGTTTAAATTCACTGAGGCTGGCACAGGAGAACATTCTGAAAGAAAGTGCTTCATGATATTTTCAAAACATATTTACAATTTCCCAGCCTTGTAAAAATAAATGGGGATTAGGGGGTCATCTGTTCGTCTTTTTCACATTGATAGACTGCTAAGTCACAGGGTAGTGTCTTCAGGTTTAAGCCTACATTCTTTCCCAAAGAGCCAAGGGAACTTCCACAATAGATTAGCACTAGGCAGGGGGGGGGTGTCATTTTTAACTCAATGGGATTTTTGTTTGTTTGTTAATGCAGAATTCACTTAATTAGTAATCATTTCTACTTGCACATGAGAAAAGCAAGATAGAAACTGAGCTAGCTAGTTGATTTCTCCAAATCTCTTTTGTTAATGCAGAATTCACTTAATTAGTAATCATTTCTACCTGCACATGAGAAAAGCAAGATAGAAACTGAGCTAGCTAGTTGATTTCTCCAAATCTCTTTTGTTAATGCAGAATTCACTTAATTAGTAATCATTTCTACTTGCACATGAGAAAAGCAAGATAGAAACTGAGCTAGCTAGTTGATTTCTCCAAATCTCTTTTGTTAATGCAGAATTCACTTAATTAGTAATCATTTCTACCTGCACATGAGAAAAGCAAGATAGAAACTGAGCTAGCTAGTTGATTTCTCCAAATCTCTTACACAGAACAGGTTGGAACTGTGTAATATAATAAAACCAGAGGCTCCTCAAACTTACTAGGAATTTACCGTAGTTGCCAAACTTTGCATTAATATATAGAGAATGGGCATATAGAATTTAAATAAAACATTCTATCTTAAGTTTTACATGGGCCATTTTGACTTTTTTCCTTAGAAATGTAAATGTTTGATTTGTTAAGATTCTAAATAGTCTGAAATTATCCCTTAATATTGTTCTGCTTTGTCACAAAACAAGTTACAGTCAAAGCTCGCTAAAAGCGTATGTCTGTAAAAATAGCAAAGAATATGGTTATTTTAGGAAATGTTTGCCTCATTCTCAAATTGGAAATAAATTAATGACTTACTTCTTATAAGTAAGTTAATTGGATTTCATCCAAGAACCTGAAAGAGGAAGGCCAAAAGCAGAGACAAAGTCTACTAAATCTTAACAAGGAATTTTGTTTTTAAAGGCGGAAGGGAGAAATATTATTCTGGCTCTTTTGAGTAGGATTTGAGGCTGTTCAAACAAGGCATACTCAATTGCCTCTATTTGAAAATGAAGGGTGGACAATGCTGTTACTTCTAACCTTCTTGATTAAAATGTGCAAAGGGAGAAATGGGGGGGGCTATTGGGGGCTTTGAGCCCACCGTCACCTGCTCTGGGCCTTACAAATGTTACCTTCAAATCCAATTTCATGGCGAGTTTCACATATAGCTCATTTTTTATTGTCCAAGCAATTCATCTCTTATACCAGATGATTTAATAAAAAATAAATAGTTCTGAACCTTGGGAAATTTAGGATCGACGTGCCATTAACTCCAAAAAGATCTGATGCTACTGCCAAATTTTTAGCTGGTTCAGGTGAAACGGGGATAGAGCCAAGTTACAGATCTTCTCGCGAGCCTTTGGCACTTCTGAGAGCCACACTCAATTATGAGAACCAATCCAAAAGGAGGTATAGTGTAACGGCCACCAAAGGCATGCAGCTGTTGAAAACCATGGGAAGGAAGACAAAGAGGCTGAGGAACCGCAGGGAGCGTGTCAAGATCTTCTCAAGTTCATTATGAGGAGCGGGACTGTTTTCAGGGGGCTTGTGGACACAAAGGCCCTCGCCCAGCCAGAGGCTGCCATGCCCTATCAAGAAGCCCTGGCTCTTGCCTTGTCCAGGGGCATCAAGAGGGCTGGATGGCAGGTCTGTGGGCCGCTTTGGTAGGGGCGCTAGTGTCCGGGCTGGAACTACAAGGGGCATCACCATAGCCTCTGGAATTAGTGGCCTCAAGGTGTTAGGTGCCACCACTCTCAAGCTGGAGTCAGAGTCCTCCATTGGACTCTGCTGGACATTTCCCTCTTCCAGATGATTTAGAAAGCAGCCTTCTAGTAAGACTGGTGGGCTATCACGGCCTGTTCCCACCACCTCAGGTGGTCCCTGTGTTGCATAACCTGCCATAATCCCCTCCTCCTCACTATCTCTGGAGTCATCGCCCCGTTGCTTAGCATAGTACAGTGTGATCTCGTTTGCCAGGGAACTGTTGAGTGCTCTCTCTGGGCCTGTCCAGTTGACTATGAGGTCACGATCAGTCAAGACACTCTGACGCAACGCAATGAGAGACGGCACAGGACTGGCGTTGTTGCCTGAGCTCTCCTCGGACCACTCTCCTCTTCCTCCAAGCTCCTCTGCTCGAAGCCGGCTCAGATGGGACAAGTAAAGCTGTTCCAGTTCTCGATCTATGGCATCTTCCTCCAAGCGATGGGGCAGCTCTTGGTATCTTCTCAACTGCTCCTCCATGCATTCTTCCATGAAGGAGCCCTCTGTGGTGAGGTCACCCTTGCTAAATTCAGGAGCAGCATCCCACTGTCCCAAGGAATGGGGTTCAGGACCTAGCATGAAACCCAACGGCACTTTCAGCTCCTCGTGAGATGTAGTGTGGACCCTGATAGCATGTCCCTGTGGGGAATCAGTAAAATCTACGAGATGATCTTTAGAAGGGTCCTTCTTTTCTGGTGAGTTAGTAGTGATTGTGAGCTCTGGAATCTAGGCAGTGAAGGAAAAAGCAGAAAAAATAGACAAAATGTGAAAAGGAGTAGTAAAATAATATATTTATCTATATTATTGAACGCCGAATGCTCATAGCTACCTATGGAGTGGTAAAAACAGAGCATTAAGTTTCATCAGGAGAGTAAGGAATGTGCCTTTTTCTGCCTTAGGTGTTATGGCATAACAACCCCAAAATTGCATACCTCTAGAGGAAACAAACACCACACTTTACTTCCCAGTTCCATTTGCCCCAACAGGTATTGATTTAATCTCTTTTTCAAGCACACTACTTGGAAAAAATATGTTGTAGGTCAGAAAAAGTGTACATAATTGAATGCGCTATTCTAAAAAGACCTATAAAATCTGAAGTTCAAGCTCTTTTACTACCTATTTTTTAATTGTCCATCTTTAAGAGAAGAAAAATTACCATGTTTTATTTATTGAATTTTAACACCCATTACTTCTTCATGCTCAAGGTAGCATACATTGGTATGATCACTGTACTATCCTGTGAGTAGTATGAATCAAAAGAAAGTGACAGACCAAAATCAGCCAATAAGTTTCAATTATCAAACCAGGTTCATCCGTCTAACTCTGCAATTTTAACCACCATGTAACAGTTGTTTGCTGCCAAGATTTGGTAGCTTGGTGGCTTTGAAGGTTGAGTGGAGGGCTACAAAAATTTAGGATTAGATACAGCCTATAGGTTACAGGATCCCAATCTTATTAAAATTTTACTCTCAGTCTGTATCAAAAGTGTTAATTTTTAGGATAAAAATGGTTACATTTTAGCAAGAACCATTGGAAAATAAAACCTGTATATAGAATTAATGATACATTAATTTTAAGTGCACAATACTTATTTCTCCTCAGAATGTACTGCTTTATTTAAATGAATGAACATCATATATTTCTGCAAGGCAACGCTGATTAAGATGGTTATGTTAAGCAACAAGATAGTAGCCAAACTATATATGATGTACTTATGAGAACAGCAATTTTATTATAAATATTATTCCAGCCTCTGTTCTGTTATTTATGATTTTGATGTTGTTCTTTCCAGAACTAGTACATTTTTCATCTTTTTGTTGGCCTTGGTTTCTAATAATAGATTACAAATTATTTTATCACTTCTTTGTTTCAGTCTTCTTATATTTGCAATGGACAAACAATTTTTTCCCAGTAATCCTGCAGCTGTTGGCCCTAGTTTCTCAACCAACAGTTCTGAGTTCTGTAAACCAGCACTCCCCAACCTTTCTGAGTTGGTGGCCTGGCACACGCGAGGGGCAGGCACACATGCAGCTTCATTTGTGTGAGTGGTGGGCACAAGCACCTGTGCCCGCCACACACACAAGTAGGGCTGTAAGTGTGGCCCAGTTGCAAATAAGCCATGGTACAATAGTGGGCCATGGCCCACAGGTTGGGGACTCCTGTTGGAGACCATTTAAAAAATAAATGGTTGGAGTTGGAAGGGATCTTCGAGGTCTTCTAGTCCAACCCCCTGCTTAGGCAGGAAACACTCTACGACTTCAGACAAATGGTTGTCTAATCTTTTCTTAAAAACCTCCAGTACTGGAGTACCCACAACTTCCAGAGGCAAGTCATCCCATTGATTAACTGTTCTCACTGTCAGGAAATTTCTCCTTAGTTCTAGATTGCTTCTCTCCTTGATTAGTTTTCAGCTATGGCTTTTTGTTCCACCTTCAGTTGCTTTGGAGAATAGATTGACACACACCCCTCTTCTTTGTGGCAGCCCCTTAGATATTGGAATACTGCTATCATGTCATTCCTGATCCTTCTTTTCATTAAACTGGATATACCCAATTCCTGCAACCATTCTTCATTTGTTTGTTCCCAGACCCCAACTATTATCAGATCTTCAGGAACTCCAACACCTAAGCATGTCCTTGTTGACCTAGGCAACAATCAATCCAGTATAGTTTTCTGTTCTGACCCCCCTCCTCCATCCAGGAACCAAAGCCGAAACCAACGTAAAGGAGAAGGTTTCTTTTAATCAGTCAAGACTCTCGTTGGCTGCAAGCCACATAAACAAAGAGATAAGCACTCTGGCAGCAAGTCCTACAAACGTAAGCAGCAATACAAAACAAGCTCTCACAGCAAACCAATTCTCCAAGTTGGCTTCTCTTCATCGTGAACGTTGACTTCTGCAAAAGGGCGTGGCACAAGCAGTCTCTTTTATAATCAGGAGAGGATCTTAATAAGCATCAACTGAGCGTAATCATCTCCTATAATTACGCAGTTGTTTCTGCCGCCGAGTAGCCCTTCGACGGCGTGCATCCCGAAACAACTCACAAGTGTTTTCCTGATCCCTCCCTCTGATCCAAGGCTCCAGTGCTACCTGGTGGCCAACCAGTCTCTCCTCGCCCTGCTTGGAGTCGGCACCCTGTCCAGGGTCCTCCACCTCCTCCAGGACCAACTCATAAGACCCCTCGCTGTCGGAGTCTGATGGCAGCTCCAACGGCACTGCCGGGCCACAACAGTTTTCTATAAATCCCATTTCGCCATATTGTTTATGGGAGAGGCATTCTTTGTGTAGCTTCTCAGATGAGACTGGTCCGATATGGTTGAAGCTCTGCTGTAGCTCTTAATTCTCCACAGAACATGCAAGCCCCACAACCATGTTAAGGGTGTGCCTCATATAAGAAAATAAGTGTTTAGCTTTTTTGATTCAAGTGCTTTTTTAAACTGACTTTCTTCGGTGAAGGTTTTTGGCTTTTCTTAATGTAGTCATTCAAGCCATGCTTTTCTTCCTCCATAGTTTGTTTCACTTGTAAGAGTCCTCAATCCCCTTCAGCTCTTGGCAAATGCAGCCAATCAATATCACTCTTTCGATCCAAAGCATGGTGCACTGTCATTAGTTTTCTTGCCTTCCGATCCAAGTTAACAAATTCTATCTGGGTCCAGTCAGCTATTCCTGCTGTATCTTTAATAACAGGGACTGCCCCAGTATTATTTGCTTTGATAATGTTTCCACCATTTAGCTTTGATTTCAAAATTTTTCAAACACATTTGATATATTTGAAAGAAGTATTTTCTTGTACTTGTTTCTGAATAAATTGGAAGCTTCTAAAATTCCCAAATGTTTGTAGCCTTCTTCTGCTGCTACTACCTTAATCAAATCTTCATTATCTAAGTTGCAGTCCATCATCTGCAACAATTTTGCCTGCCCTTATGGCTATGGTTGCATACTTCTCAATGCCAAAAAACACTCCAATATCTGTTTTTTAATAGAGAATCCAACCTTTGTTTTTCCAAATAATTTTAAATCATCCATACAGAGTAAATATGAAATTTTCTACTCCTTTTTTGACAATTCATATCCATAATTTGTTTCACTCAAAATTGTCATCAGAAAGGCCATTGATACTTTACAGTAAAGCTGATGAGTCACTTAGGAAAATTCCGCATTTGATTTCAACTTCTCCTAATACTTCACTTTTAGTTGTCGGCTTCCTTCATCAAAGCTTCATCAAAATATTCATAAATTGCTGAATGTTTCTAACGATTGCAAAAACTTTTGAGACATTTCTCAATCCAGCTTTGTGAAACAGAATTGAATGCCTTTTTATTTTCTATTCCAAGCAATGAACAATTTTGTGTTTTTTTAAATCCTTTAAAACAATCTCATCATCAATAAGTGGTCTTTGGTTTCTCTAAAACTTCTGCAGCATCCTTTTTGTTCTATAGAGTGTAAATCACTACTTTTCAAATAGCTGTAGACTGATATATATATTGCTTTGATAAAAGGAAATTGGATATAAATTGTAAACTATGATTAAGAAAGGAGGTCTAGAAACTTTGTTATTAAATATAATCATTTTTTAAAATTAAGAACGTGTCATAAAGATGTAATGCTACTGGATGATAATGGAAACAGTTAACGGAATGCCATTATGTGATTTTTCTTACAATTTTGGAATATTTTATATAAAAGGACGTAAAAACAATTATAGTCAAATGAAGGTTGAGATATGATGATAGTAATATATATAAATATATTTGATTTAAAACACATAACTTGATATGAATTGTAGGTGATGACTGTGGAAGGGATGCACGAAAGTTTTTTTGTAACCAATTGACACACTTTCTACAATTTGTAATGGAAGATGGTTTTGTGATGTTTTTTGTGTTTTGTTTGTCTGTGTTTATTCAAAAATAAAAAATTCTTTAAAAAAAGAGAGAAGGCAGTCCTTACTTTATCGAGGCTCTGGGCTAGAAGGGAGCAAGGTGGGAGGATGGGTCCTCTTTTAACAACAGTGGGATTTGGTTAATAATGGCAACGGGGACTGCCTGGCTTGCTGTTGCCAAATGATGTGGTCATGTGATGTCACACTTTACAACTGCATTACTTAACAATGGAAGTTCCAGTCCTAATTACAGTCGTCACCCAAGGATTACATGGGGGAAAAGAATATGGGGAAAATTGTCAGCTGAATTAATCAGAAAACTGCTCAAATGGAAACATGAAATATAGATACAAAGTTTAAAATATAATTGAATGCACCTTGTTACTTATGTCTGTATGATTGTATATCGTCATTAGGTATTACCATTTTTTTGGAGTATAAGACACACTGGAGTATAAGACGCACCAAGATTTTGAAAGGGTAAATTTTTTAAAAAGGTTTTTGCAATTTGCAGACCTCCCAAATCCTCTGCACGCCTCCATTTTGGTGAAAAACGAAGTATGCAGAGAGTTTGAGAGGCCTGAAAAGTGCTCCTGGGGCTGGAAGGAAAAAACGAGCAAAAAAAGGGCATGCATAGCCTTTAGGCGGCTTGTAGAGTGCTCCTGGGGGCTGGGGGCAAAAACGAGTTAAAAAATGGCCCGTTTTTCACTGGTTTTTACCCTCCCCAGCCCCCAGGAATACTTTGCAGGCCTCCCAAACCCTCTACACGTCCATTTTTGTGAAGGGGCGGGGTTTCAGGAGGCCAAAAATGCTGTATTCAGTGTATAAGACGCACCAGATTTTTACCCTCTTTTTTGGGGGGGGGGGGAAAGATGCGTCTTATATTCCAAAAAATACAGTATGTATTATTTTGTACATTAGCATAATTATTACCTAAAATATTGCACAAAGTATATGGGTTGTCCTCGAAGTTACGGCTATTACTCATTCAGTGACTGTTGAAAAATATACCGGTGCTGAACGAGATGGACCAGTTTATGAAATTGTGGCCTTTGCAGCATCCACATGGTCACATGATTGTGATCCGGGTGCCTGGATGCCATTCTTGCAATTATGCCAGAACGAGCTGTACTCATGTGATCACCATTTACAATCTTACTCTGTAGCACCTCTGTGGTGGCCCCCACCAGCCCGCCCATACTCTGTAGTGCCTGTCTGCAGTCCCTGCTGTCCCACTTGTGCTCAGAATTACCTGCCCACAGCCCCCACCAACCTGCCTGCATTCAAAAGCACGGGCCTGTGGCTCCTGCCAACTGCCTGCAGCTTGCCCATATTCAGAAATTCTCTCTCTGCCAATCTGTCTGCACTCCTCTCCAGCTGCCCCACGCCCTGTAGCACCTTCCCGCAGCTCCCCCCCCCTCCTCAGCACCCACCTCCCCATCCACCCGGCTCCTTGCCTGCGACTCCTGCCACTTACCTCTTAACAACCCATATGATCCGGAGGCTATGATGGCAACTGGGACTGTGATTGCCAAGCAGCTGATCAGAAGCCAGCTCTTGGCCTCCCGGCACGCCGCCAATCAGCTGGTCTAAACAGCTGGGACTGCTGCTGCCGTTCGCTGCTGCCGCTCGTCGCTGCTGCCGCCTCTCCAAATCCCCCTTCCCCCAGATATGGCAAACCCCGCTAGGGTTTGACACAATGTGCTTTACGACTATACTGCTTAGCAATGGAAATTCTGCTCCCAATTACTGTATTATCATAACCTTTTTTCTCATGTGCTATATAAATATGTGTTGATGTGTATGAAGAATCAGTGGTGTCAAAGTCAGGCCACTCTGACTTTGTTGCTCTTTACCTGTTTGATTGGAGTTGAAAGCTGCACCACAGAAGAGTTTGGAAATTCCTTGGATAGATTTCCTTCAATACTTGTTTCTGTGATGAGAGAAAGAGAGAGGAAATGTATGGTGATAACAGGGAGAGAAAGTACAGAATCGGCATTCAATATGGAGGACGATTTATTGGCCACTCACATTCTCAGAACTGCTGGATAGAATCAGAAAATTGTACTTCTGTGAGCTCAGAATGGGATCCTGGACATCCAGTTTCTTAATAATCTTAGTTTATAAATATTTTAAACATTCTTTTAGAAGCCCCTACAGTCAGCATTGAACTTATATAATTATTGAATAAGCACCAATCTACAGTAACTAACAAATCTCAGAATTCAGTTGGCAGAAAGGCCCCAATTTTTTTCTTCTTATTTGTATCATAATGTATATTAGAGCCGAGGTGGTGCAGTGGTTAGGGTGCAGTACTGCAGGCCACTTCAGCTGACTGCTATCTGCAGTTCAACAGTAAAAATATTGGGTTTCTGTCTGGATGGTCTCTTGTGACGAGCCGATAGACAGAGAATGGAAGCAGTGAGCTTCCTCCCATATTTGGGCATACCAGGGGTTGTGACACTAAATACACACACACACACACACACACACACACACACACACACACACACACATATGTCCAGACCTTCAGATCTGGAACCAACAATAATTAGCACTCTTGTTCTTCAAATCCATGTATTTTCAGTGGCCTGGTACTTCAAAGCTGATACACAAAGAACCTTATTTTTCATCCTAGCTCATCCTGCTTCACTTTTTTTGCCATCTAGGACTTGGGATATCAAGGGGAAGTGGGCTATCAGACATTCTTGTACAGCAATGAGCCTGAAATCCGACGCCTTCTCCTCTTCCTGGTGGAGAAGTTCCCACGAGATGCCTCAGAAGATGCCAACCAGCCTGTGGGTATGGAGGACTCTGGGGTTTGAAAGAAAAGTCAGGACGCATCAAGGCCGAATCTACAAATTGTAATTGTGTGTTTAAACTGCTGTTCCTTGCAGGCAAGTCTGCCACTCTTCACAGAGCCATTGCTGATGCCATCAAGAGACAACTGGCCATCCCATGGGTACCCCCTGCCTGCCGCACTCCTGGCTTACAGCTTTTGCAGGTTTGTTTCCCGCTCCTCAGCTTAAGCCGATAGCTTGATAAGCAAGAGCCGAGGTGGCGCAGTGGTTAGGGTGCAGTACTGCAGGCCACTTCAGCTGACTGCTATCTGCAGTTCGGTGGTTCTAATCTCACCGGCTCAAGGTTGACTCAGCCTTCCATCCTTCTGAGGTGGGTGAAATGAGGACCCAGATTGTGGGGGCGATATGCTGACTCTGTAAACCGCTTAGAGAGGGTTGAAAGCCCTATGAAGCGGGATATAAGTCTAACTGCTATTGCTATTGCTATATCAGAGTTTCTTAAACAGTTTTCACTCAGGACCCCTTCCTACTTTTAAAATTTATGGAGGACCCCCAAAAAGCTTTTGTTTCTATAGTTTATATTTATTGATCTTTATCATATAGCTAAGTCCTTGACTTACAACCACAATTGACCCCGCCCAATTTCTGTTGCTAAGCAAGATAGTTGTTAAGTGAGTTTTAACACGGTTTATGATTTTTCTTGCCACAAACAAGTGGATCACTGTAGCTGTTAAGTTAGTGACATGGTTGTTAAGTGAATCTGGCTTCACCCCTTATTTTGCTTGTCAGAAGGTCACAAAAGCTGATCACATGACTCCGGGACAGTGCAACCGTCATAAATACATGCCACTTGCCAAGTGTCCAAATTTTGATCATGGGGATAGTTGCAACAATTGTAAATGTGAAAAGGCTCATAAGTAACTTTTTTCAGTGCTGTTTGCAACTTCAAACAGTCACTAAAGAAATGGTTGTAAGTCAAGGAATACCACCCTGCATTAAAAATTAAAATTGATGCATCTCCTGCCACTATCACTTCTCATGATTTCAAGTGGGAAATTTTAATATTATATTAGTTTTCAACAAATAATTTTGATTTGACAGGAATATATGAAATAAAATATAGATATAGATCTTTAAAATATGTAATATTATATATAGATATAGATATATAGGGGGATATAGGTATAGATCTTTTAAATATGTACAACTCCAAAAAGATTTTGAATACAAACTGATCTAAAATGAAAATATACAAGTTTAGAAAATACAAAATTGAACATAATTTTAGAATCCAGAAACATCTTAATTGAATGTTCAAGTTTATACTACTTTTGGGTAGTCTGTCAAGCCATCAAGATATAATAGAGGAAAAATTTGAATATTAAATTACTTTTCATTTTCTGTTGACAAAACACACTTTTCAGTTTGATTTTTTTTAAAAAAATTAAAAAATAAACTGAAAATTGTTTGATTTCAACAATAAAATAAACCGTAGAAGAAACAATTCAAAGGAACTGCCTGTACGATTTGTTCCCCTAGAAGTGTGTTAATTATTAAACTACAATAAGGTTTCTCCTTACAACAATCTGAAGAACAGCTTCACATTCACCAAGGACTGTGAAATGTATTGTGGGAACGCTAAGCTCACCACCATTTTTTGAATTGCTGATCCCAATGCTGTATACTTTTCTGCTGATACCATTGCTCCTAGCTGTTCACCTTGATAGACAAGGCAGAGAAAAGAGGAAGGAGAGAAATTTCAAGAGAGAGAAATCTAAGTTTCTCTTCGAGGCTCAGAGTTGATTTTTTAGCTCTTTAAGTCTTAGCAACAGGCTACAATTGTACATACAAATTACTTCCAATTTACTATAATGATATGCAGTTTGTTTACCTGCCATTAGATTATTACAACTTTAGCAATCAAATTCCCGTAATGTTATTGCGCTATATCCAAAACATTTGTAGGATTCCATGCAGCCTTAATTGTGCTTGAACTCTGTAACTATTCCTTGCAATCCTTTCCCAGAACTACCTCTGTTCTCTTGCCTAGCCCATGTTTACAGGATGAGAATCCCTCACTTCCTTTCTTGAACCATTTATGGTTTTATTTGCTCAGAGATGTATTTTATTTTATTATTTTGTTTCATTTCATTTTAGCGTGAGATAAACACACACCAGAGGTGGGTTTCTGCCGTGGATTTGCCCTGGATCAGGTGCACTGGTAGCGGTGGCGGCGGGAGGCTTCGCCCACTCAAGACAGTGGACATATCCAACACACCTTCCTTCTATTTTCCTCAGAACAACCACCATGTGGGTTGGGCTGAGAAAGAGGGGTTGACCCAAAGTCAGATTTTCATGGCTAAGATGAGACTTGAACTCACGGTCTCCCACTTTCTAGTCTGGTGCCTTAACCACTAGACAACCCATTTCTTTTGTACAGAGATAAACCATTAAGTCTATAAAGTACCAGTTGAGATCAAACTCTGGTTCCACGCATGAAAAGGAACAAACTATGAACTGTGGAACCTTCTTCCACTTTTGGTATCTTGGAAGAAGATACAACCAAGTGATTAATTTTGAGGATATATAGAATATATAGATTCATATAGAATATGTATGAAACACACAGAACTACATACCATGTATGCTCAATTTCTTTTCTTTTCCTTGTCTACATGTTTCCAATTCTTCCCCACAGTCCAGCATTTTCACCAATACTTGACTTATTTGGCATCCCTTTGAATTGGCTTTACTACCAAAAGATTTCACTGGGACAATTCTGTCTGCCCCTCTGAAAAAGGGCCCAAAATCTGATCTCACATTAATTAATTAAGAAATCATAAGAAAGGATCCAATGTGGTTTCAGGACTATCTGCTATTCATATGCTGAGGATATCTAGCTATATTTGTCCTTTTTTGGCATGCTGAATGTGGATGTCTCAAGATCCTCCCTGTGCTGATTTCTAAAGTGTAAATAACTGGTTTTGGAAAAACAAACTGAAGCTAAATTTGGACAAAATGGAGTTTTTTCTTGATTCAAAGACTTGACTTCTTTAGATTCCAATACTGATATGCTCAACATGCCAATAAAAGATTAGCTTACAGCTAATTTTGCTTTTCCACAGTGGAGCCCAGTCTATGGAATTCCTTGCAATTGGAGCTGAAGCTGTTCCTTGCATTGCTACAGTTCTGAAAAAGTCTCAATGTTTCTTTTTATTTAAGTTTTTCATATATGTTAATGAATTGTAAGCATGTTTTTAATCATGTAATATTTGGCTTTTATTGATCATGTTTGAAATGCAAAGGCATGGTTTAAATACACATTCTTTGAATGTTTGGCAAATGCTGCTTTTCTCGTCTCCAAGCCCTTTTTTCTTTTGTGGCTGGTACATGTCTATATTAAATATTAAACTCAATGGTTGTTGAACTAATACTCCCAGTTTAACTTTAACTGTTCCTCTTTCTGTTTATATGTATCTACTCTCAGTGCATTCCATGCCGCTGGCAAAATTACATTCCAGCATCCAGCATCCATCTGTACACATGTAAATTTGAATGGAACTGTGAATGGGTGATCTGTTGTAACATTCCTAATTTTTAAAAAACTCCAGAAGGAGAATTGAAGGTATTTTCCCAGTTTAGTAGATATAACAAAATAAAAGCTCTCCTGGATCTAACCCAAAGGCTTCATTTAGTCCAGCATCCTGTCTCAATGCAGGCATCTTCAAATGTTCAATGGAATTATTTACTTCGTCTGTATTGATCACAGTGACATTTTCTTCTTTGCCCTCAAATGCCAGGCGAAGAAGATCCAGCGAGCAACTTACCTTCAGAATAAATATACTGAGTTATGTCCTCTACTTGCAGCTCATTTTCACCTGACCTGCAACAGAAAGACTTTGTGAATACTGGCTGTTAGGAGACACATGAATTGTTGATATGATCCCCAAGACAAATAGGTATCAAATACGTATTGCACAATATGCACTTTTGATGCAGTCTGTGTTCTCTGCGATTTAAAGTTTTCTTATTAATCAACTTTATAAAAGCACTGATGATGTATTTCATGTGCTAAAGGACACATTGGGAATCCAGAATGGGACTGGTGTGCACAAGTTCCTGATAATGAAGGGCCTGGAGAAATGAACTTAAATTCATCACTTAAATATATTAGACCACAGAATATTTCTTTCTATATTTCACTGGGAGATTTGAACTCAGTTGGGACTCTTTAATAGGAGTTCAGGAAATGCTTCTGAACATGTGTAGAGTACTAAAAGAAGTAATTAGCAGCAGGTCCCAGCTATGAATAAACACAAATATACATTCATCATATTAATATATATGCAATTCTATCTATATGTCTCTTCTATTTAAACAATGGCTTCACGAGAGACACAGGCAGGAGGGAGAAAACAGGTAGTTCCTTAGTTTATTAAACATAAGAGTCTTACTTTACTACTATAGGCTGGATGACAGACATAGTATGAAAGAAACCTTCCCCTTACCCACAGAGGTGCTTACAAGTTTGTGAATCCATTTGAATTGTTAATATTTTTGCATCCCTGTATCTCTTGCCATTAACCTTAATGGTCCAAAGGTTCATAGATGGAAAGAGATAATGCAATCTTCCCTTCTCATCATCTGGAACACACATTCACTATTTCTATCCTGTTTGTGTGACTTGTGTGGTTGTGGCTTGGTTGGCACATTAGCAATAATTTGTTTTACAGGATAGTACTGTAATCCTTGCTCTTGTATATCCTGTTTTGCAGTGTCAAGGACTATCTGTACTCTTATATGTAACTTTCACTGCTGTACCCAAATTTGATCTAGTTATTGTTGACACATATGAGTTTTCCAAGTGCCTTCTATATTTACTGTTATCAGATGAGGATTGCTCTTCTTCCTTTAGGAATTTAGCCTCCATAGGTTTGTTGGCTGAATTGGTCACTGAGCCATAGACATTTTAAAACGACCATAATTTTCTGTTTCTACCTGAAGAAATGTTTTTCTTACTCAGCTTTTTCAAACTATAACAGGAAAATGCTACCAAGCTCTTCCCTGGCTGAGTCTTTCGGAATCTTCTTGTCCTGTTTATCCTCATTAAAACTTATTAAACCATCAATGTTAATTCAGGATAAAGGTGTCTTTATTACTTATAAATCTCAAGTTTAGACAGGATCAGCCTTGCTCTGTTCAAATCCTTCCTTAAACGACACTTGGTTTAGTTTCTCATTTCAGGCACTGACAGCCTGCTTTTATTTCATAAATGCTTTTCTGTAGTTTGCTCATCAGGTTCTGAAAGAATTCCTGGGGGCTGTTCCATATGAATCTCTAATTCTCCCTGTAAGTCTTTAGTTGGTCACCAACTGTGCTTCTCCTGCTGCTATGCCTAAGAGCATCCTGACTAAAGTCACTCTGTGAGTGAGATGGGAGGTATCTAAACTTTACAAATAAAAATAAACTATGCTTCATAACAGAGGCAAAATTCATCATAGTCCTCTTTCTTGTTTGGGATTATCCCTAGTCCAACCATCTGGCTTTGTAGCAGTATACTTCTCCATTTGATCTTGAAGCCTCATCTGCATTGCATTG
This sequence comes from Thamnophis elegans, assembly GCF_009769535.1. NCBI lineage: Eukaryota > Metazoa > Chordata > Lepidosauria > Squamata > Natricidae > Thamnophis > Thamnophis elegans. Next base: position 7,108,523 of record NC_045542.1, read on the forward strand.
GTTTTGTTCTGGCAGGTAATTTTTATTTTTATTTTATCCTGCCTTTATTATTATTTTTTTCAGATAGAAAATTTGTTTATTTTCCATTTTCATAGCATATAATCACATGTATACTATTACATAGTCAATATCATGTTGTATTATTAAGTAATTACATCAATTCATCTTACCATCAACTAACGAAGGGAAAAACAACAACCAATTATTGGCTCTTCTGCTCTCCATACACCATATTTATACCTTATCCGACACTTTCTTCCCCCTCTCTCCTCCCCCTTTCTACATCCTGTCTTCCCTCCATCATTTTCTATTCTACTTCCCCTTCCTTTCTCCTTCTCCTCTCTCCCCTTACCACTCCTCTTTATACACCTCATCTTCCCCCCTCACCCTCTCTCCTGTCCCTCTCTTCCTATCTTTCTTCTCTCCTCTGCTTCCCACTCTTCTACATCCTATCTTCCCTCCATCATTTTCTACTCTACTTCCCCTTCCTTTCTCCTTCTCCTCTCTCCCCTTACCACTCCTCCTTGTACATCTCATCTTCCACCCTCACCCTCTCTCCTGTCCCTCTCTTCCTATCTTTCTTCTCTCTTCTGCTTCCCCCTCTTCCTCTAATTCACTTGATGAATTTCAGCTTCTGAGCAAACTCCCTTTTGTGTTGATGGTATTTATAATTCCATTTCAATATACATAAAAAAGAAAAAATAGCAGTATACATGTACAATCATAATACCTTAAAGTCCAACACCCCCTTTATTATTTTTATAGATAACTCAAGACAACAAATTACCATAGATGTAATTAATACATTTCTACATTAGACTTAGATGAGGGAATAGAAGGGGAACTCATCAAATCTTCAGATGATACCGAGCCGGCAGGAATAGCTAACACCCTAGATGATAGGCTCCAGATCCAGGTGGATTTTGACAGACTTGAACACTGAGCCCTAACTAACAAAATGAAATTCAGCGTAGCAAAAAGTAAAAGTATTGCACACTTAGGCAAGAAAAAACGAAAGTACATATATAGACTGGGTGAAATCAGGCTTAATAGCAGTAACAATAAGAGGGATCTTGGAGTCTAAATGGACAACCAATTAAACATGAGCCAACAGTGTGCAGCCAAAAAAGCCAATGCAATTCTAAATTGCATTAACAGAGGGATTCAATCAAGATCACGTGAGGTACTACTGCCACTCTATAAAGCCTTAGTAAGACCACACCTAGAATACTGCATCCAGTTTTGGTCACACTATAAAAAAGATGTCGAGACTAGAAAGAGTGCAATAGCAGTAGACTTATAGCAATAGCAGTAGACTTATATACCGCTTCATAGGGCTTTCAGCCCACTCTAAGCGGTTTACAGAGAGTCAGCATATTGCCCCCAACAATCTGGGTCCTCATTTTACCCACCTCGGAAGGATGGAAGGCTGAGTCAACCCTGAGCCGGTGAGATTTGAACCGCTGAACTGCTGATCTAGCAGTAGCCTGCAGTGCTGCATTTAACCACTGCGCCACCTCGGCAGAGAAGAGCAACAAAGATGATTAGGGGACTGGAGGCTAAAACATATGAAGAACGGTTGCAGGAACCGGGCATGGCTAGTCTAGTGAAGAGAAGGACCAGGGGAGACATGATAGCAGTGTTCTAATATTTGAGGGGCTGCCACAGAGAGGAGGGGGGTCAAGATATTTTTCAAGGCACCCGAAGGCCAGACAAGGAATAATGGATGGAATCTGATCAAGGAGAGATTCAGCCTAGAAATAAGGAGAAATTTTGTGACAGTGAGAATAATCAACCAATGGAACAGTTTGCCTTCAGAAGTTGTGGGAGCTTCATCACTGGAAGCTTTCAAGAAGAGACTGGACTGCCATTTGTCAAGAAATGGTGTAGGGTTTCCTGCTTGGGTGGGGGGGTTGGACTAGATGACCTACAAGTTCCCTTCTAACTCTGTTATTCTATTCTATTCTGTTCTGTTCTGTTCTGTTCTGTTCTACATAATACTCCCTCCTCCTCCTATTTTCCCCACAACCACCACCATGTAATGTGGGTTGAACTGAGAGAAAGTAACTGGCTCAAAAGCACTCAGCCAGCTTTCATGCTAAGGCAGGACTAGAACTCATGGTCTCCTGGTTTCTAGACCGGTGCTTCAACCATTAGACGAAACTGGCTATTGTTACTAAATGTTATTTATCTAGTTGCCAAATGTTATTTTTGGTAAGAGATTCCATCTCTTCACTTGCTTTTCAGTTCCCAATTTCATTTCATTTTAGATGGCCCCCAAGTCTTTACTTCTTCATTTCTTTTCCCTTGGCCATAAGTAATAGTTTATCTGGTAGGAAGGGCATCTCTCTTTGTTAGATATCTCTGAACTGCATCTCAACTAGTGCTGAAACAGGCTGTAGTGCTGGTTTGAAACCACAGGCAAGGAACAATTGTGGTGGTATTGCATACTAGTAGCTGCTAAATTCAAATTGCCAGCTGGCTTTACTTTCTCATTAAAGTAAGTCACACTTATTATTTTAAGCCTTCTAGTGGGTAGATCTAGGATCCCTCTATTCTTTTGTGTCAGCTGCATACCCATTACTGTAACACGCTTTACATGGGGCTGCCCTTGAAGAGTGTTCGAAGACTCCAGCTGGTCCAGAATGCAGCCGCGCGAGCGATCGTGGGTGCACCCAGGTACACCGACGTCACACCTATCCTCCGCGAGCTGCACTGGTTACCCATTAGTCTCGGATCCGCTTCAAGGCGCTGGTCGTTACCTATAAAGCCCTTCATGGCATCGGACCTGGGTACCTGAGAGACCGCCTCCTGCCGATTACCTCCCATAGACCTATTAGATCACACAGGTTAGGCCTTCTCCGGATCCCATCTGCTAGCCAGTGTCGGCTGGTGACTCCCCGGGGGAGAGCCTTCTCTGTTGCAGCTCCAGCCCTCTGGAACGATTTCCCCGTGGAGATCCGGACCCTCACTACCCTCCCGGCCTTCCGCAAAGCCGTTAAGTCCTGGCTGCTCCAGCAGGCCGGGGGGCTTTCGAAATATCCAGCCCCTCGGAAATTGTGACTGTTGTACATTTTAATATGTTGTCTTGTGTATTATCCCCCTCCCTTGTTTTATTGTAAGCCGCCCGGAGTCCTTCGGGAGTGGGCGGCATACAAGCTCAATAAATGAAATGAAATCCTTGTTCAACTGTACTTCAATTTCCTTCTTTTCTCTTTAGAAATATAACCACATACTGTAGATCAAGACATTCTATTATTATTTAAACCAAATTTTCTGTTGAACCATAGCTAACAAGAATTGGCTTTAATGACTAGCCAGTTTGGAAGATAGCAGAAATACGTTTCTTCCTGCCATTTCTGATCCAGGCCTTAGTCAACTAGCATGCTGCTATAGAGAATAATACTTTCTTTCTGTTGATCCATTTTGTTCTAGTGCAAAGTCTTATGAATGATCCCATTTTCCTTTAAATAATTAGATATCTCTTCACTCAAAATTCAGTTGTTATCAGAGCATAAATTGACTTTCTTTCAATAGCACTTAGACTTATATATCACGTCACAGTGCTTTCACAGCCCTCTCTAAGCGGTTTACAGAATCAGCATATTGCCCCCAACAATCTGGGTCCTCATTTTACTGACCTCGGAAGGATGGAAGGCTGAGTCAACCTTGAGTCAGTGAGAATTGAACTGCCAAACTTCTGGAAGCCGGCAGTCAGTAGAAGTAGTAGCCTGCAGTACTCCATTCTAACCACTATGCCACCATGGCTCAAAAGTGTTTTCTATATAAACCAGAAACTGTCTGGATTGGTGACACTTCGTCCTTATGCCCTCTCAGACAGAAACAGCAAAAAACAAGGTGTTTCATCAAAGAAAATGATAAAGTCCCAGTTTCCTCCATTTGATTCAGCGGGGAAGAAAGAGAGGTCAGCGTAGATTTGCTTATTCAGAATACTGCTGTGGTGCAGCATTTCCTGTGCTTTCAGTATTTTTTCTTATATGTGATTCAAAGACATTTACTAAATAAATAGCAATAGCAGTTAGACTTATATACCGCTTCATAGGGCTTTCAGCCCTCTCTAAGCGGTTTACAGAGTCAGCATATTGCCCCCTCATTTTACCCACCTCGGAAGGATGGAAGGCTGAGTCAACCCTGAGCCGGTGAGATTTGAACAGCCGAACTGCAGAACTGCAGTCAGCTGAAGTAGCCTGCAGTGCTGCATTTAACCACTGCGCCACCTCGGCTCTCTGTACAGAGATGTACAGAGCAGCATAGCTTGGCATATTTGTTATGCATGATTTCAAAACTGATGGTCAATTCTTCCCTCTGTATCTGCCTGATTTGCTCTATATTCTGTTCTAGTCTTCTATGCCAAGATTCAGCGCAATTTCTCTTGCCTCCTTTTCAAGCTCAGCTGGTTGCCTCTTATCAGAGAATTACTCTGAAAAGTTTAGATTCTAACAATATTCCTTTCAACAACAGATCTCCAGCTCTTGTTCTTATTGAGCAATTTCCATCCGCAAATTAAACTCTTATGTATCTTTCTGACTGCATAATTAACACTCAATCATTTGGAGCTCAAATCTGGAGAGTACAGTGCAACGTGTAAAGCAATTGTCTTTTCATCAGTCTACATTTTATTAGCCTCCCTAATCTCTTGTGAGCTTATTTGCTGTCTGTTTATTCCTGTATCTGCCCTTTACAGCTTGTTTCAAGAGTCACAAAAAAAATCCTTATTTTAAAACATATAGTTGTTCCTCTATGTAAGTAAACTGAATTGAGACTACTCTGAATTTTTTTGTTTCTTACTCTGAACAATTCTTTCACAGAGTGCATTATTCTTTGCCCTTTGGGTTTAGTTCTGTTCTCTTCTTCACCCTTTCCCCATCCTGATCATTTTTCCTTCTTTTGAGAGAAAAACCCTTGATATTGGCTTGAACTCTTTCCATTCACATCTTTAAAGCGTTGGGAAGACCCTTTAAACCAGAGGTGTAAAACTTGTGGTGTCACATTGATTCATTTGATGTATTGCGACTTTTCCCCCCTTTATTAAAACGGGGGAGGGCGTGGCCAGCGCATGATGCATCCGGCACATGGGCCGCGATTTCGATACCCCTGCTTTAGATCCTTTTCAGGTAAAATACCCTCAACTGTAATCTGCTGTTGCAAATAAAGCTGGATTTTTCTCCAGTTTTCAAATTATCTCAAATAATTTCTCTTATTAGGGATTCCTGCACTCTATTTTGGATATTATCTGATCCAAAGTAGGTTTTCCTATTGCTTGCTTCAGCATATTAAAACATTGGGACATAAACATCACAAGGAAAGCAACTTCTATATTACTTCACCTTGCAATACACATTATTTTAAAGCAGTTTTGCTTGGATCAAGCATTTGGTTCACATAGTATGAGATGCTTGTGCCATCTTGCCATCTTAAATAGCACATTGTTTTTCATTAAGAAGATGGAACAAGCAGAGTTTTTATAGGTAAGTTTCTTTAATTACTCCCAAACCTCACTCACGGTTGTCAGTTCCTTGATATGAATAAGCATATCATTATTTCCATTTATAGAAGTATGTACTTTCTGTTAAGTATTTTCTCTTCCTGGCTTCTCAGGATCTTTGCCTCTTATTTTGGGTTTCCAGAACTTGCCATTTTCCAAAGGTTCCCAAGAATAATTCCATACAGGAAACCATTTTTCCCAATCCTGGCTTTTGAAATTTAAAATAAAGTAAGAGGTATGTTATCTCATTCAGCTGCATTTGGCAGCTGCTTGCCAAGTGTCAAAAATTGAAAAGATCAACTGAAAATCCTAACTGGGCATTTTGCCACCCTAGTCCTGGGATTTCTGCACTTATTTTAGTAATCCTTAATTCCAGATTACCTATTAGTTCATAGTTTAGAAGCTGGTCTCAACCTATAATCCTGTTTGAAGTCAGCATTACCCCTTGTTAGAAGATGTGCTCCTGAACATATACAGAGTACTAAACAATACTGGGTCACATTTGCAATGAAGAATGCTCATAATATATTTGACGGATGCAGAATATAGTATTTGAAATACAAGATAGATTTCTCAATACACAGGATAAGAAAACTGCACTTTTATCCAAACTACATGTTGAAAAAAAAAAAAGAGAAGAAATGCCCTTGTCTCTTAAACATAGAGACCAATAATAGGCTAGTGAGAGAAAGACATATGGAGAGTACATAAAGAGTACACTTCCCTCACATCTATGAGAATTGAATGAAATGTACTATCTTCAATGTTGTACATCACCAATAGATGGCAGTCCTGATGTGATAGAAGCTGTAACATGTTCTTTAGCATCTGCCCTTTCATTTCTGGGTGAAAATTTGCTGTGAAAAAAAAGTGAGTTGCTGTGAAAAAAGTTGCACTGCTATTCTTTATGAAAGGGAAGCTGCAGTGGGTTACACATCGTGTACTTTTAGCAGCCTGCTGTGATTGAAATGAAGTTGAAGAAGTCTCTCCAATTGAAATTCACCACCAAATGTAGGTTATTTAGGGTGATGTCATGAATACTGTGCATTGCTGCAGAAAAATATATATTTAAAGCAAGATGATTCCTTGCAGGCTGAATCCAAAGATGAAAGCTTCAAAGGTTGAAAATTGTCAACAATTGTTACTTATACAATAAGAATGAAGGTGAAGAAGTTGTTTCCTTCATTGTGACAGCCAATGAAACATAAGGGTCATTGTTGTGATCAAAAACAAAGTATCCGTGTGTGGTTTAACTTCACAAATCTGCACATGAAACAAAAATTCAAAACTGAAAGGGTTTTTAGGAAGCAGAAGGTATTATTTACATGAATTTTACTGAACCTGGCACAAGTAGTGACTCAAAGCTTTAAAACAAAATTGAACACAAGAAGAAATTTTGCTGCAACTTGACTAGGCTTCAAACCTGATAAGCCATCCAAGAGGCAATTGTGAAGTTGCATATCGCTATCTTACTCTATCTGTCATAGGGTCCACACTTGGTACTATGCAATTTCCATCTTTTCCTGAAATTAAAAAAAAAAAAACCTTCATGGGCATCTGTTTGATTTAAATAAAGATGTAGAGAGAAAAGACAAAGTATGGAGTTCTTTCATAATAATTTTAAAAAGTTTGCCCATTGTTGATAGAAGTCTTCAGCAAATGGAGGCGATTATGGGGAAAAAGAAATACAGGGTACAAAAAAGCTCATTTCAAGGATTATTTTCCTGTTTCATTTCTTTAAAATATCCCTATTTAAACTAATAGCAATAGCACCTAGACTTATATATCGCTTCACAGTGCTTTATGGCCCTGTCGAAGGGATTTACAGAGTCAGTCTATTGCCCCCAACAATCTGGCTCCTCATTTTATGATCTTGGAAGGATGGAAGGCTGAGTTGACTTTGAGACAGTGAGAATTGAACTGCCGAATGGTTGGCAGAAGGAGCTTGCAGTACTGCATTCTAACCACTGCGTCACTATGGCTAATATTATGGAAATGGAAGAATTACTTTTCATTCAAGTCTCCATTTGCCTTAATGGTCATCAGTTCTCTTAAATGCAAAGAAATAATGTAAAAAAAGATTCAAACTCTGGATATTCCTGCAGCACTCAACCCAAAACATGGAAATCAACTGTCACAATGAAACTGTGATTTGTGGTCAAGACAAAAGAGACTCTACCTTCAGCATGTGGGAATGTGATTTGTACAATATTGAAAAACACAGCTTTACCAAAAGGCCACCGTGGCAATAGATCAGTAACGACCTTAAAAGTCAGGAGACAGAATCCTCTCCCCTTCAACCTTTGCTTTTTCTTTTTAAATCTGTTTTACTTATTACAGAAACTGCGAATGAAACTGCTGCTAAAACCAAGAGATTGACAGAAATCCAAAGCCAAGCTCTGAAGCTGGCATATTTGCATACTTCCCCCAGATTGTTAATTATGTCACACAGCCTTCATAAGTTTCATACTGTGGTTTGTGGTAAAAGACACAGGTCTCGTGTGTCTGTGCAAACATCTCTTGCTTTCTGATTTAACCTATAAAAACTGGAGTCAGAAGCTGTGAGCCTCTTATGCAGAAGAGACGCAGGTTACTTCAAAGCCGTGGAAAGTGGTTTGAAGTATGTTAGGTAAATTTAGGATGACCCAAACTGAAGACGTCGTCCCTCCATAGAAAAAAATATGCAGTCAAAAATCCGGGTTTGTTATATCATTATCTCTGAAGGGCTGAGCAGTAAACGGGATTGAACTGGTGATCTTTGTTTAGCGTGGGCCAGAGTCACTTGTCCCTTCTTGGTACCTGGCTCCCCTCCAGATGGGATACTATATGTATGGATGTGAGTAGCAAATTAGAGCCGAGGTGGCGCAGTGGTTAAATGCAGCACTGCAGGCTACTTCAGCTGACTCTCACAAATCTCACCGGCTCAGGGTTGACTCAGCCTTCCATCCTTCCGAGGTGGGTCAAATGAGGACCCGGATTGTTGTTGGGGGCAATATGCTGACTCTGTAAACCGCTTAGAGAGGACTGAAAGCCCTATGAAGCGGTATATAAGTCTAACTGCTATTGCTATTGCTATTGCTAAATTGAACCACATTTTTGGATGCTGAATGATTTACTGAAGCATTCGGGTGCCAGATACAGTCAGGTATTTTGGATGTGTGTCATTGGTCATTACCCCCAAAAGCCCACTGGTCACACCACACATGCACGCGCACACAAACACAAACACACAAACACACACAGCCATATGCTTCCCCACCACTGATGTTCAGAAAGTGATTGAAAATTCAGCTGTTCTCTCAGGCCTTGGGACAGAGTACTGATTGAGACCCTGTTAGATGTTTACCTTCTGGATGCTTATGATGTTTTGTTTTTTAAATTTAAGTCATCTAGAATCATCTGGAATTGGCAGCCACTAGAGTGTGTTAAATAAATAAACACCCCTCTAGTTTGGAATACTGCAAATCCCCTTTTCAAGGAAAAAGGAGGGTTAGAGGAGGATAGGAATTATGAGGAAGAAAATAGACAGTAACATTACAGTAGTGATGAAATAAGAGAGAGAGTAGGGTGCTCTCAGGGAAAGAGCAGTCACAATTCTTGGTTGCAGTGCAGTGTTCTAGGGTTCCACCACAAATGCGCGCACAACAAAAGAGCGCCTGACTAAACCGCGGTGTCTAAAGCGCGGTGACAAAACCGTGCGACAAATGAGCGACTAATTAGCCCTGAAGCGCACCGACAAAAGCGCGCCGACAGAAGCGCGCTGTAACGTAACCCTAAACCTAAATGTAAATCTTACCTTAAATTAAATTGCGCTTCTGTCGGCGCACTGTTGTCGGCGCACTGTTGTCAGCGCGCTTTTGACATCGCGGTTTTAGCCCCGCGCTGTTGTCGGCGCGCTTATGATGTTCGCGCTTTTGTCGGGTCACGTTGTTCTAGCCCCCTGTACTTAGCCCCGAGGCCTAGTCACCAGAGTTTCACTGGCTCTGGCCTCCAGCTGCTGCTACATAATACAAGGCCAGCCTGTAATAATGCCTACCTCGTTCATTTATTTTCTTTATTTATATAATGATGCCTATCTCTTTCATGATTTTACCCAGGATATCAATACCAGTTTTGGTAAGGCATACCAGGTTGGTCTTCTCATCGTCTTACCGTTGGATGAGAAAACCCATCTGATATGCATCACTAAAGCTGACTTGGTGGAGAAAAGAGGTCCTCGTTTGGAAATATTCCCACCTGGATTTGGCATCAGGGTGTAGCGGCAGAAAATGGCTAGTGTCATCCAAAAAGATTGGCGGCTTCCAGGGATACTGCTCCAGAGACAATGGAAGTGAGATCCTGTTTGTGAAGTGAACCTTAAGGCTGAGTTGGGTAACTTCAAATGTATTAGTGCAAAGTAGTACAGAGAAGAAAGTAAATGACAACTGTTTATAAACACGTCAGCTTAGTCTGGAAAGATAGGAGGAGGTCAGGAAGAAACTTATCATTAACTCTCTTTGGTATAAGCGGGAGGGGAAAAGAAACTCTTGTCAGGCCTTCACAATTCTGTTATTATAATCCATATCCTTGAAGTAGCATTCTAGTAGCTCTTGCAATGTCTCTTTCCTAATCTTATTTACCTCAAAAGACCACTTTACTTGCCTACCTGAGCTACTCAATGCTATGGCCAAGTTTTACCCAGAGTTCCCTAGACCTATGATTCTAGGGAACTTCAAACTGTCTTCTCTGGGCTCAAAACCAGAGATAACTTGGAAAGTCATAGATTAAATCTAGGTTATTGATGACCTAGATCACATACTAGATCTGGGTTTTCTCTTGGAATTGTAGTAACATGATATAGAGCTGTGAATGTTGTCATCAGTCCAGTGGTGGGTTTCAAAAATTGTTCGAACCTACTCTGTGGGTGTGGCCTCCTTTGTGGGAGTGGCTTGCCGCCCATGTGACCGGATGGGAGTGGCTTGCCGCCCATGTGACCGGATATGAAGATGCCGACGACACTTGTCAGAACCACCTTAAATTACCTCACACACAGCACTGGCATGCATAAGAATATGATGTAAACTTGTTTTTTAAAAGGCATCTTTGGTTTGCGTTAAAACAACTTCAACACACGCAATGTTCTGATTGCACCACAAACGCAGGAGTCATCCTTACCTTTCACAGAGGCACTGAGTTTTATAAATATGAGCATGAGGGTGTAGAATAATCATATCCAAGGACCAGTGGTGGGTTTCAAAAAATGTTGGGACCTCTTCTGTAGGTTCTGCTTTCCGGGTCCACTGGTGGAACCTCTTCTAACCGGTCCGGTAGATTTGACGAACTGGTTCTACCGAATAGGTGCGAACTGGTAGGAACCCACCTCTGCATCAGTCCCTTGTCAGTCACTCCCTGCTGACCTTCAAATTGATGCAAGGAGAAAGTACCTATTTGGCCAGGGTGCCCACCCAGACACTTGATGGGGGCCGTGGGGGTCCAGAGGGTTGTCCCTGAAGCTTCGTTGCACAGCTCAACTGAGGCCTTAATCATTGTTTAGAATGAGCAGAAGACAATGGTTGCGGATCAAATTATGCCTATATAGATTCTGTCATGACTAAGATCCAAAATGTGGGCAAATTGGGCTACATCGTGGTAAGCAGTACAGCAGGCTAATTCTGCCAACTGCCAGCAGTTCGATCCTGATAGAGCTCAAGGTTAATTCAGCCTTCCATCCTTTCAAGGTCAGTAAAATGAGGACCCAAATTGTTGGGGGCAATATGTTGCTCTGTAAACCGCTTAGAAAGGGCTATATAGCACCATGAAGCGGCATGTAAGTCTAAATGCTTTTGCTACACCAACGGATTCATCAGTGGCAGGCCGTTCCTTTGCCACCATCTGTTCTACCAAACGTTTTGCTCATGAATGCTCAGTTCAATGCCATCACAAGCCTTGCTGCAATCTCACTACTCTGTTACTCCAGCACTTTCCCTGCAGCTGTTACTCCCTCACTTCCCCACTATTGTATCTTCTGCCAAGCCCCAGTTTGTGCTTCATTCCTAGGCATTCCTCTTTAAGCCTTACATATGATTACATGCACTGCATCGGCCACTTGCCAGCCTACTATATGGACATTTACACCCCCTGGTTGGAGCCAAGACATTTTCTATGTATGTGGATCCCAGATAATCTCCAGACTCTGAGAAATGAAGTGGCACAAGAGACATCTACACCATCGCTGGAGAAAGAAAAAACTTACAGGCCAGGTTATAATGCTGACACAACACTGATCAGATTTATGAATTACTGGCAGGCTTCAAACAGGGGTGGTGTACCTGTCTGAGCCCTCCCTGATCTCTCAATTCCTTTGAAACAATCAATGATAGTATCTATCTGGGTCAGCTAAGGGAATTGGGATCTCTTCCTGCACAACTGTGACATTTACCCGAGGAACTACCGCCACTGGCCCTCCCTGGCCCTCCCCAGTCCATTTTGCTGCACTCTCCATGGTCTATATAGGCTATCACTCTTCATGTTGGTGGTGGAAGATGGGGCTCCTCCACCTGTACTGTTGTCCTTCGTCCTCCTCCTGGCTCACATGAAGTGTTAATACCACCTTATAATGCCTTGATAAAAATTTGGAGTATTGCATCCAGTTTTAATCACCACGATATAAAAAAGATGAGACTCTAGAAAGAGTACAGAAAAGAACAATACAACACAATAGCAGAGTTGGAAGGGACCTTGGAGGTCTTCTAGTCCAACCCCCTGCCTAGGCAGGAAACCCTACATCGTTCCAGACAAATGGCTATCCAACATCTTCTTAAAGACTTCCAGTGTTGGGGCATTCACAACTTCGGGAGGCAATTTCTGTTCCACTGTTGAATTGTTCTAACTGTCAGGAAATTCCTCCTCAGTTCTAAGTTGCTTCTCTCCTTGATTAGTTTCCACCCACTGCTTCTTGTTCTACACTCAGGTTCCTTGGAAAGTAGTTTGACTCCCTCTTTTTTGTGGCAACCCCTGAGATATTGGAACACTGCTATCATGTCTCCCCTAGTCCTTCTTTTCATTAGGCATACCCAGCAACCGTCCTTCATATGTTTTAGTCTCCAGTCCCCTAATCATCTTTGTTGCTCTTCTCTGCACTCTTTCTAAAGTCTCCACATTTTTTCTACATCGTGGCGACCAAAACTGAATGCAGTATTCCAAGTGTGGCCTTACCAAGGCCTTATAAAGTGGTATTAACACTTCACGTTATCCCTCTTGTTTATGTAGCCTAGAACTGTGTTGGCTTTTTTGGCAGCTGCTGCAAACTGCTGGCTCATATTTAAATGGTTGTTCACTAGGACTCCAAGATCCCTCTCACAGATACTACTATTGAGCAAGGTATCACCTATATTTTACCTGTGCATTTCGTTTTTCTTGCCTAAATGTAGAACCTTACTCTTTTCACCGTTGAATTTCATTTTATTAGATAGTGCCCAATGTTCAAGTTTGTCAAGATCCTTCTGTATTTTAAGCCTGTCTTCTGGAGTGTTGGCTATTCCTGCCAGGTTGGTGTCACCTGCAAATTTGATGAGTTCCCCATTTATTCCCTCATTCAAATCATTGATGAAGATGTTGAAGAGTACTGGGCCTAAAACAGAGCCTTGGGGTACTCCATTGCATACTTCCCTCCATGTAGATGCAGTTCCATTGAGGACTACACATTGAGAGCATGAAAGATGATTAGCGGATTGGAGGCTAAAATGGTTGCAGGAATTGGGTATGCCTAGTTTAATGAAAAGAAGGACTAGGGGTGACATGATAGCAGTGTTCCAATATCTCCCAGGCTGCCACAAAGAAGAGGGAGTCAATGTATTCTCCAAAACTACTGAAGGCAGGACAAGAAGCCATGGATAGAAACTCTACATACACATTAAGCAAAAAAAAAAGCAGTGAATGTATTTTGTCAGCTGCAAGAATTAGGTGTTAAATCTACTAAACTATGGTCACCTCATGAGTAAAATAGTTGCCATAAACACTACTAAAACTTAAAACATTATTTCTGTCCTGACCATATTCAGGATAAATTTGATGCACCAAAATCACCTTCTGGTGGCTGAGAATCCTGGAAATTATGTTCCAGTATATCTGCAGGGCTCCAGAAGGGAAGGTTAGAAGAGACTTTTCCATAATTTCTTCCCAAAATTGTAAAGGATCACCTGAAAAAAGCCAAACTTTTGACAAAGCCAAACTTACAAAGGTCATCACTGAACCTGCACATGAATGGTGGTGGGTGGGGATTTCTGCTGAGAGTGAAAAATCAAGATGCAACCTACTCATTTTAAATACTAACATTAGAATAGCAACAGACCACAATGAACAGTTGTTCCCATTGAGGGTGGGAAATTAAATCATTGCTTACTTTTTTTTTTAATTCTTCCGTCTACTGAGACACCTTATAAACCACACTTAAAGGTTTTTGCAGACATGTTTGCAACTCTGTTTAAAAAGTATTTTCTCTTTAGATAATAATAGGTAAATTTCCATGGTTCTTTCTCTGTATAATACATTCTATTGCATTTTAAATTGTATAAAAAATTGTTATATACCTTATGTCAGGCCTGCAATTATATTCTTTTTAGAATTTTAGCCTGCCACACTTTCTCTTATTTCAATATGCTGTTTCATTAGTATAGTCGATGGGAGGGGGGAATAGACAGGAGTAGGATTGTGGAATGTATTGTTGTCATTCTTTACTAGAAGACCAAGGTCATCTTTTGTCTCCGCACTTTTACACCTGACCGGAAGCAACTGGGTGGAGACCCCAGCGTGGAAGAAGATTGGACCATGTGATGGATTGTGGGTGTGGGGACAAGATCATGAACTTTTAACTGGGTGGGATTGTGATGTAATTTCCAGAATTGGGATTAACACAGATGTGCTAAGATGTCTACTTTATTAAATTGGAACTTTAAGGATCGTTAAGCCTTGGACTCTAATTTAATTCTACATGATACTTGGAACGCTGACATCTTAGTACAGGAATCCTCAACCCCTGGCCTGTGGACCGGGACCGTGTTGTGGCATGCCAGAAACTGGGCCGCGCAAACACGCAAAGCCCCATTCATGGAATGCAGGCAGCGCACAAAACCATGCCACATCTGGTCCACAGAAAAACCTCTCTCCAGGGAACTGGTCCCTGGGGCCCAAAATGTTGAGGGTCACTGCCCTAGTATACAATATGAATCATGACAAGTGGCAGAAAAATGTGTTAAATTCTTTATCTTTAAACTAACTACATAAAAATCAACAAAGTATATGGAATTAATAGCTACTTGAAAAGCCACTCAAGTTGTGATAGTTGTTCATTTAAAATATTTAATTCTTTTCTCTAGCAATCTAACCCTGGATTTTTATAACCTGGATTTGCTAGTAGCGTATTATGTTTGTATTCTATTAATTTACAACTATTTCTGTAATCCTTGTGCCAAACTGTTCTATATTTTTCTTAATAGCAATAGCAATAGCAGTTAGACTTATATATCGCTTCATAGGGCTTTCAGCCCTCTCTAAGCGGTTTACAGAGTCAGCATATTGCCCCCAACAACAATCCGGGTCCTCATTTTACCCACCTCGGAAGGATGGAAGGCTGAGTCAACCTTGAGCCGGTGAGATTTGAACAGCCGAACTGCAGAACTGCAGTCAGCTGAAGTAGCCTGCAGTGCTGCATTTAACCACTGCGCCACCTGTGTGAACCTGCTTCCTAGAACACCCATGTATTGATCCTTCCATTAAATCGTATCAATTCTGCCTTAATATCCATCTGTTCCATGAAGGTTTTGGCACTACCCACTTGTTCTACCCTGTCATGCCCTGTATGAAGCTGTTTGCACTTTATATTTATTGTGAATGAATCCAGGTAGCTATACTTGTTTTAATGATGATAGTAAACAAACCACAGAAGCTCCTTTCAAAGTATGTTTAGTGTAGGGCTAGGCAACAGATGTCATTGAAGCCCAAAGGCTACAGAGGGCAAGATGACATTATAATGTGGATGAAGCTGTCTCTCAGATGCAGGTGCAGGGACAGAATTTTCTTTCTTTACTACAAGCCCTCATGCTTCTTAAGGCAGTGTTTCTCAACCTTGGGGACTTTAAGTCCTGTGGACTTCAACTCCCAGAATCCCCCAGCCAGCACAGCACAGCTGGCTGGGGAATTCTGGGAGTTGAAGTCCACAGGACTTAAAGTCCCCAAGGTTGAGAAACACTGTCTTAAGGTTCTTTTAAAACTATGTCATATGTAACTACAAGACTGAAATAACTGCTAAATGGAAGAAAATAATTTTCTGGACTAAAAGAAAGTGAATTTAAACTTTCTGAGCAAAACATCAGCAACCTCAGATAGGCTGGTGATACTACTCTGACAAATGAATGCAAGGAAGATTTGTGGAATCTCTTAATGCAGTTGAAACAAGAGCCTGCAAAAGCTATTCAATTGTTTTAAAAAAAAACCTAACATTATGTCAACATGCAATTATAGCAGTGTTTCTCAACCTTGGCAACTTGAAGATGTCCGGACTTCAACTCCCAGAATTCCCCAGCCAGCGAATGCTGGCTGGGGAATTCTGGGAGTTGAAGTCCGGACATCTTCAAGTTGCCAAGGTTGAGAAACACTGAATTATAACCTAATGAAAATAGGCAGAGAAGCAAGTGTAGTAGTAACAGTTTATTTTATTAGGCACAAAAAATTGTAAGGATGGTGACTGTGGCCATGAAATGAAGAGATATCTGCTGCTTGAGAAAAAGATTGAAGATAGATCAAGACAAAATACTAATGTGTTGTACACCGTAGTACAAAATACTAGTGGATGTTGGTTTTCTGATTAGGTCATCTAGATGCAGCAAGCCTAAATGATACGCGTATGACTCTTTATTGTTGCCATTGACTTGCAAAACAAACTAGAAAAGCATCAATGATGGTGGGTAGCCTGAAGGCTAAATTCTATGAAGAATGGTTAAAAAAAACTGAGTATGTTTTGCCTAAAGAACAGAAAACTAAATGTGACATAATAGCAGTATTTCAATGCAATGTCACATGAAAGGAGGCAGAAGCTTTAAAAACTTTTAAGGACACTGACAAGGAAACCCAAACCCATAGCAAACCTAAGCAAAATCCATCTAGAGCTAATTGCAAAAAAAAAATACTAGTATTAGCAACATAGAATGGTGACAAACCTCCCAATGAGATTGCATTTTTAATTGCCTCCTTTATTGGATAATATAAAAAGTGCCAAGAGAAATAATATGCCATACTTTTTCATGTTATCTCCATCATCGCACCTGTCGGTACTAAAATATTCAAGGACAATCTTATCTTCCCTAGAGACATCCATGCTTCACCTGGCCTTTAAAAAATGATATCAATGGGGGTGGAGTGGGGGAAACCTGATATGCTTCAAGGCAAAGTCCCAACCTCAAACATACCGGGAAAAGGGGGTAAAGGTCATGATAATAGCGTAAAATCGGGAGGGACAGACCCGAGGGACGTGTGCGTGCCTGCTCGCGGTCATTCGATTGCGAGCTTCAAGTTTGTTGCTGCGCAATGTGAAACAGAAATTGTTTTGAGATCCCTTCAATACTCAAGGTTCATATAAACGGTAAATTTTCAAACTTTTTTCATATATAAGGCGCACCGGATTATAAGGCGCACTGCCGGTTTTTGATCAAATTTTAGGATTTTCAGTGCGCCTTATGGTCGTGAAAATACGGTACTTATTTCTGGCCATGTTTCTGGGCCCTCATCATACGTTGGGACCTTTCCAGAAAAATAGAGATGGAAAATTCAATTATCTATTTATAAATTTGCCCAGCTACCAAGAAAAGTGACCGAAATAAATGAAATATAGGAATTATCCCGGAACTCGAGAATGAGTAACTGAGAGAACAAGATCAGTTTGCCTTTTAGTAAATTCCACCAGGAATTCCAGCATTGTAGTTAGACTGAGAAATCAAAACAAAACGAAACACCATGGAAGAAAACAATGGAAAATCACTTCTATTGTTATCAAGGAACTATCGAATATAACTGTGTGGTATCCATATGCTCATTAGGAACTGAGGTTGACTTGAAAAATATGGCACCGTTTTGCAACAGTGCAACATGTCTGAAAATCCACACACCAGTCCCCAAAGTCTCCTGGTGTCAATAAGATAATGGATTGTTACGATTTTAGAAATAATACTGAAGGCTTTATGACAGTGTTTCTCAACCTTGGCGACTTTAAGTCCTGTGGACTTAAAGTCGCCAAGGTTGAGAAACACTGCTTTATGAAAAGGATCCCAAACTACCATAAGAAATCTATGCCTAGGCAACGAAACACCTGTTTGAGCTTCCTCAGATATAATTACAACATGGCAAAACAATAGTTGAGTCTCTCTTATCATCCCACCCTAAATGCAACAGAAACACAATTGTTAAAATTCAGATTCTCTTCAAATTTTAATATTTCCTAAGGGGGATGGGGCTGAATCTACATTTCTATCCAGCACTTCACATGAACACAGAATAATATTCATGATAAATGGACACCAGCTGAGTGTTCAACCTCCTCTGGTCTTCACCAGATAGAAAAATGCTTTATATAAATGCTACATTGCATCTAGGACACAGAACTGTGGAAGAAATACATTTCATCCATTTTGTAAGTTATGTTTTTATTATTTATTTGTGAGGCAGGCAGACAAGATCATTCTTTCCCATTTTCCCCCGTGACCCGACAAAAGCGCGAATGTCAAAACCGCGGCGCTAAAACCGCGGCGCTAAAACCGCGATGTCAACAGCGCGCCGACAGAAGCGCGATTTAAGTTAAGATAAGGTTTAGGGTTAGGGTTAGGGTTAGGGTTAGGTTTAGGGTTAGGTTACAACGTGCTTCTGTCGGCGCGCTTCAGCGCTCATTCGTCGGCGCGGTTTTGTCACCACGGTTTAGTCAGGCGCGCTTTTGTTATTTGCGCATTTGTGGTGGAACCATTTTCCCCATGTTCTGCTCTTTATATAGGGCTCTATATCCATTGACAAACCTATTCCATGGTTCCCCTAGTATGTTTGTAAGAAAAACTCTTTCTTGGACTGATCAATATTCATGAGCACGTAGTTACTCATAAGGAACTTTGCCTTAAGTCAAACTTCTCTTAACCACCCTAGTGGGAGTGCCTTCCTTTCTCCTGGATAAACAACTAAGATAACAATCTGCAGCTATGTTTATTACTTTCCCATACCTAAGCACGTGCTCTATGCCTTAGTTGTAAGCCTTTAAGAACATAAGGTGAGGGACCGCCTCCTAACTACACACATTAAATAAATGGAGTATGGTCCTATTTCAGTATCATAAGAATCAGATATGTTGCTTCCAGATAAGAACTCCTTAAGTCTACTAAGCAGCTTTTTATACAGCATTTAGTATACTAGTCAACAAATTCCCAGGTGTGGTGGGGTTTCTTCCCTTTCCTTTTGGTAATAGATAAATCTGGTTCAGCAATGGACTTTGCAGGCCTATCCTTTGTATTCCTTCCTGTTAAAAGTCTGGCAGGATCAATAACCTCTTAACTGACCTTTGAATAGGCTCTCTAAAGTAATGCAACTAACCCCTATCCCTACGTGTTGAGGAAATGGAACCCAATATCATAGAGGAGGAAGTATTCTGAGCACTCAATCAGTTGCCTAACTGCAAAGCCCTAGGAGTTGATGTAATTCCTGCAGAGTTGCTGAGACCAGTGCCAACAAAAGCACTGGCAAGCACTTTGCCAAAGTGTATGGAAGTGTGGTCAGTGGCCAAAAGAATGGAAAAGGGTCAATATTTATCCCAATATCAAAGAAAGGTATACGAAAGACTGCTCTAACCAACAAGCCTTGATGCCACGTATGAGTAAAATTCTCTTGAAGTTAATTTAGCATCATTTGAATTCAACTGCCAACAGGGAACTGCCTGATACACAAGCAGGATTTCAGGGTTCACCGACAAATGCGCGCTCGACAAAAGCACGCCGACAAAACCGTGGCGAGAAAACCACGAGGTCAAAATCGTGCCGACGAATGTGCACAGAAGCGCGCCAACAAATGCACGCCATCAAAAAAACAACACAATAACCCTAACCCTTACCTTAAATTAAATCGCACTTTTGTGGGCGCGGTTTTGTCGGTGCGTTGTGGGCGCGTTTATGACATCGCAGTTTTCTCGCCGCAGTTTTGTCGGCGTGCTATTGTTGTCCGCGCATTTGTCGGGTCACGGGATTTCAGAAAGGAAGAGGAATGTGTGATCATATTGTCAATCTATGTTGGATGGTGGAAAAAGCAAAGGAATACCCAAAAGATCTCTATGTGTGCTTCATTGCCTATACATGGAATTGACCATGAAAAGCTCTCAAAGAACTGAGAATATCACCACACCACATCCAGCTCATTCAGTCATTGTACTCTGATCAGGCAGCCACTGTAAAAATGGAATATGGAGACACAAAATGGTTCAGAATTGAAAAAGGCACTCAGCAAGGTTGAATCTTGTCACCTATAACACCACCCAACATTTACACAGAAATGGTTACGAGGAGTGGACATTTAGAGGAATCTACCATTGGGGTTAAAATCGGTGGTAGGAATATCAACCTCAAATATGCAGGTGATATAACATTCCCTGTGGAAAGTGAGAAAGATCTGGAGAGGTTAATCCTGAGAATCAAAAATGAAAGTGAAAAAAATTGAACTGCACCTTAACATCAAGAAAACAAAGATAATGGACAACTGCAGAGAACACATAGGTCAGAGTGCAGATCGACAATGAGACCATCAAAACGGTAAAAAAAAATTAATCTTCCTGGGCTCTACAATCAACCAAAGTGGTGACTGCAGCCCTGAGATCAGAAGGCATATAGCGCTTGGAAGAACTACAATGTTTAGCGTGAATAACATCTGAAAGAGTAAAGATATCAGCCTCGCAACCAAATTCAGATTAGTTAAGACAACAATTTTTCCAATTACTACTTATGGCTGCGAAACTTGCATTCTGAAAAAGGCAGATAGAAAAAGGGTGGATGCATTTGACCTGTGCTGTTGGAGAGGACTATTACACATCCCATAAGCTGCAAAAATAAAGTCCTAGACCGAACCTCACCCAAAATATCACTTGAAGACAAGATCACCAAACAGAGGCTGTCCATACTTTGGTCATGTCATGAGAGCAGATTCACTTGAAAAGACAATCATGCTGGGAGTAATCAGTGGAAAAGACTAGAGCCGAGGTGGCGCAGTGGTTAGGGTGCAGTACTGCAGGCCACTTCAGCTGACTGTTACGTGCAGTTCAGCGGTTCTAATCTCACCGGCTCAAGGTTGACTCAGCCTTCCATCTTTCCGAGGTGGGTGAAATGAGGACCCGGATTGTTGTTGGGGGCGATATGCTGACTCTGTAAACCGCTTAGAAAGGGCTGAAAGCCCTATGAAGCGGTATATAAGTCTAACTGCTATTGCTATTGCTAAAAAGGAAAATGGGCTGCCCTAGCACCTGCTGGGTGGACCTTATAAAAGATGATAATGGGATGACAATCACCAATGTGAAGGAGGTGGTGCAAGACAGAGGGATATGGAGAGTGCCTATCCATAGTGGCAAAGGATCAGACATGACTGATGACTATGGGTTGAGGAGATGATCCCGTCACAATCAACAGGAAACAGAAATATGGACAAAACCAGCAAACCAGGAAAGAAAGAAAGTTTAAAAGCTTCAGTAGTGTTTTGTCTACCATGGCCAGGCTGATGATAAAAAAATCAGTTTATTTCTCCTCCCATGTGTACATTCAAGTATATATAACAGTGTTAGAAACATCTTAGATTAATTAAAAAAAAATACTAGGTTGTAATGATTTTTCCCAATTTTTCCCAATATATACTGTATGAACAAAGTAAGGTAATTCCAAGAAAAAAAGCCTACTGCAGAATCAGATGGAAAAAGCTTTGGAATGCTATGCTTATAAAATATACACCACTGGTGATAATCACTTGTTGGTGACCATCTTCTTTATTACAGTACATAGAAAATGAGTTGTTACTTATGTTGGTTCCCAGTTCTGGTCTAGAGAGGGCTGTTTTCACAAATGGTACTGAAAGGAACAAACTCACTTGCTGTCAATATTTCTTACACCATAATAAAAAAAATATTTCTTACAGTAAGAAGTTAGGCTATTTGATCAAAATAAGGTACTCAGAAATCGTGACCCGTCAAAACCGCACTCGACTAAACCGCGCCCGATTAAACCACGTCGCTGACGTCATCAACAGGGCGACAACAGCTAGCATGGAGAAAGAAGGGCGCTTTAAATAGCGCTTTGAAAGCAAGCCGATTCAACTTAAGGTAAAGGTTAGGTTTAGGGTTAGCTTTAGGGTTAGGTTTAGGGTTAGGGTTAGGTTTAGGTTAAGGGTTAGGGTTAGGTTTAGGGTTAGGTAAAGGGTTAGGGTTAGGTTTAGGGTTAGGTTAAGGGTTAGGTTTAGGGTTAGGTTTAGGATTAGGTTTAGGGGGGTTAGGTTTAGGTTTAGGTGTTAATTTTAGGTTTAGGGTTTACAGCGTGCTTCTGTCTCCGCGCTGTTGTCGCCCTGTTGATGACGTCAGTAACGCGGTTTAGTCGGACGCGGTTTAGTCGAGCACGGTTTTGTGGTGGAACCCTCAGAAATTGACAATTTGGTACCCTTAATGACACATCAAAAACTCCTGCACAGTTCATTAGGTAAAGTGAGCAAGATTGTGTCAATCAGAAAATCTGGAGCTATCAGTAAACATACAACATGTGGACAGGAAGCTATGAAGTGCTCATGGTTCATATAAACCCCTGCCTTGATAGCAAATTGGTACAGTCCCTATGTATATTTACCTCTGAAATGAAAAATAGTCCTAAGAAACCTAAACCAATCAGGGCCCCAAGATGCATACAGGTAGCCCTTGACTTATAGTCACATTTGGGACAAGAACTTAGTGATATAAATGCCCGATTTGACAACTTTTTTTGCTATAGTCATTAAGCAAATCACACAGCACTTAAGCAAACCTTGCTTGCCCCATTGACTTCGCTGGTTGGAGACCAGCTAAGGAGGTTAAAAATGGTGATCATGTGACTTGGGAGACTAAATACATGCCAGTTGCCAAGCTCCTGGATGTTGATCATGTGCCTATGTAGACATTGCACCAGCCATAAGTGCGAGGACCAGTTGTAAGTCACTGTTTCCAACATCATTGTAACTTGGACAATCATTAAACAAATGGTCACAAGTCAAGGATTACCCTTATGTGCATATTTTTAAGCCATCCATGTTGGTTCATTTGTGGCTGGAAAAAGTGCTGCATGTGCAGCCGTTGGTTTTACTGCATACATAAAGGTAGGGAACCTCCCATAAAACATTTTTTTCATAATCTGAATACAAATGACTACACTATGCATTTGCCTTAAAACAGTCCTCTTCAACTTTCTCTTTTTAAACCTTTGCCCTTTCTATAATTAGCAAAATGATGCTTTCTGGATCATGTGTGAAAATACCTTGAGGATTAACTGGAATAGGACAGGATGAATCTCAACACCTTCTTTGCTGATTGCATTATCTTTAGCGATACCCGTCTCACGTTTATGAGAATGTTCATTTTATTCAGGGTAAAGCAAAAACTTCCAAGGATTCTGCCTTAGGGTGAGCGTGTGTCTTTTCATTAGGGCATTTCTAATCTTTTACCGGCAGAAGTACCTTAAATCCGGAGATCTCTCTTTATTTATTGTTATTCCATCATTGCCGATTCCTGATTTCAGTTTGATTACAGAGACATATCCCGAAGATCTTGATTCATACATCAACCACCACCCCCACCCCAAAAAAATCACTGTTCAGGCACTCCCACTAGCAGGAGGATTCAAGCAAGAGAGACTAAGCAGTATGCATCAGCACTCTTCCTCCTTCATAGTAAATTAGATTTCTTTGGAGTGCAGGCTTCTATCACACAAGAGTACAACTAGTAAGTGTCATTTGCGTAATAAAAGAAAACAGAATCTAGAAAATAGGCAAGAATTTGAAACAAACTTCTCTTTAGTTCCTAAACACCCTTTTTTTCTTCTTATCCATTTGTGTTCTTAGCCTATGAAAGGTTCGAGATACCTGAAAAAGATACATAGATTAACTGATAATAAACATATTAGATTTTTTAAAAAGCCCTTGATATAAATTCTATGGGAATGGAGTAGAAAAGCAAAGATACTCAGTCTTGGGAGTACAACTACAGCTCACTTCATCTTTGGGGTTGATGGGAGTTAGAGAGGCCAATTGTTCTGGAGGGCACTGCATTGGAGAAAGTTAGATTACAAGAATAGAACTGATAACTCAAAGATGCACTTTCTTCAGGTAGATGAAAGGCATTGAAAGTATTACCTGATTTTGACTGGCCTCATACAGCTCTTGAGCCGACGTGATTCACCTTCTTTAGAAGACCTCGTGGGTAGAACGTGGGTAGCCGCCGCCCCCTTCAGCACCACACTATAATTCTTGCCCTGGTTATTGGCCCAGTAAACTCCTTCTTCAGTCTGATAGCGCACCACAAAATCAAGCCGGGCTCCTCCTTCTTCCTCATCTTCCTCATCCTCGTCGCCAAACTCCAGGCGGAAGGCAAAGCGGTCAGTCAGGCCCCCATCTGGCGACCCCCCTGGAATATAGAGGGCGGGGTAATCCCGGTAACTTTGCCACCGGTCCCTGCTGGCCCGCACATGCACAGCCTTGTGGTACGAAACGTTGAGCACGCGCACCGTGCCACGAAGCACTCGCAACTCTCCGGGCTCAGGTGGCAAAACTTCTTCCAATTCTACCTTGGCCTGGCGCAGCCGCTCAAGCTTCTCGTCCTCATCTCGCCCCACCGGTTGCAGCACAAAAGATGGCAAAAGGTAAGGGGTACCTGCGGAGGGAGGGAGGGAAGCCAAGGCGGGCACCACCTCAGGGGGGGACTCTGGGGAAGAAGAAGGCGGCGGCCAAGGCTGGTAGCGCCGCCAGCGTGCCAAGGGCAGGCCCAAGGCGTCGGCAAACAGCACGTGCCGGCCCGCGGGGTGCTGAGAGGGCTCCTCCACCGGGGTGGCGGCCGCAGGGGCATGTTGGGGAAACAGTCCAGGGTGCCCTTGGGCATGCTGGGAAGGGAGCCCTGGGCTGCCCTGCACTGCATGCTG
This sequence comes from Thamnophis elegans, assembly GCF_009769535.1. Lineage (NCBI taxonomy): Eukaryota > Metazoa > Chordata > Lepidosauria > Squamata > Natricidae > Thamnophis > Thamnophis elegans. The sequence continues at coordinate 7,133,213 of NC_045542.1, forward strand.
GGAAAGTGGCCCAGGAGGCAGGCCTGGGGGATGCTGAGAGAGTGGCCTGGCCGAGCAAGGGTGCTGCTGGTGGTGGTGCCCGTCATCCTCCTCCTCCTCCCCGTCGTCCTCTGACGAAGAACAGCAGCTCTCTGAGGCGCTGGGGTGCTGAGGCCTGGGCACCGGGGAGGAGCGTGGCATGAGAGCCCGGCCTGGGGGATCTTCCTCCTCTTCCTCCTCCTCCTCGTCTTCCTCGTCTTCCTCCCCGTCCTCTTCCTCCTCCTCCTCCTCCTCGGCCGCCTCCCGCGTGAGAGGCAAGGGAGGCTGTGGCGGCGGTGGCGGGGAGGAGGAGGAGGCCCCCGCGCGAGCCATGGCGGGCGGCTGGGAGAGGACGGCGGCGGACTAGCGGCGCAGACAGCGGCTTTGCTGCTATTGCCGAAGCTGCCGGGCGGGCGGGGGGGCGGAGGACGGCGACGACGGCGACGACGACGACGGCGAGCCGGGGTGGAGCGAGAGCCGGCAGAGGGAAGGCGGAGCGAGCGGAGAGGGAGGCGAGGGACGCGGGGGAGTCGCCGGCTGGTGTCAAGGCAGGCTAGCGGCTGCGCCAATCGGAAAGCAGAGCGTAAAGGTGGGGAGGGGGGCTGTATGCGTGGAAAGACCCTCTCCGTCTCCCCTTTACCCGAGGGGAAAAAAAAAACAACCCCGCAGGCGGGCGACCCTTAGCCGGCATCCGCCAAAGCCGATCTATTGCCGGCCGAACGCGCGGATAAAGCGGAGGGAAGGCTGAGCGCGGCGTCGCCCGCCTCCTCCTCCCGAGCCAGACGGGCTGACCGCAAGCCAGGGACGCAATGTGAGCTGGATTGGTTGCGGAGGGCGCTTTATTTTATAATCTCCGAACATCTGTCGGAGAGGAAATGGGGAAGAAAGGGAAAATCAGATAAGCGGTGACCCGCGCCTGCATTTTTTTTTACACCAGGACGTAGATCTAAGAGGAGGAGGTAAAGTCGGCAGCGTAGTAGTGTTTATCCCAGGAGAAGGGACTCTTTGATGCCCGTGCAGAGTGTCGGGGTGTTGTTTTTTTTTTGTTAAACGTGATCTCCCAGGCCAGGCGAAATGAAACCTCACCTGTAATAAATGCATGCTTTTTATTGCCCCCACGTTGTTCGTTGAAAGTCCTTCGGGATTGGGCGGCATATAAATTTTATAAATAAATAAATAAATAATCAAATAAATAAATCAAATAAATAAATTAAATAAATAAATAAAATAAAAAGGGTTACAAATCCAATATGGAGAAGTGCATTCAACTAGATCCAGTTCTCAAATCAGATTGATCCGAAATACTTTATCCCAACTGTATATGTGGGATATTGTTTTTGTTAAATGTGATCTCCCAGGCCAGGCGAAATGAAACTTAGAATAATCCTCACCTGTAATAAATGCATGCTTTTTATTGCCCCCACGTTGTTCGTTGAAAGTCCTTCGGGATTGGGCGGCATATAAATTTTATAAATAAATAAATAAATAATCAAATAAATAAATCAAATAAATAAATTAAATAAATAAATAAAATAAAAAGGGTTACAAATCCAATATGGAGAAGTGCATTCAACTAGATCCAGTTCTCAAATCAGATTGATCCGAAATACTTTATCCCAACTGTATATGTGGGATATTGTTTTTGTTAAATGTGATCTCCCAGGCCAGGCGAAATGAAACTTAGAATAATCCTCACCTGTAATAAATGCATGCTTTTTATTGCCCCCACGTTGTTCGTTGAAAGTCCTTCGGGATTGGGCGGCATATAAATTTTATAAATAAATAAATAATCAAATAAATAATCAAATAAATAAATAAAATAAATAAATAAAATAAAAAGGGTTACAAATCCAATATGGAGAAGTACATTCAACTAGATCCAGTTCTCAAATCAGATTGATCCGAAATACTTTATCCCAACTGTATATGTGGGATATTGTTTTCGTTAAACGTGATCTCCCAGGCCATGCGAAATGAAACTTAGAATAATCCTCACCTGTAATAAATGCATGCTTTTTATTGCCCCCATGTTGTTCGTTGAAAGTCCTTCGGGATTGGGCGGCATATAAATTTTATATATGGGTTGTAAAAAAAATCTAATAGATACCTTTCACCCTGGTTTCGCTGATAACGGATAAGAGCCTGTGGCCTAATGGCTAAGATCTCTGCCTAGTATGTAATATAGCCCAGGTTTGAAAATAAAAAGGGTTACAGATCCAATATGGAGAAGTACATTCAACTAGATCCAGTTCTCAAATCAGATTGATCCGAAATACTTTATCCCAACTGTATATGTGGGATATTGTTTTTGTTAAAAGTGATCTCCCAGGCCATGCAAAATGAAACTTAGAATACCCTCACCTGTAATAAATGCATGCTTTTTATTGCCCCCACATTGTTCGTTGAAAATAAAAAGGGTTACAGATCCAATATGGAGAAGTACATTCAACTAGATCCAGTTCTCAAATCAGATTGATCCGAAATACTTTATCCCAACTGTATATGTGGGATATTGTTTTTGTTTAAGTGATCTCTCAGGCCATGCGAAATGAAACTTAGAATAATCCTCACCTATAATAAATGCATGCTTTTTATTGCCCCCACGTTGTTCGTTGAAAATAAAAAGGGTTACAAATGCAATATGGAGAAGTACATTCAACTAGATCCAGTTCTCAAATCAGATTGATCCAAAATACTTGAACCCAACTGTATATATGTGGCATATACATTTCAGAATTAAATCCATATATATTGGACGACAGCTGTTTAAATTTATAGGAGTTAAATATGGTTTACTTTAACATTTAAAGTATACCCAAAAGGATTAATTAAAATGTATTTGTATTCATATACTACCGGTAGTATGATAAAAACAGCAGTTTGGGGTTGCAAAATTCTTGAATAGGTGTATATAGAAATGCCCTAATATGTCAAATAATTGTCATCTTTTTTGTATTAGCATATTATGCAAGGAAGCAGAAAGGGGGTTGTTTTCTCAAGGAAGGGAGGCCTTCACCATTTGCCCATCATTGAAGACTAATAGATTTGTTAAAATAACACTTGTTGGCTGACAAAAGTGAGGAACCCCACTACTTCCTTCCACTCATATAATTTGGAATACATCAGGTTTCATCACTGCTAGTTTTTAAATACTTTTGCTCTCTATATAAGAAAAAATAATTAAAATAAACATAGTAATATTAAAATATTATTCCCAAAGAATTAACCTAGATTTTTATAAAATGGTTACATTTGTGGACAACACCAAATTGTTTAAAAAGCTAAGACAAAAAAGGCAGCAAAGATTTGCAAAAGATTCTCAATGGTAGAATAAGTATTAAAATAACAAATTTTGTTCCACACAAACATATATAGTAGAAAAGGAAAGATTTTTCTTCCTCATACTACTAGAAACTAGAGTTTCCCAATTAAATTGAACAAATGATGTTAATGATTTATTAAATGTATATGATGCTCAACTGCCTGCCCTAGAGAAATACGCATTCATACAGTACATAAATAATTAAATTCATTTCTATATGGTAATTGAAGAAATGAATGATGCATAACATTAGCAATCAATCAGAATAGCTGTATTTGTATTTGATAATCTAAGGAGACAATGAGAAGAAGAAAAAGGGGCACTAAGGATGCAGGAGGGAAGAGGATTTAAAACAGAATTATATACTTATACGGACTCTACTGTAAAATAATCCAGTAGGAGGGCTGTTTGGAGATATTGCTGCAACTAGAGCTCTGCCAGATGTTTTAGAGAGAGTTGAAATATTTTGGTGGATATTAAACGTCCCCATTTATTTTTAAGCTTGGTTGTTGCAAAACACTACTATGTTAGACTTATGGCTGAGGATATTTTCATAGACATGTATGAAGACTCAGTAATGAGACTCCACCATACTATTCTATTCATTAGATAAAATTGCACCATTACATTTGCTCATAATTGGTCAAGATAAGGCAGGCAAGAATCAGACATTTTTTTCAGTAAGCAAAAAACATTGAGGCCATTTCTGAATGTAGTCAAGATGTAGAAATAAAGGATAAAAGTTTCTGCCAGGCCTCTAGAAAACTATAGAATCCAAATAAGATTACAGCAATATGCAGATAATAAAGATATCACCGTAGTTTATTTCCCTCCCTACGTCTACAAACAAGCCATTAGAGAGCAAAGAACATACATGTGATGTGATGCTTACTTTTTGTTAGAAATAAGGTAGAATATGCCATTCAAAGGAACCAAGTTGTCTGCAGCCAAGAGTTTTTGAATGATGGAGCTATACTAGCTACAGAAAATGGCATCAATTTCCGAGCAAGATATGAAAGGTGAACTAAAAGAATTAATGAAGGGCCTCTCAAAAATTGTTTGAAAAAGCAGGCAAGTTGTTTTAGTCATGTTTCTATAAGACGCAGGCCTAGAAAGACTAGATTGTTATGCATAATATTTACACTTCACACAGCACAAGTCAATTTGTTACCCAACTAACAAAATGTTAAGAGATTTTTGTATCAGGTGAAGAATTGTTTTACCTTATATAGATTATATGGTCTTATTTGATCAGAAGTGACATAATTTCTTTAAAGTCGCTTGCAAGTGCAGAATAGAATGTATTTCATCATGTGTTTTTAAGTTCCCATTGTTTTATCTCTACTTTTGTTATGTTTTTGTTAGGCTTGTCAATAATATTGCTAATGAAGATTTTTATCATGCTTATTCTGTTTTCAGAGCTGGTGCTAAATCTTAAACAGAGGACTGCTTTTGTTGGCAATGTAGGGAAACATTAAATGTATATAGTATGAATGATTTGATCACTCCTTTCTATGCCTGCAATTCATTTGTGAGAAGTAGCTAATTGGGGGGAGCCCTAGAAAGTGCACCTGCTGTTGTTATAAGTGATGTTTGTAGTTTGTATTCAGTGTAAAAACACAACCTCATTAGGCAGAATCAAAATCTTTAGATTCTAGACTAGAGTGAAAATCATCCTGGAATTTTGTGCCCAATAAATCAACTCCCAAAACTGAACTATTTGGAAATGGATTGATTACCGACTCTTGCCTCTTCACTTGCATATAACAAATGCAGTAAATTATATGGATATCAATATAGTTTTATATGTTTTTTTTATTTATCAGTTATATTATAAGAGCCAAGGTGGCGCAGTGGTTAAATGCAGCACTGCAGGCTACTGCTAGATCAGCAGGTCAGCGGTTCAAATCTCACCGGCTCAGGGTTGACTCAGCCTTCCATCCTTCCGAGGTGGGTAAAATGAGGACCCAGATTGTTGGGGGCAATATGCTGACTCTCTGTAAACCGCTTAGAGAGGCCTGAAAGGCCTATGAAGCGGTATATAAGTCTACTGCTATTGCTATATTGCACTATTCACAGAGCCCCTCTTTCAGGGCGATGGGTGGTTTAGAAACATGAAAAACAAGCTAGCAGGCAAACAAACAAAAAATTAATTGACACTTTTTACTTCTGCTGAATCTAGGTAAGTAATGCTTCTTAAATCATAGGAAATTAAATTTGCAGATAGTATTGCTAAATTTCTGAATATTGAGATGTACTAAAACCAGGAAAGAAAGCAGAGCCTTAAAAAGGGTGGTTTTTTTCAAATGTATTTATTGTTTGCTTAAAATTATATCAAATCAAATTAATGCTCCCAAGGAGAAGTTCGCACAGAAATTTGTGGATCAGCTAAAGTTGGCTACAGTTTGGCATTTATATGGAATTGCTATAAATCATTTTATCATATACATAAATTCAAATGTACAAATGTAAGTGTGCGTTTTTTTAAAAAAAGCGAATCTGAATCCTTTGCAAACTATTACACATCCAGTAAATATATTCTTTCCTAATTCTTTTCCGTAGAGTCCTATAAACACCTGGAGTTAGTTTTATTTTTTTTTGCCAAGGATACACAATAATTTTGAGTTGATGGGCAATCTTGGTCTTTGGATAACATGTTGGTATAGGACCTATATTGCTATGTGTGTCCCATACCAAATTTGATTTGATTAAATTTGAAATTAGTTTACTTAAACTTGAAAATAGTTTAACTAAATTTGGAATTAGTTTAATTAAATTTGAAATTAAAAATTGAGTAATTTTGACTAAACTTTGGAAAAATCAACAGTTTTTAAATTCTCTCTGGATTGTATGTAGGACAAATTGTATCTATTAATTTAATAGCAGGATTCAAAAAAAATAATAATATCAGGACATTCCAATACAGATTTCAAAGTAGTTTTAAATATATATATATCAGCGAAGTTGAGGGAAAAACTCAGGTCTCAATTGATTTTTAACACATCATAAAATGCTTATAATAAAATGCTTGTTTTACATGTGATCCTGCAACCAGATAACTACCCTTTCTTTCTGTCTCATTACTCTTCCATCCTTATTTCAACTGTACTTAAGTCTTGTCCCTCTATGCATCTGAAAAAATAAGCTGGGGTTGATAAAAGCTTATGCTTTTTAATAAAATATCTTTTTATATAACTTGCATTGAAAATGTTTTAACAAAGTTAAAAAAATAAAAATAATAAAGATTTTTAAAAAATGTTTCCTATTTTCATTATTTACTGTGCTTATTATTCCTTAACAAAATGTCTTAATCTGATCTGGGCTACAATACTAGATTTCTGAAATTTCTCTTTGAAATGATTAACCAAACCTTCTTTCCATTTCTTAACATCTTGTTTACGGTGTCAGTGAAGTCAACCTAAAAGATATTCTTTCAACATCTAATCCACAAAATTATTATTTTTTGCCTAGTGTATTTGTCCCATGTATTTTTATTTAATTATTTTGATTGCAATTAAGCTATAATTGTCGATTAAAAGATGAGATATCAAAATGAGTCGATCAGTAACGTGCGAGTTCTTTGTGGAGATTATTTTTTATTTGATTAAAAAAAAATGAAAAGCTCTAGATTTAGGCAGGCACAATCATCAGGAAATGAAAATGTCAGGTTGATCAAAGCCTGGGGAAACTTTAGAGTTTCTGAAGCAAATTCCACTTTGCTGGTAATACCTTAAGAATGCCAATTATCTCAGGTTCCTAGTATGATGGAACTAACAAAAAGTTGTAATTCAAAGTAATGAACAACAGTCAATTATTTTATCACTGTTGCTTTAGCAAACCAAATATTATGAGCAATTGTACAAAAAACTAGCACATCCTCTTTGTCAGTTACCGTTGTATTCTTAAATTATCTCCTCCTAACCTCTAATAAAGCATTAGAGGCTTTAGAGAACAAGGCCAAAATATTACAGTTTGGAAAACCAAATAAAATTAAAAGAATTTTAATTTTTTTAAAAGACCCAGGTATTAACTAGTTATTACAACAGGCAGAGAAAGCTAGTTCAGTTGCATTACAAACAGAATTAATGTATACTTACAATATACTTGATATATGTATATAATTTATACTTACAAGTTGAACAAGTAGTAAATTTACCAAAGGTCCAAGATGAGGAGGAGTCTCTGAAAAACGTGTAGAAGCTAAGCTAGTGATCTCTTGAGTCATATTTTTAAATTTATTTTTAAACCACCTGACTCCTCTTGGCTCTAGTTGGTTCACAGTTAATAACACAAGAGGAATAAAATAATACAACAATAGAAACAAAGAACAGAACATGACATAACCCAGATAATAACCAAAGCAAACTTTCAATACCTAGAAGGAGGCTTCAGTCACACTCGCCAAAGATCTGGGTGAAGAGCCAGGTCTTCAAGTTCTGAAATACCATCCAAGTGAAGACTATCTGAATCTTGGGGAAGGAGGGGAGTTTACTCCAGAGGGCAGAAATGCTAAAACAATCCCATCAATGATTTTCAGGAATAGATAGTTATTCTGGTTAATTTAAGAAATAACAGTCCATGATCACAGACATTTCTGATAAACACTTATTACATTTAATGTATTTGTTTATATGGTGATCAGCAGATGGAGTACACCAAAAATCAAATTGAGTATCTAATTGCTAAAAAAACGGAGCAAAGACATGATCAGGTGCTGGCTGTGAGACAGGACATGAATTGCTTATCTGTAAGTTATAAATTAAGAAGAAAGGAGGAGGAGGAAGAGGAATGAAATTAAAGAAGCCATTAAAACTGAATGTGAAAACTGAACTGCCAAAGATGAAACTGAAGAAAATTTCTTCAGAACAAACCAGAGGTGGGTTCCTACCAGTTCGCACCTATCCGGTAGAACCGGTTCGTCAAATCTACCAAACCGGTTAGAAGGGGTTCCAACAGTGGACCCGGAAAGCAGGCCACACCTACAGAAGAGGTTCCAAAAAATGTTGAAACCCACCACTGGAACAAACCATGGAAATTGGTAAGAGTGGAAGCCAAAACCAAGAAATACAAAGTTCTGAGGAAGGAAACGAACCAAGAATTTCAGAGAGTTGTTAGAAGACACAAGAAGCAATATGATAGCAACCTCTATATAGACACCGAAGAGGCAAAAACAAGGAAAATCTTCAAACTGACCTCCAATCTCAAATTGGTAAGCCAATAGATGGATAGTGATTCAAACAAGATCAAATGAAGATGGAAGGCGTATATTGAAATACTGTACAGTAGAGGTGTCAACATCTAAGATAACCAAGATTTTTACAGTTATCTCTAGCACTCTAGAAGATGAAATTAAATCTGTACTCCAGTCGTTAACAGAGTCAGAAGGCTTCAGGAACTGACAGAATACCCACAAAAATATGATAAGCAACAGGGGAAAAAATCAGTAAAAGTTCTAACCAAATTATGTCAGCAAATCTGGAAAATAATGCTGTGGTCAAAAGATTGGAAGAGATCAATCTTGATTCCAATGCCATAAAAGGAGACTCAACATAGTGTAGAAACTATAATACAATATCCTTAATTTCATACGTGAGCAAAATAATGCACAGGATCATCCAGTGCAGCAAAGGATGCTCTGTATGGAAAAGGAGATGCCAGATGTTCAAGATGGCTTTAAGAAAAGCTGAGGAACATGAAATATTCCTGATAAATGCTGAATAATTGGGGGGGGGGACACAAAGAATACAAAAAAAAAACCCCAAAGCAGTGTCATTATAGGAAGGTCTTTAATTGTGTGGATCATATCATGATGTGGAATGTGCTTAGAAAAATGGGAATCCCAATATATCTTTTGTCTTCAGGGGAAACATATACACAGGTCAGGAAGCTACAGTACAGATAGAACTCGGTAAAACAGGTGACACTATTGGGAGAGACGTGGCTGTATACTTTCTCCACTTATATGCTGAATATACTAAGGGAAGCTGGATTGGAAGAAGATGAATAGCAATAGCAGTTAGACTTATATACCGCTTCATAGGGCTTTCAGCCCTCTCTAAGCGGTTTACAGAGTCAGCATATCACCCCCACAGTCTGGGTCCTCATTTCACCCACCTCGGAAGGATGGAAGGCTGAGTCAACCTTGAGCCAGTGAGATTAGAACCGCTGAACTGCAGATAAAAGTCAGCTGAAGTGGCCTGCAGTACTGCACCCTAACCATTGCGCCACCTCGGCTCTATAGGGATTTAAAACTAGAGAAGGACATTAATAACCTTTGCTGATGGCCAAAAAGGCAAAAATCTGTAAACTAGTTTTAAAAAGTCAAGGGAAACAATGACAAAATGGGACTAAGATTATGTATAAATACCAAACTAATGATAACTGATTCAATTCCACTCTTAGACTTGACAATGAAGATATTGAAGTGGTAGGTAGTGTCAGCCTCTATATCGCTTGCTTGCTATTGACTGCCATAGTAACGGGGAGGGAGGGGGTTTATGGTATTTGGGAGGGGAATCGTGCTGGTGAAGACATCGTGAAAAAGGGAGTTTTGTTCTCACCATCTCCTGCACATGCTGAAGGCTTGTGTTTGGGTTTGGTCAAGGCCAACTGTCTCTGCTTACCAGCTGGATGAGGCCACCTGAAGATGCACCCCACATGACATCCTTGGAGATTGGACATTTAGGCCAATCTGGGGGGAGGGATTTGGGTAAACTTTTGATATGCACAAGTTCGCTCCTTTTTGGCTCAGATCTTGCTTCACTTTTGCTGTTTTCACTTCATATCCAGTAAAAGTATCTTTTCTCTAAATCAATGGAGTTGGGGGGGTTCCCTTTCTTGGATTTTGAAGGAGGCACGCTTGACAGGTAGCTTCAACATTAACTATCAACAGTAATATTGTAAGCCTCCCAGAGTTAACCTGTGGAAAGATGGGCAACCATCTAAATTTAATAAATAAATAATAAACCATTAACAATAAAGAACAAGCAGTCAAGAAATATGCTGCAAAATAGCCCTTGGTACATTAGCCATGAAAGCCACTGAAGAGATTTTCAGATGTTGTGATGCATTTGGGTTTACAGAGATGAGACTCATGCATGCAATAGTATTCCCGGTGACCTTTATGGAAGTGAAAGTTGAAAGAAACAGAATAAGAAGAGTATTGACACTTTTGAACAGTTAGGGAGGACTCCTCAGAGTAACATAGCTGAGAAAGCAAATGGATCACCGAACAAATCAACTCAGAATTCTCATTTGAAGCACATACTACCACCATCAATTTATCATATTTTGGACTTATGGGAAGACGTAGTTCTCTGAAGGACGCTTTGATGCCGAGAAAGGTAAAAGAAAAGAGAGGAATAGGAAGGCCAGTAGCAAAATGGAGGGACCCAGTTACAGTTGTAATGAGTGCTTTATTGGGAAACCTGAAGGAACAGATTGCCATTGAGAACATTTAACTTTGCGAGACCACTAAAATGGCACACATTGATTTTCAGTTAATGAAAATCAAAGGCCAAGACTGGAAAATACCAGATAAAAGTTGCTGATTCCCCACTCTTGCATAGCACTTCTGATCATTTTATTAGATTTGGGGTTTCAGTGTTTTTTTTTTCTTTTCTAACAGATCAGATTCATGTTTACTGCTAAGTGAGAATTCTAGATAAACAGAGAGAGGTCTGCACTATAACTTATACTGTGATTTTTAATACACACAGTATTTATGTAAAGCGGAAATTCTTTTGCAAGTTTGGGGTTGGAAATTTAGCTTGGACCCTGTGGAATGTAATTACTCAAACTTAGTTTTTTTTTTTTTTTTTAAATACAATGATGCAGTTCTGTGTATTTAGCATTGCAAGCTGTAAATTGCTGCAAATATTTTTCTTAAGCAATTTTTTTTTTCATAGTTAATCACATAGAAAAAGACAGTTTGGTGTAGTGATTAAAACATCAGGCTAAAGCAGTGTTTCTCAACCTTGGCCCCTTGAAGATGTCTGGACTTCAACTCCCAGAATTCCCCAGCCAGCATTCGCTGGCTGGGGAATTCTGAGAGTTGAAGTCCAGACATCTTCAAGTGACCAAGGTTGAGAAACACTGGGCTAGAGATTGTGAGTCCTAGTCAAATCTTAGGTATGAAGCCAGCTGGGTGACTTGAGTCAGTCCCTCTCTCTCTGCCCTAGACATGAGGCAAGGGCATGCCACTTCTAAAAAACCATGCCAAGGAAACTTCAGGGACATATATACATATATCGTCACACACACACACACACACACACACACACACTCCCTCCCTCCCTCCCTCCCTCTCTCTCTCTCTCTCTATTTTGTAATTTTCATTGGGATGTAAGTCCTTTTAATTCTGTTTTTTTAATGGATTTACCCATCACCACTACCTAAGATTTTAATCTCATTGCTGACTTAAGTATATTCGTTGATACTTTATTTGTGAGATTGAAAATGCAGAGTTTAGGAAATGAACAATGTCCTTTGATGGATGGAATGTCAAAGATATCCACAAGTTTATACAGGAATCCATTTAATTACTGAGCCCTTCCCCTGATTTAATAATTCATTTTCAATGAGAATTACTCTTCTTCGGTCATATATTAAGCATACTGTATTGTAATCTTTGTGTTTATAATGTAAGCAAATCATGCCATACTTACCAAATTTTAATAGGAAAATTCTAAATAAAGTAAGAGGAATTATAATGGCTACATGTTGTATGTCTAAGTACTAGATAGCATTGCTTTGTTTTGAATTGGAATGCCTCAACTATCATTTGAAGCACTATATGTAACGTGGAAGATACTTACTATATGTTTTTTTTAAAGAAACACTACTGAGTTGTCAAAGGAGAAACATTTTAACAAAGGGTGGGTTTATATTGATATCTAAGTAACATTCGGTTTTAGCCTAATGAATATGGGTAATGCTCAATTGTAAAGTAGTTCCTATTTATAGAAAAAGACCCCAGATGCATCCAAATTTCAAAAAGGCCATTAGAAGAATATTTAATAACAGGATGTTTATTAATCTGGTTTAGAAGATCACAGGCCTCACAAAATATGTTTGTCCAGTGGTGGTTAGGATTTTTGGTGTTTTGCTGATACCCTGCTTCATCTAGCATAAATCATTCTCTCCTCTTCTCTCTAACATAGCTTCATCTAGCATAAAACTTTCTCTTTATCTTACTCTAACATAAGTTGCTGCCAGTCTTGCTTAATTTCGGGTTGAATATTTCTTATACACTAATTTTACCTTTTTAAGAAATGAAACCTGGTTGATAACTCTAAAGTTTCAGTCTCATTTATTCTTCTGCTGACCAGCTTTATTTACAATGTGCACACTGGGTGAAGGTTATTGAAATTGAAAAATTTACACCTCTGGAGCGGTTAGAAAGTAATGTGCGCTTTGTATATCATGACACACATTAATGTGCCAAGCCCTGTATTTACTTCAAGATTATTTCACTGTGCCTAAGAATGCTAATATGTTGTTCCTATTAAATTTCCTTCTTTTTTTGTTGTGTTTTCAGTGACTCAAAATTCCAGATTCCATTAATTCCATTAATTCATGTTAATCTGTTGCAAGAAAACAATAGTTCATTTCATTTAATTTATTGAATTTATAGGCCGCCCAATCCCGGAGGACTCCGGGCGGCTTACAGAAATGAAAAATATTAAAAAAGGATTATATATTTTCAGGTGTAGCAGTTTTATTGAATCAGACATTTAACTTAGCTGTCTCTAGTCTACAAAAATCATACCATTAGAAAATTGCTAATCTTGATGATAACATAGGATTTGTTGTGGAGATTAGTATGATTACTATTGATTGCTATTACTATTAATCCATTAACCACCCAAACGATCTTAAAGCCATAATTCATTCTTACCATAATTTAGCCCTTTATCTAAAGTCCATATTCTGTAGAGAGAACAATCTCAGAACAAGCCCAGTTGCTCTGTCAGTTCCTGTAGTGCAAGTGACAGGCCAATTTCACTTTCTCAGACAAGGTTATAGGCAAAAGAAAGAAGAAAAAAAGAGATAGTAAAAGCTTATTGAGGGAGGGTTGCTTACCTCAGTTATTTGTATTTGTTTATCTTTAATGTCAGATTGGAAATTGCCCTGTACAAAAAGAAGAGTCTAGGACTTCTCCTCTCTTTACAACATCCCCCCTTCCTCTTAGGGGGGATGCCCCAGATGTCTGGGGAGGGACTATGGAGGATGACGCAAGAAGAAACATCAATAAAAAGAAATAGACATAGGTGTGCTAGTTCAGAGCAAGGTCCCATGTCTATAAGCATCTATCAAGTCACCAGCATATCCGCTGAAGGTCCCAAGAGGATGAGGCCACCAAAATATCCTAAGGTGAAAAAGGTAAGGACGAGTGGAGTTTTTCTCACTCAAAATATGAATCGGATATTTAAAAAAATGGTAGTGGGAGGAAATTATTACTTGTTCACTTATTAAGTTGTCTCAGATGTGTTAGGGACATAGCTAAGAATCAACTTACACATACACACACACACACACACACACCCTAAAGTAGTACATATTCAAAATGCCCTTGGGGATATATATTTGTTTGTTTATGTAAGCAGTGGATTAGAAACTAGGAAGGACAAACCCTTAACCGCTAGGTACAACAGAGCACAACTTGATGATGTGGCTTTTATACCTATCAATTTGCGCACACAATCAGTCATGCATTAATGTGTTAATTTCAGATTTCCCAGAGAAAATAAAAATGCCTGAGGGCAAGCAATCATTGTGTCAGTCATTGTCAGTGTGTATGGCTGTGATCAGATACATATTTAAACCCTGTAGACAAACAAGTAATGGACTGTTTGCCTAGATTATGCTCTCCTGAGCATCTCAAAAGGATCTCAATTCATTAAGAATTGAGAAATGCACAAATTCATTAAGAAATACAAAAACAGCTGTATTTTTATTTGCCCCTCTCCCTCATTCCATTTTTTATGCAACTTCAGGTACTAACTAAGAAGAACCTGCAATGTATTTGAAATATATTCAGGCCAGGAAATCAAGATAAATACTGCATAACTTAAAACAGTTGCAACCTTTCTGGCAGATATCAATTACATGAGTCCACCATGCCATTAAACAATGAGCTACTAGTAGTTAGTGGAAAAATTATCAAAAACAATAATTACATTATAAAGTAGAAAATTTCACAGCTAGGTAGGAAGATAGATAAAGTGAATTCAATTATTAAAGTGACAAATTTTGTTGGGAATTTGTATCTTTCAAAATCCATAACAGATTAACAGAAAATTACAGGCTTGGTAATTGTGTATAATGAAGTATGAATTTAAAAAAATATATATTAAGCTATTTTTTTGGAAGAGGAGTGAAACAGTGGAAGAGGTGATCTTTTTTTCTGTATCATTTTTTTTCCTGCTGAAAATCACTATTTACTCTGTGACTTTCTTGGTGTGTAATTATAATTACAAAAAGCACACGGTATTTTCAGAGAGGCTGAACTGAAAGTCCCTCAAGTCTGAAGAGAAAGTTAAACTCCTCTTTCTCATTTTACTTTTCTCATCTTTGGTGTTCTCTGAGCTTGGTTGTTTTCTTGCAGAAATTTCATTACCCAAATTAGGTAACAACATCCGTGCTCAGATGATGTAAACATTCTGTGCAAAATATTCTCCTTTATTGGTACTTTTCTGATCATAATTGCATTCACTGAAGATTTATTTTTGTGGGAAAATTTCCATTAGATGTTTCACTGAAGTCAGAATTATATTCAGACTGTTCATATAACCCTTTATCATTAGTATCAGAGCTAGTACTTAATTTCATATTGAGGAAACATATATTCCTTGATCTTGATGCGTTTTTCCAAAGGTCACCCCTTGAATTAGACTGAAGCAAGAATTTCTGGCTGGCTGATTTGGGTGTTAGGGATTGTTTTCTTTATATATATTTTTCTCTATATTTTTATTATTGAAAGGGAGGGCGAACACTTGCAGGATTTTCTGCCTCAGGTGCCAAAATAATTCATCTACCAATGTCAGTTGTTTGGGAAGGGAGTGGTGCTATTTACTATTTTCATTCCAGAAAGCAAAATGTCTTAGACTGATACATTTTGAGTATGCATAGTTATGTTTGCATATCTCATTCAGTGTCAATGAATTCAGCAAACCAGAGGAGTTACTTTCATAGTTTATTTAGGGCCGGGCAACATATTTTATGATAGCCCAAGGCCAAGCGGGCCAGATGAAAAATGACATGGGTAGCTCATGTGAGCAGGGCAGAATTGTTTGTTCCCTGGGTTCTGAATCAATTTCAAAAAATACAATTCTTTAAAAGCACTGGTAAGAAGAACTGCCATATCTGGGATTCAAAAATCTGTATGATCACTCAATAGAACATAGTTTTGTGTATCTCTTTGCTACTTTTTAAGGGTCTTCTGGAATTTTGGCAGTGCAGATATAGATGCCTGATTTTTAGGTTTATTGAGGGCTTTCACCACAGTTTATATCATGTCTATTTGTTTTTCAAACAGTGTTAGCTCTTTTTTGGAACTTAAACTATCGATTTTGGCTTTTGTCAATTTTTTGTCTCATATTGGCCTGAAATTTTACCATCAATTATTGTTAATTGTGGCAGGTGAAGGATTGGAAACAATTAAATGAATGGTCATTCTGAGGACAGCCCATGCTTCTTTGGTAACTTAGTTCCCACAAGCCTGATTCAGTAGGATTCATGAAGCTAGACTTCTGGCTTGTAGTCCTATGATATCTGAGTTGAAACCAAGAACCAAGATCTTCAAAAAAAACATTTGATTGCCTAGCAAGACATTTCCAATTTATATGTTACACTAAATCAGTCTTTCTAAAACTTGACAACTTTAAGATGTGTAGACTTCAACTCCCAGAATTCCCCAAGCAGAAGAAGGAGCGATTAAGCAGTGGAGAACTACATAAAGCTCATTCACAATGATCCAAAATTCACTGTGTATGACAATGCTGGCGGGTAGCTGTGAGTGACACCTTTGGAGCCTTCCAGCCAGTGGTGGGTTTCAAAAATTGTTCAAACCTACTCTGTGGGTGTGGCCTCCTTTGTGGGAGTGGCTTGCTGCCCATGTGACCGGATGGGAGTGGCTTGCCGGCCATGTGCCCGGATATGAAGATGCCGACGACACTTGTCAAAACCACCTTAAATTACTTCACACACAGCACTGGCATGCATAAGAATATGATGTAAACTTGTTTTTTAAAAGGCATCTTTGGTTTGCGTTAAAACAACTTCAACACACGCAATGTTCTGATTGCACCACAAACGCAGTAGTCATCCTTACCTTTCACAGAGGCACTGAGTTTTATAAATAGGAGCATGATAGTGTAGAATAATCATATGCAAGGACCAGTGGTGGGTTTCAAACATTTTTGGAACCTCTTCTGTAGGTGTGGCCTGCTTTCTGGGTCCACTGGTGGAACCTCTTCTAACCGGTTCAGTAGATTTGACGAACCGGTTCTACTGAATAGGTGTGAACTGTTAGGAACCCACCTCTGCTTCCAGCACACAAATTCATTGCCCAGTCATTTAAAAAAAAAATCTGAAGAAGACAAATCGTAGAACGAACAGTAAGAAAATATAGGATAATTAAATGTGGAAGATTACAGTCTGAAACCTCACCAGATTCTATGAAAAGAAACAGAATATGATTGTATGGCTATGTTTCCAAAGTTAGTTAGAAAGAACAATTACTTTCTCGACTGGTACCTTATGAAGTCATCCTGTGTTTTTCTGTGATCCTTACTTTGTAGGATTAACATGATTGAAACTCAGATTCTTTAATTCCCTAACTTCCCTAACATTTTACCTTCTTCATCACTGTATGGGACTTCTTAAATCTCACTCTACTAGAAAAAAAAAAGGCTCCTTTCCTGAATATAAAACTTGTGTGGATTATAAGTAGAAGGCAAATAGCAATAGCAATAGCAGTTAGACTTATATACCGCTTCCTAGGGCTTTCAGCCCCCTCTAAGCGGTTTACAGAGTCAGCATATTGTCCTCAACAACAATCCGGGTCCTCATTTTACCCACCTCGGAAGGATGGAAGGCTGAGTCAACCTTGAGCTGGTGAGATTTGAACAGCCGAACTGCAGAACTGCAGTCAGCTGAAGTAGCCTGCAGTGCTGCATTTAACCACTGCGCCACCTCGGCTCTCCCTACCTATGACCTAGGGAAAAACAATTAGGTAAACAACAATGGCATGATGACAACAGCCTCTTCTTAACACACACACACACACACACACTGTACTATACATCTGAAAGACCAGTGAAGGACTTTGATCTTTGCTTGCGAGGCACTTGAACACAAAAGCAGAGAGAGTCCGAATAATTAAAGAAGGATGGCTTATGAGAGTTTGCAACCCCTGAAACAAAAAGTAAGATGGAGCCACTTCTTCATCCTAACTAGACTAACAGTTGAATGATTATAATGGAATTGAATCCTCCGTGACACATGAAGGCCATGGGGTAGACTTCTGGACTCAATGAGACTGCTGCTGCTACTCACCATCTAATACTACTCCACCAACTATTGTATCCTAAGGCAATTCTGCCTAAAGATGAAGCCAGCCTCTTCTAAATTAAGTACTGAAGTGAACTGGAAGCACTATTAAAGCCCGATTTCTTCCTTCTCTTTGTTTCTTATCTGGGTTCTCTACATTGTGTGACTTGTTCTTTACACTGAAAAACTGAATACATTGATAACATCTGAAATATCTGCATTTGGATCTTTATGACTGAAACGGTGCAAAGCTATGTTTGGATAAAGGAAAATTATAAAGTGATGGTGTCAGTCATTTTGGTCTCGGATATTTTGCATTTGCCTGGAGCTGACATTTGGGGTAATCCAAGACGGGGCCAAAGAGTTGGTGTCCGTGAATATGAAAGGAAACTTGCTTTCCAGGACAAGGTGTTTCAGGTTTCTTTCCATTCAATGCAGCTAATTTCCGAAAATTGATAGATTATCTAGAGGTTGTATGCATGTATGGGTTTCTGATCAGATGTGGATAAAGCTGTATAAAATATTTGTGTATGTATTCACAACAACCAATATGTTCTATTTTTTCCTAATTATTATACTGCAGGTGCAAATTGTGTGGATTGTGTATTCAGTTCAACAACCAACTAAATGTGTGTGTGAGAAAAATATGTAAAAGAAATCTATTTTCTGAAAGAACCTCAGGGTTCCTGCGAGATGACATTTATATTGTATTTTTTAAAATCTTTCTTGACTGTCCAGAGTTGGCTTTGTGAGATTAACCACCATATAAAACTATTTAAATAAATAAATTTCTAACTGCTAAGGCTGTTCAGGGAAGGCTGGAGACTCTTGTCCTTTTTTTGTTATCAATGTTATATTTTAATTCAGTTAAAAAATGGATTTTTTCCCCACAAAAACAAAAGAAAAATAAAAGTGTATAAATAAAGACACAAACTTTGTTTTGATGAAAGAAAGTTCATTGTGTCTTAGTATTTATTGGCATCTCCTTTTCTTAAATTTAGATTCAAATGGGAGACCACCAGGGAAAACTGGGGAATCTAAAGAACACGATAATAAATTAATTCCATGCTGACCAGAAAATTACCCATGGTGATTTCAGGATCTGAGCTTAACTCAAGGGTGTGCTTACCATTTCTAAATTGCCATCTCAGAATTTCAATAAAAACAGGAAAAGTAATTTAAGAATATACTACGGGGAAAAAAATAGATTTTCTCATTGTGAGATCTGCCTGAAAACACCTGCATAAATACTTTAAAAAAATAAACATATTTAATTCAGTAACTTGAATTAGGTTGTGTAAAAGGTGATTTCCCGTTCAAGTACTAATTTAAGAAAAAGGGATGCCAATAACTATATGAAGTTATATGGAAAAAAGATTCTGGAATTTATTTTCCTCTTATTTTTACAAATATTATAGTTCTATTCTTAATTATTTTTCTTCTGAATTAATGCAAAAACGAAGTTAATACATATTTCAATGTTAGCTTTCTATAAGGGACTTTATTTTTATTTGTTAGACATGCTACCAAAACTAAAATTCTCTAAAATAAAATACTAAGCGGAGATGTTTCTAAGATGGATGTTTCATGGATATAGTGTGCTGTATATAAACAATTGAACATTAAACCTGTATGGACTGATTGGTACTCACTATACGAGAGTTACATTTTGAACAGTTTGTCAAATATTGTAGGATAGTTTTTTTTAATTATCCTGCCTTTTTTTCATTTACAACCCAAGGCAGCAAACATATTAATACTTCTTCACAACAACATCCCTGTGAGGGGAGTTGGGCTTTATACCTATTAATTAGGGAATAAACTTCATAGAACTTAATGGATTTTTTTTTCTGTGTAGTCCATGGTTGTAACCCATATAGGAGGAAATTAATTCACTAAAGTCAGTAGGACTTATTTTTGATTAAAAAGTGATAGGATTGTGCTGTTAAAATGCTTTCTCTGCTTTCAGTGATCAGAATTTGCAAAAGAAATGGAGACAGAGGACAGCTTTGACTGATTAATGCACGTAGATAAGTTTTAGAAATATATACCTAAGAAATATCAGAAAATGTGAAAGAATCTGAAATACATTTGGAAAATTTATATAGGGATATCCTTAAACAACATGCACACCAATTTGCCCTTTTTATAGTTATTCTTTTTTGATGTTGTCTTTTGGGATTTATCACATGTGTAGATACAAGTGCATGGATGGCATGATTATACATGAAATATGCTTTGTGTGGTTTAACATAAAAGTCAGTCTGATATACTATGTCATGTTTTTATGTCTCAAAAGAGGAAAGAAAAAATTAAGTCATTGTGTGTAAAAGGGCAGGTTGACAAAACAAAGAAGAAAGATTAAAATTTTCACATTTTCCATATACCACTTTATAGTCAGAAAAAGAAGAAGAAAAAAATACCCCTGATAAGCAGATTGGGCTATGACAACTCCTGTGGCTTTGACAGTGGCTTCCTCACAATATAAATACTGATTTGTTTTTGAGGATTCTTCACTATATATCCATCCACTGACCTCATCTGATCTGAAAAGCAAAGCCCCCGGCGGTAAGTTCACTTGGCTTTCCAATTATTCTGAAAAATCAAACTATCAAAGATTTTATAACGTGTTTTTTTTTTTTAACCAATTGGATTACCTACATCGCCAACTGTATTCTATCCAATTCAAAATAGTATCTCACAATACTTGAGGGGACATTTAGATTTTCACAAAACGTGGTTTACTCAACCAACTCCATGGATTTTATATAAACCAATATAAATTGGATACAATGTTTGCTCCAAAATTCAGGATGTGTGCTGATGTTGTCAATGTCAATGAGATGTGCAAATTGAGATGGCATTAATACTGACACTTCTGATACCAATACAAACTTAAAATTTTTGTATTTTGCAACAGGATCTCAACAAACGTTGCAAAAGGAATTGACTTGTAAAATTAATTATCTAAATACTGGCTTCTTAAATACTGTAGTTAGGAAATATGTATTGGGGGGGATTTCAATGTGTTTAAAATATATTCAGATTTTCTGAATAAGCTCAATGCCTTGATATATGATATATGAGAAATGCCCTCTTAAATTCATTTATTTTAATTGAGATATGCTGGGTGGTATTCTAAAATTCAATGTTAAAAAATGTCAGATCCAGAGACTGTATTTTTTCTCAGGCATTCCTGTGTTTGTTATAAAGTTGTAGCAGTTTGAAAGAATGGAAAACTTCCAGAACTCTATGCATCTGATGCAATGAGCTACAGTTCACAAAACCTTATGCAGTTTATGAAATTTGTAGTTAGAAAACATGCTATCAGATTTCTAAAGCAGACATAACTATTCTTTTTTTGTTTGTGTCATAGAAGCATGGGCTATTCCAATTAAATTGATTGTCTATAGGTTTAGGATCAAGAAAGAAAGAATTTCTTCTAACAGGATGGGTTTAATTTGGGAAAAGCCACTGTCAATGCAAGACAGTGATGATGCAGTGATTAATTCAAACAGCTACTTAAAATAATTATACAGAGTTATTAAAACCTATTAGTTTGGCTATGTGGAATTTGTATACTTGGAGGCAGCATGCCTAAAGATTAGATGCTGGACATAAATATCATAATGGCTGTTATTTTAATGTTGGGCTTGTTGTTTCACAAAAGCCTCTGGCTGGACAGTGGTGAAACCAATGGTTGAAAAAATTGGAAAACAACGTTTTATGGATTTGCTTAAAAAAAGTCTTCATAACAGTAACAGATATGAAGGCATCTCTTCTATGAAAGAAAGAGAATGCAGTATTTGGCCTTCCACCGAAAATACCAGAGAAAGTTCCACATGATGAAAAATTCAATAATATGCAAGCAGCACTTTGAGGGGTGTGTGTGTGTGTGTGTGTGTGTGTGTGTGTGAATCTGAATTATCATTGAAGCAATTCACAATCTATGAATGTTTAAGTTCTGAATTACTTGCCATTAAATCGAAACATGTTTTTCTGTTTATGTATTATTTAAATTCCTACCTCTAATGGTAAGCCAACATTCTTGTTGAAATATATGTGCCAATATAGATAAAATTACACATGCTATAATACATGTAGAAAACATTTCTTTTGTTTTTGGAATTGTAAATGTCTTATTTATTTGCATTAAAAATATAGAAAGTTTCTCTGAAAATGATGGAGGACTAGTTAACCAAGATTTTATCTCTCTGAACTATTGCGATCTGAAAAGGTAAAACTAGGATATATAAACAGTTCGCAAGAAAGAAAATAATAATAATAAAAAAACTTACAATCTCATGTTTTGACTTTAGGTTCATCTGTCAGTTGTGAATACAAGCAATTATGTGATAGTAGTTAATGTTTAAATGTCAGTCATAATTTATGTAATAAATAAATTTGACTTAATTTAAATTATATCAGATAATTTAGTAACCATATGAATTACAAAATCACAAATGGGTTTCCAGAACTCATATACTAAATCAGTTCAGGATCTATCTTGTAATTAATATTTTCAATATAAACTTTTGAAGATCAATGCTGTGACAATAGATTTTGCAGTTTTACAACTGTAACTGAGAGGTTGAAAGCAGTACCGCATAGTACATAAAAATTAGGGTAATTTTTGAGCAAAAATGTAAACGAGAGGCAGGAATTTAATTTTTATTTTTTCCTTTGCTCTGCTGCTTATTTCCACTCTATTTCCCCCCCAGAGAGTTTCAGATTTTGTGCTTCCCTGTTTTACAGATGGGAAAAATTGCAGAGGAGATATAGGTGGATCAAAGTAATTGTTCTGTGTTCTTGGTACTTCTGTTTTTTTTTTTAGTATTTGTACGCCACCAAAGCTGTTAAAGTCATTGTATGTAATATTTATACTATGTAAAGTTTTGGATACATGCATTTATGCAAACTAATCCAACCCCTGGCTTAATCTATAAATTTAATGGTCAGTGAGTTGTAATTTCTGGATCATGTTTTCATGAAAAAGGTTTTTATTTTCCATTTTTTCATTTTCATACACTCACATATATACTGTGCATAGCTGGAGCCATACAACATTAAACAATAATCGCAGCAATTCCTCTTGTCAACAATACCCCAAAAAATAGAAACCCAATATACCTCTTCCACTCTCCGTACACCTCTTTCTTCCACCCCCCTCCAACTTTCTATCTTCCCTCCATCATCCCCCTCTACCCTACTTCCCCTCCCCCTCTACCACTCCTCTCTCCCGATCCACTCCCTCCCTTCCTTCTCACCCTCTCTCCCATCCTCTCTCCCGCCCTCTCTACCCATCTTTCTTCTATCCCACTCCTTCTCCCCTTGGTGTATTTCCACTATATGTCAATGTACTTAACTTATCCTATTTTTACAGAGAAATTAAAGAAAAACAGTATACATGTGAGGTTGCACTACATTGAAATCTAACACATCGTATCTAACCAAGTATATATCCCTCCCTCCCCCCCAACAACAATCATGTTTTGATTATAAGGTAAACAGCATTGCATATGATACAACAATGCAGAATTAGTTGTTCAATTTCCCATGAACAGAACTTCCTAAAAATAAAAAAATAATAATTAGTGGTTTTATTGAAATCTCATGTACAAAATGGTTCACCACAGAATTTCAACGTATTATTTAATGTCAGCTTGGAAGAATTGTCTAATTCTATTATCTAATAATTAACATGGACATCATGCATATAAGTATATTTTTAATGGGGACATTTTTACAGCTTTGGAATTAAAGAGTTTGAAAAACAGATGGTTAAAATGGATTTTCATGGACCTTCCAAGGCTTTCTGCTGCCATTTATCCAAGAAAATCAGAAGGGAAAGTTCATTTAAGGATTGTCATTCTCACAAAATCCTCTTTGTCTCTTTTTGTAACAACATTCAACCTTTAGCAAATAACTTCCAGCCTATTAATTTTAGGGCAGCCATTCAAACATGTCTTTCAAAAAGAGAAGTCAAGAAGTGGGACTCTTATAAATAACAGTTTTTTTGTTTTATTCTTCAGGTATCCACATTTTTGTAATTGCAATTATAACGGATTTGTTGTTTATTGTGGCGTTATAGCCTTTTTACTGTAAGAGGGAAATGTAAATTGCTTAGAATCCCTTTGACTGAGTGTCATACACAATCTAGTAAATAAATTTAACAATGTTTATAGATAATCCTGATCTGTAAAAACTGCAGACCCTGTTCCATGAGGTGAATTTGAGAACACGTGGTGTAAATTAGGCATTTCTGGCTCATCCATTTGCCAAGAGGGGAATTTTTAACCCCATAGAAGGTGTTCAATACTTGGTTTGACGTACAGGAAAGTTTTTATGTATGGTATCAACCGCTTGTGACATACATTTTCGGGGAATGTGGACCAGCGGTTTGCAACTCATTTTGTGAAACCATTTTCTTCTCATTTCTTCAAAATAAGCGTAGGGTTTGGGTTTGCAAAGCATGCTGATGATGGGTTCAAAATTTCAGGAGGCAAATGAGTATGACTTAGGATGAAATAGGATGAGGCCAGGAACAGAAATACTATATTACAAGTTTGGGATTATAGGAGGGGATACATTTTTACATTTCGATGACTCCTTTTTGTTTCCGCTGTGCAATACTTTCCACTGATAACAAATGCGCTACTGTTTTTTCATGTAGTCCTTAGAAAGTATGAAAGTCACAACTATGTAAATTCCAAATCGTCACCTGCCAAGCAAATATTCAAAAGAGACACTTCTTGAAACAAACTAATTTAATAGACTTTTTTTTAATCATTGCATTTGTTTCTGAATCAGTTCTAGGATCTATTATAGTTCCCTACTATAGTTTACTATACTGAGATACTAACAAAGGCTTTTTGGTAATTTCAGTGATTTTTTGTTTAGATTGAGAAACAAAATATAATTCATAAAATAATGGTAAACCTAGAAAGATGAATATACATGTTATGGCCTTTTCTGCTTGAGTCATATGGAACTAAATAGAGGAGAGGATTATAGTATAATGTATTTAGTATGACCTGATTCTTCTACATTTGATTGATTATGTGCATTAAGTCAGTGATGATTCTTAGTGATATAGATAGATTTTATCCATGAATACTTTATTACTTTGAAATTATTTTTTCCTCCTTCCCTATTTACCTTTGTATAAACCCACTGTGGTAGATCTGATTATTGAGGGAGAGCTGTCTTTCCCATGATAATTTCTTTTTCAAGAACATTATATATTCATTTTTATAAAGGATTTGTTTCCTACCAATAAACATCACATATTTTTGGAAACTGTATGTATTTAGGTGCAATACTTTTTTTCAGAAAGTTTATTTCATTCAGAAATTCTGCAGGTTTACATTCAGGAGATATGCCTGTGAACAATTTGTATTTTCAAATATCTATATTGTATGCATAGAAGGAGTTTATTTTAATGATTGATGTTTATTATTTCAAAAGAGGTTTTATGATATGTTAAAAATGAATGCTGCACCTTTTTAGCTCTATTTTATCACCTGGCAAAACACTTTCATATGCCAATGACCATCAATTCCCTGAGGTTAATATATATTTGGATTACTGAGAAAAAAAATATTTTTTCTGTAGCAAATTTGCGAGATTTGGGGAAAATGTGCAAACATAAGTTATAAGCAAATATGCACACTCATTTATAAAATCCAAGTAGAGCAAGCTTCTCAATGAATACACATGGATGTTTAAAGCACATGTCATATATACAAGCCATCTTTTCTTTTTGGACTTCACACTTTCCTGCCACACTTTCTACTGTGGAAAAATGGGAGGGGGGATTATATGGAGTTGGGTGATATGTAGCCATAATAACATTCTTCTTAGAAAGTCAAGGTCATCTTTGTCTCTGCATCTGGCTGGAACTGTATGGGTGGAATCTGTCTTTGTGGCAGTGGAAGATTGGATCATGATGTGATGAACTTATGGGTGTTGGGGCAGGATCTTGAACTTTCAACTGGGTGGGAAAATCAGGAAGTTTTCTGATTCAGGTTTTCCCAGATGTGCCAACATGACATTTCTAATAAAGTGGAACTTTGAGGAAACACAAGCCTCAGAGTTTTATTTTGTTGTTGTTTTTTTCTTGTAATAAATTAGGATTTCATCTATTTCGGGGTTTTTTGAGGTTTGATAATAGCAAAAACAAGTAGCACGCTTTCTTAAGAAATTGCAAATTTGGCTGAAATTTATATTGCACAGCTGGTTTAAAATAGGGAAAGTAATGATTCTACAGTTAAAATAAATTATTTTCGAAAGATTGAGACTGTTTAACAAAACAATGCACATACGAACTAGAATAAAACTACAACTTTTAGGATGCCTCGCAGTCTCCTATATTAGGTTAAGCTGCCATTTCCTTTGTGGAAAAGGAGACACAGCAAACAGGATAAATTGCCTACAACTCCCAGAAGGCTATGCAGAAAAGAGCCACAGCTTCTTTGACTCGACCCCTTTCTGGAAAAATAAAATTATACTATACTTTTATATGCCTCCTTCTCACTATCAAGTGACTCTGAGCAGCTTGCACAATTAAGTTGTACAGTACAGTGTTGTGGCCCGGCAGGAGCCGTTGGAGCTGCCACCAGACTCCGACGGCAAGGGGTCTTATGAGTCAGCCCTGGAGGAGGTGGAGGACCCTGGACAGAGTTCCGACTCCGAGAAGGGCGCGGAGAGACTGGTTGGCCACCAGGTGGCCCCTGAGCCTTGGATCAGTGGGGAGGAGACAGGAATGAGTGATCCAGAAAATACCTGTGAGTTGTTCCGGGATGCACGCTGTCAAAGGGTTACACGGCGTCAAGAACAGCTGCATAATCACCAGAGATTATTACTCTCAGCTGATGCTCATTAAGATCCTCTCCTGATTATAAAAGAGACTGCTTGTGCCACGCCCTTTTGCAGAAGTCACGATTCAGAGAAGCCAACTTGGAGAATTGGTTTGCTGTGAGAGTTTGTTTGCATTGCTGCCAAGGTTTGTAGGACTTGCTGCCAGAGTGCTTATCTCTTTGTTTATTTTGGGCTTGCAGCCAACGAGAGTCTGGACTGATTAAAAGTATTCTTCTTTACGTTTGTTTTTTGGCTTTCGTTCCTGGACGGAGAAGGGGGGGGACGGTCAAAACAGTAATCCTTTTAAGGCAATAGGAAACACTGCTTTCCAGTTTGAGGAGAGTTTTAGAATGTATGTAGATTCTAGATTGTATGTCGAAAGTAGACTATAATGGAACTACCCTCTGTTTTTGCAAATATTTCAGGTAATACCATAAGACTTTCTTGGGAATAACAATACTGGAACTGAGAGGTTGTGAAGCAACACACATGTTGAAAGTATATGTATATTATTTTTAGAAAAATGGAAATAACATTTGCCCTTCTCTTTGTTTCTCTGCTAGAATAGCAAAAAGTGTGTTTTTAAAATTTTATGTCAGAAAGAGAGAGAGGAAGAGTCCAAGGCAGTTACTGACATTGCTTTTCTCCCCCAGCACTTTTAAGACTTGGGTCTTGACCATATAGGGGCTGCCCTTGAAGAGCATTCGGCGACTTCAGCTAGTCCAGAATGCGGCCGTGCGAGCGATTGTGGGTGCACCTCGCTTCACCCACGTTACACCTATCCTCCGCGAGCTGCACTGGCTGCCTGTCGATCTCCGGGTGCGCTTCAAGGTGCTACTTATCACCTATAAAGCCCTTCATGGTAGTGGGCCTGGGTATTTGAGAGACCGCCTACTGCCAATTACCTCCACTAGACCGATACAATCGCATCGATTAGGCCTCCTCCGAATTCCATCTACTAGCCAGTGCAAACTGGCAACTACCCGGAGGAGAGCCTTCTCGGTGGCTGCTCCGACCCTCTGGAACGAACTCCCCGTGGAGATTCGGACCCTCACCGCCCTCCAATCCTTCCGCGCCGCTTTGAAGATCTGGCTGTCCCGGCTGGCCTGGGGTTAAGATTCCAACCCCACCCGAATTGTGTGACTGTTGTGCTCTCTTTTAATATGTTGTATTGTTTCCATATTGGAATACTGTTTGTCTTCCCCCACTCCCTTTCTGAATTGTGAGCCGCCCTGAGTCCCCCCAGGGAAAAGGGCGGCATACAAATAAAGGAAATTTAAAAAAATATATATATAGAAAAAAGATGGTTGAAGCGTACGTTAATTTGATTAAATTTTATTCCAGATATCACCAATTCTCAATGCCTGGTCCCAAAGCACCCTGTTCGCAAAGTTCCAAGATAGTATTTCAACCTAGCCTGAGAATAACTAACCAGAATCGACCATCTGTGGTGATACGGGCTGCATCATATAAGCAACCAGTAAGTCATTGTATGTGACAGTGAAGGTGGGCCTGTCATGTAGCTGGTGCATCCATTTCTGTTGTTTTGCTTTCAGACAAGGTTTTTGTGGAAGTGGCTTGCCCATGCCTGCTTCCTAGAGCTGAGGGAGACCATCCAGTGGCAGGATTCAGCCGATTTGGACCGGTTCACTAGAATCGGTTGTTAACTGTTTGGTCAGTTCGCCGAACCGGCTGAAGCTTCACCCCATTTGGGCCTGGAGGCCTCCCTGGCTTGTTACAGGCTGAAATGGAGCCTCTGTGAGCCTGATCCAGGTCTCCTAGGCCCCAATCAGGCCTCTGGAGCTCTTTTCTGGCCTGTTACAAGCCAAAATGGAGTCTCCATGGGCTCACTTATTCCTCCCCAGCCCAACGGGGCCGGGCGTCCATCACATGCATGCACGCAGCATGCACGCAGCACGTGCGTGCTTACTTACCACCTGCGACACTCCAACTGCTCAGTGGAGCGTCGCGCAGGTAGCGTACACTCTGTGCGTGTAAGACCCAATCAGCTCAAATACAGATAAGGAAGGTGGGTGGGCCCTCCAGAGCACAGTACCAGCAGGCACTGGTACACCTGTACCGGAGTGTACCGGTCGTATCCCACCACTGATAGGCAGGCTCTATTATTTTTGTAACTGGAGGATTCCCTGCATAATGAGAGTGAGGGAGTCCTGCCTTATCATCACACAAGTCCCATGTCATGCCCATCCCGCCTACTCCCACCCAGTCACATGACCACCCAGCCGGTCATTAAGGCATAGAACCGGTTGTTAAATTATTTGAATTTAATTCACTGATTAAATTCCACTGAAATCCCCCTTCTCCAGAGATAGTAGCTTGATCTTGGGTATGCATGTAATTTATCAAAAATGTTTTTAATACTGCCTTTCTTGGCAGCATTCATTTGCTAATAAAGGAGATAAGATTGTAAAAGCACCAGTTGTTTACACACTGAACATAAATATATGTACAACATTAGCTTACCAGATAATAGAAGATCAAAAGATAACTTGGTGTTTCTACATCTTTGCAGTTCTAGCTCATTAGCAAGTCACAACATTTTCCACACAATCCACTGAACTGCTGTACAAACTAATGGGTTACCTATATGCTCATTAGCCTTTAGAGTGACATGTGAACTAATTCTATACTTTTGGGGCCATCAAGTGGCAGATATTTGCCTTGTAAAATGTTGAGAATCATAGAGCTGTCTGGACCCAGCAGTAAAGGGCATGGTTTAAAAATGTGTGCTGAGCATGTGTCCTGGATATAAGAAGAAGGGTTCAGAACAGTTCTGCTTTATCCTCATTGGACATCCTTCACAAATCGGTTCCACCACAAAACCACATTCGACTAAACCGCGCTCGACGAAACCGCGTAGCTGACGTCATCAACAGCGCGACAACAGCACGGAGACAGAAGCACGCTGTAAACGCTAAACCTAAAATTAACCCCTAAACCTAAACCTAAATCTAACCCTAAACCTAACCCTTAACCTCACTCTAAACCTAACCCTTAACCTAACCCTAACCCTAACCCTTAACCTAACCCTAACCCTAACCCTTAACCTAACCCTAAACCTAACCCTAAACCTAACCCTAAACCTAACCCTTACCTTAAGTTGAATCGGCTTGCTTTCAAAGCGCTATTTAAAGCGCCCTTCTTTCTCTGCGCTCGCTGTTGTCGCCCTGTTGATGACGTCAGCGACGCGGTTTAATCGGGCGCGGCTTAGTCGAGCGCGATTTTGTCGTGCCATGTCACAAATCCAGATGTGTTGGGGCTCGGACTATGAGTTAGGTAGGCTTAGAAACGCTTCAAGATTTGGGGCTTGGTGTTCCAGTATTCAGTTTTTAATCCACACATTTTTTTACTCTCCGCAGAACACCCATGTGGATAGGAGTCAGCAGTTGCAATTCCCCCTGCCACTTTCTGGCTCAGTCTTGCCACCAAATCTTCAGCCGGCAAGCTCAAACCATGACTTAACATCTCGTAAGTAGAAGCTGGGAAAACGGCACCTGTAGCAGGGGTGGGTTTCTCGCCCCGTTCCAACCGGTTTGGTTGGAACGGGGCCGGCGGCGTCCTTGTGCACGCGCGCAGTGCACGCATGCGTACTAGCGTCCGTGCGATGCTCCAGCTGCTCCTGGAGGATCGCGCAGGCGCTGTATGCATCCTGCGCATGCGTGGAAGCGCAGAACTCGTCAAAACCGGGTAAGAAACGCGGGAGGGCGGGTGGACCCTTCGGCGTTCCCGGAAGTTACAGGGCGGGGCATAACCTTTTCCTAGGGGGTCACAGCAAGATCGACAGCAGTTTACAACTTCCGCGACACCTCATTTTAAAGCCCATAAAAAACTGAATTGAATGAGCTATTAAATGTTAAATTTGCTTTAAGAATGGCTGGAAAATTCGATTCGGAAGAACAAAGGATCATTGACAGAATAAAATGCATTGCCTTTCGAGAGGCTCGCGATGCTGGAGCGACGTTTATCAATCGAAAATGGATTGCAAAGAAATTGAAACGTCATCCGGATTGGGTTACTGATAATCATACTGACTATTAAATCGTGTCAATAAACTCAGTTTTTGATGGGCTTTCGAATGGTGTATGAATTATTTGTGTTGTTATTACAAGTGTTGCTGTGACCCCCTAGGAAAAGGTTATGCCCCGCCCTGTACTTACTTCCAGGTTCGCCAACCAACCGGTTCGCGGGGACCGCCGCGAACTGCCTGAAACCCACCCCTGACCTGTAGCCTGGAGCTTCTTCCCTGCCTTCCTCCTCTTCCTAACCAGTTTTGTTTCAGGGATTAACACTGGGAAAAAGGACTGGGCTCACCAGTCTGCTCTTACTACATCTGCCATCAGAGAAAACGCCCAAGGAAAGCAGCTTCGCACAGATGCCACCTCTTGCCTGCACCAGTACCAGGAAAGGTGAGGCAGTCTATCTTCATTACCTCTGCCTACTTCTTCCACCAAAAGCATCCCTCCCAGATATCTCTGCAAATATTAAAGCGGAAGCTTTGCTGTTTCCCATTGCAATTTGTTCCTCTGCTGCACTTCTCGGTGTTCAGAAAGTTTTGCTAATCCCTTTGAATAGCAGAAGATGAATGCTACAGATGGAATTATAGGCTGACTCGTCCAACAAGGTGAGATGATTCCTGGGGAATCAAGCTGGCTGGATGCACCATTTGAGTTGCTCCATATGATCTGGGAAAAAAGGGGTAGTGGTTAGGGCATCAAGTCAGAAACTGGGAGACCATGAGTTCCGGTCCTGCCTTACACACAAAACCAGTTGGGAGACTTCAGGCAAGTCACACTTTCTCAGTTCTAGGGCATAGACAATGGCAAACCACTTCCAAAAAACCTTGCTAAGAAAGCTGCATGGATTAGTACAGGCAATGGCCAGGAGTCAAAACTGAAAGGCTCATTGTCACTATTCGATATTCAGTTGTTGGTCTACTTGCTTCTGTACAGGGAAATTGATCTCTCTGTGGTGATTTTATCTTGTCCTCTGGCAGGGAAAAAAAAGTGTTTGACCATGTCTGCATTCAGCTTACTTACAGTAATAGGGGTTCACCGACAAAAGGGCGAACGACAAAACCGCGCCCGACTAAACCGCTGTGACAAAACCGCGTGTTCTAAAGCGCTCTGACGAATGAGCGCTGAATCGCACCGACAACAGCGCGGTGACAGAAGCGCGCTGTAAAACTGAACCTAACCCTAACCCTAAACTTAACCCTAAACATAACACTAACCCTAACCCTAAACGTAACACTAACCCTAACCCTAACCCTAACCCTAACCCGAACCCTAAACCTAACCCTAACCCAAACCCTAAACCTAAACTTAACCCTAAACCTAACCCTAACCCTTACCTTAAGTTAAATCGGCTTTCTGTCTCCGCGCTGTTGTAAAGCGCCCTTCTGTCTCCGCGCTGTTGTCGCCGTGCTGTTGTTGGCGCGTTGATGACGTCGCGGTTTTAGCGACGCGGTTTAGTCGGGCGCGGTTTTGTCGTTCGCCCTTTTGTCGGGTCACGGGTAATAGGAACTTCTACACTGGTGTTCATATACTAGTTCTTCCTGTTCATTCACATATCACAGAATGACTTAACGTACAGTAACATGCTGTAGAGGCAGGACACTGCTTCAACTAGCAACTAGCTAGTTAAGGCAACTAGCCCTGCTACCAACCAAACCCACATCTGCAGTTCCACTACAGCTTTCAGATTTCTCATCCAAAATGCCGGGAGGGAATTCTGAGAGATATGATCCAACGCATCTGAAAGAGGCTAGAATGGAACAAGTGACTCAAACATTATCTGCACAACCCTTGCCTGAATGGAAATCTAAAGGACTTCACAACCTTCGGTTTGGACTCTAGGCTCAGGCAGAGTTGGAATGCTCCAGGTCCCATCCATTTAGTACCACCACCGAATTGGACCTAGGAAGTCTATTTTCTTTCTCATAGCACCTCCCTCTAGAGCAGTGTTTCTCAACCTTGGCAACTTGAAGATGTCTGGACTTCAACTCCCAGAATTCTGGGACTTGAAGTCCAGATATCTTCAAGTTGCCAAGGTTGAGAAACACTGCTCTAGAGCAACACCTCCCCATCCCCAAGATATGTCTGGCCCTCCCTTGGCCCTGCTTCTGAAAACCAAGCTTTTCCCCAGACCTTAGATTAGAATGTGTATTGGATCCTATTTGTCCTTCATTGTTTTTTTTTTTTTAATTGTTTTTTTTCTCCCTCAGTGTTAAGATTTTGAAATGGTATTTTATATCATCTGAAGAGTTGCGACTGTATAATTTATTTATTTTTAAAAGCAATAGCAATAGCAGTTCGACTTATATACCGCTTCATAGGGCTTTCAGCCCTCTCTAAGCGGTTTACAGAGTCAGCATATTGCCCCCAACAACCATCCGGGTCCTCATTTCACCCACCTCGGAAGGATGGAAGGCTGAGTCAACCCTGAGCCGGTGAGATTTGAACAGCCGAACTGCAGTCAGCTGAAGTAGCCTGCAGTGCTGCATTTAACCACTGCGCCACCTCGGCTCTTGAAAATGTTGCACATATAGGCTAGACAGCTGCATGAAAAAGTTTTCCAATTATACACACATTTTTCCCTGTATAGATAACCTGATTTGGAGAGCTGAGTTTACTGCTCCATGTGTGCTCATTCATTAGTAACGTGGCAATACGTGGGCCCCATACCACAAATACAACGGAGGCATGCTTGTTTTAAAAAGTTGCTGGGGATGAATTCTAAAACATTTTTAGTACGCTAACCAGCCAGTATGGTTGAACAAATGAAATTATGTTGAGACAACCTGAGATAAGAGATACTGATGTCTGAGAACTAACTGGGCGGTATAGGGCTGTTATTTGCTAGCTTCTGCCCTAGTTAAGAGCCGAGGTGGCGCAGTGGTTAGGGTGCAGTACTGCAGGCCACTTCAGCTGACTGCTATCTGCAGTTCGGCGGTTCAAATCTCACCGGCTCAAGGTTGACTCAGCCTTCCATCCTTCCAAGGTGGGTGAAATGAGGACCCAGACTGTGGGGGCGATATGCTGACTCTGTAAACCGCTTAGAGCGGGCTGAAAGCCCTATGAAGCGGTATATAAGTCTAACTGCTATTGCTATTGCTATTCCATTCTTCTCCCATCAGATTCTGCCAACCTGGTGTGGCCCCTCTCCTCTGCTCATGGACAAAGACAGTCTTTTAAATATAAGAGTTGCCCTTAGGATGCACATTATGGGCTGTTTAGAGATTGACCAAAATAATAACTCAAATTGTGCTGTGAAGGGACCTTCTCCTTGGCTTGGGTGGCTTTTCACTTTGCTCTGTGTCCAGATAGGCTCAATTCCTCAACTGCCACATTCAGCCAGGTCCCTCTTTCAGCCAAGCAAACATTGCTACCATGGTGCCCCACCACCACCAAAGCTCCACTACCAGAACCTCCAAGTATTAACCTCTAATTTGAGGGTCAAGGACAGAACATTAGGAACTAGCAACATTGATTACTCTACAGATAGTTCTCGATGTACAACACTTCATTTAGAGTCTATTCAAAGTTACAATGGTACTGAAGAAAGACATGACAGTTTTTCATAGTTAACGACTATTGCAGCATCTCCATAGTCGTGATCAGTGGTGGGTTTAAAAATTGTTTGAGCCTACTCTGTGGGTGTGGCCTCCTTTGTGGGAGTGGCTTGCTGCCCATGTGACTGGATGGGAGTGTCTTGCCGCCCATGTGACTGGATGGGAGTGGCTTGCCGCCCATGTGACCGGATATGAAGATGCTGATGACACTTGTCAGAACCACCTTAAATTACCTCTCACACAGCACTGGCATGCATAAGAATAGGATGTAAACTTGTTTTTTAATAGGCATCTTTGGTTTGCGTTAAAACAACCTCAACACGCGCAATGTTCTGATTGCACCACAAACGCAGTAGTCATCCTTACCTTTCACAGAGGCCCTGAGTTTTATAAATATGAGCATGATAGTGTAGAATAATCATATCCAAGGACCAGTGGTGGGTTTCAAAAATTTTTGGAACCTCTTCTGTAGGTGTGACCTGCTTTCCGGGTCCACTGGTGGAACCTCTTCTAACCGGTTCGGTAGATTTGACGAACCGGTTCTACCGAATAGGTGCGAACTGGTAGGAACCCACCTCTGATCGTGATCCAAATTCAGATGCTTGGCAATTGACGTATTTATGATGTGTCCCAGTGTTATGTGATCACCTTTTGCGACCTTCTGACAAGCAAAGGTAATGGGGAAGCCAGATTCCCTTAACAATCATGTTACTAACTTAACAACCATAGTGATTCTTTTAACCACTGTGGCAAGAAAGGCCGTAATATAGAGCAAAATTCACTCAACAGTTGTCTCACTTAGCAACAAAAATTCTGGGCACAATTGTGGTCATAAGTTGAGGACTACCTGTAGTATCAATTTTAAGTGCACAGAGTAGCTATTTTTATAATGCATTTTCTTTTTGCAATCTAATCTGAACAGTACCAAAAGCAATTTTTTGCAGCTGCTGACAATCTTACTGTTCTATTAGAATTTCACACCTCTGCATTTCTGCTCTACGATTTTAATAGCTACACAGATTTGCAGCACATAAATTTAATTGGGAAAGACAAAAGAAAGCTTCTGTTTCCAACCTCAAATTATGTTCTTTTAGTTAAGATGCCACCTCTAAATCATAATTGCAACTTGTAGTGAAGGTTAAGACCCAGAGCTCTAATCCAAGTTCCGATGAACCATCCCCACAAAATGAGAATGCAACTCTTGCAGACTTGTTTCTGGATTTCTCAGCTTTTTCCTGAAATGTCTTGCACTATCAACTTTGAAGGGAAGGCCTATGATTGGTGATGACTCTGGCAATTCCTATTTCTGTATTCAGTGGATGGAAGGAGAATTCTAGGCTGAATGCAATCATTTACACCAGTGGTGGGTTTCAAAAATTGTTCGAATCTACTCTGTGGGTGTGGCCTCCTTTGTGGGAGTGGCTTGCCACCCATGTGCCCGGATATGAAGATGCTGACAACACTTGTCAGAACCACCTTAAATTACCTCACACACAGCACTGGCATGCATAAGAATATGATGTAAACTTTTTTTTAAAAAGGCATCTTTGGTTTGCGTTAAAACAACTTCAACACACGCAATGTTCTGATTGCACCACAAACGCAGTAGCCATCCTTACCTTTCACAGAGGCACTGAGTTTTATAAATATGAGCATGATAATGTAGAATAATCATATCCAAGGACCAGTGGTGGGTTTCAAAAACTTTTGGGACCTCTTCTGTAGGTGTGGCCTGCTTTCCGGGTCCACTGGTGGAACCTCTTCTAACCAGTCCGGTAGATTTGACGAACCGGTTCTACCGAATAGGTGCGAACTGGTAGGAACCCACCTCTCTGAGTTACACCCACCAAGCAAAACAAAATGTTGCCCTACTGCTTCTTCAGGATTCTGTCTTGAAGTTGGCCCTGATTAGAAGCAACCATAGAAGTTTCAGTTTCACATGCCTGGATGAACGCAATCAAGCTGTCTATATTCTGCACAAAGTAGTTATTACGGTGCTCCATCTTGCCCAATGTGCACGGGTAACTCAACAGTGAAATACCACCAGAGAATGACCATTAAAAAAAACCCAAACCCTTGAGGGTCAGTGATCAATATGGTTTGAAAAAAGTGGTAGTTGGGTGATATGACTAAAATGGTCTGTGTTTGTTGTCGTTTGCAGAGTCACATACAGGGAATGCAGAGCAGATAATAGTGGGTGGCAAATTCAAGAGGAGTTGGTGCGCAAATTAGAAGATCAGGTGAGTGCGATCTTGAAAGAAAGGCACATGCTTAAAGGAAATCACATTCCTCTGATTAATCTAACTGCACCTAGCCTACACCATCTTCCATAATTCTTAATTATGGCTATAGCAATAGCAGTTAGACTTATATACCGCTTCATAGGGCTTTCAGCCCTCTCTAAGCGGTTTACAGAGTCAGCTTATTGCCCCCAACAACAATCCGGGTCCTCATTTTACCCACCTCGGAAGGATGGAAGGCTGAGTCAACCCTGAGCCGGTGAGATTTGAACAGCCGAACTGCTGAACTGCAGTCAGCTGAAGTAGCCTGCAGTGCTGCATTTAACCACTGCGCCACCTCGGCTATACTAGTTGGGGGATTCTGGGAGATAAAGCCCATAAAACTGAAGTACCCAAGATGATCTAAATCAAATTGAATTCTCCAAGTTATGTCACTTCCATAACCAAACACAAATAACAAGAGGTATTATGAACAATTTCAGGGCAACCCTTAAGGTAGCAAACCTAGCCCTTCCAAATGGGGAAAACCCTCAAAGCAAGAACACCGCCCCCAAATAGCCAAATATAGTTCAATCCCTAAAAAGTTGGAAAGAATAGACTGGAGTTACTGCAAATACAGATGAAGTACAATTTAAAGACACTCCCAAGCTCTGGGCTCCTTTTGGAGCATAAGACGCACTGGAGTATAAGATGCACCAAGGTTTTGAAGAGGCAAATTAAAAAAAAAGTAGGTAGGTAGGTAGAGAGGGATAGAGAGGGGGAGAAAGAGAGAGAAATTCAGTAAGTAGGTAGGGAGAGAGAGTGAGTAGGTAGGTAGGTAGATAAAGGGATAGGGAGAGAGAAATAGCAAGAGATAGAGAAATACAGTAGGTAGGTGAGGGGGAAGAGAGAGTGTAGGTAGGTAGGTAGGTAGGTAGGTAGGTAGAGGGATAGAGAGAAATAGAAAAATACAGTAGATAGGTAGGGGGAGAGAGAGTAGGTAGGTTGGTAGGTAGAGGGAGAGAGAAAGAGAAATAGAGAAATACAGTAGGTTGGTGGGGGAGAGAGAGAGTGTAGGTAGATAGGTAGGTAGAGGGATAGAGAGAGAAATAGAGAAATACAGTAGATAGGTAGGGAGAGAGTAAGTAGGTTGGTAGGTAGAGGGAGAGAGAAAGAGAAATAGAGAAATACAGTAGGTAGGTGGGGGAGAGAGAGTGTGTAGATAGATAGGTAGAGGGATAGAGAGAGAAATAGAGAAACACAGTAGGTAGGTGGGGGAGAGAGAGTGTGTAGATAGGTAGGTAGAGGGATAGAGAGAGAAATAGAGAAATACAGTAGATAGGTAGGGAGAGAGAGAGTAGGTAGGTAGATGTTTACAGGAGTATTTATCCATGTGCTGAAGAAGGAAATCACTGACAATCTGCAGCACCTAAGACTGTTTCTGCTAGAACAACACTTGATCAATGTAATTCTCATCAATCAGTTAAAGAGCTTTCCAAAAGGGAAAAAAACGTTTTTGCACTCTGCAAACCTCCCCCAAACGGCCCATTTTTTTGTGAAAGCAGGCCCGTTTTTTTCTTCAAAAAAAAGCATGAATAGCCTTGGGGGGGGGGGAGCTTGTAAAGTGCTCCTGGGGGGTGGCGTAGGGCCAAAATTGAGCAAA
This sequence comes from Thamnophis elegans, assembly GCF_009769535.1. Taxonomy (NCBI): domain Eukaryota; kingdom Metazoa; phylum Chordata; class Lepidosauria; order Squamata; family Natricidae; genus Thamnophis; species Thamnophis elegans. The sequence continues at coordinate 7,171,438 of NC_045542.1, forward strand.
AAATTGCCAATTTTTCACGAAAAAAGCCCTGGTTTTTGTCAAAAAAATTTGCATGCATAGCCTTATGGAAGCTTATCGAGTGCTGCTGGGGGCTGGGGGGGGGCAGAAACAGCCCATTTTTTGCTCATTTCTGCCCTCCTCAGCCCCCAGGAGCTTTCTGAAAGCCTCCATAAGGGCATGCACGGCCATTTTGGTGAAGGGGGTGGGGCTGCGGGAGGCAAAAAATGCTGTATTCAGTGCACCCAGATTTTCAGTCTTTTTTTTTTTGAGGAAAAAAAGTGTGTCTTTTATACTCCAAGAAATACGGGGTATATGAAGAATTTTCCTTTAATATGGGGTTAGATAAAATGATAAGTGGGAATATGCATAATGTTTCCTACATATTTTCAAAGAAGTTGAAAGGTTCATGCTCGTCCCTCTGGAACGAGCTCCCCGTGGAGATTTGGACCCTCACCACCCTTCAGGCTTTCCGCAAAGCCCTTAAAACCTGGCTGTTCCGACAGGCCTGGGGCTGACGAATTCCCGTCCCTGCTCGAATTGTGTGGTTGTTGATTGTTTTTAAATTGTTGTAGTTGTTTTCCTCTTGTTTGTATTCCCCCCCCCCCTATTTTGGTTTGTGAGCCGCCCTGAGTCCCTCTGGGAATAGGGCGGCATAGAAATGCAATAAATCAAATCAAATCAATGTAGAAACTGACCAGTGGTGGGATTCAAATAATTTAACAGCCAGTTCTCTGCCCTAATGACCAGCTGGGTAGGCATATCTCGATGGCCATATGACTGGGTGGGCGCGGTCAACTCAACGTCACTCACATTGATGGGCTCTTCACCTTAACTGTGACAATGTCATAAGGGTTAACCAGAGAGGCAGTTTCTGTAAGCAGGGCAATAAAGATTAGGCTAGAAACAACACCAGAATGTTTCCTTCCTGCCTTCCTTACAGGATTAGCCCTGTAAAGTGGGGAAAAACAAAAGGAGATTTCTTCAAGGTACTAATTATGACCTTTAAAGCGCTCCATGGCTTAGGCCCAGGGTACCTGCGAGACCACCTACTGCCACCGTTAGCCTCCTATCGTCCAGTGCGATCCCACAGAGTTGGCCTCCTCAGGGTGCCGTCGGCCAGACAGTGTCGACTGGTGACCCCCAGGGGGAGAGCCTTCTCTGTGGGAGCACCTTCCCTCTGGAATGAGCCGCCCCCGGAGCTTCGTATAATCCCCGACCTCCGGTCCTTCCGACGCGCCCTAAAAAGTTGGCTTTTCCAGCAAGCCAGCCTGGCCTGAACAAAACAAATCAAAGTATTGATTACTGTTAATTTTAATTTGAATTCTTTTAAAAAATGTGTCATTGTTAATTTTAATTGGGTTTGGGGATAGCCTATTTAATTTCTTTTTAACTTTTGTAGTATGTCTTTCTTTTAATGTTGTACGCCGCCCTGAGTCCTTGGGAGAAGGGCGGCATATAAATCGAATAAACCTCAAACCTCTTCCAACAACCGGTTCTCTGAACTGCTTAGAAAGTTAACCATCGGTTCTCACGAATAGGTGCGAACTGGCTGAATCCCACCACTGAAACTGACCTTAGTTTCCCTGTCTTTGTTCTGTGATGCAGCTGGCACAAGAAAAGCAGAAACTGGCTGTTATGAGGGCAGAGCTAGCATTGACCTCCCATTCACAGCTTCCATATGGGTCAGGGCTGATCTTCTCACCACAGACCAAAGGGCCAAGGAGTGAACTTGTGAATGGGATCTGTGTTTCCAATCACCATGGGTTCTACAGCAATTCAGGTGAGAAGTGCGTTGTGGGAGACTGGAGGCAGGATTCCATTTTCTAAATTTCAAATGTTAAGATTACAGAAGTTTGCTATTTGTCTAGAACAGGGTGGACGGTTGCAAAAACCCACCTGGGATGCATAAGGCTGAAGAGACAGCATAAAAAAAAAGCAGAATGGTGTAGGTAGATCCATTTTGATTGGAACAGCTGGACCTACATTCTAAGTTCTGCTTCAGAATTCTAGTTTCAAACTGGAATGTAATCTAGGTTTTTACTTTAAACAAATCAGAACAATTTAATTGCTTAATATAAAGCAGTGGTTCCCAAACTTGGCAACTTTAAGACTTGTGGACTTCAACTCCCAGAATTCTCCAGCCAGCAGCTGGCTGGAGAATTCTGGGAGTTGAAGTCCACAAGTCTTAAAGTTGCCAAGTTTGGGAACCACTGATATAGAGGAAGTGCCACTTAAAAGCTTCAGTCCATTGATAAACAAGTTTCTGTGCTTTATGAGACTGCTCAGCACGAGGGTTAGAGCCAATAGGAAGCTAACCAGCTTCTGGATGTACCTATACAGTAGTGAATTTTTATTTGCTGTACCTGAAGACTTGCTACAAATTGTTGGTCAGCTTTTACATCTATAGAAGCAGTATCAGGTTTCTAATATTTAGAAAGAAAATGCAGAAAGGAAATAGGACCGGAAGACTCCAGAAAGCAGAAGATTGCCTGACTAACTACTTTTTGTCACCACAGTGAAAAACCCCAGCATGGACTATTACCGGCATACCACAACCCGCCCACCCTTCACATATGCTGCCCTGATTTGTTGGGTAAGTTATTGCAAAATATGCTAACTTCACACAAATAGCAAGAGATTATTTTAAAACAGGATGCATACTTTTGCAAACTCATTCTCCTCCAATCCTACTTTCTTAGAGTACTGAACGCACTTGCAAATGATGCTATGTTTCCCATGCTCTTGCCATACACATTTTCTCTTCTTAGCTACAGCAGTATCCCACATCCACAAATACCTATTCTCTGTATTTAAAAAAGTCACATTTTACCAATAGCTATTTTTGTAAGCAGCAACTTCCGATGTCCTACAGAAGTGCAAAACTCTCTTTAAACAGGTTGTTTGGGGATGGTAAAAATAACATTGGGGCAAAGGGTTCCACCACAAAACCGCGTTCGACTAAAGCGCACTCGACGAAACCGCGTAGCTGACGTCATCAACAGGGCGACAACAGCGCGGAGACAGAAGCACGCTGTAAACGCTAAACCTAAAATTAACCCCTAAACCTAAACCTAACCCCCCTAAACCTAATCCTAAACCTAACCCTAAACCTAACCCTAAACCTAACCCTTAAACTAACCCTAAACCTAATCCTAACCCTTAACCTAACCCTAACCCTAACCTTAAGTTGAATCGGCTTGCTTTCAAAGCGCTATTTAAAGCGCCCTTCTTTCTCCGCGCTGGCTGTTGTCGCCCTGTTGACGACATCAGCGACGCGGTTTAATCGGGCGTGGCTTAGTTGAGAGCGGTTTTGTCGTGCCACGGGGGCAAAGAAGCTGCTGGTTTTCCTTTGCACACAAACACACCAATATCCCTTTCAATAAACAGACACACTATGAAGTACTGATGCTATGATTTGCAGGCCATCCTAGAATCTCCCAAGAAACAACTCAACCTGAGTGAAATTTACCGTTGGTTCAACAATTTTGGCTACTTCAGACACAACACTCCTACCTGGAAGGTGAGTTGAACTCAGGTTTGAACTCAAAAGAGGAAAGATAAAACTGAAGTTTGTGGGAAAAGAGGTGCTTCCATATGAAATTGGCAAGAAAAACCAAAGGAACAGAAAGGAGAAAGAAATAGGTGCCTTACAGCTAAGAAGATCCGTGTGAATTTACACATTACAGTGAATTTACACATTACAGCTAAGAAGATGTGTGTGAACTTCAGAATTTGGAAATAAGTCCCTCCTAAGTATTTCAGTTTAAAATGTAAATGAATCACAGAAACACATCTGGTTACAATCACCTAGTAAGTCACCTAGGCAAGATGGGCAGCATACAAGTGTAATAAATAAGTAAATAAATAATAGACCAGTGATCTGATTTGATAATAAAGAGCCAAGGTGGCGCAGTGGTTAGGGTGCAGTACTGCAGGCCACTTCAGCTGACTGTTATCTGCAGTTCAGCGGTTCAAATCTCACCGGCTCAAGGTTGACTCAGCCTTCCATCCTTCCGAGGTGGGTGAAATGAGGACCCGGATTGTTGTTGGGGGCAATATGCTGACTCTGTAAACTGCTTAGAGAGGCTGAGAGCCCTATGAAGCGGTATATAAGTCTAACTGCTACTGCTACTGCTATTGATAAGAGCAGCTGCTGTTATAGAATGTTACCTAGCTCTGTAATAGCAGTGATGTGTGGTGAGGTTTATGGCTGGTGAGGCAGTCCTCTCCCCCGACACCCCACTGACTAAAGCACTTTCTTTTTCCCCGCCTGAGCTCACACCAGCCCGCCTGAGCTCTGCCGCGAGCTCAGGCGGGCAAAAGAAAGTGCTTTAATCAGTGGGGTGTCGCGGGGGAGGAGAGAATGCCTAAGCATTGCATTTATTAAAGAAAAAAAGGAAATTTGAAGGAAAAGAGGGAGCATGAGGTGGGGGTGGGGGGCATCAGAAACGGAGAAAGAGGAGAAAGCGGGAGCGCGACGCTGCAGCTTTAAATAGAACGACAGAATTGAAGCCTCTAAAAAATGCGCCCTCTACTAAGAGGCAGCAGAACTGCGTGCCTCAACTACCTCGGGATTTTTTAGGCTTTTAACCCTCGCTTAACTCTGCTCGAGCGCCTAAAAAGTCAGACTAGATGAGGCATGCAGTTCTCCTGCCTCATAGTAGAGGGCGCTTTTTAGAGGCTTTTTTTAAACAGGCAGTCATTCATGGCGTGGCAGCAGCTAGCTAGCCTAACCTCAGCACTCACCTTTTCCCGTTTACATTTTTTTTCCTTTTCATGATTGACAGTGGTGAAGCTGTGCCTCCCCTGACTGCACGTCACTGTGTAATAGTCCCTAAACATATTCCTGCTAACAATTTATAGAAGATTTGCTTTAAAAATTAACTTCAGAACAGACCAAAGTTAAGAGGTTGAAAAACAAATAAAGGAGCATTAAGACCAGACTGTAAAAATAGCCTTGATATATCTGCCCATTGAAAGCATGAGAAAGATGTTATTGACTTTTTTTTAATTTCCTTTGTCTTAATATATTTTAGACTGTTTGTTAAAAATCTACACCGTGTACGGGCTCTGGGAAGTCGAGGGGGGGGAAAGGGAGGTGGGGTCTTAGGGGGGAGGGGGGAGGGGGGATATATAGTATGTGCTAGATTTTAAAGTAACACAATTGCACTTGTATACTGTTGCTCTTTAATTCCAGTGTAAAAATAGGACAAGCTGAATATATTAATAGATAGTAGAAATACACCGAAGGGAGGAGTAGAGGGATAGAAGAAAGAGGGGTAGAGAGGGTGGGAGAGAGGATTGGAGGGAGGGTGAGAAGGAAGGGAGGGAGTGTATTGGGAGAGAGGTGTGGTAGAGGGGGAGGGGAAGTAGGGTAGAGGGGAATGATGGTGGGAAGACGGAAAGTTGGAGGGGGGCAAAAGAAAGGGTGTATGGAGGGTCGAAGAGGTACATTGGGTTTCTATTTTGGGGGGTATTATTGACAAGAGGAATGGCTGTGTTTATTGTTTGTACAGTATATGTGTGACTGTACGAAAATGAAAATGGAAAATAAAACACATTTACATGAAAGCATGAGAAAGTTGAGAGATTTTGGAAGGCAACCTGAATGAAGACGGACTACCAAGAATGCAAATTTAACCATCGCTGCCTTTTTTTCAATCCACAGAATGCTATTCGACACAACCTGAGCTTGCACAAATGCTTTGTGCGAGTGGAGAACGTCAAGGGAGCTGTTTGGACAGTGGATGAACTTGAGTACCAGAAGAAAAGAAGCCAGCGTTGTGCTACTTATCCATACCCAGTTCTGTTCAACCAAGGAGTAGGGGGTTCTGTTGCACCATTGGAATCCACTGCCCAGCCAAGAACACGTCTCTCCACCTTTCTGGTTTCCCAGGAGCCCCTGTGAGATGAGCTGACTCTCTCCCATCACACACAAAGTCAGCAGTGTTCAAGATCCTGTTTCCAAGCTATGGATGGAGAAGCATCGAATTTGGAGGCAGAACATCTGGAAGCAGAGGCAGCCCGTGGCACGACAAAACCGCGGTCCACTAACGCGCGCCCGATTAAAGCGCGTACCTGACGTCATCAGCAGCGCGACAAATAAAATTAAAAATAAATTAAATTAAAATTAAAATTAAATTAAAGCAAGCCGATTCACATAAAGGTAAGGGTTAGGTTTAGGGTTAGGTTAAGGGTTAGGGTTAGGTTTAGGGTTATGTTAAGCGTTAGGGTTAGGTTTAGGGTTAGGTTAAGGGTTAGCGTTAGGTTTAGCGTTAGGTTAAGGGTTAGGTATAGGGTTAGGTTTAGCGTTAGGTTAAGGGTTAGGTTTAGGGTTAGGTTTAGGGTTAGGTTAAGGGTTAGGCTTAGGGTTAGGTTTAGGGTTAGGTTTGGGGGGGTTAGGTTTAGATTTACACGTTAATTTTAAGTTTACCGCTCACAGCGTGCTGTTTTCGTCGCGCTGTGATGACGTCACGTACGCGCTTTCGTCGAGTGCGCTTTAGTCTATCGCGGTTTTGTGGTGGAACCGAGGCAGCCTACACTGGCCACGCGCTGCAGTGTTCTGTTAATTCATAGCAGCATTCCTAGTATTCTGAATAAAGAAAACAGAAAAAGGGGAATTTTATTGGGTTTTTAGAAGAAAAGGAACAAGGGCCTTGTTTGAAATAATAAATGGAGGAAAGAATGTCCCCATTGCATATCTGTTTCTCCAGGGTTCATGTTGTGCCCGAAATGTGCTGCACTTGGATTGGTTTTTGCAATCTAGGCAGAGCCTGGAAGAATGAAACCCGCTCACTCTCCCCACTTTTTCTGGCTAGAGGCACAGGAGAGTCTTAATGAAACGAGCTTGGTTGGGCCCTTGAACCATCTAGAACTGTGTTATCAAGATGGGATCTTCATGTCTCTCGGGAACGGCTGAGCAGTGATATATTTTCCTGCTTTATGGCCCGATAATCTCCAAGGATCCTCTCCAAATTGCTCAGGGTTTTCTTGCTGGTTTCACTCTCAATCTGGAAAGGGGAAACAAACAAATAGGGGGGGGGGGCATTATTTTTGACGGGAGGCACCCCTGCACACTCTGCAATCCATCATGCTGAATTAATCCGTCAAAAAATGAAGAAAAAAAAAAAAAAAGGAAAATAATGGCATTCGCTTCCCAAATTATCACTTTCACACCAGCACACCCCTTTTCTAAAATTAAACTTTTATCCTTAATTATTACAGCTTTTAACTGTAAAAGGGATATCTGGAAAAGATTTCAAACCATTTTCCCAATAGGAGGTGGGAAACCTTTTAGTTGATGGGGGAACTTCATTTAAACTTTATTTTTATGGCATGATTATCTTCAGCTATCAAGCGCTGCCATAACAGAATGGTTAAATATCCAATGGTAACACCAGCATTTCCAAACTACTGAGAGGGATGTTTTTGTAGGCTTTGGTCATCTTATAGCCCAAAGGTGATTTCTATAACTTTTCAATATAACTTTGACATCAGCATCAAAAACCTTTTGGTAGTTTGCCATCAAAATTCAGTGGTCAGAATTTGTGTGTGTGTGTGTGTGTTAAAGGATACTGTGATTTGCTCACACATGTCTTGGAAGGTCTGTTTGATACTGCCAGGCTAATCATGTATCTAAAATTGCAAATGCTTATCAGGAAAAAAAATTTTTCTACTTCTGCTTTTCTAATCAAGAGTTAACAAAATTATTTTTAAAAAACTGATTTTGATTTTATTCCTAGGATTGCGGGGTTTTTTTTTGTTTTTTGTTTTGCTAGATCAGGTTATGTTAAGAACCCACACCAAAACCTTACATTTGAGGTTCCCAAACTGTGCCCCATGGCATCCCCAGGCCACAAAGCAAACTCACAGGGCACTGTGTGAGATGTTTTACTACTTAATAAATGGACCTATTAATGAATTTGCTGTGATGCCCCGGGGCACTGCAGCACCCAATTCGGAACTGCTAAGGATGCCATGAACCAAAAAATGTCTGAGACTGCCTATTCTAGACAAACATAAAAAAGAATTAATAGGGATTGTTGTATAACACTGAACAAAAAACTTTATTACTCAAGAAACAGACAATATACACCACAAGATATATGACCCGATTCCTAGGGTCATAATCTTATTCCTGCTTAATGGAGAGAAAAGAGAAACTGAGCAGGCATTCATGGTCCTACTTCAGGTCTAGAGGGATTCTGGCTTTTTAATAGCTGCCTCTATAACAAGAGAGTGGGCTTTTCATTAAAAATAAACAAAGGATACTTAACGTTATTCCCAATTTCAGCTGAATATATTAGGGGATTGCAGAATCAGAAAGCAACACAAATTATTACCAACCTCCATCATATTTTATACAGCGTTTAGAGAGACTTTCACACATATTCTCTCACAAAGCAACGAGGTAGGAGAGAGAGAGCATTACGAGAAAGCTATCAGAAAGACAGAGGGGCAGGTATCTCTATGCAGAAATGCAACTGTTCAAGAGCTATTTTATTTCAAGGAATGAACAGCTGGCAATGGGCTGAAACTAACAAATTTCAAATACATACAAATAGTGATAGCTGTGAAAGCCATAATTGTTTCCATCTGCCACCTGTATTTCAAGTCAGACCCACCTGCTCCTCAAGATCTCGGATTTCTCGCAAGATGGTACCCGTGTCCTCAATCGTCTGGATCAGTTGACTGCAATTCTAAGGGAGAGGCAGAAATGGCAGCTTCAGTGGGGAAGGGTCCCAAGGAGGTAGAATAGAATAGAATAGAATTTTATTATTTGTATGCCGCCCTTCTCCGGGAGGACTCAGGGCGGCGAACAATTCAAGGGGGAAAAAGGGGAACATAAAAAGACAAAATACAAATAATAAAAGTAAACAACAGTCGCACAACCATACATGTCGAGAGGGGGGGGGAACTCATCACCCCCAGGCCTGCCGGCAAAGCCAGGTTTTGATGGCTTTTCGGAAGGCCTGGAGAGAGGTGAGGGTCCGGATCCCTGCGGGGAGTTCATTCCAGAGGGCCGGAGCTGCCACAGAGAAGGCCCTCCCCTGGGTAATAGCCAGGTGGCATTGGCTGGTAGATGGCACCCAGAGGAGGCCAACCCTGTGAGATCTAATGGGTCTGTGGGAGGTAATTGGCAGCAGGCGGTCTCTCAAGTACACTGGTACACTGCAGTGTGGACCATCTTGGGTATATAACAAAGCTAGGATTACATTTACAAGGGCACTTATGTGAAGTACCCTAATAAGATTATATACCCACATCACATACCTGCACTCATACCATGATTTTGTTGTGTCTCGTAGGCCTATCTTTCAAGCTGTCCAGAAATATGACTGGTGCAAAGCATCCCCGCTGGGATGCTAAGCCGTGTAAAAATTCCAATATATCAGTCCTGAAATATCCAGTTGCGAAGTATTTACTGGGCTCAAATCAAGATCCTGGTTTTAAGCCTTAATACTTGTAGCTAGACTACGCTGGAGACTGCTTGCCTCATTGTTCAACCCTCCCAGATGGGCAGTTCAGGCTCACTTGTATGGTCCATAGCCAAGACCCCTCTTCTGCATTGTCTTTAAATAGTGGCAGGGCTTTCCTGGAGGAATGGCATGGGCATGGCTACCTGTGGTCCTTGGCTTATTTTCAACTGCCTTTTACAAGCAAGCCATCTCTAAAAGATATCAGACCCTTCCCTAGCAGCAGGGGTGGGTTCCTGCCAGTTCTAACCTCTTCAATAGAAGAGGTTCCATAAATCTACAGTGCCATTTAGAACCGGTTCCAGATCCCTCCCCCCCCCGTCCGCACATCATCAAGATGAAGAGCGAGAGGAGGAATTCTGGGAGTTGAAGTCCACAAATCTTAAAGCTATCAAGTTTGAACACCCCTGGGTTTTTTTTTTCTAAAGGGTTAGGGGTGCAAGGGTCTTGTAACTTGACAGCTTTAAGACTTGCGTGCTTCAATGCCAGAGTTCCTGAGCCAGCATGACTGAAGGAGGAATTCTGGGAGTTGAAGTCCACAAGTCTTAAAGCTGTCAAGTTTGAACTCCCCTGGGTTTTTTTTTTCTAAAGGGTTAGGGGTGCAAGGGTCTTGTAACTTGACAGCTTTAAGACTTGCGTGCTTCAAATGCCAGAGTTTCTGAGCCAACATTTTTGATTGCTAAGCAAGAGCATTGTTAAGTGAGTTTCACCACATTTTACAAGTTGGCCACAACCACCCAATCACATGGCTGGCAAGCCACTCCCACAAAGCAGGCCACACCTACAGAAGAGGTTCTAAAAAATTTTTAAACCCACCACAGCCTCGCAGCCTCCTAGAGGGAGATTGAAAGATAACAGGGAAGGGAAAAAAGAAGTGCAGGGAAAAGAAAAAGAAGGGTATCAGAGTAGAAAGATACCTCTATTCATTATGCACATTGTTCCCACTTTGTGTCCCGCAACAGATTATACCGTATCTTTAGGAAACAGCCCTTAAAAAGACGCTGCTGTTCTCTTGCAGGAATTTCTCTTCTCTAGGTTCTAAAAATCAATCTATTTCTCTCTTGCGCACACCCATAAACATCTGCTGTGTATTATTGCGATAGGAAACCTCTCACCTCATGCAAAGCTGCCAAATACTTATAGGCCTTCCTCACAGCCTCATCCCGCTTGGCATCCTGTGGAAAGAGACAAGGGGAAGACGTTAGCTTCTTCAATCTGCCCCTTCAGTGCTCTTCCCTCTTCTGATCCCCAGCCATTACCTTAAAAACCAACTCATCAGTGACAGCGAAAGTCCGGTCCAGCTTCCCAGCAAGGCTATTAATTTCCTTTTGGAGCTCCTTGGTGTCGTGTAAGATCTTGGGAAGGAAAAGCAAGTAGCCACAGACATAAAACAGCAGCAAAGCCTTTGCAAATGAGAATTTAACAGATTTCATAATTGCCAATAAGAAATCTTTGAACAATGCTAAAATAATAGCAGCAATTATTGTAAACACCGTTAAGTGAAGAACCTTCCTAATAATCAAAGCTCAGTGATGAGACAAATAGCCTTTGTCCAATATAGACAGGCACAAGTTGAGGGCCCTGTTGAGAAGAGAGGGACCATTACTGAAAGAAGCTGATGAAGCTTGCTCAGTGCCACCATTTTTGATTGATGCTGTATGTTTGGTTAGGCAGAAATGTTAACGAGTTCAAAGATACTGGCACAATAGCAATAGCAGTTAGACTTATATACCGCTTCATAGGGCTTTCAGCCCTCTCTAAGCGGTTTACAGAGTCAGCATATCGCCCCCCAGAATCTGGGTCCTCATTTGACCCACCTCGGAAGGATGGAAGGCTGAGTCAACCCTGAGCCGGTGAGATTTGAACCGCTGAACTACTGAACTAGTAGTCAGCTGAAGTGGCCTGCAGTACTGCACTCTACCCACTACGCCACCTCGGCTCAAGAAGAGTCCAGACTTCCAGGAAGATAGGCAATTTATTTATTGCACTTAAAATTCTATTTTTGCTCTGAGAATGCATCAGTGGGGAATCTCCCCTCATTTTACATAGTGGGCAGATGGCCTTGAGGGACAGGAAGAAGAGCTGGGACCAAGATAACGGTTAGATAAAATACTGAGACCAGGGGAGGAATGTAACCTTAGTAAACAAACGAGACTCTAGTTTTCACAAAGCCAGAGAGGGAGGTGGAAGTGCATTTAGATTTGCACAATTCTATTGCTTGTGATGGAATATAATCTTGATTCCCCAGGAGGAAGGGAGGGCATTGCAGAGGAGCAAAAGACAGTGAAGTTTAGATAGTTTGGCTGGAAGGAAGAGAGTTAATTCCCTAGAAGTTCTCAGGGTATATCTTTAATGATGCAAGTAGTTTGCTTGAGTTTGGCAAGATCTTTATCTATAGGTGAGGGGCAGGAAATGGTTAGAAGAAGCTCAGTGTGGTTTTTCTAGGGGGGGGAGGGGGTTGGAGTCTGATATTACTACAGTTTTACAATTAAAAAATAGCATGGCGCTGCATGGTATTAGATTCCTCGCCTGATTTATCCTCACGTTTTACCATTCACGTGGGCTCTTTTGGGACGTGAGAATGTGATCAGACCCAAAGCACCAAAAGAGAGGATACTTACACCTGGCACTCTAAAAGGTTCTATACTTTTTTGCCAATGGAAGTGGCAGAGTACTTGTAAAATCGACAAAGGGATTTTCATACATTCCTCTTGGATCCCAGCCAGGTGAAATGACAGATAATCAGAAAACTATTTATCACACTCACTGGACTCAACCAAAGTGAAGGAGAGTCAGACCACAATGAGCTTTTGCACAGAAGGAATTGGAAACCACCTGTACATTATAGCTGGGCGTTATCCTTGTATGCATACGCCTGCTTCTTTATCTGTTACCTTTGAGGGAGGCAGATATGCTTTATACAACACTGTTACTCACTTTAGTGGTGGGTTTAAAATTTTTTTAGAACCTCTTCTGTAGGTGTGGCCTGCTTTGTGGGAGTGTCTTGCCAGCCATGTGACCGGGTGGGAGTGGCTTGCTGGCCATGTGATTGGGTGGACGTGGCCAACTTGTAAAATGTGCTGAAATTCACTTAACAACGCTCTTGCTTAGCAATAAAAAATGTTGGCTCAGGAACTCTGGCATTTGAAGCATGCAAGTTTTAAAGCTGTCAAGTTACAAGAGACTTGCACCCCAACCCTTTAGAAAAAAAAAACCCAGGGGAGTTCAAACTTGACAGCTTTAAGACTTGTGGACTTCAACTCCCAGAATTCCTCCTCTCGCTCTTCATCTTGATGATGTGCGGACGGGGGGGTGGGGTGTAGATGGAACCAGTTCTAAACAGCACTATAGATTTGTGGAATCTCTTCTATAGAAGAGGTTAGAATAGCAATAGCAATAGCAGTTAGACTTATATACTGCTTCATAGGGCTTTCAGCCCTCTCTAAGCATTTTACAGAGTCAGCATATCGCCCCCACAGTCTGGGTCCTCATTTCACCCACCTCGGAAGGATGGAAGGCTGAGTCAACCTTGAGCCGGTGAGATTTGAACCGCCGAACTGCAGATAGCAGTCAGCTGAAGTGGCCTGCAGTACTGCACCCTAACCACTGCGCCACCTCGGCTCTTTTTAATGCCAAAGTGAATATAGTAAACCGAGCAAATAAAACCATATCCAATGGAAGAAGTCATAACTGTTGAAACGGCTTAATACAAATGACAGCAACACACACGAAACGACAATGCAGGAGGGGGGAAAACCCTCTGGGTGAATAAGTACGTCTTCAGTAATGCTGACATTGAAGAAAATTGGTGCCAAGCCAAACCTGGCAGAGAAAGAATTTGACACTGTTGTCAAGTGTATCTATAGATTTGACATGATTAAGATTTGGGGGTGGTGCGTATGGAGAGGATAAAGATCGCCTTTCAAAAATCACCCCAGTGTTAAAATGCAGAGCGATGGTATGGCAGGAAGTCTGAACAGATTCTGTACCTTCCCTGGCATGGCCCTTTCACTGTGTCAAATATGCTGTTCTCGTGACAGCTCAGCACTTCAGCATCTGGCTGAAGTCATATGTTGAACAAAAGACATGCTAGAGGGTTTAAAAAAAAAAAAAACCAGCAATCCATGTCTGCAATTCATCAGCACATCCTCTGAAGACCCAAAGCCCCCAATAGTAAGTTTTCCAATAATACGTTTTGTTTTAAAACTGGGGTAATTTTAAAGGGCAATTTTTATCCCCTCCCCCAAACCAAAAAAATAATAAAGTATACTTTGTGTTCTAGTCATTACTTTTAAAGCCCTACATGGTATCGGACCTGGGTACTTGAGAGACCGCCTTCTGCCAATTACCTCCTCACGACCGATTAGATCCCACAGATTAGGTCTCCTCCGGATTCCATCAACTAGCCAGTGTCGATTGTCGAGCCCCCCCGGGGGAGGGCCTTCTCTGTGGCTGCTCCGGCCCTCTGGAATGATCTCCTCGTGGAGATTCGGACCCTCGCCACCCTTCAGGCTTTCCGCAAAGCCGTTAAAACCTGGCTGTTCCGGCAGGCCTCGGGCTGACGAGTTCCCCGCCCCCGCTCGAATTGTTGCGGCTGTTGATGAGTTTTTAAGCTGTTTGTATTTGTCTGTCTTTTCGTTTTTTGTATTTCCCCTTTCCCCTCTTTAGTTTGTTAGCCGCTCTTAGTCCCCCCAGGGAATAGGGCGGCATACAAGTTCAATAAAACTAAACTAAACTATTGTCACCACTGTTAAGAGCAGACCTTAGCATAGCTCTTAAATCTAAGAAAATAGCGTACCCCTATAAAAACCTTTTAAGATCCAGTATTTCCCTCTCTGTTGGTATAACACAATTTCCACTTGCATCCAAATGCTATTATTCCTGAAAGACTTCTGTATAGCATTCCTAAAAAGTTCGTTAGTTTAGGCAGTAAAATTTATAGCAGTGTACAGGAAGCAGGAAGTTACCAAGGACTCATTTTACCATTACATCATCCTTGTTTCTAGATTGGGCTGGGCAACAGGTGACCAACCAGACAGTGAGTGGCCAACCAGTAGAAGATAGCTATTGGCATAGTAAATGCAGAATAAAACATGCTGCAAGGTTGGCCTTTTAATTGTTTTATGCTTAGATTATTATGCTTAGATAATAATCTCTTGGCAGGAATTTCTGATTCCTCTCTCGGTCTCCTGATCTTAGTCCACAACAGTACTGCTTAGATCAGTGTTTCTCAAGCTTGGCAATTTTTAAGATGAGTGGGCCTCCTCAACTCCTAGAATACCCCAGGCAGCATGGGAGATGGATGTGGGATTTACAGTACAGTGCTTGAGGATCCAAGTGACAGGAAGATCACTTAGGTGCCAAAATGTCCTCCCAATTGCTACCAACCCTGAACATATTATAGTTAGTCCTCCGTGACCCGACAAATGCACGCACGACAAAAGCGCGCTGAGAAAACCGCGACATCATACACGCGCCCACAACGCACCGACAAAACTGCGCCCACAAAAGCGCGATTTCAGTTAAGATAAGGGTTAGGTTCAGGGTTAGGTTCAGGGTTAGGTTCAGGGTTAGGTTCAGGGTTAGGTTCAGGATTAGGTTTAGGGTTAGTTTCAGGGTTAGTTTCAGGGTTAGATTCAGGGTTAGGTTCAGGGTTAGGTTCAGGGTTAGGTTCAGGGTTAGGTTCAGGGTTAGGTTTAGGGTTAGGTTTAGGGTTAGTTTTAGGGTTAGTTTTAGGGTTAGGTTCAGGGTTAGGTTCAGGGTTAGGTTTAGGGTTAGGTTTAGGGTTAGGTTCAGGGTTAGGTTTAGGGTTAGTTTTAGGGTTAGTTTTAGGGTTAGGTTCAGGGTTAGTTTTAGAGTTAGGTTCAGGGTTAGGTTTAGGGTTAGGTTCAGGGTTAGGTTCAGGATTAGGTTTAGGGTTAGTTTCAGGGTTAGGTTCAGGGTTAGGTTCAGGGTTAGGTTCAGGGTTAGGTTTAGAGTTAGGTTTAGGATTAGGTTTAGGGTTAGGTTTAGGTTAGTTTTAGGGTTAGTTTTAGGGTTAGTTTTAGGGTTAGGTTTAGGGTTAGGTTCAGGGTTAGGTTCAGGGTTAGTTTTAGGGTTAGGTTCAGGGTTAGGTTCAGGGTTAGATTCAGGGTTAGATTCAGGGTTAGGTTCAGGGTTAGGTTCAGGGTTAGGTTCAGGGTTAGGTTTAGGGTTAGGTTCAGGGTTAGGTTCAGGGTTAGGTTCAGGGTTAGGTTTAGGGTTAGGTTTAGAACTCGCAGTTATTGCTTGTTTTTGAAGGCGCGCTGTTGTCGGCGGGCTTCTGTGCTCATTTATCGGCGCGATTTAGAACTCATGGTTTTCTTGCCGCGGTTTCAGCGGCGCGCTTTTGTCGAGCACGCATTTGTCGGTGAACCTTAGTCGTCAACTTACAACTATTGATTTAGCAACTGTCTGAAGTTACAACAGCACTGAAGGAAATTACAAGGACTTACAAATGATCTTCCCAATTGTGAGTGTCACAACATTCCCATGGTCACGTGGTCAAAATACAGGCACTTGGCAATCAGCATGTATTTACAATGGTTGCAGCATCCTGGGGTTACATGATTGTCATTTACAACCTTCCCAGCTCGCTTCCAACAAGCAAAGTCAATGGGGGAAGCCAGGTTCACTTAACAGCTGCAGTGATTTACCGAACAACATGGCCAAAAAAAAGATTGTAAAATCAGGCACAACTCACTTAACCACCCCTTTGGTTAGCAATGGAAATCCTGATCCTAATTCTGGTTGTTAAGTCAAAAACTACCTGTCCAGCGGATTTACAGCACACACATTTGATGCTTCCCAGATACAGCTGTTTGAGTGCTTTACCTTTGTGATCTCTTCCTTCTGCTTACAGATGTTTCCAACAATCTCCAGGATGCGCTGGGTATAGGCAGAGCGAGAGATATCTTTGGGAAGAGATTCCACCTCTACAAGCTGCACATGGAGAGAAAACGGGGAGAGGAGCACAAGGGTAAGTTTGTTGTTCTGAAGGAATTAAGTATTCCTGGCACAGTACAGTATCACACTTTTGCGAGCAGGAATTGAACCATGGAATATTTAAAATTTAGCTATATTGGCAAGCAGAGATATCAGATAGGAATAGTATTGTATCCTAGGAAATCATTTTTTTTAATAGTTAGTAACATTTATAGGACCTACAACATTTCTAGAAAGGCTCTATGTAATGCATTTTCACCCCATGCAAAATATTTTGTCATTTCCCAATTAGAAAAATTAGAACAAACATTAGGGAAAGGTAAAGGTTCCCCTAGCATATATGTGCTAGTTGTTCCCAGAGCCAAGGTGGCGCAGTGGTTAAATGCAGCACTGCAGGCTACTTCAGCTGACTGCAGTTCTGCAGTTCGGCGGTTCAAATCTCACTGGCTCAGGGTTGACTCAGCCTTCCGTCCTTCCGAGGTGGGTAAAATGAGGACCCGGATTGTTGTTGGGGGCAATATGCTGACTCTGTAAAACCGCTTAGAGAGGGCTGAAAGCCCTATGAAGCGGTATGTAAGTCTAACTGCTATTGCTATTGCTAACTCTAGGGGGCAGTGCTCATCTCTGTTTCAAAGAACCAGCGCTGTCCGAAGACGTCTCCGTGGTCATGTGGCCGGCATGACTAAATGCTGAAGGCGCACGGAACGCTGTTACCCACCAAAGGTGGTTCCTATTTTTCAACTTGCTTTCACACTACCTCCACAGAAATTGTGAATGTTGGTTTTGTTTTTAATATGTTGTCTTTGTCTCATTCCCCCCCTTCCCTTGTCTTTTGTGAGCCGCCCGGAGTCCTCCGGGAGTGGGCGGCATACAAGACAAATAAATAAATAAATAAATAAATAAATAAATAAATAAATAAATAAATAAATAAATAAACAAACACTGCTAGGTTGGCAGAAGCTGGGACAAGTAATGAGAGCTCACTCCGTTACACCGTGCTAGGGATTTGAACCGCAGAACTGCTGACCTTCTGATCAACAATCTCAGCGTCTTAGCCACTGAACCACCACGTCCCTATCATTAGCTAATATGCCCTAATTAGAAAAGACATGAAAGCAGGAAGCTAGGTGGAAGGACTCTAGCTGTCATCTAGCTATCATCAGTCATGGAAGGAACCATTGTCCCAATCACTCTCCTATGTATGGCAAACTATGTTTTTGCAAGGATCCAACTGCAGAAACCAGCCAGACACATCACCAACCAGTTGTTTGTAGAGGTCATCCTTGCGCTTAGTCTCATCAGCGGCCAATCGGATCCTCTCGTGCAGCTCCCTGATCTCCAACAAACGCTGTGATGATTCCATCTGAAAGGGGAGGAGAGGGTCAGTATCATCAGAAGGTCGGCATCATCACCACCACCAAGTCTCTCTTCTGAAGAAGGCTTTCCCTCACATCCCTTTGCTTGCATCACCTCCTTGGAATCGTGGAGAGCCTTCAGTTCTCGGAACTCCTGGATGAGTGGCACCCGATGTTTCTCCCATTGGGCCGCCAGCTGGATGACTCTTTGCGCACTGCTCTCAACCAGCACCTGAAGGATGAAACAAGATGTTGGGACCCATAGCAGAATTCCCAGCTCTCCTCCCATCCAGATATTTGCTGCTCAATGTTCTCTTCCGTTCATAGAAGAGCAGGAAAAGAAAGAGAGATAGGCTGCTTGTCTGCATGCACTAAACCCCTTTTTCCTCCACAATTACAGGAGGAGGTTAGATGTTCTATTCTCTTCGAGTAGACAATTCCACCCTTTGGAATGGCCAGCTAGCAATACTGAGAATAACGAACTGGGGAGGTTGTAGCAAATTCATCTTAATAAAAGTTTGTTCCAAACACGGGTCAAGTGTTCTCTTTCCCCATTCCATCTACAAGGACCAGCTTTTCTTCTGTGGCACGACAAAACCGCGCTCGTCAAAATAGCGGTGATAAAATCGCATCGCTAAAGCCGCGATGTCATCACCGCGCGTCATCACCGCCGCGACAACAGCGCGGTGACAGAGGGGCGCTTTAAAACAGCCCGGCGGCAGAAAGCGGATTTAAATTAAGGTAAGGGTTAGGATTAGGTTTAGGGATTTGTTTTAGGGTTAGGTTTAGGGTTAGGTTAGGGTTAGGTTTAGGGTTAGGTTTAGGGTTAGGTTTAGGATGCTAAGTGCTTGGGAATGCGCGGATTTGCCCTCCGCGATTATCTCATCGCGGTAGAGTCGCGTTTTTCCTTAGCGCTTCGAACGGTGCGAATTAGTCTTCGCACTTATGTCTCCGCGGATAAGGGCTTCGCGGATTTGTGGTGGAACCCTTTTCTTCCACATTCTCTGCAATCCATATCCACCTGTTGTGACTCAGCAGAAACCTGTGAGTTGTTTAGGGATGCAGGATAATGAGCAGCTGTTGCTCGTTAGGGTCTTCTCCTGCAGATAAAAGACTGATGGTGCCACGCCTTAGTTGCAGAAGCCTTAGTTGCAGAAGTCAACGTTCCTTCGTTGTTCTCTGTTCGTGTGTAACCATTGAGAGAAGCCTGTAGCCAAGTGTCTGGATTCACGTAACTCTGTTTGGTATTTAGTTTGAGTGAAGACTTTTTGTAAGAGCCGTTTATCTATGTTTATTTTGGGCTTGCAGCCAGCTTGAGCCAGGACTGATAAAGACATTCCTTTACAAGCTTTGTGTGGCTGTAGTTTCTGAACGAGCAAAGAGGGGGGTCAGAACATCCACCAATGGTCTGCCCTTTGCTGCAGCCATTGTGAGCAAGCCATAGAAAAGGCTGTGATCTCCCTTTCCAATGGCTCCAGTTACAATTATTTTAGAACCATTTCAGGGGTGGGTTTCAACTGGTTCGCGGCGGTCCCCGCGAACCAGTTGGTTGGCAAACCCGGAAGTAAGTAACTTCCGGGAACGGCGAAGGGCCCACCCGCCCGCGCTCCTTACCCGGTTTTGACGAGTTCTGCGCTTCCACTCATGCGCAGGACGCATACAGCGCCTGCGCAATCCTCCAGGAGCAGCTGGAGCATCGCACAGACGCTAGTACGCATGCGTGCACTGCACGTGTGCACGAGGACGCCGCCGGCCCCGTTCCAACCGAACCGGTTGGAACGGAGCGAGAAACCCACCCCCGAACCATTTCCACTTTTCATTGTATTTTCCGTTCCTGATTATTTGTACTCCCAAGTGCTGTTTTCCCTTTTCAGTCTGGCTCCTCTATCACTTCCCCACTTCCTGTTGTTACCTGTAGCTTAGCCATGTTGTTCTCAGCGTCGGGCAATAGTTCCACGGTGCGTCCTTTCACACGCAGGATCTGTTCCTGCTCTGTCACCCCCATTTGCTGTTGCCGTACTTCCCCTTCCACCTGAGGAAGGAAGGGATTCCTCTCAAAACAAACTCTGAAGGGAGCCCAGATAGCATTCTCACAGTAATATGACTACAAACTCCTGGGAAATTCCGCTACGTCCCATTTATTTCAGAGGGATTTTCCATAGGAATTTATTTAGCGATGTGGATCATTGCTGACTCCCAAATCTCTCCACAAAGTCTCCCTAAATCATTCCATTGCCATCCCGCATCACAGGTTTTACTAAAAATCCAGCTTTCATCCACCAGCCTTTTCCCTGCTGCAAGGCCTTGGGGTACAAAGGACACTTGACAATTCTTGATTGTCTTGTGTCAGACTTGATTACTGTAACGCGCTCTACATGGGGCTGCCCCTGAAAAGTGTTCGGAGACTACAACTGGTCCAGAATGCAGACGCGCGAGCGATATCAGGTGTACCGAGATACACCCATGTTACACCTATTCTCCGCGAGCTGCACTGGCTCCCTATTGGTCTCCGAACGCGCTTCAAGGTGCTGGTTATCACCTTTAAAGCCCTACATGGCCTAGGACCCGGATATCTGCGAGACCGTCTCCTGCCACATACCTCCCAACGGCCGATAAGATCTCACAGGGTGGGCCTTCTCCGAGTGCCGGCGACCGGACAATGCCGGCTGGCGACTCCTCGGGGGAGGGCCTTCTCTGTAGCTGCTCTGACCCTATGGAACGATCTACCCCCAGAAATCCGGACCCTTCCCACTCTCTCGGCCTTCCGAAAGGCCACTAAAACCTGGCTATTCCGGCAGGCCTGGGGCTGTTGACCTCATGAATGAGGTCCAGCTCCGCCTACATTGTGTGCATGACGTGTTTCTTTTAAATCTGTTTCTTCTTCTCTATTTTTAATTTTTATTTTTTTAAATTGTATTCTGTAAGCCACCCGGAGTCCTTCGGGATTGGGCGACATATAAATTCATTAAATTTCAATTTTCTTTCTTTGGGTTAGTACGGTCCATCCAGATGACAATAACATTGCTGAGTTCTCACCTGTGTGAGGGTCAGCCCCAGTGTGGACATCTGGCCCTCCAGTTCCTCAATCTGTGCTATGAGATGGCTCAGTTCACTTTCCAAATTTTCCAGTTCTGCTGCCTGGTTTTCCCGGAACTCCTGAGAACAAAAAAGGAAAAAAAAAAGAGGAGAGAAATCAAAAGGATATTCATTGAAAACAGTGGATTTCTAAGTGCTGGAATTTTCTGTTCAGACATTCCATTCTTATTCTTGCTTGCGTTCTGTAAAACAGACAACGTATACTCTGTCAGTGGGCTTTAAACAGCTTTATATAAGAAACTGATTTTTGTGTAACTGGGCTCCCTATTTTTCCTTTGGACATAAACTATCCAAAAGGAAACCAGGTTTCATACGACAGCAAGCAATTAGAGGCTCATGAAATAAGTCAGCTTGGACTCAATAAGCTTTGAAGATAGCAACCAATGTCTTCCGACACATTTCTTACTTCTCCCTTCCAGGGGTGGGTTCCTGTCAAGTCTAACCTCTTCTATAGAAGAGGTTCCACAAATCTACCAAGCCGTTTAGAACCGGTTCCAGCTCCCTCCCCCCGCCTATCCGCACCACGCTTGCCCTGCCCGCCGCTCACTGATTGGCTGGCTCACCTATCATCCCGCCCACCTCTAAGAGTCCTATCTAAACCTTAAAGCCTTAATGCTGTCAAGTTTGAACACCCCTGGGGTTTTTTTTCTAAAGGGTTAGGGGTGCAAGGGTCTTGTAACTTGACAGCTTTAAGACTTGCGTGCTTCAATGCCAGAGTTCCTGAGCCAGCATGACTGGAGGAGGAATTCTGGGAGTTGAAGTCAACAAGTCTTAAAGCTGTCAAGTTTGAACACCCCTGGGGGGGGGGTTCTAAAGGGTTAGGGGTGCAAGGGTCTCGTAACTTGACAGCTTTAAGACTTGCGTGCTTCAATGCCAGAGTTTCTGAGCCAACATGACTGGAGGAGGAATTCTGGGAGTTGAAGTCCACAAGTCTTAAAGCTGTCAAGTTTGAACACCCCTGGGGTTTTTTTTTCTAAAGGGTTAGGGGTGCAAGGGTCTTGTAACTTGACAGCTTTAAGACTTGTGTGCTTCAAATGCCAGAGTTTCTGAGCCAACATTTTGGTTGCTAAGCAAGAGTGTTGTTAAGTGAATTTCACCCCATTTTACAAGTTGGCCACGCCCACCCAGTCACATGACTGCCAAGCCATTCCCACTCGGTCACATGGCTGGCAAGCCACTCCCACCCGGTCACATGGCTGGCAAGCCACTCCCACAAAGCAGGCCACACCTACAGAAGAGGTTCTAGAAAATTTTGAAACCCACCACTGCTCCCTCCCCTGATTTTGTAGCTATCTTTATCCGCAGTCTATCATTCAGGCTTATAAGGTACAGTCAACAGAAGAACAAGGCTGTACAGTTAACTTAATGTTGTCATATCTTTTATTCGCTTTTGCTGAAAGCTTCATGGCTTCATGTATTTGTGCTCCAACCCTTTGGGATAAGGAAAGCCAAAAGTAAATTAAAAGCCATATGCATTAGGAACAGTGCTTCAAAGCATTTAGCAGGATGTCTCTTTGCCTTATCAGGGAGCCTTTCCTGTGCAACAATGCTATACATTTGCTTTCAGGACTCAGCACCCCCCACACACCATATTAAAATTCTGCAGAAGAGTTTCTGTTTTGTATTTGAAGTACCGTATTTTTCGGAATATAAGACGGACCTTTTTCCCTTCAAAAAGAGGCTGAAAATCTGGGTGCATCTTATACACTGAATACAGCATTTTTGGCCTCCCGAAACCCTTCACCAAAATGGCCATGCAAAGCCTCTAGGAAGCTTTCAGAGAAAACAGGCTGTTTTTTTTATCAATTTTGGCCCCCTCCTCCCCCACCAGCCCAGGAGTATCTATAAACCTCCTAAAGGCTATCCATGTCCTCTTTTTTTGATGAAAAATGGGCCCGTTTTTGCAAAAAATGGGCCGTTTTTTGCCCCCCACCCCAACCCAGGAACACTCTAAAAACCTCCTTAGGGTTATTCATGCCCTTTTTTGGGGGGGAAAAAAACGGGCCTGTTTTCACAAAAAATAGACCGTTTGGGGGAGATTTGCAGAGTGCACAAACTTCTTTTTTTAATTTGCCTCTTCAAAACCTTGGTGCGTCTTATACTCCAAAAATATGGTACGTATAAATCAAAGCTTCTGAAGAGGAAGGACACTCCCTGAGTTTGGTAGCTGAGTGTGAAATCAGCAATTTATGGCAAGCAGTATGCAAACCTGAAAATGGGGCACCTTTGAATAGAATATTAAGATGCAAAATAAGACGCCTCACATGTTGTGGTCAATAGTGAAGGATACCTACTAAAATTCTATGCAGTAAGAGAAGCCACAAAGTCACAGCGGGCCGCCCAATTAAAATGTGCTCTCCAGCTTGCTCTTCTGAAACATCCTACAATACGTAAGCAATCCTTTTCCAAAGAATGAGTTAAAGAAAATGGGTTGAACCCACCTCTCCTACGGTTCCACCACAAAACCGCGCTCGACTAAACCGTGCCCGACTAAACCGTGTCGCTGACGTCATCAACAGGGCGACAACAGCGTGGAGACAGAAGCACACTGTAAACCCTAAACCTAAAATTAACCCCTAAACCTAACCCCCCTAAACCTAATCCTAAACCTAACCCTAAACCTAACCCTTAACCTAACCCTAAACCTAACCCTAAACCTAATCCTAACCCTTAACCTAACCCTAAATCTAACCCTAACCCTTAACCTAACCCTAAAGCTAACCCTAAACCTAACCCTTACCTTAAGTTGAATCGGCTTGCTTTCAAAGCGCTATTTAAAGTGCCTTTCTTTCTCCGCGCTGGCTGTTGTCGCCCTGTTGATGACGTCAGCGATGCGGTTTAATTGGGCGCGGCTTAGTCGAGCGCGGTTTTGACGGGTCACGCTCTCCTACATCTTAAAATTGCTTACCTGTTCCGAGGTCCGAGAGTTTGGCAAAGTCTCAACCTGTGTTGGGATTTCTGCATCCTGTTGGGGGAAACAATGGAAATGGAAGGTCGGCTTCGGGTATTTTACTTCTTCTGCCCTTCCCACCAACATTACTTTGACCAATAGACTTCTCCAACTGATGCCCACTGGAGAATTCAAGTCACACTGATCGACCCAGAGCAAAGCAGCAGCTCTGCCACGCGCACCCTTGTTTAAAATCCTAATTTCCCCATCTCAAATTAAAGTCAAATATTTCCCCTCGTACCTGCTTGTAGGCCAAATGCTGAGTGTGGGTGAAGCGAGAGCCCTTGGCTAATGCACCAGCCTGCTCGTGGCCAGCACCGAACGTCTCCAGTAGCTGTAGCAGCTCTCGGTTGGTTGTTCCTTGTTGAGATGGGCCAGCACGAGAAGCTTGTCGTAGCTGGTCCAGGAGTCGATGGTGCAGTCGTTGATGTTTCCATTGGCGGTATTCCTGAGAAAGGGGCAATATGGGGTGAGGGGGGGGGCAGGTGTGTGTGTCAAGTTAAAAGAATTAAGAGTGGGAAGTTATGAGCAACATCCCTGGAAATAGCAACCACCCACACTCTGTTTGCTGCAAGTTAATTTTATTTCTTTATTGCAGTAGCAGAGTAGCTACGTCCTTCAAATATCGCTGAACTGAAACACCCGGCAGTCTTTGCCAGTGCAGTCAATTAAGAAAGTTGCCGAAATGTTTACTTCAATAATATTTGATGGGGGTGGTGGTCCCCAGCCCATAGGTGCAAACTTCGGTTAGATTCAGAGTTTTGGAAATCAAATAACACAAAACATTTTAAGGTTTATCTGCACAGAAAACCCCACATCTAGCGAGGCATCCTGCATACTCTGAAAAAAGCATTATGAAGGACTTGTGGAAAGGTGCAATCTGAGGAAAGGAAGAGATTGAATTGAATTGAATTTATTATATTTCTATAATAAAAACAATCAACAGCCACACCATTCGAGCGGGGACAGGAACTCATCAGCCCCAGGCCTGTCGGAACAGCCAGGTTTTAAGGGCTTTGCGGAAAGCCTGGAGGGTGGTGAGGGTCCGAATCTCCACGGGGAGCTCATTCCGAGGGCCGGAGCAGCCACAGAGAAGGCTCTCCTCTGGGTGGTCGCCAGTCGGCATTGGCCAGTGGATGGAATTTGGAGGAGGCCTAATCTGTGGGATCTAATCGGTCTGTTGGAGGTAATTGGCAGCAGGCGGTCTCTCAAGTACAAGATGGCTTAGGACCAGCCTATCTGCGAGACCGCCTACTGCCATACACCTCCCAATGGCCGATAAGATCCCACAGGGTGGGCCTCCTTCGGATACCGTCAGCCGGACAGTGTCGGCTGGCGGGCCTCCGGAGGAGAGCCTTCTCTGTGGCTGCTCCGACTCTTTGGAATCAGCTACCCCCAGAGATCCGGACCTTACCCACTCTCATGGCCTTCAGGAAAGCCGTTAAAACCTGGCTGTTCCGGCAGGCCTGGGGCTGTTGACCTTAGTGTTAAGGTCCAGCCCCGATTAGAACGAATGCGTGTTGTGAATTTTAAACTATTTTTTTACTTATTTTGCTTTTCTTTTTTTTCTTCCTTCTCTGTAAGCCGCCCGGAGTCCTCAGGGATTGGGCGGCCTGTAAATTTAATAAATGAAATAAAGAGAGGAGATTGGCCCTTCTTCTGCTTGGACAATCTCTGAAAGCAGGTAGGAAAAAGGGAATTTGGACATCAGAAGGGCAATAAACCAAGGATATATTAAGTATGCCCAGGTAAACTCTGCAAGCTGCACGGCTTGTCAGTTTGCTTCTGGGTGCAATTCCAGGTACTGGTCATTACCTTTAAAGCCCTACATAGCACGGAGCCCGGTTACTTGAGGGACCACTTGTCTCCCATAGTATCTGCCTAGTCAATTCAACCTTGCAGGGTTGGCATGCTCCTAGTACATTTGATTGAACAATGTTATCTATTGGGACCTTGGAAGGGTACCATCTCTCCGTGACCCGTCAAAACCGCGCTCGACTAAGCCACGCCCGATTAAACCGTGTCGCTGACGTCATCAACAGGGCGGCAACAGCCAGCGCGGAGAAAGAAGGGCGCTTTAAATAGCGCTTTGAAAGCAAGCCGATTCAACTTAAGGTAAGGGTTAGGTTTAGGGTTAGGGTTAGGTTAAGGGTTAGGTTTAGGTTAAGGGTTAGGGTTAGGTTTAGGTTAAGGGTTAGATTTAGGGTTAGGTTAAGGGTTAGGTTTAGGGTTAGGGTTAGGTTTAGGGTTAGGTTAAGGGTTAGGTTTAGGGTTAGGTTAAGGGTTAGGTTTAGGTTTAGGATTAGGTTTAGGGGGGTTAGGTTTAGGGGTTAATTTTAGGTTTAGGGTTTACAGCGTGCTTCGGTCTCCGCGCTGTTGTCGCCCTGTTGATGACATCAGCAACGCGGTTTAGTCGGGCGCGGTTTAGTCGGGCGCGGTTTTGTGGTGGAACCCCATCTCTCTACAAGCACCTACAGTATACTCTGGAATGAAGTACTCCCTGAGAGCAGGATGGTCCTCACTCTGCTACTGTTCAGAAGACCTGGTTCTTTACCCAGGCCTTTGGCAAGGGAGAGGGACAGCCCTTGCTTCACTCCATCTGGGCCTGCTCCTCTTGTCATATTTTATTATCGATTCTCTCTTGTGTTTCATTGTTGTTAACCGCCCAAAGATATTGAAAGTTAGGCAACACACAAGTTTACTAAATAAGTGTAATACATTAAGCTGAATTGGGCAAATCCTTCTTCCAGCCTCAGTTCCTCCTTCCATATAAGGCTCTCCATAAGGGGGCTGAGGTTTTGTGAGACAAAAATGGGAATCATTAATGGTTGCTGTTAATCCTACCACCAGTGGCCATGAAGCGGTAGGTAGGTAGGTAGGTAGGTAAGGTAGGTAGCTTCCATTCACGTCTCGTGACCCAACAAATGCGCGCATGACAAAAGCCAGCCGACAAAACCGCGGCAAGAAAACCGCGATGTCATAAATGCGCCCACAACGCACCGACAAAACCGCGCCCACAAAAGCGTGATTTAAGTTAAGGTAAGGATTAGGGTTAGGTTCAGGGTTAGGTTTAGGGTTAGGATTAAGGTTAGGGTTATTAGGTTGTTATTAGTTGTTTGTTGAAGGCGCACTTTTGTCGGCACGCTGTTGTCAGCGCGCTTCTGCGCCCATTCATCGGCACGATTTCGACCTCGTGGTTTTCTCGCCGCGGTTTCGTCGCCGCGCTTTTGTCGAGCCCGCATTTATCAGTGAACCTTCACTTCTTACTGCCCACCTCTGGGGTCATGCGGGAACCAAGCCCCTGGCTCTTCCACTCGCTGTCCCACTCTTGTGCCGCACTCAGCTCAGTCATATTAAGCTCCAACAGGGATGGCACCAAGGATGCAGGCTGAGGAAGCTGGGCTGACACAGGAGGCAGGAATTTGACAAAGAATTCTCTCCTCTCTAGGGAGAAGAAAACAACTCCGGTCACATCGAATCAAAGGGTTAGTATTTTCTTTCAAAATCCCAAGTGGACAGATGGCTATTTTTTTTAATTGAGAATTTTGAAAAAAAATTTTTTACAAATATTTACTTCCCTCCCTTCACCCTCCCCCCCAACCTTCCTCCCCCCCCCAGACTTCCCAGAACCAATACAGTGTATAAATCTTTAACAAAAACATTCTAAAATAAACTTTAAAAAAAGTTAATATCATCTTTCATTTGCGCTTTAACTCCTCTTTGCTAGGCTAACTCTAAACAGATTATATCATTCCTTGTTTCTTCAGTCATAAACTATCTGGAATTTCTTAGTCCCATATTTATTTTGAGTATAGTCAATCCATCTTCTCCACTCCACAGTTTATATCTCTCGTTTGAATGGTCCTTGAGATATGCTGATATTTTAGCCATCTCTGCTAGGTTTGTTACTTTCAATGTCCATTCTTGAATAGTAGGCAAGTCTTCCTTCTTCCAGTATTGCGCCACCAACAATCTAGCTGCGGTTATTAAGTGCAAAATCAGGTTAATCTCTACAACTGTACAATACCTAACAAGAATAACTGAGGGGTAAACTTTATCCTTTTTTTAAGAACATTTTGCATAATCCACCATATTTTTATCCAAAATGCTTTAACCTTTTTACAAGTCCACCATATATGATAGTATGTAGCATCAGCACAATCACATCTCCAGCATTTAGGTTGTAAATTCGGATACATACAGGCTAGTTTTTTAGGATCTAAATGCCATCTATAAAACATCTTATAAAAGTTTTCTCTCAAATTTTGGGCTTATGTAAACTTTACATTTCTTACCCAGATCTTTTCCCATGTATCAAACATTATTGGTTCTTCAAAATTTTGGGCCCACTTTATCATACAGTCGACAGATGGCTATTAAGTACACAAATGAGAAGTTTCCACAATATTGTGAAAATCCTGCAGTTTTTGCATACACGACCATCTCCTGGGAGATGAGGTGGGTTTTTTTAAAAAAAGAAAAGAAAAGACCTTTGTCATATTTCAGTGTGAGAGGCTCAAGAGTAATGTGCATACACTGCCTGTGTGAGTATTCTGGAAATTTCTCTCTCTCTCTTTTTTAATAACAGAAAAGCAAGACAAAAAAAATCACCTACATAGATGTAAGACGCATCCAATGCCTGTTAAGCGAAGAACCCCGGAAAACTGGAAATCTCAGATAAAACTACAAGTTGTCTGAGCAGGAACACAATGTCCAGGTTATATCCTGGGTTTATTTTTAAACATGTTGGATTTCCACAATTCTCAGTTACACAATCCAGCACTTGCTGCACACTAAATCCATGTTTGTGTGACTGTAGAGAATGCATAATATTTCACTTTTTAACCAACTTCCTGCTCTTCTTCTGTTGTCTCCTACGCCTGAAAATTGTAAATGCCTTGAGGTGCATTCTTTCCCTCTCATTTGTACAGCATCATGTAGGGAACTTCGCAAACAGCCCCACTCCCGTTGTTGCTGCCCATTGTTTTCAAGGAGATGAAATCTGCAGGCTACGCCAAAGAGAACAATTCAATCTCAAGAACAGTATTACTTTTTCCTGAGTCAAGAAGCAGAAACCCACCTGGTGATACTTTCCCAATAAACGGGTCTGACTCTTGTGGCAGGATCAATTGTTGCGCCTGGAACGGTTTCATTAAGCGTGAACCCTGGCAAGAATGAAAGGAGGAAAAAAGGCCTGAAGAACAAATTATTGTCTTTAAAAAGAGAAAGAAAACCAAGAAACATTATAGAGCAAAAAGGGTTGTATAAGGATAAATGCAAGAATTAATGCTGGAAACAAAAAAATGCATAAACAAAGCATCAAAGCCGAGGGAGAGAGGAAAACAGATTCCCCAGTGGAGTGTGCACACCGGGAGAGAATATCCCTGCCTTTTTTGCTTGCATTTGCAAATCAGTGAATATATGTTTGCTTAATTTAATATCTCTCAGTACGTTTTGTTCAGAATGCTATAGCTGGGGTGGCTGTAGACTTTGAGGAACTATTATCAAACAGGAAGAGAAATATTGTTGTGAAGCAGAAACGAATGAAAAAAAAATACTGGGAAAAGAAGATGGCTGATCTGGGAGTTAAGGAAAAGACTCAAGAGTCACCCTGGGCTTCTGCAAAATCTTTCTGCATTTCTCCAAAGGAGCTTTATAAATTCATGAGGATTAGAAAACTTCTTTCAAAAGTTTTGGTTTTCCAAGGAGCAAAAATGCTGTGCCAGATTTTAGCAATAGCAATAGCAGTTAGACTTATATACCGCTTCATAGGGCTTTCAGCCCTCTCTAAGCGGTTTACAGAGTCAGCATATCGCCCCCACAGTCTGGGTCCTCATTTCACCCACCTCGGAAGGATGGAAGGCTGAGTCAACCTTGAGCCGGTGAGATTAGAACCGCTGAACTGCAGATGGCAGTCAGCTAAAGTGGCCTGCAGTACTGCACCCTAACCACTGCGCCACCTCGGCTCTTGCTTATCAAGCCATTGGCTTAAGCTGAGGAGTGGGAAACAAACCTGCAAAAGCTGTAAGCCAGGAGTGCGGCAGGCAGGGGGTACCCATGGGATGGCCAGTTGCCTCTTGATGGCATCAGCAATGGCTCTGTGAAGAGTGGCAGACTTGCCTGCAAGGAACAGCAGTTTAAACGCACAATTACAATTTGTAGATTCGGCCTTGATGCGTCATGACTTTTCTTTCAAACCCCAGAGTCCTCCATACCCACAGGCTGGTTGGCATCTTCTGAGGCATCTCGTGGGAACTTCTCCACCAGGAAGAGGAGAAGGCGTCGGATTTCAGGCTCATTGCTGTACAAGAATGTCTGATAGCCCACTTCCCCTTGATATCCCAAGTCCTAGATGGCAAAAAAAGTGAAGCAGGATGAGCTAGGATGAAAAATAAGGTTCTTTGTGTATCAGCTTTGAAGTACCAGGCCACTGAAAATACATGGATTTGAAGAACAAGAGTGCTAATTATTGTTGGTTCCAGATCTGAAGGTCTGGACATATATATGTGTGTGTGTGTGTGTATTTAGTGTCACAACCCCTGGTATGCCCAAATATGGGAGGAAGCTTACTGCTTCCATTCTCTGTCTATCGGCTTGTCACAAGAGACCATCCAGACAGAAACCCAATATTTTACTGTTGCCTTTGTTACATGTGTGTTGTATTTGTGCTGATAAATAAATAAAGGGAGACTAGTATAGATCTATTTCAAGCTATTTAGCTCTCATCAGCTAGCCATACCCTTACTGGGATTTGAACCTGGGCTGTATTACATATTAGGCAGATGTGTATTGTTACCTCACACATCTGATGAGAACTAATATTAGAGGAAGGACTAGTTTATAATAGTTCCACACAGCAAGGACCTCAGGTTTAAAAAGAGCAACTTATGGCACTAGAGACCAGGAGATTTTTACCAAAATGAAACTACTGCAGGAGACAATATTTCATCCTTCATGCATTAGGATCAGTGGTGGGTTTCAAAAAATTTTGGAACCTACTCTGTGGGTGTGGCCTCCTTTGTGGGAGGGGCTTGCCGGCCATGTGACCTGATGGGAGTGGCATGCCAGCCATGTGTTTTCTTTCTCTCTCTCTCTCTCTCTCTCTCTCTCTCTCTCTCTCTCTCTTTTTCCTTCCTTTTGTCTCTCTGTCCCTTTTTTCTTTTTTTCTTTCATCTCTCTCTCACTCTTTTTCTTTCTTTTTTCTTTTTTGTATTTATTTATTTCTTCCTTTCTTTCTCTTTCTCTCTCTCTCTCTGTCAGTCAGTCAGTCAGTCAGTCTGTCTGTCTGTCTCTCTGTGTGGCAATGGTGGGTTTCAAAATTTTTTGGAACCTCTTCTGTAGGTGTGGCCTGGTGGTTCCTGGTGGAACCTCTTCTAACCGGTTCGGTAGATTTGACGAACCGGTTCTACCGAATAGGTGCGAACTGGTAGGAACCCACCTCTCATTAGGATCCACTTACCTGACATGCTTGGGCCAGGCTCATGCCGATCCGAAAACGGGCAGACATGCCTGGAGGGAGAACATGGCTCAGATTTGCTCCCACAGAAGGATTGATGACCCGCAGGCAGCGTACCACAGATTCAACAATCAATTCGGTAGTGAACTCACGGATGCTCTGAACCTCCTCTGGAATATCCCTAAGTGGGAAGATGAAGGGGGGGAATGGTAGAGCAAATATTATATTCAGCATCAACTCACCTTATACTTCTCCTTTGCTGGGAGAGGAAAGCCTACGCTTTTTTCTCACTCTCAATTCTTAAACTGCAACAGAAACTACACTAGCATCCAATAAGATCGCACAGGGCAGGCCTTCTCCGGGTACCGTCAGCCACACAATGCCATCTGGCGGCTCCCCGGGGGAGAGCCTTCTCTGTTGCTGCCCCGGCCCCTTGGAACAAGCTACCCCCTGAGATCCAGACCCTCCCCACTCTTCTGGCCTTCCGTAAGTCTGTTAAGATCTGGCTGTTTCGGCAGGCCTGGGGCTGTTGAGCCTGACTGAACTTCAGCCCCATTATAACTGAGTGCATGTTGTGTTTTTCTGTTTTAAACTGTATTGTTTTGGTGTTTTTAATATTTTTAATATTTTAATTGCTTTTATGTAAGCCGCCCGGAGTCCTTCGGGATTGGGCGGCATACAAATCTATTCAAATTACAAAATTACAAATTACTAGAGAGCACATGTCTGTCCAGCATCACAGTCAAAGGTGGCCTCTGAGCTAAAAAATGAAACGTGAATAAGTTAATGGACTCTTATGTTTTAGTACTGTTGAATCTTAATAGGATTTCACTCAGTCGGTTATCTGTCCAAGCTGCCCAGTTGTGGGGGGTGTCGAATAAAGGTATAACAGGAAGAAAACCAAGAGAAGAAAAACTGGAAAATAAGGAATAATTGCTCTTCCTTGTATGTTTAAGCATTTTCCTAGCTCCAGAGCTCCACTACAACTGAACAGGACTAATCTTCTATAGCAGTGTTTCTCAACCTTGGCAACTGGAAGATGTCCGGACTTCAACTCCCAGAATTCCCCGGCTGGGGAATTCTGAGAGTTGAAGTCCGGATATCTTCAAGTTGCCAAGGTTGAGAAACACTGTTCTATAGCTAACAATTTCGTCAGAGTGCCATTGCTCATTCAGTGTAATGAATCAGGTTACAATCCCAGACATGCCTTTACCAATTAAACATTGGGGTCCATAGCTGTGAGCCAAGCTGCTATTTATCTCAGGCCCCTGCACCCTCATTTGTGTTCCAGAAATACCGAGTGCTTAATGAAAGATCAGCATGAATTCTCGTTTGAAAGAGAGTACAGTGACGGTACTGGGATTCTGCAAAAAATGCTAGTTGTTTTCAGGACTACTGTGGTTAAGACCTGGCTAGCCTGCCAGGCCTGGGGATAAAGATAATCTGTCCCCACCCGAATGATGAATGAATATTGCTTACTATTTTACTTCTATGTATTGTTTGCGTCTATTGTTTGTACTCCCCGCTTCCTTATTTTATGTAAGCCGCCCTGAGTCCCCTCAGGGAAAAGGGCGGCCTATAAATATTAATAAAATCCTAAATCCTAAATATCTGCATGCCCATTTCATATTTTGCTGGATTTATTGCTTTCTAGCAAGCTTGCACAACTCATGACTCACCAGCCAAATGTTGCACGTAGCCACGTAAGGGCAGTCTAGGAAGAACTGAACACGAATCTTGGAACTGCAGAGATAAAATGGTCTCCAAACTTTTAGTGGAGCACTATAACTGACTGGGGTTTACCTTCAATCAGAGGGGTTATTAATCTTATGGATCTGCTCTTTAATGCTAATTATTATGGCTATTCAAAGGGAATCAGGGGATTGCCGGTAAGGGTTTGCACTCCAATGATTAAGCTATTCATACGTAGTTGCTAAGCAACTGTCAGTTGCTTCCTCCCACACGGCATTCAGAAGCAGTGAAATACCTACATGGCCAGGATATCTGCAAGATAGCCAAGTTCTCTAATAGCAATAGCAGTTAGACTTATATACCGCTTCATAGGGCTTTCAGCCCTCTCTAAGCGGTTTACAGAGTCAGCATATTGCCCCCATAGTCTGGGTCCTCATTTCACCCACCTCGGAAGGATGGAAGGCTGAGTCAACCTTGAGCCGGTGAGATTAGAACCGCCGAACTGCAGATAACAGTCAGCTGAAGTGGCCTGCAGTACTGCACCCTAACCACTGCGCCACCTCGGCTCTTCTCTAAGCTAAGGGTAGAAACCAGAGCGACCGAGTAAACATTTTGGACATGCCACCTTGATTTCTTATATTTTCCAGAGCTCAGAGGAAACTTTTCCATAAAGGCAGTGGTGAATCTGATCTCTTGGATAATTTCGATCAGTCCTTTGTTCCATGGATTTGATTTTATTACAGCCCATTATATTGGAGCTCTAGTTCGATTTTCTAGGCACCTGCAGATTTTTATGTGTTCTGTAACAGAATGCAAAACTGAAATAGGGAGCAACATGTCATCTCGTTGCATAAAAGTTGAGAAGATGGAGTTTGTCTTTAGAAGGGCAACACCAGGACTGTAGATTAGCAATAGCAATAGCAGTTAGACTTATATACCGCTTCATAGGGCTTTCAGCCCTCTCTAAGCGGTTTACAGAGTCAGCATATTGCCCCCACAGTTTGGGTCCTCATTTCACCTACCTTGGAAGGATGGAAGGCTGAGTTAACCTTGAGCCGATGAGATTAGAACCGCTGAACTGCAGATAGCAGTCAGCTGTAGTGGCCTTCAGTACTGCACCCTAACCACTGCGCCACCTCGGCTCCCTTAGATTAGATTAGAAAGAGTCAATGGCAAACCATTTCTTCACTACGGTCAAAAAAATACTTTGTGCGTCCATGAAGTCATCATCCAAGGTGGCGCAGTGGTTAGGGTGCAGTACTGCAGGCCACTTCAGCTGACTGTTATCTGCAGTTCGGCAGTTCTAATCTCACCGGCTCAAGGTTGACTCAGCCTTCCATCCTTCCGAGGTGGGTAAAATGAAGACCCGGATTGTTGGGGGCGATATGCTGACTCTGTAAACCGCTTAGAGAGGGCTGAAAGCCCTATGAAGCGGTATATAAGTCTAACTCCTATTGCTATTGCTATCTCTCAAGCAAAACTTAAAGGCATCTTTGCAAATACAAAGCTCCCATATCAAATCACTTCCTTGCTATTCCCATCCAACAAACATACACGACACGGCACAGGTAAAGATGAACGCTTACGTTCCAGAGAGGCGGAGGGAATGTATCAGTATCTTGTCCACTTCTTCCATGATGCCGTGACATCTAGGACAAAGGAATGCCTGGTAGAAAAGGATGACCCAGTGTTACAAGACGGCCAAAATTTATAGCAACAAAACTCAAACAAGGAGTTTTCTTTTTTAAATTTTTTTTTTTATAAATTTTTATTTTAAACACATAAGCACATCAACAGAAACAAACACATGACTTAAAAACAACATAGGAACAATAAGTCCCATCGTATATCATATCTGGGTACTTGAGAGACCGCCTGCTGCCAATTACCTCCCACAGACCCATTAGATCTCACAGGGTTGGCCTCCTCCGGGTTCCATCTACTAGCCAATGCCATCTGGCTATTACCCGGGGGAGGGCCTTCTCTGTGGCAGCTCCGGCCCTCTGGAACGAGCTCCCCACAGGGATTCGGACCCTCACCTCTCTCCAGGCCTTCCGAAAAGCCGTCAAAACCTGGCTTTGCCAGCAGGCCTGGGGGTGATGAGTTCCCTTCCCTTCTCGACATGTATGGTTGTGCGACTGTTGCTTATTTTTACTATTTGTATTTCGTTTTGATGTTCCCCTTTCCCTTTTTGGATTGTTCGCCGCCCTGAGTCCTCCCGGAGAAGGGCGGCATATAAATAATAAATTCCATTCCATTCCATACAGCAGTTCCGTATCGGTTTCTTTGCAGTTAGTGTTTTCCCTTCTATACATTTCTATCTTGCGTTCATAATCTCCTTATTCGTTATCCATTTTTATGTACAATTCTTTATTTATATATACTGAGCTACTTATGACCAAATATTATTTACCTATATTGTGCTTTATATTTTTACTGTCATTTATTCTCTTACATACAGTTATAGGTATACATTCACAGTTATTCTTTTTCTTTGCCATTCTTATACTATTATTATTCCATTTAAAAGGTTATAAGGTATAGTTTGGATTGCTTTGTTTACACATCATTCGCACCTGCCGTGACACCTCCTTATTTTCTCTTTCTTTTCTTTCAAACAAGGAGTTTTCAAGAAACCTCTTCATGTCCTTGGGGGATAGGGACAATTCTTTATCCCCCCCACCCCCCCAGCTCTATTTGCCAACTGCATTTCAGCTAGCAGATTAAGAACCCATGAGTAAATTCTCAAATGTTACTCATCTACCAACAGTTTTTACTTCTCTGGTGCTCTACACATAACCTTTTACATAATTTCTGGCACTCAAATTACCTAAAAAAGAAAGAAAAACTAAAAACAAAGCATTTCCAATTGATAAAAAAAGGTCACTGCTCAGTTAATTCAGTTAATTCTTGCTATGGTGATCCAGCCTAGATTGTAGCCCGAATTTACAGAAGTGTCAAACTGGTGGCCTGTGGGCCGGATCCATCCCACAGAGGCTACACCCACCTGAGTTCCGCAAAGGCAAAAAATATCGCAATACATCATGTGACATGATAGAGTTTGACACCTGTGATTTAGGACAATGATTTCTGGTTCTCTTATGCACACAAGATTCTCTTATACACAAGAATATATAAGAGCTACCACCCTAAATCAGCTCAAGAAATGTAAAGGGTCTCCTCTGTTACAATAGTGTCCAATAGATCTTTCAAAAAACCAAAAACGGGACTCGCAGGGGATTGTGGCGCTCAAGGTTTGTTGGTAGAGTCTCAAATTCAGTATTAAGCTTTTTTTTTTAAATGAATGTCTATACAGCTTTCCTGCTAATACTTCTACTGATGCCCCCCACCCCTGATAGAATTCTTATTTTAATCAAAAAGTGAACTCTACTAACCAGGAGGGTGAGGGGGGGGGGGAAGCCTAAAAGGCCATTAACTTGGTTTAAACAAGGTTCAAATTCGTTACTTATAAAGCCCTGCATGGCATCGGACCTAGGTACCGGAGAGACTGCCTCCTGCCAATTACCTCCCAAAGACCGATTTGATCGCACAGGCTTGGCCTTCTCCGGGTTCCATCTGCCAGCCAATGTCGGCTGGCAACCCTCCGGGGGAGAGCCTTCTCTGTTGCTGCTCTGGCCCTCTGGAATGAGCTCCCCATGGAGATCCGGACCCTTACCACCCTCCCGGCCTTCCGTAAAGCTACCAAGTCCTGGCTGTTCTGACAGGCTGGGGGCTGTTGAGATATCCAGCCCCGTTTCAATTGTGAATGTTGTGCATTTTTAATTTTTTGTATTGTCTTATTTATTCCCCTTTCCCTATTTTATTGTGAGCCGCCCGGAGTCCTTTGGGAGTGGGCGTCATACAAAACTACTAAACAACAACAACAACAAATTGCCCCCGTTAAAAATCAAATTGCCCCCCTGGGAACCACTGCACTAGACTAAACTGGCTCAAGATTATGATTTATTTTTTTACATCCCTTCATCTTCTTTCAGCTGTGGCATCACTAATAAAGGCCAACTTCTTCAATGTATAAACAGCTATAAAACAAGCAATGGGACCCAGAAACAACATAATGTAGTTCACGCAGTCCGTACACTAGTGGTGGGTTTCCAATTTTTTGTAGTACCGGTTCGCTCGCACGACGCTTCTGCACATGCTCAGAAGCATCCAGCCGGGTGGGCGGAACCTCCCACCACTGCTACTACCAGTTCGTCCAATCCAGGCCGAACCAGAAGCAACCCACCTCTGCTGTACACCTATAAAGTGCTTGTTTAATTTTGGCTATCCACAATGCAGGAACCCAGCGACTTTGATGTCACATGACGATGGTTTTGCAATCAGGTCAGTAGCAATCAAACTTGGAGTGGGCAACACTCCTACTCTGCTGCTTGGTAAAAAAAAAATGAGTTGCTCTCTGACAACACCACACTATTCCCACTCCCAAAAATATATAGCAATTCTTTTTAGAGATGGAA
Source organism: Thamnophis elegans (assembly GCF_009769535.1). Taxonomy (NCBI): domain Eukaryota; kingdom Metazoa; phylum Chordata; class Lepidosauria; order Squamata; family Natricidae; genus Thamnophis; species Thamnophis elegans. The sequence goes on from NC_045542.1 coordinate 7,208,904, forward strand.
AACATACAAAGACAGGGTTATTTTTGTCCTTGCAGACCAATACCATGGTACTGTAAGTCAACATCTGTATCCTTCCCATTGGAGCGTAGGGATGAGATATGGGGCTGAAACAACGTTGCTCACATTTATGATTATCTCTGGAGAGAGTGGGATGGAAATAGTTCATCCATCCTTGCAGGGCTGGGTTTCAACCAGTCCGTGCAGACCGGTTGGTCAATGAACCCGGAAGTAAATAACTTCCGGGAACGCTGAAGGGCCCACCCGCCCGCCCGCGCTCCTTACTGGTCTTTGAAGGCTTCTGCGCTTCCACGCAGACGCATGGCACATACAGTGCCTGCGTGATTCTCCGCGAGCAGCTGGAGCATCGCACAGGCGCTAAGACGCATGCGTGAACTGCGCACGTGCACGAGGACACCGCCGGCCCCGTTCCAACCGTACCGGTTGGAACGGGATGAGCAACCCACCACTGCATCCTTGCTGTCCTTGATCTCTCAATAGCTTTGGATACCATCAACCTTGGTATCCTTCTGAACTGGCTCCAGGAGTTAGGAGTTGGGGGAATAGTGTTATGTTGGTTATCCATCCAAAATCAGTTGTAGTCACTGTTGGGGAGAGAAATCTGTTTAATGGCCTCTCTTGTATAGGCTACCATACATCTCTCTCCATTCTTGTTTAACATCTACATGAAGCTACTGGGTGATGTCATTTGAAGGCATTGAGTAAGGTATCGTCAATACACTGACAATACCCAGGGTCATATCTCCATCCCTGGCTGGCCAAGTGATGCCACACAAGGCAAAGGCAAAGGGTGGGCAAAGGGGGAATAGAAAGTTACAGCACAGCATAGGGGAGAGAAAGGGCATGTGTGGGAGTAGCTGGCTCACATAGTCCATGTTACATGAGGCTGCATCGTGAGTCCTGGCCATTTAGGCCGGAAAGATGTTTCTGGTGCGATGTTTTTGCATCCCTGTGTATGTGTGTTTCAGACAGCAGAAACTGCCCTGCACACACACACCCGGAATGGATTCCAACACTGTCTCAATGCCTGGAGGCCATGAGGCAATGGATGGGAAAGAACAGGCCCTAACCAGATGGAGCCGTGTTTGGTTTTATGCTTTCTGGATCTGGTGGTTTTTCAATTTTAGTTCTGGATGGGTTTGCATTGCTACAGATAGAACAACGTGTACAATTTAGGAGTTCTCTTGGGATCCTAGCTACTGTGCAACAAACAGGTGGCAGTCATGACCAGGGATTGGGAAGTAATTGCACAGTTTTGTGTTGTGCCTCAATTGTGGCTCAGGAGGTACTGCACCGTCACTCATGTTTTGATCAACTCCCAAGTGGATTACTGCAATATACTCCACATCACGGGTATCAAACTTGATTACATCACATGACGTATTTCAACACATCGAAATGTTTTTTGCCTTTGCAGAGCCCGGGGTGGGCGTGGTCCATGCGTGATGCATCCAGCTCTCGGGCCATCAGTTTGTCACCCCTGCCTACATGGAACTGCCCTTGAACAACATCCAGAGATTTCAGTTGGTCAAAAGCGCAGTGGACTGGTCAATTATAGGTGTGCCTTATACTCACTGTTTCTACTCATCCCATTCGGTTGGGCAGAAGGAGCAGGCTCTCAACCCTGTTGAACAAGGACTGTCATCTAAGAAGACCCGGGAAATGTGCATTCTCTATGACTAAGCCTGCCCTCTAAAACACCATATAACCGAGGTCACATTGGGCCTCGGTCTGCTCACCATTCAGAAAGCTCTGAAGACCAGGTTATTTTCCAAGGCATGGGGATTGGGAGAGTAACTGGACCAAGGGTGGGTCCCTGCCAGTTCTAACCTCTTCTATAGAAGAGGTTCCACAAATCTACCGTGCCATTTAGAACCGGTTCCAGCTTCCTCCCCCTGCCCGTCCGCACATCATCAAGATGAAGAGTGAGAGGAGGAATTCTGGGAGTTGAAGTTCACAAGTCTTAAAGCTGCCAAGTTTGAACACCCCTGGGAGTATTTTTTCTAAAGGGTTAGGGGTGCAAGGGTCTTGTAACTTGACGGCTTTAAGACTTGCACACTTCAATGCCAGAGTTCCTGAGCCAACATGACTGGAGGAGGAATTCTGGGAGTTGAAGTCCACAAGTCTTAAAGCTCTCAAGTTTGAACACCCCTGGGGGGGGGGATTCTAAAGGGTTAGGGGGTACAAGGGTCTTGTAACTTGACAGCTTTAAGACTTGAGTGCTTCAAATGCCAGAGTTCCTGAGCCAACATTTTTGATTGCTAAGCAAGAGCGTTGTCAAGTGAGTTTCACCATATTTTACAAGTTGCCACGCCCACCCAGTCACATGGCCAGCAAGCCACTCCCACCGTCACATGACCGGCAAGCCACTCCCACCCAGTCACAGGGCCAGCAAGCCACTCCCACCCAGTCACATGGCCGGCAAGCCACTCCCACCCAGTCACACGGCCGGCAAGCCACTCCCACCCAGTCACATGGCCGGCAAGCCACTCCCACCCAGTCATATGACCGGCAAGCCACTCTCACCCAGTCACATGGCCGGCAAGCCACTCCCACCCAGTCACATGGCCGGCAAGCCACTCCCACCCAGTCACATGCCTGGCAAGCCACTCCCACAAAGCAGGCCACACCCACAGAAGAGGTTCTAAAAAATTTTTGAAACCCACCACTGAGCTGAATTCACACTCTTAGTGTGTATAGGCACCACGATAGCTATTTTGTGTTTCAGTTGGTTGTGATTATTTTCTACACTGTATTTATATTGTATCTTTTAGTCTTTGTCAGCAGGGCGGTCTCAGAAATCGATTAAAATAAAGATATCAGAAAGCAGCCTACGACGCTTTCCCAACCTGCGTGTGCAACCCCAAAGGTTTTGGCCCCAGCTGTTCCCTTGCCAGACAGTAAATGCATTCGCCTCCTGCTGTCCAAAGACCCCCCCCCCCCCAATAAGCCACCTAGAAGCCCCAAGTCCACTCCTCTCAAAGGCGAAGTCCGAAGTCTTTGCAAAGGAGCCATTCAGCCCCAAGAGGTTGCTCCAGTTTTTGGAAGGGCTGCAATAAAACCTAGCAGGCATTTCAGAAGGTTCTTTGCAAGGAAACGAAAGAAGCCGCGGGGGGAAACAGATCGAATACTCACCGCTCCGAGGTGGGCCAGGCACTCAGTCACAGGACCCACCGCAGAGCACGATGGGAACTGTAGTGCGAATCTCCCTCCTGGCCTCCCCGCCCCCCTCTCCCCCCACTGCGCTTTGCACGTTGGGATTTGTAGTGCGGGCCCGGCGGGCAATAAAAAAGCGCTGCAATCCCGGCCGTTGGAGCAGCGATATTATAGATAGACCAAACACGGTCGGAGAGGGAATTTCCGCTCTCGCTGCGAATGTCATTGTTCCGAAGGAGTCATTGAAGCCCGCGGAGAAATATACAAGGTCTTTAGTGCAGTGGCCTCCAACCTTGGCAACTTTAAGACTTGTGGACTTCAACTCCCAGAGTTCCTCAGCCAGCTTTGCTGGCTGAGGAACTCTGGGAGTTGAAGTCCACAGGTCTTAAAGTTGCCAAGGTTGGAGACCACTTTAGAGACCCTATGGTGGGCTCTTTCCTAAAGGGTTAGGGGTGCGAGGGTCTTGTAACTTGACGGCTTTAAGACTTGCACACTTCAATGCCAGAGTTCCTGAGCCAACATGACTGGAGGAGGAATTCTGGGAGTTGAAGTCCACAAGTCTTAAAGCTCTCAAGTTTGAACACCCCTGGGTTTTTTTTTTTCTAAAGGGTTAGGGGTGCAAGGGTCATGTAACTTGACGGCTTTAAGACTTGCACACTTCAATGCCAGAGTTCCTGAGCCAACATGACTGGAGGAGGAATTCTGGGAGTTGAAGTCCACAAGTCTTAAAGCTGTCAAGTTTGAACACCCCTGGGTGTTTTTTTTTTCTAAAGGGTTAGGGGTCCAAGGGTCATGTAACTTGATGGCTTTAAGACTTGCACACTTCAATGCCAGAGTTCCTGAGCCAACATGACTGGAGGAGGAATTCTGGGAGTTGAAGTCCACAAGTCTTAAAGCTGTCAAGTTTGAACACCCCTGGGGTTTTTTTTTTTCTAAAGGGTTAGGGGTGCAAGGAAAGAAAAGTAACTTTCTTTTCAAAGCAGTTTTGCCCGCATTTTTTCCCCCACGCCTATTTTATTTCATGTGAAAAGTGATTTGCGGGTAATGCTGCTGCTTTTAAGAATTATCCTACAAATACCGATTAATTTCTCTCCGATTGAGAGCTGTTGTGTTGAAGACGTTAATTTACGTGCAATGCAATCCCTTATCGGGGATTGAACGAATGAACAAATGTTCTTTTTAGCTTTCTGCACCAAACGTTCCCAACTGATAAAACACTCTCGGGTAGCTGCAATGAATCCCTGTGCGTTTCCTGTTAAATTCACTTCCTAAGGAGAAGACAGAGGGTAGGAGTAGGGGAGAAGTAAGGGAAGGAAGAAGGGGAAGGAGAAGAGGAAGGAAGGAAGTAGAGAAGGAAGGGAGGGAGAAAAGAAAAGAAAGGGAAAATAAGGTGAGATGTGGAGGAGAGGTAGGGGAAGAAGAAAGAGGTAAGGAGAGGTGGGTGGGAGGGAGAGAAAGAGAAGGAGAGGAGGGAGGAAGAGAGAAAAAGAGAAGGATAGAGGGTAGGAAGGAGAAGACAGAGGGTAGGAGTAGGGGAGAAGTAAGGGAAGGAAGAAGGGGAAGGAGAAGAGGAAGGAAGGAAGTAGAGAAGGAATGGAGGAAGAAAAAAAAAAAGGGAAAATAAGGTGGTGTCATAGCAGATGTGAAGGATGGTAAACAATACATTCCAAATTATACCTTATAACCTTTTAAATGGAATAATAACAATATTAGAATGGCAAAGAAAAAGAATATGTGAATGTATACCTATAACTGTATGTAAGAGAATGAATGACAGTAAAAATATAAAGCACAATATAGGTAAATAATACTTGATCATAAATAGCCAAGGTGGCGCAGTGGTTAAATGCAGCACTGCAGGCTACTTCAGCTGATTGCAGTTCGGCTGTTCAAATCTCACCGGCTCAGGGTTGACTCAGCCTTCCATCCTTCCAAGGTGGGTAAAATGAGGACCCGGATTGTTGTTGGGGGCGATATGCTGACTCTGTAAAAACCGCTTAGAGAGGGCTGAAAGCCCTATGAAGCGGTATATAAGTCTAACTGCTATTGCTATTGCTATTGCTAAGTATAAATAAATAAAGAAATGTATATAAAAATGAATAACGAATAAGGGGACCAGGAATGCAAGATAGAAATGTATAGAAGGGAAAACACTAACTGCAAAGAAACCGATTCGGAACTGCTGTATGATATACGATGGGACTTATTGTTCCTATGTTGTTTTTAAGTTATGTGGTTATTTTTGTTAATGTGTTTATGTGTTCTGTTGATGTGCTTATGTGTATAAAATAAAAATTAAAAAAAAAAAATTCACTTCCTAATTCAGATGCATTTCATTCATATCCTGGCTTTCTTCTAGGAGCAAAACGTGAGCGGAATCCTCAACGTATCCTCACGGCAACCTCATAAAGTAGCTTGGATTAAGAGAAAGCAGCTCTCTTAAGGTCACCTCCTGAGCTTTTATGGTCAAATTATAGTGACTTGTCTCTGGGTGCTATTGTCCCAGCAATAATCTCAAGGTTAAAAACGTGCGCGCTCTTTCCAAGTTATCATCCCACGAAACAGTGGAAGCATCCGCATTTGCATCATTTCTTCAATGATTCTTATTCATATCTTATTTTCATTTGTGGGGAGGGGAAAACAAAGGAAAACGTCAATGAACGCAGAAGTTCGACGCATTGGTCTCTCTAGATGATATTTATGGTTCGGCTATTTATGGTTCTGCTATGCCCTTTGTAAAGCAAGCGGGGACGCAGAGCATGCCGGGGGTTGTAGTCTTTCTGTGCTATTAAGCAAGCAAGGGGAGGAGGGCAGCTAGAAAGCGGGCAATTAGGAGCAGCTGTCTCCTAGCAACTGAAACCTCGTAATGTCAGCCAAATTTCAGCCTTAGGCTGAAAACATTTTCCCTCAACTGCATCAGGTTATAACCTTCCACCACTTATGAGAAAGTAAATTAAACGCGCCCTAACTGACTGCTAAAAAGGCCACGATCGCTTCCTGTTAAGATATGTGATTGGACAGCATTGCAGTTTAATTAAAAATGCAAATATTGGCCAGCTATCAAACCTGGCGGCCACACACACTGTGTATGACACACATACATAACAGGCTGGGATGGAGAGTGAACGCCAAGGTAGTTTAAAACAGCCCTCATGAAATATGTTGATGCCTCAAAGCTGGAAAATAAACTGCTTGATTAACACGGAGTTTCTCTTGCTCATTTAATGGAACCATTAAGCCAGTGTTTTTCAACCTTGGCAACTTGAAGATGTCCGGACTTCAATTCCCAGAATTCCCCAGCCAGCTGGCTGGGGAATTCTGGGAGTTGAAGTCCGGACATCTTCAAGTTGCCAAGGTTGAAAAACACTGCATTAAGCCAACCAACCAATCTTTTCTTGTTAGAGAAAAGTTCCTGGAGGAATCTCATTCTTCACTTGCAAAGAAGTATTGCACATTCCTCTCCTTTATTTTTTTTAATCATGCAATATTTATAAGAATATTTCAAGGTGAAGTTTGTTTTTTTCATACAAAGGTACCTTTGCAGCATTTTATTGGCTGGGAGCACACAGAAACCCTGTGATTATTTCCTTGCCTGAGTTAGGTGCATATTTCTGGCTGCTGCAACTTTACCTGGAAGAATCCTAAGAAGAAAAACTAATGTATTAACTATAAATTAACTATATTTTTATGGCAGGTTGATAAAGTATTTTGTTTATTTGTTTCCCTTACTCTGGAATAATAAGTTTGTTATATTTATTATATTTCTTAACCACCTATCTTTTTGAGATATCCTCTTTTATAAAAACAGTTGCACTATAATTGTTACAGTAAGCAGAACCAATTGCAACTACCGGTAATTAAAATTTACAATTTTAAAGGCTTTGAGGAACAAAAGGGTTGTAGCTTGAATTTGCAAATACTAGGTACTGTAGATACATTTAGAATTTTATAATTGCTTAGTGTTACTTTTATTGGGACTGCAAATGTGTGATTGATGTTATGTAATTTTAACTTCTAGTTAATTTTTATTTTATTGTGTCTAAGATTGTTGTAGATATTAGAGTAAAGGTGAAATTGATTAAATCTTTGTAAGTATATTTGTAACAGTTTTCTCTATAAAATGCCCTCTTCCTGGCAAGCATTCATCTACCTTCGTTTTTTTTTTCAGGAGCACTTAGAGAAGGCCTCCAATTGCAGGATTTAGATATGGGCAAGATGGTCTTCCAGGTAAATGAACCCTGAAGTAGATAAACAAGGTTTGGATGGTGTTTGTACCACATATGGAACTGTAAACTAACTAAATGTCCTTTAACCTAACATAGAAACCCAGCCCATGTAATTAGTTTATGGTTTAGCAAATCCATTCAGTAAGCTATGGGTAAGCAGGTCATACAGATGCAACCCTTGAGTTAGAATTCCAGAATGCACTGTTCTAGAAAATCAGCGAGCAGATAAATTCAGGCAAAGCTACTTGGAAAAGGAAGGGTAGGTGCACCGGACTAATATAGCAATAGCAATAGCAGTTAGACTTATATACCGCTTCATAGGGCTTTCAGCCCTCTCTAAGCGGTTTACAGAGTCAGCATATTGCCCCCAACAACAATCCGGGTCCTCATTTCACCCACCTCGGAAGGATGGAAGGCTGAGTCACCACCTTGAGCTGGTGAGATTTGAACAGCGGAACTGCAGAACTGCAGTCAGATGAAGTAGCCTGCAGTGGTGCATTTAACCACTGCGCCACCTCGGCTCTTATAAAAGACTTGAGCTGTGTTTGTCCATGCACTGACCCACAAATTGGCCAACTATATTTTAGCCCAGTGTGTATTGGGCTGAATTCAGTCTCTGTGGTTAGTTCAGTGTGTTGTGCAATCCTTACAAAGTGAATTCGTTGATAAACTATGGTGTGCGAGCACATTTAAGCCATCTGTTCAATTTTTGGTCATAGGAAAAAATTTATATGCAAAAGCTCAACTATTCTGTCCTGAACATATTCAGTTGTGCTGTCTTGCATTGGGATAAGGCTGTATCCCTTTTCTAATGCCCCAGAAGATCATGACTACTCTCTGGGCCACATCCTGTTGGTTGATTGGGATGTCCCCACCTCTCCACAAACTGTGACCTAACCAGCTGTGGGCTCCCTCCTCCCTTCCCCCTGCGCTGCCCTTTAAAGTAGGCAATCTGCCTTAATCCTCAACCCAGTAAGGGAACGGAGGGAGAATGACGGAGAGGGAGCAAATGAGCACGAAGCAGACACAAGGGGGAAATCTGGTTACTTTCTGAAAAGCCCCTACAGTGAAAGCAAGAGGTGCATCTGGGGACTGGTACTCCCTTTTCATGAGGCCATTAGCTTTTAAGTTGGCCCTCCTTCCCCATCTGGGGAGAAATACTAAAATAATGGAGATCCTTCCTTGCACAGTGGAGAGATAATCGATCTGAACTGTAGAATTCTTTTGGCGAATTTACACAGCTTCTTCCCTTTTACACAACCAACCTGCGAGATGTTTAAGTCGGAGTGCAACGGAGGACGTGAGTAACCCCACGTTGATACGTTTTGTTATAGGAGTAAGAGTGTGGACAGATGGAGATTTTACAGGGCAGCCTACGCATATCGAATTAGAAGCATATATTGGATAGCATCCTCTGGGGCTTGTTCCAAAAATTAGTAGAACTGATTAGTAGTGGGTGTTCAAATAAACAGGTTTGTTGGGCTCAATAAAGGATGGGCAACTTGTAGCCCCACTGTTAGAAGATTGGACAGAACTTTGATGTTACAATAGCTGTTTGAAATAAAACCCTGTCACTCTAGTAAAGTTAAAGTAAGGCATTTGTGGCACAGTTTGAGATTGGAATGGTACCGGAATAATAGAAGTGTATAGATTTGATAGTAAAATCAATAGGGGATATACACTGGGACAGAAATGCAAGAGAAACTTATAAATAGATTGACCTCATAGAGGCCTTCAGCTTGCATTAATTTTCTGGCTGAAGCATGCTGTATTGTATTTTACATTAACTGCTTCTCTTTTTTTCAGAATTTTTTTTAAAAAGAGGAGATTAAAGTTATTTTGCCGCTTCACTCACACTTGCACACAAATTTCAAATAAGATGATGGGGTCCTACTTAATTCCTCCTGTCTCTTGTCGCCATACTCTTCCTTTGCAGCATTGGGCTCTCCAGAGGCACCACCCCAATCAGCAGCCGAGGCTTTTGTGGAAGCATCAGGCCAGGCCATAGCATGGACGCTGACGAGCGGGGGTTCAGATACATTGGGCTCGACTGGCAGCATTGCTCAGAAGAAGCGTCAGCAGAACAAGCATAAGCCCCAGGGCTCCAACGTGGCGCACCGTTCACCACGAGCCCTCTTCTGCCTACGTTTGAACAATCCCATCCGCAGAGCTGCTATCAGCATAGTAGAGTGGAAGTATCCTCAATTTGCAAATTAGGAAAGGAAGAAAGGAGGGTGGGGCGGGGGGGGGAATCCTGTTTGATACCTTAACTTGAACGTCTTCCAGACCTTTTGACATCCTCATCCTTATGACAATCTTTGCCAATTGTGTGGCCTTAGGAGTCTATATTCCTTTTCCAGAAGATGATTCCAATGTCTCCAACCACAACTTGGTGAGTGCCTTTCCTCAAGTTATGAGTGGAAAGGAAGTAGATGTATGAGCAGTGAGAAGAGTGCGTGGACTTAATGAATGAAGCATGGACTTTGCACATCAGACTGAAGATCTGAGTTCCTTTACAAGGCTTTAAAGTGTAGAATTGAGAACTGTCTCTGGAAGGCCTCTGGAGCCTGAAAAATTGCTGCTAATTGCTGTGTTAGAAGGATCAACAGACACCCAAAGACAGATTCCTGCAAATTTAGGAAGCCTGATTTTGACTTCTGCTTCCCGGTTCTAACGCTACTGTGTTAACTATAGTTTCTTCCCAAAAAATCCTGCACAACAGCCTCTTCACTCCTTTCTTAATGGTTCCATCTTTACCTCTTGATTTCTGCTCAAGGCCATACCTTAATACTAATTAAAACTATTATCTCCTAATAGGCATTAATCTACCCATGTGACTCATGGCAGCTGAGGTTACAGTTTCCCCTCTCCACTGCCAAGTCAGATCAAAATCTTAATTATGGGAATAGATTAGCATAAAAATACAAATTTAGAAACTAGTATATAGTTTTTAGTTATGCAAGTATCTGAAAAAGCAATTTTTGTATTTAATGTTTTTATCCCTTTTACAGTTTTTAAAAGACTCATTTTAGATTTTATTTTTTTTATATAATATAGTGATTTTAAAAATGTTTTAACCTTGTTTGTGTAATTTTTTTTAAATTGTATTTTTTATGCTGATCTACAAGTGTAATAAATATTTGAGTTGACCCCAATGGACATACCACTCTGGTTCTGGTCACTCTGACTAAAAGCTTTCAAATGCAGCTGTTCATCTGCTTATTGCAGCTGGGGTCAACACTAGAGTTGGAATAAACTCTAGAACTCTCAACTTCCTTGGAATAAATCCCAAATAATCCATTGACAGAAACTGGAGATGATGACTGCTTGTCTCTCTGAGGCAAAATTCAGAAACACCTGTAAGGTCAAGCACAATCCAATTTCCTAATCAGTTTTGGTGTGTGTGTGTGTGTCTTAAGCATGAAAAGTTGCGCAATTCATATATAACATTTGGTGAAAGGGGAGGTATTTCATAAATTATGATGTCAAGGCAGAATTGGTTTTAACCAATTAGTTTGCTACGTGAAAAGTGAGCATTAATTGGTACAGAAGGCTGTGCTGTACATTCTTTTTTCCAGCACTTGGAAGAAATTTGATAGGAAAAGAATATGGAAAGAATAGGTAGACCTATGCTTCTTTTTTGCTCTGTGTATTGCTTCCCTAATTTTGGATGCTAGGATCTGGGCAATTTTGCAAGATGTGTTTCTGTGTGTACAGATGTCCAGCATGCTGCGCTTCTATCATTTGTGTCTTCAGTATATGCCTCTCTTCTTTCCTAGCAGGTTCGGTAAAGCACTCGTGGTGGTGTTGAACTGAAATAGTGTTAATCCAGATAAATCCTTGTCATTTTTCCCTGACTGGAATTTCCAGTCCTTTTCAGTATGGGTTTCCTGGAACCTACAATTTGGATCTTATAAACAGCTCTGATTTTGGACTATTTGTCAACACACTTGGTTTCAAAATACAGAATGCCAGTATAACTCGGTATTCCTGCTGCTATTCCTCCCAATTCTACAGGAACAAGTGGAATATATTTTTCTCATCATCTTCACAGTGGAAACTTTCCTCAAGATCCTTGCCTATGGTCTGGTCATGCATCCCAGCGCCTATATTCGCAATGGCTGGAATCTTCTTGATTTTGTCATTGTTGTAGTGGGGTAAGTTTTTTAAAACAGTATTTATTTTATTTATTTATTTATTTATTTATTTATTTATTTATTTATTTATTTATTTATTTATTTATTTATTTTCTTCTTAACAATTTTTCCCTACTGTTGACAATATACTTGAAGATTGCTTTTTTAACATCCCATAGATCCATCTTATCTTACGACGGTCCTACTTCTTCTTCCCTCCCTCCCTCTTTCCTTCCCTCGTTTCTTCTCTCCTACTCCCCTTCCTTCCCTCCTTCCTTCCCTCCCTCCTTCCTTCCCTCCTTCCTACCCCCTTTCTTCTCTTCCTTCCCTCCTTCCTTCCCCCCTTTCTTCTCTCCTTCCTTCCCTCGTTTCTTCTCTCCTACTCCCCTTCCTTCCCTCCTTCCTTCCTTCCCTCCTTTCTTCTCTCCTTCTCTCCTTCTTTTCCCCCTTCCTTTCCTCCTTCCTTCCCCCCTTCCTTCTCTCCTTCCTTCCCTCCTTCCTTCCCTCCTTGCTTCCCTCCCTCCTTCCTTCCCTCCTTCCTACCCCCTTTCTTCTCTTCCTTCCCTCCTTCCTTCCCCCCTTTCTTCTCTCCTTCCTTCCCTCGTTTCTTCTCTCCTACTCCCCTTCCTTCCCTCCTTCCTTCCTTCCCTCCTTTCTTCTCTCCTTCTCTCCTTCTTTTCCCCCTTCCTTTCCTCCTTCCTTCCCCCCTTCCTTCTCTCCTTCCTTCCTTCCCTCCTTGCTTCCCTCCCTCCTTCCTTCCCTCCTTCCTACCCCCTTTCTTCTCTTTCTTCTCTCCTTCCTTCCTTCCTCCTCTCCTTTCCCTTCTCTCCTTCCCCTTCCTCCCCTTTACCCTTCCCCTCTTCTTCCCATTCCTCCCCTCTTTCCTACTCTTACATTCCCTCCCATTCTTCCTCTGCCTTTCCCTTTCTCTTATTTTATTTAGTATATGTGTTTGACTCACAGTGGTCTGATTCTTCAATATAATTTCCAAGTGAATCATCTGTTAATATAAAAGAAAGAAAAAATCTATGAATACATTGGAAAATAAAATCTAGCTTTAGCTTAAGTGGAAAGAAATAGAGTAGGCAGTTCAAGTAAGGATGTACGGTAGAACAGAAAGTTAAATCCTGTCCTGAGTGACTTCTTGTGCCTTAAAGCATTGCAGAGGAAAATGTGTTTGTTATCCGAGTATTATAATTGGAAAAATGCAGCTATCATGATTTTTCCTCCTATTACATTTTCAGAGTAAAACATGCCATTATTTCATAAGAGGCAATGGAGCTGTCTGTATTTTTCTTCTGATGAGGGAAGAAACAGAGTGGCTTTAATTTAAATAGTATAATGGCTTTAATTTAAAAAGGAGGTTTCTTCATCACTTCGTATTACTTGTAATACTGAAACTAGGTTTATGCATGAACTTTAACACTATATAAACACCATATTACTTGCCTCTTGAAACTGAGGTGACACATGTATATGTTTTGCATGCATCTTGTTTAACAGACTCTGAAGCAAATTGTCCATTGGATTGTATTAATTTTTTAAAAACATGGGCATAGACCAGGAGAAGCAATTAGGATTGTCATTTGGCATTAGGTTTATAGAACATTTTTAAAGGGTGGGAGAAAGTAGAACTAGAAAAATGTACAGTAGCTTCCCTGTGGAATTCTTCACTGACTGGAGGCAGGGTCCCACATCAAACTCCAGATCACATTGTGATCGGCTGTAAGCTGGGGGCATATACCAATCCAGTGTCCATTTTCCCCCCCCATGTAAACTGTGCTGCACTTCAATGGTCAGATGGCCTAGATGTCGGCATCTGAATATAGATCTTTTTAACAGTCATACTTTATTGTGTTTTTTTATAATCTAGGCAAACTCTTTATAGTGCAAGTCCATGCATGATATGCCATACGCTAAATAAGTTAGCAATAGCAATAGCAATAGCAGTTAGACTTATATACCGCTTCATAGGGCTTTCAGCCCTCTCTAAGCGGTTTACAGAGTCAGCATATCGCCCCCAACAACAATCCGGGTCCTCATTTTACCCACCTCGGAAGGATGGAAGGCTGAGTCAACCCTGAGCCGGTGAGATTTGAACAGCCGAACTGCAGAACTGCAGTCAGCTGAAGTAGCCTGCAGTGCTGCATTTAACCACTGCGCCACCTCGGCTCTTAGTACAGTAGTTAATACAGTAGTTTGTCAAACATTTCTAACACTGAATTGTTTAGATGATAGTAGAGTCATTTAAAAATGATTTGATTCTGACTGAAATACACCACTCACTCCTAACCTAATTTTCCCCTACTTGAAATGTGACCTTAGCTCTCAAAATTCTTTAATGAGCAAAGCCATTGGTAGGAATTCTGGAATTTAAAGTTAACAGATCTTGAGTTACCTAGGTGGAGGATACCGTTTGTATAAGGAACCCCAGTGATTTCAGAATGCTAGTGAATGGAAACTTGGTCCATCTTCCTGAAATCAATCTTCCCCTGCCTTGTCTTGTCCTTTGTTTTCCCTATAGTCTCTTCAGTGTGATTCTGGAACAATTCTCCCACAAGCCTGGGGAGGCCCATCACATGAGTGGGAAGCCGGGTGGCTTTGATGTCAAAGCCCTGCGAGCTTTTCGTGTCCTGCGACCTCTGCGTCTGGTCTCTGGCGTCCCTAGTAAGCATCTCCTGTACTCATGCTTCTCAGACATATGCCTATGAGGGAAAGACTGAATAGGAAAAAAAAATGTCCCTTGGTATGCACTTATATGTTGTGAGGCTAAACTCTGCTGACTGTCTCTTATAATCAGTGGTCTCCAACCTTGGCAACTTTAAGACCTGTGGACTTCAACTCCCAGAGTTCCTCAGCCAGCTGGCTGAGGAACTCTGGGAGTTGAAGTCCACAGGTCTTAAAGTTACCAAGGTTGTCTTATATGACTGCACATTACGAACTTCATTATATATGATTGTTTTATTGCTGCTGATTTCACAATGATCGTACTATACTTTTTGTTATATCTTACTAAACACAGAGGCTGTTACCTCTGTTGCAGAGGTGGGTTCCTACCAGTTCGCACCAATTCGGTAGAACCGGTTCGTCAAATCTACCGAACCGGTTAGAAGAGGTTCCACCAGAAAGCAGGCCACACCTACAGAAGAGGTTCCAAATTTTTTTTAAACCCACCACACACACACACACACACACACACACACAGAAAGAGAAAGAGAAAGAAAGGAAGAAAGAAAAAAAGAAAAAAGAAAGAAAAAGTGAGAGAGAGATGAAAGGAAAAAAGGAAAAAGGGACAAAGAGACAAAAGGAAGGAAAGAGAGAAAGAGAGAGAGAGAGAGAGAGAAAACACACGGCCGGCAAGCCACTCCCACCAGGTCACATGGCCGGCAAGCCACACCCACAGAGTAGGTTCGAAAAAGTTTTGAAACCCACCACTGCTCTGTTGCCACTGTTATCCCTACGATACTTTTTCAATAGCAGTAGACTTATATACCGCTTCATAGGGCTTTCAGCCCTCTCTAAGCGGTTTACAGAGAGTCAGCATATTGCCCCCAACAATCCGGGTCCTCATTTTACCCACCTCGGAAGGATGGAAGGCTGAGTCAACCCTGAGCCAGTGAGATTTGAACCGCTGAACTGCTGATCTAGCAGTAGCCTGCAGTGCTGCATTTAACCACTGCGCCACCTCGGCTCTTTAAGAGGCAACTTCAAGAGGCAACTAGACACTTTGTCAGGTTTTCCAACTCATTTGTTATTGTTCTACAGTACAATTTAAGACCACGTTCCAGCTGATAATAATTCTTCTGTACTATATCAGAGATACTGAATCACATAGAACTAGACACGTATAGGACTATGTGTAGGTTTATATGCTGGTGCATTGCACAGCCTGAAGTGCTCTCCATTTCATCATGGCTGTTCTTGACGCAAGCTGTGTACTTCCTCTTCAGGGCCACATGACACTATTACTTTGCCATTCTGACTCCACGCTGTATCCTATTATTAGTGATGCATAGCACGCTGTTGGCTTTGCTATTCTCTGCATCTCTGCATGATAAATTCTAATGGACTACCTTGATGATGATATATATGAAGTTTAATTAGGCGATCTAAAAACAATTGACTTCCGTGTCTTCCACAAATCTGTATTGTGGAAGGGCAATATCTCCCAACTGTGGCAACTTTAACATGGGTGGATTTTAACGAGGGGATTCTGGGAGTTGAGCTCCACTCATCTTAAAGTTGCCAAAGTTAGTAAACCTTGTGCTAGGGGAAAAGAGAAATTCTTCTATTCAGCACTGTATTTCTGGGATGGGCCAGTTGAAATTGAACCCTTCAATTTCAAGGGGAGGAGTAGAGGGAAAGAAGGAAGAGGGGTAGAGAGGGTGGGAGAGAGGAATGGAGGGAGGGTGAGAAGGAAGGGAGGGAGCGTATCGGGAGAGAGGTGTGGTAGAGGGGGAGGGGAAGTAGGGTAGAGGGGAATGATGGTGGGTAGACGGAAAGTTGGAGGGGGGGGCGAAAGAAAGAGGTGTATGGAGGGTCGAAGAGGTACATTGGGTTTCTATTTTGGGGGGTATTGTTGACAAGAGGAATGGCTGTGTTTATTGTTTAATGTTATATGGCCCCGGTTCTGTACAGTATATGTGTGACTGTACGAAAATGAAAATGGAAAATAAAACTATCTATACATAAGAAATTGAACCCTTCATGCTGGAAGATGTTCTTGTGCTCTGAAAAGCTGAAGTTGTATCCTAAACATTTCTGTGTTATAGGTCTGCATATTGTCTTGAATTCTATCATGAAGGCCATGGTGCCACTTCTGCACATAGCCCTACTTGTCCTTTTTGTCATCATCATCTATGCCATCATTGGCTTGGAGCTCTTCATTGGTCGCATGCATAAGACCTGCTTCATCATTGATTCAGGTCAGGTATAATTCACCAAGTATAGCACAAGTTTGTCAGATCAATATTTTAAAAACTCCGGATTATATAAAATGACAGCCAAAATGTGGTTTTCAGAATAGCCTTCATTGCATCCTGTGGATAATCTGTATTTTTATTGCCCGGTAACCCTAGGCAAGGGAACGTGACCACTTTCAAAAATAATACATTTGAAAGTTAGTTCAAATATGAAATAACTGGAGGAAACAATTCTGCTTTATCCTTGTAGAACAGGGTACAGTATTTGGATAAATTTTCTGAAATGCAAGTTTTGGTTGGAAAGTATTCATTTTGAAGATTATGAAAGGTTTCTGTAACACATCTTTTCCTACTGGTTTGAATAATTTTCCATTTTGATTGAAAGATCTTTTCAAGATAAGTCATACGTCCTAATCATGTGCCTAGATTTAAAAAGCAGTATGCTAATACATTTTTATGTTGGATTTAACGAAATAACAGAAATTGTAAGTCAATTTTATTCACGTGCCTCCTTTGGGTGGCCTAGGGCTATAGGATGGGGAGATTTATAAGAGATTTTTAGCATACCTTGGAAGTTGATTCAGCTCAGCAATAAATCTGTTAGATCAGTGGTCTCCGACCTTGGCAACTTTAAGACCTGTGGACTTCAACTCCCAGAGTTCCTCAGCCAGCAAAGCTTTGCTGGCTGAGGAACTCTGGGAGTTGAAGTCCACAGGTCTTAAAGTTGCCAAGGTCGGAGACCACTGTGTTAGATGATCTTGTTTCTCTCGTCACTGTGATTCATCTTCTACTTGTTGCAGATCTGGAGGCTGAGGAAGACCCATCGCCTTGTGCTTTTTCTGGACACGGTCGGGAATGCACAGTAAACAATAGCGAATGTCGTGGCAAGTGGGATGGACCCAATGGTGGAATCACCAATTTTGACAACTTCTTTTTTGCCATGCTTACTGTCTTCCAATGCATTACCATGGAAGGTTGGACGGATGTTTTGTACTGGGTAAGTTATGGCCTTCTGGGCAAAGGAACAGGACACTCCTCTGTTCATACTTCCTTGTAGTATGTAACTAGTGTCACAACCCCTGGTATGCCCAAATATGGGAGGAAGTCCACTGCTTCCATTCTCTGTCTATCGGCTCATCACAAGAGACCATCCAGACAGAAACCCAATATTTTTACTGTTGCCTTTGTTACATTTGTGTTGTATTTGTGCTGATAAATAAATAAAGGGAGACTAATATAGATCTATTTCAAGCTATTTAGCTCTCATCAGCTAGCCATACCCTTACTGGGATTCAAACCTGGGCTGTATTACATATTAGGCAGATGTGTTAACCACTAAGCCACAGGCTCTCCTCCTTTATCAGCTGAGCCAGGGAAATAGGTATGTAATTAGTGTCACAACCCCTGGTATGCCCAAATATGGGAGGAAGCTTACTGCTTCCATTCTCTGTCTATCGGCTCGTCACAAGAGACCATCCAGACAGAAACCCAATATTTTTACTGTTGCCTTTGTTACATTTGTGTTGTATTTGTGCTGATAAATAAATAAAGGGAGACTAGTATAGATCTATTTCAAGCTATTTAGCTCTCATCAGCTAGCCATACCCTTACTGGGATTCCTTGTAGTAATTCATACAATTCAGCCTCTCTTGATGTATGATTCCTTAAGTATTTTTTTTTTGTTTGTTTGATTACTTCCAGATGCAAGATGCAGTGGGTCATGAACTACCGTGGGTTTATTTTGTCAGCCTTGTCATCTTTGGCTCTTTCTTTGTGCTTAATTTGGTTTTGGGTGTGTTAAGTGGGTAAGTCAGATTTGGAACATTGGACATGTGACCAGAATGTATTCCTCCTCCTCAATAGGGAAAAAAGCATGTAAACTAACGTTTACACATCTGCTTAAATTGCACAAACATTTTTTTTTTCCATATTTGTGCCTATCCTATTTTTGTTAAATATGAATCAAGGGCAAAGAACTGCAGAAAGCATTGTCTGGAACTCTTGTCTTTTGAATTTTTTATTCAGATTTCAGCAAATATGGCTTACACGTTTTCAAGTCTAGCCACGAGAGATGGAATGTGGCTCTGTGTACTTTTGCATTTTTAGAACAGCCTTCTTCCTCATTAGAAAAACCCTAAAGGATCTAGAATAAAAAGGGAAAACAGTAGAAAAAAATAAGTAACAGGTAATGTCCCATGTTCTCATCATCTAATTACACGTGAGATATATGAAGGAAGAGATCAGGAAAAATAATTGGACTACAGCTAGGAGATTTGAATTATAAAACAGGTTCAGGAAACAACTTATAAGAGCCAAGGTGGCGCAGTGGTTAGGGTGCAGTACTGCAGGCCACTTCAGCTGACTGTTATCTGCAGTTCAGCGGTTCTAATCTCACCGGCTCAAGGTTGACTCAGCCTTCCATCCTTCCGAGGTGGGTCAAATGAGGACCCAGACTGTGGGGGGCGATATGCTGACTCTGTAAACCGCTTAGAGAGGGCTGAAAGCCCTGTGAAGCGGTATGTAAGTCTAACTGCTATTGCTATTGCTAAACGAGATCTAAAGTTAATACTCTGCACGTAATAGCTAGCTGCATCAAAGGCAAGGAGAGCTTTCTTAGAAATTTTCAGATGTTGTCCAAACAGTCAACTAAATTTGACCTCTTCCATCCAAAGGGAATTCTCTAAAGAACGAGAGAAGGCGAAAGCCCGGGGAGACTTCCAAAAGCTACGAGAGAAACAACAGATGGAGGAAGATTTGACGGGCTACCTGGATTGGATCATGCAAGCAGAAGACATTGAGCCTGATGAAGACAAAGATGAGACAAGTGAAAAGCATACTTGTAAGAGCTTTCAGGACCATTCCTTCCTTGTTTGCTAGGGACTGTCCTTTGCTGTTCTAGAGATGGTTTAGTTAGCAGCCTGGATGCTACCATCTGTAACAGCTCTGTATGAGGGGATTAGAGAGGAATCAATCCAAGCCACAGCAATGCAAGATTAGCGGAAAAACCAACCAAACTGCCAGCTTGAAAAGGAATTCTGATTGGGATGAGGAGGGCAGGGGGCTCCAGTGCGAATGCGTTGGATACGTAGCTGAGATCTTCATTTACGTATTTATTTTGAGTGCTTTTGTGCTGCTTCAGTTGTATGAAAGCGCAGTAAACAGCATACAGCAAATTCACTGTGAGCGGAGCATGCCAGCTTAGTGGCAGGAATAGAGTTAGTGGATAATAGGGCAGAGCAGGCTGATAGCTTGGTGGTTTCCATTTCCTCATGTTGCATCTATTGTTTCTTTCTCCCCCCCCCCCCTCATGGCCATTCGGTTGCAGTAAGAGACCTGTGGTTGTGCTCTTCCCATTGGCAGAGCCCAGAACTGGCCAATTAGTGACAGCTTTAATTTCCTGTAGCTATAATTTCTAGCCTGAGAAAATGGCATTCAATTCCAAGAATCCATCTCCTGGTGCTAATTAATTCACTGGAGCTGTATCAGCCGCTTTGGGTTCGTTGAACAAGTCTTGAGAGCAGTGGAGAAAAATGAAGGTTACCTTCTCTGTTCAGCCCATCAGCTTGCATTTCCCTCCGATTTAATTGAAACAAGTTTCAGGGATCTCGGTCCTTCCTTTTGTTCAGATTACTTCCAAAAATGAATGCAAGTATGTTGCATTGTGGTCCCACAATACAGAGGAATAGCTAACGTTCCTCACTCACTTTTTACAGGGCATTTAGAAAACAATTTTAATAATATGGAAATATTTTTATTTATTTATTTATTTATTTATTTATTTATTTATTTATTTATTTATTTATTTATTTATTTATTTATTTGTCTTGTATGCCGCCCACTCCCGGAGGACTCCGGGCGGCTCACAAAAGACAAGGGAAAGGGGGGAACGAGACAAAGGCAACATATTAAAAACAAAACCAACATTCACAAATTCCGTGGAGGTAGATGCTTCTCAGCTCCTCCCAGCCTGCTGGAACAGCCAGGACTTGGTGGCTTTGCGGAAGGCCGGGAGGGTAGTAAGGGTCCGGATCTCAACAGGGAGCTCGTTCCAGAGGGCCACAGCTGCAACAGAGAAGGCCCTCCCCCGGGGAGTCGCCAGCCGACATTGGCTGGCAGATGGAATCCGGAGGAGACCTAACCTGTGCGATCTAATTGGTCTGAGAGAGGTAATCGGCAGGAGGCGGTCTCTCAGGTACCCAGGTCCGATGCCATGTAGGGCTTTATAGATAGCGACCAGCACCTTGAAGCGGATTCGGAGACTAATAGGTAGCCAGTGCAGCTCGCGGAGGATAGGTGTAACGTGGGTGTACCTTGGTGCACCCACAATCGCTCGCGCGGCTGCATTCTGGACTAATTGGAGTCTTCGAACACTCTTCAAGGGCAGCCCCATGTAGAGCGCATTACAATAATCCAGTCTCTCACAAGGGCGTGAGTGACTGTCTGAAGGGCCTCCCGATCCAGGTAGGGTCGCAATTGGTGCACCAGGCGGACCTGGGCAAAGGTCCCACTGGTCACAGCCGACAGATGGTGTTCTAGAGTCAGCAAATAGACAATAGAACAGTTCTTTTCCGTGCTACTTACTGTGTCTTTTTAGGGAGAGTGATTGTTTTTAAAAAATATTTTAAAATGACAAAAAGCACAAATACATTTTAAAAAATACACAACAAGTACTTAGAAATAGATGAAAAATAAGATACAGACGACCGTAATATATTGTTAGAACAAGTTACAATTCTATATATAATTTTCTAATAACAAATATTCAACATACCCACACACTGTATAGTTATAGATGAGTTCCATATTTTCATATTCATACAAAGTCTACGTTTTTAGGCAATCATTCATAAGTACAGTAACAAGTGAGCATTGAGTAGAAAGAGAGTGATTTCAACTATTACACCGATTTGTGTATCCAGAAGCAAATTCCTAATTATCTTTTAGCTTGGCATCATATTTAGTTTTTTTAAAATGGTGCTAAAATATTTTTACCTACATTATGCCTATGTGTGTTTATGTGTGCAAAGATGAGTTTACAATGAAAGAAATTATTCAGCAAATTTCAAAAGAACATTAGCACAGGGCCTTTATTCTTTTAAGTAATAAAATATGTTTTATTACATTTAATCAAAAGTTGATTAAATATCTAATAAAATTTTAAAATGGCACATTTAAGCAACATGCACCTCCCATTTTATATTATACTAATCAGTATGTATCGGGTGGGTTTCAATATTTTTTTACTACTGGCTCTGTGGGCGTGAGTAGGTGGGGGCATGTGACTGAGTGGGCATGGCCTACTTGACATTGCACACACAGATGCAGTCACATGCCCCCCCCAACCTAGCCATGCCCACAGAACCGTGAAAATTTGTTTTGCCAGCTGGGAGGCTGGCAAAGAAGTCTTGGTTTCCCTGCTGCTCCAGCTCTTGGAGGAAGGAGGAAGGAATGCTGGCCTGGCGCTCACTTCCCTTATCGCTCATGGCGCAGTGGTTAGGGTGCAGTACTGCAGGCCACTTCAGCTGACTGTTATCTGCAGTTCAGCGGTTCTAATCTCACCGGCTCAAGGTTGACTCAGCCTTCCATCCTTCCGAGGTGGGTGAAATGAGGACCCGGATTGTTGGAGGCGATATGCTGACTCTGTAAACCGCTTAGAGAGGACTGAAAGCCCTATGAAGCGGTATATAAGTCTAACTGCTATTGCTATTGCTATTGCTCTCCCTCTTGCTGCTTTCCCAGCCAGCTGCCCAGCTAAGCAGGGCAAGCAGGACCCGGGCTGCAGCCGGCGGAGAGGGGACGGTAACGCTCCATCCCGCAGGGACAGTGATGGTAAGCGGTAAGGGAAGTGAGCCCCGTCCCATGGGACGGCCCGCCTCCCCCGCCGCTGCACCCTCGACGTCCACGCAGAGCCTCTACCGGCGGGGCTCCTCCCATTTTGCCCCACGCATGCCCCCCTCCCCACCGCCACTGCTTCTACAGTGCCGAATGGTCCGTGTCCCTCACCCCCCTACACACACACACACACAAACACACACCACGCTTGCTGCAGCACTTACTGCTCTTTGAGAGCCGCTTTGCAAAATGTGAGAAAAATCCCCATTTTCCAAGGCAGCTCTCGAAGAGAAGGAAGCGGGTGCAGTGCTTCTTTGCAATAGCCGAGGCCAGAACTGTGTTTAACCCCCCCCCCTCCAGCCTCCGATACTCTGAAGAAGCACCATGCTCGCTTCCTTCTCTTTGAAAGCCGCCTGACATTTTTCAAGGCGGCTCTCAAAGAGAAGGAAGCAGGCGTAGCACTTCTTCAGAGGAAGCGAGACTGGAGCGGGGTTCAACATGGCTCTAGTCTCAGCTCCTCTGAAGAAGTGCTACGCCTGCTTCCTTCTCTTTGAGAGCCGCCTTGAAAAATGGGGAATTTTCGGACATTTTGCAAGGCAGAGAAGGAACCGACCACTGGTGCTACTCTGGGAACTTGGCCTGTGGAGTCCAGCACTCCAGGGGGAAGGAGACCCCTCCGTGTGAGGGGTTGCCCCCCTGCCAGCGGCTTCTGCTCCTTGCTCCACTTCTTCATTGGCGATAAGCGGCGCCACAGCTGAGGAGCAGGCAGGAGGCTGGGTGGGAAGCCAATGGGCTGCTTCCTGCGGAGCCATCCCAAAAGGCATGTGGACCCAGGTGGAAGGCAGCCTTTTCTGCAGCATCCCCCTCCCCTCTTTGGATCGCCCTGCAGTGGGGGAGTAGGTGTATGTGCAGCAGCCCCAGGATGTCTGCTTGCCCTCCCACAGAATTGCTGCCGCCGCCCCTCTCAGCCCCAGCACAGTGTCTGCATTTCCACCAAGGGCCGCCTGCCCACCCACTGGCCAGGCAAGCGAGTACGGGGCACTGCCGGTAAGGCCACATGGAAGGCAGGGAAACATGGCAAGGCCGTGGGGAAGGGAGTAGGCTGCTTGCTCCCTTCCTCGCCGTCCTGCCATATTTCCCTGCCTTCCACGCAGCCTTCCGGATGTCTGCCTTCGCAAACTGGCCACGGGGGACACCAGGAAGGCCGCGTGGAAGGCAGGAAAGCATGGCAGGGCCGTGGGGAAGGAGGCAGAGGCAGCTACCTAAGCCGTGGCTGGCAGGCTTCCCTGGCAGACAGATCGGGCGCAGCGCTTCAGGCAGGCAAGCTGCAGAGCAGAGACTGGGTGGGGCGGGGCGAGCAAGCGGTGACCAGGCAACCAGTTTGGGGTGTGTGGCCAGGCTGCCATTACTACCGTTTCGGAAAGGTATGCTAGATTTTTAATACCTATTCGGGCGAACCGGACTGAACTGGTAGGAGCCCACCTGTGGTATGTATGGAATCTAGAGGAATAGGCACAAAACAAACGTCACCCGACAAATGCGCGCACGACTAAAGCGCGCCAACAAAACCTCGGCGCTAAAACTGCGACGTCATCAACGTGCCGACAATAGCGCACCGACAACAATGCGCCGACAGAAGCTCAATTTAAGTGAATGTAAGGGTTAGGTTTAGGGTTAGGTTTACAGCGCGCTTCTGTTGGCGTGCTGTTGGCACGCTTCAGCGCTCATTCATCGGCGCGGTTTAGAACTCGCGGTTTTGTCACCGCGGTTTAGTCGGGCGCGCTTTTGTTGGTCGCCCTTTTGTCGGTGAACTCAAAACAATTGGAATCATAGAGTTGAAAGGGACTTTAAATGTCTCATCTACTCAAAGCCCTTCCTAGTTCAGGATCCAAATTCATTCTCTGTTTGAAGACCTCTAGTTATCACTACCCAAATGGAAGGGACCTTGGGTAGCGACAGCTGCTTCTACTCTTGAAATTCCAAGCTTTTTAGTTCTAATAGCTTGGAAAGAAATGGAGAAGACATTTGTAAGGAGGGTTCACCCCATTTCCTCTTTTCTGTCACTGGCTCTCATCGTTTATGGTTCTCCATCCATTCCCTTCCACTTTGTTCCTAAATAATTCCCTTTCCTATTCATCCCTCCTCCCTTCATGTTTTTTTCCAATCTTTCTCTTACCTGTGCCTTCTTTGTGGAAGACGTTACTGTGGCCGACCTGATGGAAAAGAAGAGGAAGAAGAAATGGTTCAGGCATGGCAGTCATTCCTCCGAGAGCCACAGTAATTTTCAAAGTTTTCTTACTCCTTTGGGTACATGCTTAGTTTTCTTTAAGGGCTAAGCAGAGAAAGATGTAGATCCTATGTTTTCCACCTCATTCCTCATCTATGCTTCATTCTATAGAATGAAGTCTGTTGATTTCACAAGCCCATTTGGTAATTATGTTGAGTTCTTCTATTTTTATTTCTTTGGTTTTGGTTGATTATTGGGTTTTTTCTTACTGTATGCCCTTATGGCAGTTCCTTATCCAAGTGTTTTTCCTCTCCCAGGGACTTTTCCTATCTATTTCCATTTGCCACGATGTGTCTTTCCTCTCCCTATGGCATAATTGCAGCAATAGGATACTCTCTGCCAGTTTCCAGGTCTGGTGGCCAAACAGGATCCATGATTAATAGGAGGACGATATCACAGCCCCTGGTTCAATCTGCAGTGTCTCATTTAAGAAACTCTGGCTCATCCAATCTTCCCAGCAGTTGTGATCTATTATTTATAAAGTCTCTGATTACACTTTTTAATTCAAAAAGGTAACAGAGGAACAGATAAAGGGATAAAAAGGCTTTTGACTCTTTAAATAATTAAAACTAGTATGTATATACTGTACTTCCATTGCAAAATAATAACATTGTAAAAGCTGATGAAACTGAATTATGCCCAACAGCCAAAGAATACATGATGGGTAATCCTCTACTTATATCCATTCATTTAATGTCCAAAGTTACAACGTCACTAAAAAGTGACTTACAACCAGTCCTCGCACTTATGACTATCGTAGCATCCCATGGTTACATGATCAGAATTCGGGCACTTGACAACCGGCATGTATTTGTGATGATTGCAATATTCCCAGGGTCATGGGATCACCACTTGTGATATTCCCAACGAGTCAATGGAGGAAACTGGATTTGCTTAACAACCTCACAATTCACTTACAACTATAGCGATTTGTTTAACAACCATGGCACAAATTGTAAAATGGGGCATGACTCCCCTAGCAACGCTTTGGTTAGCATTGGAAAGTCTGATCCCAAATGTAGTCGTATGCCGAGGACTACCTGTATTAAGCATATAGATATTATAGTTGCATTCATTCCTAAATATCTGGAAAATATAATGTAATTTGAAAGGGAATTTAAGTTGATTGTTTACGTTGCCTTGAAAATTTGCAACTTTTTAAAAATCTGAAAAGTCTGTTCATGGGAGGGCAGTGTATTTCCTGTCTCCTTTTCTTCTGCATATCATAAAGGCATCAAACTGATGGTTTGAGGACAAGTCAATCCTATGGTTTCAATGGCGGCAGATGTCTTTGTGAACAGAAATACTGCAAGAAGAACTTGCAGTTGTTAAAAAAAACACATCTCATCTGCTTTTCTCTCCCCAGCCAGTCTTCCTGCCAGCGAAAGTACCTCGGTCAACACGGAGAACGTTGAAGATGAAGAGCACCTTCAGAGCCACTGCTATGATGTGTGTTTGTGAGTTTGCCTGGCCACAGAGAGGAGGGCTGGGAACTGCAGGACAATGCTAATTATTAGTGTTCTACAGGCCAAGTTAACTCTTCTAGGAAGCTAATGGGGAATCCAAACGGTTGCCTCCTGTTGCCTCCCCCCCCCCATTTGAGTATCTTCTCTGCTGGGGTAAGAGTTTTGGGGATTAGTTCCTGGCATTTCCTGTTGAAAGGATCTCAGAGTGATGGACTGAGAAAGCAATGTCCCTAATCTGTTTTCAGTCTTCCATTCTTGGATCAAGTCCACCTAAGTCTTTCAGGGATGCTCTAAATTTTAAGATCAAGTGTTTAGATTCCACTCTAGTGCCAAATAAGACAAGCAACCAATGTTTAAAATGGGGGTGTCCAACCTTGGCAACTTGAAGACTTCAAAACTTTAACTCCCAGAATTCACCATCTAGCTGGCTGGGAAATTCTGGGTTTTGACATCCTTAAAGTTGCCAAGCTTGGACACAACCTGATTTAGAAGATGATTCTTTAAGTGACAGTTAGTTTGGCTTTATATCTGATAACTGATCAGATTTTAATTTTTGGTTTTAGCTTTAAACTGATTTTAGTTTTTACTCTTTTAAATATTCTTGTCTGCCTTGAAGAAATCCTCCAGAGAATGCAAAATTCTCCTAAACCTGCAGCTCATGTCTCTAATTAAATCTTGCCTCAATAAGCACTTCTTACTGCAGACTGAACTCTTCCCTCTATTAACCAGGGGTGGGTTTCAACTGGTTCGCGGCGGTACCTGCGAACCGGTTGGTCGGCGAACCCGGAAGTAAGTAACTTCCGGGAACGGCGAAGGGTGCACCTGCCGGCCCGCGCTCCTTACCCGGTTTTGACGAGTTCTGCACTTCCACGCATGCGCAGGATGCATACAGCGCCTGCGCGTTCCTCCAGGAGCAGCTGGAGCATCGCACAGATGCTAGTACGCATGCGTGCACCGCACACTTGCACGAGGACGCCGCCGGCCCCGTTCCAACTGAACCAGTTGGAACGGGGCGAGAAACCCACCCCTGCTATTAACTAATAGGCTAGTTAAGCAAATTTGCTGGGCAAAAGGACATGCTGAATATATGGCCTTCTTGCTGAAGCCTACTTGCTGAAGTTGCTATCTCAGAGGTGTCACTTTGTTTTGTTCTTCCCTTCTTTTTTTTAAACTGGCCTCTAGAAAAGTAACCTGCTTATATGATAAAGGGGAAAATGTAAGTCTCTATTCTATGCCACACTGCATTTTTACGTGCAGGCCAAAGGTCAGCAATCTCTTTAAATAGGGAGGGGAGGCAAGGCAGAAACTCATCCTGCTGGATAGATGGCAACCTGCAGAAGACCTTTCACTCATTCCACTGAAAGAAGTAGGCTCAAATGTTCAGGATTTGATTGAAGACTCTCAGTCGGAGAGAGAAAGGAGGAGCAAAATGAAATGTTTTACCATATAGAGATCCTATCATCACCCATACTTTGCCATCCCTAATGTGCAGCTGGAAATCATCATTCTGGTAGCAGATTTTAGGGGTCTCAAACAGATGAGAGAGGGTCTGCATGTGGCCATGGATTGCCATACCTATGGGATGAGAGCCCATTTTTACAAAACGGTTATTGATTCTGTATTTAGAAAAGATGTTCTAGAGCAGTGTTTCTCAACCTTGGCAGCTTTAAGTCCTGTGGACTTCAACTTCCAGAATTCCCCAGCCAGCTGTGCTGGCTGGGAGATTCTGGGAGTTGAAGTCCACAGGGCTTAAAGTTGCCTTGGTTGAGAAACACTGTTCTAAGAGTGTATTAATGATGATTTGTGGAATTTCATTTTGAGCCATTTCCATAGCATCCCAGATAGATTTGTAACTTCTCTTTGGGTCTTTCAGCTTTAACTGAAGAATTCATTTTGAGTTTTTACTAAATTTCTATTTTTCACAGACGAAAGTTTTCCAAGACCAAATTTGGGTGAGTATAATAACAGCCTAGTTTTCCATTCTTGCCCTGTCCCTAGGCTGTTCAATAATTTCTGTTCTTTCTTTTGTGCTCCAGACGCCATGTTCAGCGCATCAACCGACTTTTTCGGAAGAAATGTCGTTTGGCTGTCAAATCTGTGACTTTCTACTGGATAGTCCTGCTCCTTGTCTTTCTGAATACCCTGACTATTGCTTCTGAACATTACAGGCAGCCTTATTGGCTCACCCAAATCCAAGGTGAGACTACAAGACATAGTAAATAGAGACAACTTAAACAAGCGAGACTTGTCTAGAGCCATTAGGGCTGCCTTGGATAGCCATACGGGAAATGAATTTTTCAACACAGGGCTGAGAAGCAGAAAACTCATTGTTTTGAATTCAGTTTGAGAGACAGATGATTGGAAGGAAGAATACCTGTAGCAGGTCACACACATTCTATCCCCAATTAGAAATATAAACTGCGGATTTCCATCCTCCTCCTTCTTTTAAACAATTTTAGTGTTAGTTAATTTATTTATTTCTTTGTAATATTTATATAACCACCCATCTTGTACTAAACTTTGGGTGGCTCACAAAGTTGGCTTTTATAGCAATAGCAATAGTAGTTAGACTTATATACCGCTTCATAGGGCTTTCAGCCCTCTCTAAGTGGTTTACAGAGTCAGCATATTGCCCCCAACAACAATCCGGGTCCTCATTTTACCCACCTCGGAAGGATGGAAGGCTGAGTCAACCCTGAGCCGGTGAGATTTGAACAGCCGAACTGCAGAACTGCAGTCAGCTGAAGTAGCCTGCAGTGCTGCATTTAACCACTGCGCCACCTCGGCTCTTTTCCAGCAAGCCAGCCTAGCCTGAACAAAACAAAACAAATTATTTATTATTGTTAATTTTAATCGAATTTTTTAAAAAAATAATGTTATTGTTAACCTTAATTGGGTTTGTTTTGGATATTCTATTTATAGAATATCTGCTTTTTTTCTTTATCCTAGTGATATATAGACAGTTCCGGTTAACAACTGCAACTGGGCCTGGAATTTCCATCACTAAGTGATGCAGTTGTAAATACAACATCATGTGACCGCATCACTTGGTGACAGCAGTCCTGGCAGTCCCCATTGTCGTCATTAAATGAGAGTTACGGGTCATTAAGCAAGGCCCTCCTTGCAACTTCTTGTTGGCTTCCAACGAGCAGAGTCAATGGGGAAGCCAGGAAGAAATTGCAAGGAAGTATCTCAGGCTGAAGTCCAGAAATGAGACGGTGAGATCCAAATGAGTCCAGTTCCTTTATTTGCTTACATCTAATATAGAGAACCTTGCCAAACTAAAGGTATAACTTTCTAAGGTGCTGGTCGTTACCTATAAAGCCCTACATGGCATCAGACCTGGGTACCTGAGAGACCGCCTCCTTCCGATTACCTCCCATAGACCGATTAGATCTCACAGACTAGGCCTCCTCCGGATTCCATCTGCCAGCCAATGTCGGCTGGCGACTCCCCGGGGGAGAGCCTTTTCTGTCGCAGCTCCAGCCCTCTGGAACGACCTCCCCGTGGAGATCCAGACCCTTACTACCCTCCCGGCCTTCCACAAAGCCGTTAAGTCCTGGCTGCTCCAGCAGGCCGGGGGGCTTTCGAAATATCCAGCCCCACGGAAACTGTGACTGTTGTGTATTTTAAAGTATTGTTTTGTTTATTTATCCCCTCCCTTGTTTATTGTAAGCTGCCCGGAGTCCTTCGGGAGTGAGCGGCATACAAGACCAATAAAACTAAACTAAACTAAACTAAACTAAACTAAGCTACTCAACGCATCCTGAGAAATTCTAGGGTGTGGTTGCCCTGAACTTCTTTCCCCTTCCCCCATCCAGCTTCGGATTACACAGTCTCCTGATTGATTTGATTGATTTGATTGATTTTATTGTATTTATATGCCGCCCTTTTCCCCCGAAGGGGACTCAGGGCGGCTCACAATTCAAATCAGGGAAGGGGATACAGACAAAAAATAAAAATGAAACATAACAATGCATAATTTAAAACACACAACAGTCATACAATTCGAGACGGGGGCAACAGCTCTTTAGCCCCAGGCCTGTCGGAACAGCCAGGTTTTAAGGGCTTTGCAGAAGGCCTGGAGGGTGGTGAGGGTCCGAATCTCCATGGGGAGTTCGTTCCAGAGGGTCGGAGCAGCCACAGAGAAGGCTCTCCTCCGGGTAGTCGCCAGTCGACACTGGCCGGCGGATAGAATTCGGAGGAGGCCTAATCTGTGGGATCTAATTGGTCTAGTGGAGGTGATTGGCAGCAGGCGGTCTCTCAAGTATTGAGACTTCTTTTGGGAGTGTTCTGGCAAAAATCCTCCCCCTCCGCTGCTGCAGGTGCACATTTCCTCATAAGGTTCTAGGCTGGGGTGGCTGCTGCTGGGGATGGGAGGAGGTCGAGGCTGCTGTGATGGCCCCGCGTGCCACAAGCCTATCATTGTGGCATAAAGGCCTAACTGTCCCAAGCCTAGCACCACAGCGCAAAGAACCAGCCATAGCCACCCTGTGCTCTGCATAGCCGGGTGGCTATGGCTGGTTCTTTGCACTGTGGTCCATAGGCTGTGCTAGCTGTTCTTTGCCATTTTCCTGCTCCTGCTGATAACAAGGCACATCCAGCCTAGCCCTTCACAAGGCAGTTAGCAATAGCAATAGCAGTTAGACTTATATACCGCTTCATAGGGCTTTCAGCCCTCTCTAAGCGGTTTACAGAGTCAGCATATCACCCCCACAGTCTGGGTCCCCATTTCACCCACCTCGGAAGGATGGAAGGCTGAGTCAACCTTGAGCCGGTGAGATTAGAACCGCTGAACTGCAGATAACAGTCAGCTGAAGTGGCCTGCAGTATTATTATTATTATTATTATTGTACAATTGTATCACAGCGGCCAGTTGTTTCGCCGGATTTGGCATTGGTTACTAGTCGGGCCCCACCCAGGGGCCTAGGACGTCGTAACATATTTTCGTAATATGCGTGCAGATCCAAGCAGTGCGGCTTTTTGCATTTGACTGATGGTGATTTTGTCAATTTTTAACTGTTTTAAATGTAATTCCAGTGCTTTTGGAATAGCACCCAGTGTGCCAATTACCACTGGAATTACCACTGCTGGTTTGTGCCATAGTCGTTGAATTTCGATTTTTAAGTCCTGGTATCTTGCGATTTTTTCATGTTCCTTCTCGGCAACCCTGCTATCACCTGGTATTGCGATGTCTATGATTGTGACCTTATTTTTCTCAACCAGTGTGATGTCTGGTGTATTATGCGCCAGTATTTTGTCGGTTTGTATACGGAAATCCCACAAGATCTTGACCATCTGATTTTCTGTGACTTTTTCAGGCTGATGTTCCCACCAGTTTGTTGCTGTTTTAATATTATAATTTTTGCACAAATTCCAATGGATCATTTGTGCTACTGAATTGTGCAGTATTATTATTATTATTATTATTATTATTATTATTTATTTATTTATTTATTTATTTGTCTTGTATGCCGCCCACTCCCGGAGGACTCCGGGCGGCTCACAAAAGACAAGAGAAAGGGGGGAACGAGACAAAGACAACATATTAAAAACAAAACCAACATTCACAATTTCCGTGGAGGTAGATGCTTCTCAGCTCCCCCCAGCCTGCTGGAACAGCCAGAACTTGGTGGCTTTGCGGAAGGCCGGGAGGGTAGTAAGGGTCCGGCTCTCAACAGGGAGCTCGTTCCAGAGGGCCGGAGCTGCAACAGAGAAGGCTCTCCCCCGGGGAGTCGCCAGCCGACATTGGCTGGCAGATGGAATCCGGAGGAGACCCAACCTGTGCGATCTAAAGTACTGCACCCTAACCACTGCGCCACCTCAGCTCTGAAATGATCCACAGCACAGTTTGAGAACTTCTGCCCCCATACCTTTTGTTCTTGCAGCTTATGCTAACAAGGTGTTGTTGTCACTGTTCACCCTGGAGATGCTGCTGAAGATGTACAGCCTAGGCCTCCAAGCCTATTTTGTCAGCTTCTTCAATCGTTTTGACTGTTTTGTGGTATGCGGTGGGATTTTGGAGACTGTCCTGGTAGAGTTTGAGATCATGCAAGCCCTTGGAATCTCCGTGCTCCGTTGTGTCCGTCTCCTGCGAATCTTCAAAATAACCAGGTAAGGAAGTTGCCATTAGCCAAGGATAAGGCGTTGACTTAGATTGCTTGGCTTAATAACATTTACTTATGGTATATATTGCAATGCCCTTAGGTGGAGATGATTCGAAGTGGTATTTGCTATTCCGGCTATTGCTGCTACTACTACTATTATTCCTCCAGTTCTTTTATAGTTAAATGCAGCTGACAGATGATATACTATATGCGATTGTCTGGCTTTCTAGAGAATATGAATTGAATTGAATTTGAATTTATTGCATTTATATGCTGCCCTTTTCCCCGAAGGGGACTCAGGGCGGCTCACAATCCAAGTCAGGGAAGGGGATACAGATAAGGGATAAAAAAGACAAATGAAACAATACATAATTTAAAAGCACACAACAACCATACCATTTGAGGGGGGGGGCAAAAGCTCTTTAGCCCCAGGCCTGTCGGAACAGCCAGGTTTAAGGGCTTTGCGGAAGGCCTGGAGGGTGGTGAGGGTTCGAATCCCCACAGGGAGCTCGTTCCAAAGGGTCAGAGCAGCCACAGAGAAGGCCCTCCTCCGGGTAGTCGCCAGCTGGCATTGGCCGGCGGATGGAATTCGGAGGAGGCCTAATCTGTGGGATCTAATCGGTCTATTGGAGGTAATTGGCAGCTGGCAGTCTCTCAAGTACCCAGGTCCATATGGAACTTGGAAACATGATGTTTTAAAGGGACCTTGAACCATCAGTGTGAAATATTTCCTGTGTCTACAAAATAGTTTTTTTTTAATGTCTGTAGGTCTATAGCGTGTAAGCTTAAGCACAAAATATGTTGAATTCAACTCCACTAAATCTGAGACTTGCTTTCAGAAAAACAAGTAGAGATTTTAGGCTGCATCACTATTTCTTGTAGAAAAAGATACCAATTTTTTTAAAAAAAATCATAAAAGGTAGATAATTTGAAACCAAAATAGGAAATAATTATGTAGAAAATAACTTGCCAATTTTTTTGTAAGGCTTAACAAGTGTTCAGTAATGCCCTAAGAAAAAAATCAAAACAATTGAAAGACCTAGGTCACCAATATATAGTTCTTTGACAGCTGCTGTAATTCTGTACATCTGTAATTCTAGCTAGCAGAACTACTGTGGGGAAATAGTGAGAGATGTTGATAATTTACTAATACGGGGATAGCTAAACCTTTTCCTAGCCGCCTGACATTCAGGCAGTTTACAACGCTAGACCTGTTTTGTTTCTGTGAATTGCCTGTCACGGTGGTCCTCAAAAGCTGTTCTGTAATTCTGACTGAACTCTTGGCTTCTAAAGATGCTCCACGCTACTTCGCTTGCTTACTTTTCCATGACTTGTCTTCTAGGCATTGGGCCTCACTGAGCAACCTTGTGGCTTCTTTGCTGAATTCCATGAAGTCCATTGCCTCCTTACTTCTACTGCTGTTCCTCTTCATTATCATCTTCTCCTTGCTAGGCATGCAACTCTTTGGGGGCAAATTTAACTTTGATGAGACCCAGACCAAACGCAGCACCTTTGACACTTTCCCCCAGGCCTTGCTCACTGTCTTCCAGGTAAAAAGGCTGCGCATTATGCCAGTGGACCAGAACCTTTAGGACGATGATTAAGGGCCAATACCACCGTATTTAAGTGGCTTTTTAAGTTGTTTTCGGTTACAGCTCTTATAGTCTTTGCTATTGGCCCTGATATCTGGTGCTTTTGGGAGTTGACATTCCCTCTTCTGGCTTAGAGCCTGAATCAGTGGTGGGTTTCAAAAATTGTTTGAACCTACTCTGTGGGTGTGGCCTCCTTTGTGGGAGTGGCTTGCCACCCATGTGACCAGATGGGAGTGGTTTGCCACC
The DNA here is from genome assembly GCF_009769535.1 of Thamnophis elegans. Taxonomy (NCBI): domain Eukaryota; kingdom Metazoa; phylum Chordata; class Lepidosauria; order Squamata; family Natricidae; genus Thamnophis; species Thamnophis elegans. The sequence continues at coordinate 7,242,892 of NC_045542.1, forward strand.
CATGTGACCGGATATGAAGATGCCGACAACACTTGTCAGAACCACCTTAAATGACCTCACACACAGCACTGGCATGCATAAGAATATGATGTAAACTTGTTTTTTAAAAGGCATCTTTGGTTTGCATTAAAACCACTTCAACGCACGCAATGTTCTGATTGCACCACAAACGCAGTAGTCATCCTTACCTTTCACAGAGGCACTGAGTTTTATAAATATGAGCATGATAGTGTAGAATAATCATATCCAAGGACCAGTGGTGGGTTTCAAAAAATTCTGGAACCTCTTCTGTAGGTGTGGCCTGCTTTCTGGGTCCACTGGTAGAACCTCTTCTAACCGGTTCGGTAGATTTAACGAACCGGTTCTACCGAATAGATGCGAACTGGTAGGAACCCACTTCTGGCCTGAATGATAAACTGTTGCTCCTTAGACCCATGTACTTTCTGGAGTTAGTAAAAACACTTTCTTTGGTCCGGATTCTTAATGAAAAAATATATGAGATGTGATTCATATAATTGGTTACATTGTGAATTACTTCCAAGAAATAAATTCCAGGCACATGGCTGCTAGCAATCCTTGTCTCTAACTTTTAGGGCTGAGAAAATATTATCTTTAAAGCTATTCAAGAATTAGTGCTATCTCAAGGTTTGAGAAACGGCAATGGCTTTCAGGAAAATGGTTCCTTAGTCTTATGAATCATTTTAGGAGCAGCTTCAAATTTCTGCAATGATTGAAGTCTAGCTCCAGAAAAAGGCTTAAGAGAATAGTCAAGGAAACAACATAGCATAGGTTACTGAAATATTGTAATCGACCTCAGGTGCAGAAGTAAATACCGTACTCAGCGTTGTATGTTAGAATTTTAATAGGTGTACACTTTGGATGGAAGGGTATACTTGTTTACACCTAGGTAAATCCATGAAGTTTTCTAAAACTATTATAATCCAATTGGCTTTTCCTTGATGTACTCCAGAACTGAAATTAAATCCTATCAAGAGAAGAAGAAAAAACCCACTTGGAACATAAACATTTAAGAGCAAAATGTGTGGGGGCAGCTCTATTAACTCTGCTTAACATAAAGTTATGTCTCTTCTACGTACTGTACTCACCCAAGCTGGCCCTATCTTTTGTCATTTTCTGCTTTGAACCTGAAATGCGTAAAACTAAAGAAATTGCAGTTCTTGCTTCCTCTCACCTTTAGCAACATTAAATATAAAAAAACACCATTTTCCTGCCAGAAGTAATTATTTCTCCTGACTTCTTAATGGGTTTTAGTATTATGAAGAAAACTAAGCTGGTTATGCTTAAGAGAAGAATGTTTTACTGGGTCTGAGGATGTAATAAAGGTTTGTGGTATATACCCACCAGCCAAATGTTAACGCGTGGAAGAGCTAACAGACAGTTGCTAATAGCAATAGCAATAGCAGTTAGACTTATATACCGCTTCATAGGGCTTTCAGCCCTCTCTAAGCGGTTTACAGAGTCAGCATATTGCCCCCAACAACAATCCAGGTCCTCATTTTACCCACCTTGGAAGGATGGAAGGCTGAGTCAACCTTTGAGCCGGTGAGATTTGAACAGCCGAACTGCAGAACTGCAGTCAGCTGAAGTAGCCTGTAGTGCTTCATTTAACCACTGCGCCACCTCAGCTTTTAATCCAAGCGAGCCAGGAGAGTATGTGACTGAAATAGCTCGAATTACCACCTGCCGTTCACAATCATCTTTAAATTGTGAATTTATACCCAAAAGAACCAGGATTCCAAAATCTCTGCTCACTGGATCGAGACTTAATAATTTGTTCACTGCAAAGTTGTGAGAAGTTCTTCTTGGGGAGGAGTTGTAGAATTATCTGATCTGCTGTCGATGTTTTCCCTGTCCAACTGTGAAATATAGATCCTGACAGGAGAAGATTGGAATGCAGTGATGTATGATGGGATCATGGCCTATGGCGGCCCCGTTTTTCCTGGCATGCTGGTCTGCATCTATTTCATCATTCTCTTTATCTGCGGCAACTGTATCCTTTGACCCTGCAGTTGGCAGGGATATTATTTCCACGTTAAGGCCAGGGGAATCATGAAAGGTTGCTCTAGTGCTAATGAATTTATAAATTAGTTGCTATGTCAGTCTCAGCCACCCTTAATTCTCTTTAGAAAGCAGATCAAAATGTTGATCACATGCCTTTTCAGAGCCTATATTTAGTTCCACTATACATGGATGGCTTTTTGGTGCTGAGTGCCCAAAGAATGCACGTGAAACCCCAAAATGCAATGTGAGCGCCTCTGTGCATGCATCCCTTGCATGCACCCCACCTCTGCACATGTGTGTGCATCCCCTCTGCATGTTCCCGCCCTGCCCCTCTCGCCCATTTTTGCCTCCAGGTTGGTGCAGGAGGCTTTCTGGGCCCAAAATGGGGTGTAGGGAAGCTTCATGCGGTGCACCTGTGCCCCATTTTGGCTTCCAGGTTGTTGCAGAAGACCTTCCAGGCCCAAAATGGGGCATGGGGAGGGGCGCACACATTTAGTATTTAGTATTTAGTATTTATTAATACTTATAGGCCGCCCTTTTCCCTGAGGGGACTCAGGGCGGCTTACATAAAATGAGGGGGGGGTATACAGACAATAGACACAAACAATACATGCGTGCAAACCCCCAAAATGCAATGCGAGGGCCCCCTGCACATGCATGCACTCCATAAATGTGTGGCAGAGACCCACCAGCTGGCCGGTGGGAGGCGCATGTGCATGCACGGTGGAGTTGGGCTGGGGCGACAGCTGGCGTTCCTGCAGAGAGGGCTCTGCATGTCACCTGTGGCACATGTGCCATAGGTTCACCGTCACGGCACTATCACAAAGGATGGCTACATAAAACCCTAGGCTCAACTTTTATGGGCCTTGTGGCTTAAATGTTCAAGTATTTTATTAGCAATCAATTTAGTTCTTGGAAAGAGCAATCCAACTTTAATTTAGCACTCCCCATATGAGAAAGAAAGAGAAGATATCAAAAGAAGGCAACAGAAAGTTGGCAATTAGTAATTAATTTGTAGTTTAATAGATTTGTATGCCGCCCAATCCCGTAGGACTCTGGGTGGCTTACAAGACAAGATAAAAAATTAAAAGTTAAAAACAGAAAGATACAATTAAAAAATACAATTTTAAAACAACACACTCATACAATCCGTCTAGGTGGGGCTGGACCTTGTTCAACAGCCCCAGGCCTGCCGGAACAGCCAGGTTTTGGTGGCTTTTCGGAAGGCCGAGAGAGTGGAAAGGGTCCGGATCTCTACGGGTAGATCGTTCCACAGGGCATTGGTGAAAGGAAAGCAGAGAATTGCCAGAGAAAATAGGTTCCCTGTGCACTACTGATTACAGTATGGTCTACCATTTTTATGCAGCCTTCAACAGTTACACTTCAAGAAATATGACCTTGGGAAAAAAAATGCCCACCTTAACAGCCAGAGATTAGTTTCTAAATTAGTCACAGTCATAGCCCAATTCCTATACTCTTTATTATATATTTCAAGCTATTTAGCATTTGTGCTGATAAATATGGGTTGTGACACAATACAACTGCCTAATATGTAATACCGCCCAGGTTCGAATCCCAGTAAGGGCATGGCTAGCTGATGAGAGCTAAATAACTTGAAATAGATCTATACTAGTCGCCCTTTATTTATTTATCAGCACAAATGCAACACAACGTAACAAAAGCAACAATAAAAATAATGGCTTTCTGTCTGGATAGTCTCTTGTGATGAGCCGATAGACAGAGAAAGGAAGCAGTATGCTTCCTCCCATATTTGGGCATACCAGGGGTTGTGACACAATACATACCTATTTCCCTGGCTTAGCTGATAAAGCCTGTGGCCTAGTGGCTAATACAACTGCCTAATATGTAATACAGCCCAGGTTCGAATCCCAGTAAGGGTATGGCTAGCTGATGAGAGCTAAATAGTTTGAAATAGATCTATACTAGTCTCCCTTTATTTATCAGCACAAATGCAACATACATACATACATACATACATACATACATACACACATACACACACATATATTAGATTTTTTTTACACATATATACATACATACATACATACATACATACATACATACATACATACATATAATGAGGATTGAACAATTTCATAGATATTAGGCTACTAGTTGTGACATTTACTATCTCTACAATAAATCCAACATACCTTAAATACTAGTTATTATCAGTCAAGATTGGAATTTGGCTACAATGTGACACAGAACACTAAACTACATAGGCTGTTTTTTGTCAGATAAATATAACAAACAACCATATCTTTGGTTCTCTTGTGATTAGAGAAAGATAAAATTGAATTGGTAACACAGATGTGGGATTGTCAACACTTTCTTCCATTTCCCTCCCTCCCTCTCCCTCTCCCTACCTACCTACCTGTATTCCATCTTTATTAGTTTATAAGTAACTCAAGATTGTGAACATATCCAATATATTTTCCTCTTCCTATTTTCCCCACAACAACAACCCTGTCAGGTGAGTTGGGCTGAAACACAGTGATTGGCCCAAGATCACCCAGATGGCTTTCATGGCTAAGGCAGGACTAGAACTCACTGTTTCCAGCTTTCTAGCCCTGTGCCTTAATCACTAGACTGAACTGGCTCTCTGATGAATTATTAGCCATGTTATGGTACCTTAAACTTTCTCTCCTAAGTCTTTTGCTTGTTCTAGACAATGGCATTATGAATGAATGAATTATTCATTCATTCAGTCTTTCCAGTCCATAAAATGAACAATCAGGCTGACTTTTCCTGGTCGTAAGAACCACAATAATTTTGCAATCTACCCATAGAACTTCATCTGTGGGATAGATTGGGAATAAAATGAACAAATGAATGAATAAATACATAGCAAGGCTGTCATTGCAAAGCAGTTGATAGCCTTTTGATTGCCCCCAAAAAGGTGCTTAGATTCACCAGCAGAACACCAAATACTCACATCTGCCTGCCCTGTGGAACATTCTTTGCCTTGAAGTCAGGTTAGCTCCATTCCTTGTTACCGTTTCAGAGGTCCCTCAGGGGAACCAATGGCATTCTAAAATGGCTCTAGTATTGATATATTCTCTCTATCTGTGCCTTGTAATGGTTCCACCACAAATCCGCGAAGCCCTTATCCGCGGAGACATAAGCACGAAGACTAATTCGTGCCATTCTAAGCGCTAAGGAAAAACGCGACCCTACCGCGATGACATAATCGCGGAGGGCAAAATCGCACATTCCCAAGCACTCAGTACCCTAAATCTAACCCTAAACCTAAACCTAACCCTAAACTTAACGCTAAACCTAACCCTAAACCTAACCCAAAACCTAACCCTAAATCTAACCCTAAACCTAACCCTAAACCTAACCCTAAATCTAACCCTAAACCTAACCCTAACCCTAACCCTAAACCTAACCCTAAACTTAACCCTAAACCTAACCCTAAAACAAACCCCTAAACCTAATCCTAACCCTTACCTTAATTGAAGTCGGCTTTCTGCCGTGGTGCCGTTTTAAAGCACCCTTCTGTTGCCGCGCTGTTGTCGCAGCGGTGATGACGCGCGGTGATGACGTCGCGGCTTTAGCGCCGCGATTTTATCACCGCGATTTTGACTAGCGCGGTTTTGTCGTGCCACGCCTTGTAATTGGTTTATTTTAATTTTCAATAATGTTTTAATTTTTATTAGATTGTTTTGTATTTTTATAATTATTGTTTTTATATATTTATTGTTTTACTTGATTGTTGTAGGCTGCCCAGAGTCATCTCTTGTAAGAGGGCCAGCCATATAAAATTGATAAATAAATAAAATAAATATAAATGGTAATCTCTATAAAGGCCTCCTCCTTTCTCCCATGCGCACAGGAAGAGAGAACTCTTCTAATGAATGAGTTCTTTATTTTAAAATGAAGTAAGTGTGCTTTGTGTTTCAAGATTGTGTTTCCACATAGACAAAATGCATGCACATTATTAACCAATCAACCAAGTAAAACTCGGATGACTAACCTTTAGATCTTTAATTGGGCTACAAAACTGTTCTTCAAGTGTCTTCAGATTGAATTAGTTCCTCTTATATCAGATTGTTTTCTCTAAACTTCTCACCTCAGATATCCTACTCAATGTCTTCTTGGCTATTGCAGTGGACAATCTTGCTGATGGAGACGACATTAATACCTCCAAAGAAGAGAAGTGAGCATAGCCTAAGTGAGGGAGGGCAGGATGGGAAAGAAATTTCAACTAGTCAATAGCTGTTCGATTTGTAACTTTGTAAAATTGTTTGTTTTACTGCTATAAACTAGGGTTCCACCACAAAACCGCGCCTGACTAAACTGCGTCGCTGACGTCATCAACAGGGCGACAACAGCGTGGAGACAGAAGCACGCTGTAAACCCTAAACCTAAAATTAACCCCTAAACCTAAACCTAACCCCCCTAAACCTAATCCTAAATCTAACCCTAAACCTAACTCTTAACCTAACCCTAACCCTTAACCTAAGCCTAAGCCTAAGCCTAAGCCTAACTCTTAACCTAACCCTAAAGCTAACCCTAAAGCTAACCCTAAACCTAACCCTTACCTTAAGTTGAATCGGCTTGCTTTCAAAGCGCTATTTAAAGCGCCCTTCTTTCCCTGCGCTGGCTGTTGTCGTCCTGTTGATGACGTCAGCGACGCGGTTTAATCGGGCGCAGCTTAGTCGAGTGCGGTTTTGACGGGTCACGATAAACTAGCAGTCCCCAATCTTTGTGACTTGGCAGCCTGGATGGGGAAGGTGGGGAGAGAGGGGAACTGGGCTGTATGAGTGGGGGGCCAGCATGCACACACGTGTACAACCTGACCTGCGCAAACGGTGGGCCAGTGCGCACACACGCATGCACGGCAGCCCCCTGCTTGCGCTAGTTGAGCTTCACACATGCACGTTGGCCCACCGCTCGTGCGGCCTGATTCTAAATAGACCGCGGCCCAGTAGTGGTTGTGGCCCGGGGTTTGGGGTCCCCTGCTATAAACCATCATGTAAGGGCATTTATACTGCAATAGGATTGTTTTAAGTAAAAGTTTGGAATGTACAATACTCCAATTTAAGAAGGCAATAAATACAAGAAGTGTTTCATTAAATGGGGATTGAGTATAGAAGAATACTGAGAAACTCAGATGCAAGATAAAGTCTAATGTCTTTCCTTTTTTGTCCTCTAATGTTCTCTCTTAATGTCCTTTCTTGTTGTAATGCAGACAGGCACCAGCAGAGGGAGAACAGAACAAAGAGGAAGAGAATAAAACTCTGAAGGTGAGGTCCAAGTTCAGGTTCTGATCCAAGTTCCCTGGATAGCTATAGATATCAATAAGTGAAGTGTTTCAAATTTTAATGGTGCCTTCCCAATGTGATACCCTCCAGAGGTGTTGGATTTCAGGCAGCCTAGAAATTATAAGACAAGAGTCTTAACACATTTTATGTTGTTACGCAAGGGTGTCAACTACATCTAGTTGGAAACAGCAGCATTGCAACAGATACCTTCTCAGATTTTGTTAGTTTTCAAGTGGAGGGAATTCCATGGTTATGTACTACTACTTCCAACAAACAGCGCATAATGATTTTTATAGTGCAAACACAAGAAAAATCCACTTATTTTCTGTCCAGCTCATTTTTAATCCAAACAAAACAATGTCTGTCTGTCTGTCTGTCTGTCTGTCTGTCTGTCTGTCTATCTAACTATCTATCTATCTATCTATCTATCTATCTATCTATCTATCTATCTATCTATCTATCTATCATCTATCTATCTATCTATCATCGTCACATAAGGAAAAGAGACACTCGAAATTATATAGACTTGAGTGAAATTAAGAATAAAATGAAATGAAGGATAAAAGAAGAAATGGAAAAACCAGTCCAAGTTGAGAAAAAAATATATATAAAGTAGCAACTTTTGTTTTAAAAAAACAAAATTACATGTACAGATAAAGCTAATATAAACCATATTATATAAGCACATCTTTAAATCCTCACTCCCTTCTAGTTAGCAAAAATCTATTAAGGGTTGCCAGAAATAACAAACTGTCCATTATAAACTTGATCTAATTAATCCAATTGAATTCCTTTCTTTTACATTTATATCTCATTTATATTATTAAACAAATACCGCAAATGTCATCTTTCGAATCTAATCAAGAAAAATCCAATAAAAATTACCAGAGATAGCAACACACTGTGACTATTATAGTTTCTTAAATCAACACTCTCACTCTAATCACCCTTTTGCTGTTAATTCAGAAAAAGAAAAAAGAAAACAATTAAATATGTACTTAAAACGTCTTTAGTAATGGACCGAAGGAAAGTCACCCAGTGAAGTCCATAAAAGCTTGCCATTCCAGAGGATCTCAATATTAAAAAAGCAATAAAAAGTGAATGCCAAAGTGATTAAAAATGTGGATCAGCCAAACTTGAGTCCTTAATTACGATTATGAGCTTAGATGTAATCCCTTGACTCCCAATGGCTCAACTGTAGTTTACTCATAAGGAGCAGCTGTCCAAATTGTGTGCAGACTACCTCACACTCTCTCCTTTCTCCAATTGGTCCGGAGTCTGCATCAAACTGCGGATTTCAGCTATAATGTAATCCCTATTTTTTCAAGCATATCTTCAGTTCCCCATGACCGGAAGTCCATAAAGAAGCAACTTCCAATCTTTACAGCAGCCACAGAGTAGTTTCTTATCTGTCCTCCAGAGGTGGGTTCCTACCAGTTCACACCTATTCGGTAGAACCGGTTCGTCAAATCTACCGAACCAGTTTCAAAATTTTTTTTGAAACCACCACTGGTGGGTGTGTAATGTCCCGCAGTTATCTACGCATTAATAATGATCTAGTAATATTTCCTTATACATTTTAGGGACCTTTCCTTACATAATTGGTGTTTTCTTTCATACTTTTGGATTTCTAATTTCTGTTTCCGTTAGTTGGCAATTGCTAAAACCAATCCCACGCGAAGAAGTATTCAAAGCCTTCTTGATTTTAATTGTCAATTTATTTATTCCTGCACATTGTAATATTTATTCGTTTACATACTGTATATACTCGAGTATAAGCCTAGTTTTTCAGCCCACTTTTTGGGCTGAAAAAAGCCGCCTCGGCTTATACTCGAGTCAGTGAAAAATTTGCCCGAAATGGAGGAGAAAAAGGGGCGGGGCCATGCCGCTGGGTGACACTCGTGAATGGCCCAGTGCCCCTGTGAGTTTCCCCTCCCTCTGTGTCAGTTTGCCGCGCAGCGCGCACCGCACCATCCCCCCTCCTCACGTTCTAATGTAATGCAGGGCTGTCTTACGATTCCCCTTCCTCCCCCTCCTGCCGCTCTGCAACGATGTCCCACCTCCTCCTTGTTATGGCAAGCAGCCACATAGCGATGTCCCACCTCCTCTGGTACAGTGATCCAATGATAGGAATCACTGTGCCGTGTGTCATAGGAGGCGGGACATCGCTCCCGCGGCTGCATGGGACATCATCATCACAGCGGGACATCAGCATCATGAGGTGAGTGAAGTATTTCATTGAATACACCGCTAGTTTACTGTTTTTCTTTGAAATAAATATTCAAAAACATTATTGGTATCTATTTTTATTTTTGAAATTTACCGGTAGCTGCTGCATTTCCCACCCTAGGCTTATACTCGAGTCAATAACTTTTCCAGTTTTTTGTGGTAAAATTAGGTGCCTCGGCTTATATTCGGGTCGGCCTATACTCGAGTATATACGGTATCTCTGTTTTTCCCCTGTTGTGCAAACACAATTCCAGCAGCTGCTAACATGTGTTAAATTAAATATATATTATACTCCCTTTCAAATAGCCAACAAAATATTTCTGATTTTAATTCCATATCTTGCTTTACGATTGCTTCTAACCACTAACTTCTGAATAGCTACTTGGACCGACCTAAGAACTAATTCATAATTTCATATCCGGTCACATGGGTGGCAAGCCACTCCCATCGGGTCACATGGGCAGCAAGCCACTCCCATCCGGTCACATGGGTGGCAAGCCACTCCCACAAAGGAGGCCACACCCACAGAGTAGGTTCCAACAATTTTTGAAACCCACCACTGCTGTCCGTCCTCTTTAAAGTTACCACATGGTTCTTCCCCCCCCCCCATATTCAACCCTTTGATTGAATAGCAAATCTATACATGAGTTCATTTTTTCCATTTCCAGCAAAAAGTAGTTGCCAATCTTTTATAAAAACACTTGTTATCTGTGACCAAACAAGTCAATTTTGCCATGTTTGCATTGTTAGTCTGTGCGGTGATTCCATCTTCAACTTATCAGTACCTTGGACAATTTTCTGTGTGCCTTCCATAATCTATAATCAGCCTTATGTTTGGCAAAATTTCCACTTTTAACCAAATTCAATCCAACCGTTTTTATTGCAGGATAGGCCATACTTCAGTCTTCTTTGATGTTATGCTATCCAGATAGAGTAAATTAGAAAAGAATTAATTTTCAAGTAATTAAGGCCTTGCCTTTAGCTCATTGCCTTTATACCCTCCGGCTCTTTTGTTCAGCCTCCATTCACCCAAATGTCTCATTTCATCTACTATTTATATCCCCATCTCCTGCTTTAGATACAAGCATAGCATGTATGTGAATAAGAAACATGTAGTATATCTGGCAGCAAGGGAAAGACTTTGTAGGAGAAATGTATGCTCATTTTTCATTGGTTTTTGTGTGTCCTTCCATGTTTGCACACCTTTCTCTGCCCAGATTGTTCTTATGCACTTCCTTGAAATAATTGGGGAACTTTGGGGATGAGTCTCTCTTTCATTAAAATATCTCTCCACATTGGACCTCCCTGATTTCTTTCTTTACAGGTAGAAGGTGGTGAGGAAGAGGAGGAGGAGGAGGCTGTAGAAGAAGGCAATGAAGGAGCAGGTAAAAAATGGGATTCTAGTACTGTGATCAAGTCATAAAGACTGTAGCCCCTACACAAGGGTGGGGTTGTTTGTGGGTGAGCATTGCATTCTCTTATTGATAGTTTATTGGGAGCCGTGTGGTAGGCAGGTTGAAGAAAGAAGTTGAAAGGGTCACGACTGAAGTCCCTGGAGATATTCACTCTCTCATTCTCTCCTCTTTCTCTCTGAAATCTTATTTTCTCTCTTCCAAGCCAAGTAATTCAGGGGAAGAACAGATTACCTCTTCATAGAGATTTGAACTGACCTTTTACAATGGGCTTTTGCAATTAGACTTCAGCCAGATTGCTCCAATAGTGGCATATGACTCTGGGACCATGGGTGTCAAACCCGCGGTGTCATGTTGCCGTCCCATGACGTTTCGGGACTTTTTTCCCTTTGCGGAGCTTGGGTGGGTGTAGCCTGTGCATGAAGCATTCGGCTTGAGGGCTGCCAGTTTGACAACCCTGTACTAAACTGAAACAAAGAGCTATTTATCTTTTCCAGAGAGGGAACTTGAAAAAAATCTTTAGTTTTTCAGTTTCTCTGGGCTATTTAGAGCCGAGGTGGCGCAGTGGTTAGGGTGCAGTACTGCAGGCCACTTCAGCTGACTGTTATCTGCAGTTCAGCGGTTCTAATCTCACCGGCTCAAGGTTGACTCAGCCTTCCATCCTTCCGAGGTGGGGGAAATGAGGACTCAGACTGTGGGGGCGGATATGCTGGCTCTGTAAACCGCTTAGAGAGGGTTGAAAGTCCTATGAAGCGGTATATAAGTCTAACTGCTATTGCTATTGCTATTAATCCTCACATGTGAAACAGCCGCTAACTGCAAGGAAAAAAGGAAGAGAAATGATATAAATTAATTATGCGTTGAAATTCATGGACCTCCATTTTTGCTGTTAGTTGGCAAATTTTTATATATACCAATAGCATCCTATAATAATAAGAATTTGGAGAGACATGTAAGTTAGATACCCATAATTGCTCCAATTTTGAACCATGTCATTGTTTCAGATGACACAATTATAACACATTTTCATCCTTTACAAATCTTCAGAGATGAGTAATGCTCCCTGTAACACTTCCTTTCTTCCACTAAGGGTCACTGCCTGACAGGCTGATGCTTTCTTCCCCTTATCTGTGCTTTTTTTTTCTGCATTTACCTCAAACCAGAATAAAGATGTATCTTTATTTTCTCTAAATGTGCAAATTTGCTACTAGAAACCTGGCAGAGGGATCTCAAAAACGAAGTGTAGATACTCGGGGTGTGTGGGTACCCATTAACTATGTTTTGGAAAGTCTCTTTAGCGTCAAGGTTAAAATAGTCTTTTATTTAGGATAAGTAAAAGCTGGAAGGGAAAAGCTGGCCCTAGTAAAAATGAATCGTTTATGTTTTCGTTGGTGACAACATTTATTGTTTCTTTGGCCACTGACCCATTCCAGGAGAAAATAATGCTTTTTAAGCAGTTGGATACAGGAGTTGGATTCCTGACTAGGAAGATGGAGAAGTTATATCAAACTAGCTTTCTATCCATTCTTGAGTGGGAACAAACTTTTCAAAGTTTTGCTACAACACTCCACCATTCTCTGTTGGTATATCTCTCCTGGTTTCACCTGTTGAGGCTTCGTTAGTTTCACCTGCTCTGCTGATACCAGGAAGAAGATTACACGGCAGGAGAATAAAAACAGGCCCCAGTTAAGGTTGCAGGACCTTGGACAGCTCACACCGATAACTTACACTCTGGAAAGCATAAAGAGACAACTGTGTTCTGAAATTTCATCTTTATTGCCTCTTACATAGTTCATTTTAAGTCCAATGCCTGGCTTGGAAAATGGGCTTTCTGAAACGGCCAGCAACTATACAAAATATATAGATAAATAAGCTAAGATTCCTGCCTAGAGACTGCCATCTGCTTAACTCAAGGCTGTAGCTATTTTGGGAGATAGTCTCAAGCTGATTTTAACTTGAATATTAGTAAGTCATGATATATCCAAAGATTTCTGTTCATTTCAAGGACTTTCCCCTTTCTTGCTCTTTGCTATGTCTAGGACTGCTTTTCTAGAATTTTAACATGTGTCTCTCCTTTCCAATGTCATATTTTGCATTAATTCCTTGCATAACTCCTTGGATCTCTTCCTTGTTCAGATGTTTAGCCTAACTTAACCATTCCCACCCATCCCCACCTGACTATTTCCATCCTTTTAATTACTGCTTCCCCCCCCCCCCGTGTTGTACTTTAAACTATAAACTCTTTGGGGACAGAAATGTATCTATGTTACTCTAATGCACTGTGCACATGTCTATCATTATAAAATCAATTATCCGAAACTGGAGTCTCCTTTGCTTTAGGGGAGGAAGAGGTGGCAGATCAGCAGAGCTTGGCCGAGTCCCACCTAGACAAACTGGAAGACACTCCCACGGAGAAAGTTGTACCAATTCCTGACGGAAGCGCCTTTTTTTGCCTTAGTCAGACAAACCCGTGAGTATACAAAGTGGAAAATAGGGGGAATATCTTTTTGGCTCAATGGGAATGTGACTTCAGCCTATAAAAATCGTAGAATGAGGTCCAGATTTCCTCTCTTCTAGTGTCAGAGCCTGTGGGATTAGTGCTGCAATTTGTCAGTTAGAACAGTGAGCTGGCTGGAGAATTCTGGGAGTTGAAGTCCACAAGTCTTAAAGTTGCCAAGTTTGGGAACCACTGAGTTAGAAGATTCAGAAAAGGGAACATAACCTTTGTCTAGTCAAAATTCAACTACTACTGTATTTGGGGCAGACAGAAGTCAAGTCAACAGCAGGTAGACTGGAGGAAGGGGCTGGAAGGCTTTTCTAGTGACTAGTTGCTCAGCCTGAGGAACCAATCTGAAGCACCATTGATACAAAGTCAACCAGACTCTTACTGCCTTCAAGTCTGACTAGGCTGATGTACTGCAGTCCCCTTCATTTATGGTTTCTCAGGTTATTTATTTTATTTATTATTATTTATTATCAAAATTTATATGCCGCCCAATCCCGAAGGACTCCGGGCGGCTTACAAAAAAAAAGAAGAAAAAAAAAGAGAGAGAAAAAAGAAAAAAGACAGTTTAAAATCACAAAACCACATGCATTCACTCTGATCGGGGCTGGACCTCAGCGATGAGGTCAACAGCCCCAGGCCTGCTGGAATAGCCAGGTTTTTACAGCTTTCCTGAAGGCCATGAGAGTGGGTATGGTCCGGATCTCTGGGGGTAGCTGATTCCAAAGAGTCGGAGCAGCCACAGAGAAGGCTCTCCTCCGGGGGCCCGCCAGCCGACACTGCCTGGCTGACGGATCTGTGGGATCTTACTGGCCGCTGGGAGGTATGTGGAAGTAGGTGGTCTCGAAGTTATCTTGTTGCACAGCCCAGTTTACGTCAATACCTTCCTTGTTAGTGCAAGAAAAGGTACCAAGTCCTTTGCTTCTGATGTAGGGTCACATTTCCTGGCATTTGATATTTCAGGAGATTGCTATACCCCCAACGCATTTTAATGTATATCCCTCCAATGGCTTTGCTATATGTTAGGTCTGCTTTTGTGGTCACAGAGTTTTCTCCAAATTTACCATTCATATTCTGCCCTTATTTGTAATAAATTGCATGTGTGTTCTATCACACTTTTTTTTTAGTGCCAGAGCATCACCTCCTGATTTTTTGGAATTTGGATCTCAGATCAGTTCTGCCTTATGTTATTAACTTACTGCCTTCCCTTCTTCCACTAGCCTTCGTGTTGGATGCCACAAGCTGATCCACCATCACATCTTCACCAATCTCATCCTTGTCTTCATCATTCTTAGCAGCATCTCTTTGGCAGCTGAAGATCCCATCCGAGCACACTCCTTCCGCAACAATGTAAGCTATGACCCATGTTGTTAAAGAATGGAAGAAAGGAGGTGGAGGCAAAAGAAAAAAAAAAGCCTTCTTTTCCTTCATCCACACGCTTGTCTCTCTTGCTCGCTCTGCTCTTCGGCTTTTATATTTCAGCTATTTTTCTTTCCTTTTCTTCTCTCCCATTACTCAGATTTTGGGCTACTTTGACTATGCCTTCACGTCTATCTTCACTGTTGAGATCTTGCTTAAGGTAATAAGACTAAGTAGAGTAAGGGCAAAGGGAGCAAAGGAAGGAGAAAGCCTATCAACTCAGAAATGAAACATGCATCCTGTAAGGAGGAGTGGAATGAAGAGAGAGGAGAAGGAGAAAGGAAGGGGAAGTAGAGTAGAAAAGGATGATGGAGGGAAGAAAGGAGGTAGGAGAGAGGCAGACGAAAGAGGGGTATGGAGAGCAGAAGAGCTAATAATGGGTTTTTATCTTTCTGGGTGTCGATGACAAGAGGAACTGATGTAATTACTACTTAATACAATAGGACAGTGTTTCTCAACCTTGGCAACTTGAAGATGTCTGGACTTCAACTCCCAGAATTCCCCAGCCAGCAATCGCTGGCTGGGGAATTCTGGGAGTTGAAGTCCAGACATCTTCAAGTAGCCAAGGTTGAGAAACACTGCAATAGGATATTGGCTATGTAATAGTATACATGTGATTATATGTTATGAAAATGGAAAATAAAAAAAGTATATTTTAAAAAAAACATGCTTCCTAGAGGCCACGATATCATTCAGATAGCCTTGTGGATACTAAAACTATAGGGCATGAAGCAGATGAGTGGGTTGAAGAAAACTACAGAATGAACTGCTTAGAGCCATGATGGTGAACCTCTGACATGTGCCAGAAGTGGCACGCAAAGCCCTCTCTGTGGGCACGTGCATTGTTGAGTTGTCCTTCTGGTTTCCGGCATGCACAGGCACGCCAGGTCTTCACAGGGGCTGGAAAACGTCCTGAAAAGCAGACAAAAAACAGTCATTTTTGGGCCGCTTTCAGGCTGTTTGGTGGGCCCTTTTTTGACCCCCAAAACCCAGTCTGAAAACAGCCAAAAAACAGGCATGCGTGTGCCGGTCAGCTGGTCTTATTTATTTATTTATTTATTTGTCTTGTATGCCGCCCACTCCCGGAGGACTCCGGGTGGCTCACAAAAGACAAGGGAAAGCGGGGAATGAGACAAAGACAACATATTAAAAACAAAACCAACATTCACAATTTCCGTGGAGGTAGATGCTTCTCAGCTCCCCCCAGCCTGCTGGAACAGCCAGGACTTGGTGGCTTTGCGGAAGGCCGGGAGGGTAGTAAGGGTCCGGATCTCAACAGGGAGCTCGTTCCAGAGGACTGGAGCTGCAACAGAGAAGGCCCTCCCCCAGGGAGTCGCCAGCCGACATTGGCTGGCAGATGGAATCCAGAGGAGACCCAACCTGTGCGATCTAATTGGTCTGAGAGAGGTAATCGGCAGGAGGCGGTCTCTCAGGTCTTCAGGTTTCCGGCGCTCCAGCACACGCACATGCATGCAGGTTCCATTTTTGGCACTTGGTGCCGAAAAGGTTTGCCATCACTGTTCTGGAGACTGTAAAAATGTAAATGTAATTGGGATAGAGATCCAGAATTTCCAATAATGACTGTCAAGGCATGAGAACTCTCTGTTTCTGTACTAAGTTATCCAAATGCTTATTTCTCTTGCTATTTAACCTGTGTTTATAAACAATTCTGGACTTGGAAGGCTACAGCTACCTCAACATGTTTGCATTCTTAAGTCTGAGTTGCACCATCTGAGAACTTGAGAATACCCCCTTGTTTATAATTGTAATGGATAACTCTGTATTGAAGTCAGTTTACCTCTAGGATAGAATGTATCTGATGTGCCACGAGAGGTGGGCAGAAATATCAGAAGAAATCAAATCTTTATTTTAATGTATGTTTGATGTTGCATTTAGGCCACTATTCCGAGACTAAAATACTTTCCTAAGCCTCTGTATTTATCTACATATTTTTAAAATCTTGCTATATATTTGTTGTCCATGGAAAGAGGTAGGGTTTTGTACAAGGCATGGAAGTCCATCTGATTCAGGAAGTCCTATTAAGGCATCCCTCGAGGTCTGAGAGTTTATTGCTCATACTTTGTGAAGCATATCTTTATAAGCCTAATCAGAAGTAACCTGTCTTCCTCAAAACATAATTGCAAATATATAACTGTTTTCTTAAAAATATAATTGCAATATCCATGAGATTGTACCTATTTCTGTGTTCTCTATATATGGGTGTGATGTTGGTCTATTCCAATACAGTGTTGACATATACCATCTGTTCAGGGACAGAGAAACCAGTACAGCCTTTAGAACTAACGGAAATGTCTTTATGGACCTTGAGGGAGGGGAGAGATCTCTTGCATACAGCTGACTTGTTTTATGAAGCAGTCACTTACAGCAAAATAACCAGGCATTCATTTCCAAGTTACTTCATTCTCCCAACACCTATGAGAGGAAGGGAGAGAGACACACAGCTGTTTTGACATCTCTATCTACAGATGATTTCATACGGTGCCTTCCTGCACAAGGGCTCATTCTGCCGGAACTGGTTTAATCTCCTGGATCTGCTTGTTGTCAGTGTCTCACTCATCTCTTTCGGCATCCAGTAAGTTGGAAAGCAGGATATGCAAAGGATAAGTAGGCTCCCTGACAAAGAGCCAAACGGATTAAGAAGGAGCAGAATTAAGCTCTGGGCATCCCATCTGAAAAGTGGGTCCAAATGGTTGGGTATGGGCCTATTGGCTCTTACACCTGCCTCCCTGTTTCTCCTTCAGCTCCAGTGCCATCTCTGTGGTGAAGATCTTGCGGGTACTAAGAGTACTCCGTCCTCTCCGAGCCATCAACCGAGCCAAAGGGCTGAAGGTGAGGACTTCTCTAAAAGAATAGATGCTGGTTCTTGAGCGATGTTCCCAATCTGGTGCTTTCTAGATATGGCCATGCTAAGTAGGAATTGCGGCCCAATGCATCTAAGAGGCCCTGGGCTGGAGAAAGCTGTCCCAAAATGCAGAACTGGATAGACCCATCCATTTCTTTCTTGCCATATGAGTGCATGTAAGCTGTGAATGGGTGGGCCCTCTCTCTGTCCCACTCCCTCTTGGTTCTTCAGATGACATAAGGGCTGAAAAGTGTTATTTTCAACTATGTCTTCCTCTCTCTGTGTGTCTCCTTTCCCAAACAGCACGTGGTACAATGTGTGTTCGTAGCAATCCGCACCATTGGAAATATCATGATCGTCACCACCTTGCTGCAGTTCATGTTCGCTTGCATTGGCGTTCAGCTATTCAAGGTAAGACATACAGTATTTGACATTTCAAGGGGTGACTGAGGTGAAGAGAGCATGGAAGACAAATATGTGTTCTTGGAACGATCAAAAAATATACTGAGTGATGACCAAACTCATGGAGCGTGTGTGGGTGGGCTTCTTTCGATTTTGCCTAAACACTTTTCCAAACACATCACCTTAGCAACAAATCTTATGCATGCTTCTTGATTTATCTTGAGTTGCAGATGCCACCAAGAAAAAGCTAAGACTCAAGTAAAATTAAAGGAAACACAATAACAAACACCCTAGCTAGTTACACAGGAAACCTAAACATTTTTTGTAATACATTTCTGAGAACTCTTTAAGGCAGAGACCATTTAAGAACTTTTAAATGGTCCCCCTGCCTCTGGAGGCTGAACAGCCATGTCAGTGATAATTTAATTTGGATTTCTGCGGTAAACAGGAAGGTACATTGAATGACCTCTATGGTCCCTTCGGTTCACCCACAATACCGTGAAGCCCTTATCCACGCCGACATAAGCGCGGAGGGCAAATCCGCGCCTTCCGAAGCACTCAGCACCCTAAACCTAACCCTAACCCTAACCCTAACCCTAAACCTAAACCTAACCCAAACCTAACCCTAAACCTAACCCAAACCTAACCCTAATCTAACCCTAACCCTAACCCTAACCCAAACCCCTAAACCTAATCCTAACCCTTACCTTAATTTAAATTGGCTTTCTGCCGCCGCGCTGTTTTAAAGCACCCTTCTGTCGCCGCGCTGTTGTCGCCGCGGTGATGACGTCGCGGCTTTAGCGACGCGGTTTTGTTGCCGCTATTTTGACGAGCGCGGTTTTGTCGTGCCACGGGTCCCTTCCACTCCAACATTCTATAATCCTATATGAAAGTTTGGGATTTGGCCCTAGCAGAGATTAGCAACATGCTGGGCCCAGTTGAGGTGCAGAAGGCAGAAGAGTAAGAATTGAAAATAAGAAAGGGGAAGGAATCAACTAGATAGACTAAGAAGTATAGAGATGAATGAAAAATAAAATGTAGAAAGAGTTATTAGTCTTATGGCTTGACATCAGATTGCCCCCCACCTCTTAATTCAACATTCTTATACTTATGCTCATGCGTGTTATTTCCTTGCTCTTACCAGCCACAGCTCAAGGACAATGAGTGGGATATGAACACAATGAGATAATAGCTTTCCCAGCACAATTTTGTGAGTCTAAATTTAATGGAGGGAAAGAAGCCCTCCTCACACAGACCTGCTGATTTTCAGCAGCAGTCCTGTGGCAACAACAAGAACCTTAGGATAAATCTTTCTCTTCCCCTTTCTAGTTGCACATACCCTTCCAGTGGTCTTTGATAAATCTTTATAAGGCCCCCCGAGAGTATACCTCCCATTGGTTCATTATGAGGTATCATTAAGCTGGTGATATCCAGTTACACGTTGCCATGCTGACTTAAATGGGAAATGTTAAGATCCCTGCTCAATGCTGGGGATTTTGATGAAATGAAGCCAGCAGAGCTTCAATCAAAACAAAACGAGGCCATCTGGCTATGTCTGCTGCAATAGTTGCTGTTGTTAGATGGAATAAAGGGAGCAGATCCATGAGCTGAGTGTTCTCCTAAGCTCATAGCTGCTGCTTGATGGCTAGGTAAGAGCTGTGGCCAGCGTGACCCGTCAAAAGCGCGGAGGACAAAATTGCGCTCGACGAAAGCGCGCATGTGACATCATCACAGCGCGACGAAAAAAATTAAAAATTGAAATAAAATTAAAATTAAAGCAAGCCGATTCACATAAAGGTAAGGGTTAGGTTTAGGGTTAGGGTTAGGGTTAGGTTAAGGGTTAGGGTTAGGTTTAGAGTGTTAGCGTTAGGTTTAGCGTTAGGTTAAGGGTTAGCGTTAGGTTTAGCGTTACGTTAACGGTTAGGTTTAGGGTTAGATTTAGGGTTAGGTTAAGGGTTAGGTTTAGGGTTAGGTTTAGGGTTAGGTTTGGGGGGGTTAGGGTAAGGTTTTAGCTTTATTTTTACATTTTTCGATCACAGCGCGATGTTTTCATCGCGCTGTGATGACGTCAAATGCGCGCTTTCGTCGAGCGCGATTTTGTCCTCCGCGATTTTGTGGTGGAACCGTGGCCAGAGGTGCCTTGGTCTAGCTCAGTGGTTCCCAAACTTGGCAACTTTAAGACTTGTGGACTTCAACTCCCAGAATTCTCCAGCCAGGAGAATTCTGGGAGTTGAAGTCCACAAGTCTTAAAGTTGCCAAGTTTGGGAACCACTGGTCTAGCTTTACCTGATGAATCATTCATGGCCCTGGAACTGGAGGATCTGGCAACAGTCATTATGCCTCCTCTCCATCTATGGATACTATTGTAAAGTGCATGACAAGGGGCTATCTTTGAAGATTACTCAGAAGCTGCAGCTGGTTCAGAATGCGACAGCGCCCATGCTGAAGGTTGAGAGCGATTATGGCAGAATTGCATCTCTTATGTTGAATGCTGCATGGCCTTTCTGCCAGTAGGCTTCTAGATACAGTGCAAAGCATAACTTCCTTCTCCAGGCAGAAACAACCAGTTTAGTATATTTGACCTGGATGGGAATGTTGCAGGTTCCTACATGAAGTAAGATTGGCATGGCCCAGGGATAATGTTTCCTGGTTATGGGGTAACCAACTTAGGGAAAAATCTTCCAGTGGAGATTACAGTAATGATGTTCTTAGCATATTTTCCAGTGGAGATTACAGTAATGATATTCTTAGCATATTTTTTAAAAGTTGCAAAGTTAGAGGTATTGTGCAGGTCTTTCCAAGTGAAAATTGCCTTCTACTGGTGTTTTTGCCTGATGGTTGAAATTATATCCATAATCTATTTGATCCGTATTAAACATGTTTTTATCTCTATTGTTTCATAGTGGTTTTTTCACTATTGAAAATTGCTAGGATCTTGGGATTCTAGTAATATATATGGTAGGTAGATAGGCAGGTAAGTATGTAGATAGGTTGATTGACTGACTGTATAAATCAGGATATTAAAGTAATTAAAGTATTTATATTTCATCCTTCTTAACGGCCCATCTCTCTAACATTCACAATATTACTGGGAATATTTACCAAAAACAATATGACAATATAGCCTAAAGAGTTGGTGATATGTATAATGATAGTGGTACAAATGGAAATACACAAGGGATTCTATGGACTGGATAGAGAGACACTCGCTTTGATACCTAGTCCATAGATTGAAAAGACCTCACAACTGCTCATGATGAAGAACTTCAGTCTGAACTGTTTAAAGGCTGTTCCTGTGTGAACTGATATATAAAGCATTTCCTCTGCATTTCTGTAAGCTCCAAGAGACTAGATAGTTTTCCCAGAAAAATCCCTCTCTTGTGATTGCCTTCCTTTTTTTATCCTTGTATCTTCAGGGCAAATTCTATAGCTGCACAGATGAGGCCAAGCATACCCCAGTTGAGTGCAAGTAAGTATAAAATCTGCTCTAATAAGAGTTCCTAAGTGGGAGACTGATAAAGAACTCCCTGTATTATCAGTGGTGTAGTTTTGCACTGAAATAACTGAATAAAAAATGGATTTGATCTTGGTCCCTGCCATGTTCCCTTGATTCATTTTAGGACCTTTTATGAACACTGCTGATTCCCGCTTTCCAACTGTGCTACTGTTTACTACTAGTAGCAGAATGACAAAAACTCAATTCATGCTTATATTAATGATTGGTCCCCAGGTATACTTGCAGTGAGATCAGAGCTGGAAGCTAAAATTTAATGACTTAATTGCCACTTAATTGCATATTCTTTTTAGCTCTATTACATAAATACTTGTTTGTTGTTTGTTTGTTCTATATTTAAATTGCTTAAAAAGCAATTTGCAATCATTTTAAATGCACGTATGCAAATTCAATAGATATGAATAATCTACTCTCCAATTGATTCAAAACTACCATATTCCTCCTTCTGTCCATTTTCCATTCCTTCTCTTCCTCCCAAATCCAGAGGCACGTTCATTGTGTACAAGGATGGGGATGTGGCTCACCCAATGGTGCGTGAGCGCATGTGGCTCAACAGTGACTTCAACTTTGACAATGTGCTGTCGGGCATGATGGCTCTCTTTACTGTCTCCACTTTTGAGGGATGGCCAGCGTGAGTTACTCTGTAGAGGTTATGCTCAGCGTATATGCATGTCTATTTGATGTTTGCCATTTCCCTGATGTCTTAACATTTTTCGCTTTATGCAGCTGTTTAGATACTTTTTGCTTTGCTCAGAGGTGTAGTAAGAGCAGTGATGGGTTTCAAATTTTTTTGGAACCTACTCTGTGGGTGTGGCCTCCTTTGTGGGAGTGGCTTGCCAGCCATGTGACCTGGTGGGAGTGGCTTGCCGGCCATTCTCTCTCTCTCTCTCTCTCTCTCCCCCCTCTCTCTCTTTCTTTCCTTTTGTCTCTCTGTCCCTTTTTTCTTTTTTTCTTTCATCTCTCTCTCTCACTCTTTTTCTTTCTTTTTTCTTTCTTTCTTTCTTTCTTCCTTTCTTTCTCTTTCTCTCTGTGTCAGTCAGTCAGTCTGTCTGTCTGTCTGTCTGTGTGTCTGTGTGTGTGTGTGTGTGTGTGTCAGTGGTGGGTTTCAAAAAATTTTGGAACCTCTTCTGTAGGTGTGGCCTGCTTTCCGGGTCCACTGGTGGAACCTCTTCTAACCAGTTTGGTAGATTTGATGAACCGGTTCTACCAAATAGGTGTGAACTGGTAGGAACCCACCTCTGAGTAAGAGAATATGTTCTTCTAGCCCCCAAATGAGGGGTAGTTGGTGTTTTTTCATCCTCTTTTTCAGGAACAGAGATAGATGTATGACTACAAAATCCACCAAAAAGAATTCTCTCCTCTCTTTCTTTCTCCCTTTGCCTCTTTGAATACTCTGCCACATTTCTATGGTTATAAAAAAGACTGTGTTTGATTAAACGAAGGGGATGGAAGAGCCCCATTGAGGTATTCCACGTTTCACAAGCCGATAGAGATAGACAAAGTGCTGGAGGCTTCAATAATTTAATTGAATCCTGATTTTTTTTCTCTAAATCCAGCCTTTATTATTTTTATAAATAACTATTTTCTGTGCTTTTTGTAATGTTGCTTATCCCAGAGTGGGTATGTATGTAAGTATTTATTTATTTTCCTGACAACCTGAATCCAGAGGAATTGGGTCATCAGTGAGAAAAGAGCAGAAAGAGCGATGTGATATTGTTCAGGCTGAAAATTAGGTTGCAGGATGGAATTGCATTGGTTCCTTCTGTTTCTTGAGCAGATATGCTGAGTCAGATGTGGGACATGTAATATAAAATATCTTAGCAATATCTTACCTCCTGAACTTGTTTAGAACCTTGAATTCAATCAATCCAACTTAATTTAGTTATAGACAGCAGATAACCCTGATTTCTGTAATTCTTGGTTTGAATCTTTTCTGAAGAGAGAAAATGCTCAAGTCTTTTGGGACTTTGATTATGTTCTTATTGATTGCAGGACTCAGCCATCATACTTTGTCCTGACCATTCCTCAAAAGACTAGAAATAATGGTTTCTTCTGGGATTCTAGCAATTTTGACAAGCCACGACCCCAATTTGGAATGTTGTATCCACAGTAGTTGCTAAATGCTTCCACAAAGAATTACAAGCAGGGCAGAATGTTTTCCCCTGAATCCCCAGTCTCCAGTCCTCAGAAGTATTCTTACCATGGCGTTGATTGAAGGTCTTCAAAAAATCTCATTTCTAGGAAAAAATCTGGGGAAAGCTACGGGAACAATAGAATCAAAAGGGAGAAAAAAGATTGGGAAGAAAAAATATAGAAATTACAAAAACAAGAAAAAGAAAAAGCTAGGTGAATGGGTGGAAAGAAGAGAACATAAAAGAAGTCAAGTTTCTGAGAGACCAAGAAAAAATGGTTAGGAAAGAAGGAAAATAATTTACCAGTAGAATAAAATGAAATATGTTAACATTGTTAATGGTATGTAGTTAATATGATATGAGGGAAATAGATTAATACTATTAATTGTGGATAATTAAGTGAACTGTTTATTATACAAAAATTAAATCTGAGGATATACGTTGTCTATAGTAAAATAGAATAACAGATGAAAATGAAATGTTAAATTTGATTAATTTGGAGGGCCACATAATGATATTGTTTATCTATTGAGAAGAAATTAAACTTAAGATGGAATATATGGAAATAACATAATATGGCTGAAATTGGAAATAGAAATATGATGTAAAATGAATGATACGTATGAGAAGATGTTAATGGGGAAAACCCAAGCTACACTTTGCTTATAAAATAAAATAAAATATGTAACAAAAATTTTTTTAAAAAAATTCGAACCTACTGTGGGTGTGGCCTCCTTTGTGGGAGTGGCTTGCCGGCCATGTGTTTTCTTTCTTTCTCTTTCTCTTTCTCTTTCTCTCTCTCTCTCTCTCTCTCTCTCTCTCTCTTTCCTTCCTTTTGTCTCTCTGTCCCTTTTTCCTTTTTTTCTTTCATCTCTCACTTTTTCTTTCTTTTTTCTTTCTTTCTTTCTTTCTTTCTTTCTTTCTTGAATTGAAATTGAATTGAATTGAATTCTTCCTTTCTCTTTCTCTCTCTGTGTGAGTCTGTGTGTGTGTGTGTGTGTGTTTGTGTGTGAGTTTGTTTTTTTAAAAAAAACATTTCTTTTTCTCCATTCCTGCTATGCCCCCTCTTACACTTTCTTTGTCACCATCTAATCTATGCCAGGCTCTTGTACAAAGCTATTGATGCCAACGCAGAAAACCAAGGACCAATATACAATTACCGGGTGGAGATCTCCATCTTCTTCATTGTCTACATCATCATCATTGCCTTCTTCATGATGAATATCTTTGTGGGCTTTGTCATCATCACTTTCCGGGCCCAAGGAGAGCAGGAATACAAAAACTGTGAGCTGGACAAGAACCAGGTAGCATTCCAATTCCCAACTCCTTGGGTTTGCTTGTGAAATAACATCTCAGATTCCATTTTTTCCTTCTCTAAATGACATTGGCTTAGTCCAGTGGTGGGTTTCAAGTTTTTTGGGAACCTCTTCTGTAGGTGTGGCCTGCTTTCTGGGTCCACTGGTGGAACCTCTTCGAACCGGTTCGGTAGATTTGACGAACCGGTTCTACCGAACTGGTGCGAACCGGTAGGGACCCACCTCTGGCTTAGTCCACCTTTCCCCAACTTGATAATCTTTATGTTGTGTTGGGATTGCAACTGTAAGAAAGCCACATTGGCTGAGAATTCCGAATATCACACAGTTCCATCATATTTAGAAAGATTAGTTTACTCCCATAATTACTCATTCAGCTCAGAGAGAATGAAGGACCCCACAGTCCTTTTCCTCTTCCTCCTCCTCCTCCATTCCTTCTCCTCCTCTCCCTCCCCTCCTCGTCCTCTCTGCAAACCTCACTTCTTTCTAGCACTGATGATGTTACCTAGCTGGGTCGTGAAACATCTGCAAGAAAACCACCAAGCTCAGAGAGCACCAAGGACCCCACAGTCCTTTTCCTCTTCCTCCTCCATTCCTTCTCCTCCTCTCCCTCCCCTCCTCCTCCATTCACAGTGATCAAGGACTTTGCCATTCTACGTCCCATTCACCTACCTTTAATGGGGATCAAATTACTATTTCCCTCCTCAGTTTTCCCTTTGTACTGAGAAGAATGAAATCATTCCCAGTTTTTCCACACTGAATAAAAGAATGCTTTTCATTTCTGAAGTTTTACCCCTATTTATTAATTGTTTTTGTTCTGAGAACACTCCTTAATAAATACAATCCATTATTCATCAGGTTTAGAATGCATTCTAATAATATACATCAGTACAAAAGTGTTATCATTGGGAAAAGGAGATGGAGTTTGAAAAGTCATGCATGTTTTATTATTTGTATTTATTTATTGAGGGAGAATATACAGCCATAGCAAACTGGAAAAAGTAGCAGTCATGTGAGCCATTTTGGGTTCCTTTTATTAAAAAAAGACAGAACAAAGGGGAAAAAAACCACTATAGTTTAGTTCTTCTGATTTTTGAAAGTAATAGATAATTATTTTTGCAAGAACTTTTTGGTATGAGGTCTGATCAGAGTTTTTTGTTTCCCATGAATTGCTTATAACCAGATCACCTAATAATAATTCAAATCCAAACAACACCTATCCAGCATTAACACCCCTCATAACAGAATAAAGAACAGGAAAGTGCAGGAATATTGTATTTGGAATTTTGTCAGTAGATAACAGTAGACTGTTAGTATGCAGAAAGAAATGGCATCAGGAATTTCAGCACTCATGGAATGACATATACCAGTCTTCTTCATGTGTATTGGAGCTTTGGTTTACAAAATTAGAAAATATTGCTCTCGGTTGTGAATACAGTTGCAGCTAGCAGCTCAGGGTGTTGCTGAAGAAATATGCAAAAGATTTTTTTTTTTTGGGTGGGGGGAGAGTTCTCTGTTACTGCTCAGCTGAATTGCTTTCTTTTTCTTTTCCCGTAGCGGCAATGTGTGGAATATGCCTTGAAGGCTCAACCCTTACAACGCTATATTCCAAAGAACAAATACCAGTACAAATTCTGGTATATGGTCAATTCCACTTGTTTTGAATACATCATGTTTGTACTGATCCTGCTGAACACTATTGCTTTGGCTGTACAGGTGAGAAGCATCATTTATAGTGCCACAAATAGCAATAGCCATAGCAGTTAGACTTATATACCGCTTCATAGGGCTTTCAGCCCTCTCTAAGCGGTTTATGGAGTCAGCATATCGCCCCCACAGTCTGAGTCCTCATTTCACCCACCTCGGAAGGATGGAAGGCTGAGTCAACCTTGAGCCGGTGAGATTTGAACCACTGAACTGCAGATAACAGTCAGCTGAAGTGGCCTGCAGTACTGCACCCTAACCACTGCGCCACCTCGGCTCTTAAATCAAAAGGCATTGCCCAGTTATTTCCTCTTTAAGGAAAAAAAAATAGAAATGGTGAGAATAGATAAGCGGGTTACAAATCTATCCTTATAAAATCTATGAACAAGGCAGGACAACCCATCGCTTTCTGGAATGAATTCATGTGTGGACCTTTAGAATAAAAATGGGATCCAAATGCGTACAGAAAAAATGCAGTCATGCTATCACTACTGTAATAAGATATGAATAGAAATACTTATTTTCAGTAAGATGAATAGACAAACGTAGTTCTAAAATAAATATGTAAAATTAATATTTGGGGCCTCGGTAGTGAATGTAATGAATTGGTAAACTATGAGAAAATTCACTCCAGGCCATATGAAGAAAGTGGAGATGCCGGAGGTGCCCCAGAAGTTGGGAATTCAGCTGCAGAGCAGCAAAATAGAGGACAAAGATAAGGCCATGGGATCATCTGCACAAACCTATGTGTGCCTGACTTTAGAAGAAAGAAAGAAAACTCTAAAGAACCTAGGAAGGATGATAATTTGAGTTCAGCGTTCATTCTTATTATAAGGAGATTCTCGACAAATCCCACTTGAATCACAAGATTTGCAAAACTCTCCTGTATTATTCATGCCTTATCTCTTCTTTCAGCACTATGAACAATCAGAGCCTTTTAATAACGTGATGGATCTGCTCAATATGGTGTTCACAGGCCTCTTCACTGTTGAAATGTTTCTGAAGATTATTGCCTTCAAACCCAAGGTTTGGGAGTTTTGCAAAAGTAAACACATACCGTAAATCCAGAACCCTTTGATCAAGACCAGGTTATCACTATCATTGTGTTGAAGGATTTTCATTTAAGAGGCTTAAAAGATTACTTACCTCAATCGTCTGCATCATATATAACAATTTGTTGAGAGGAACTCCTGTTACAAGTTTTTTAATAGAGCTACCTTTAGAGGACCTCCTTGTTCCCGATGGTGCAGTGTTCACTCCAAGAAAATGCTAACATTCCTTCCAGTATGCTCAGTTACTGCTGTAATGTGAGATTATTTGCCAGACTTTCAGGTTCTGGTAAATATGTGGCTTTGCCGATCTCTAGAACCCTCCACTTTTAAACTTTGCGTGTAAAAATGCTTTTATTTGGTGCATATCATCTGTTGAAAGCAATGTCCTTCTGGGTTCAGCTCCAAGTGGGGAAGAAGACACTTGAGACATGGAGGCTGCTTGGAAAGATGGTTTATTGTTGGACAGGGCCACATGGCTTGAGCCCTGACCAGAAAAGGTGATCACATGTTTCAATGTTGGTGGAGAAGAAGAGAAGGGCTAAGGAAGGGGCTTGCTAGGCTTTTTTATACCCTGTTCAGTCCCACCTCTCTGTTTCCTGTTCCTGTGTAAGAAATGTATTCTGACTGGTTGTCAGACTCCCATGGTGCCATGCAGGGGGCTACTCTCTCTGTGATGAGTTCTCAGTTGCCTTGTGGTCAGTTGAGTAATATCCCTTCCCCCTACAGCTGCAGTGAGGAGAAGTCTTTATTATGTAAAGTGGGCTAGCCTGGCCATCTTAATGGCCCATTAGCTGGGGATGGGCAGAAAGCTATAGGCAACTATTCTGTCTTTTAAAACATGTTTCTTTTCACATCCAGAGAAATATTCTGCCTTTTCAATATTTCCTAGGATATTTCATTTTTCTGGGAGAGGACTGGATGATAACTTCCCACACATCTTCAGGAATTTAGGATATCCTTCTAGATAGACATACATCTTTGCATTAAATTCTGAAGCATTAATATAATAAAGAAACAATAACAGTAGACTTATATACCGCTTCATAGGCCTTTCAGGCCTCTCTAAGCGGTTTACAGAGTCAGCATATTGCCCCCAACAACAATCCGGGTCCTCATTTTACCCACCTCGGAAGGATGGAAGGCTGAGTCAACCCTGAGCCAGTGAGATTTGAACCGCTGAACTGCTGATCTAGCAGTCAGCCTGCAGTGCTGCATTTAACCACTGCGCCACCTTGGCTCTTGAAGCATTCAGTATTGCAGCACAGGAGCCTTTTCCCAACACAATTTTTTTATACTTTAAGATCACACTTTCAAGTAGAATAGGTGGTGGTGAAAAATGTGTCATTAATGCCTTTGGGTTTTTAGACCAAGCCATACCAACAACTCAGGTTGGTTAATAATGCTGAGTAAGATATTGTGCCTGTGCCTTCCCTCCACCTTTCAGTCTTGAGCCCCAAAGGACAAAATTGAACTGTCCAGGTTTTGAATTTTGTTAAGATGATAAAAAGCGTCTGGAAAGGGAGTGTTGTGTTTCCTCATTGCGTGCTCTTTCTGGTTTTTCTGCAACATGAATAATAATCTGAAGCAGGAGCACTACACATCGGAAAAATCTTAAGGAAGCAGAGGCTCTGCCCAAGATTGGGCTTCAGTTATTTTGATGTTATATAACCCAAACTCTACCTTGAATTTTGCCCAAGGGAAAACAGAGGCCAAACGGTGCTAATAGGACAGCCCCATGCTATTTTTGCTCAGTCAGATAAAATAGGTGTGTGTGTGTGTGTGTGTGTGTGTGTGTGTGTGTGTGTGTATGTGAATTAGTTCTGACTGGCTCTTTCTGGAGGTTTTTTCTCTTGTTCTCTTGCAGCACTACTTCGTTGATGCCTGGAATACCTTTGATGCTCTGATTGTGGTTGGGAGTATCGTAGACATTGCTGTTACTGAATTCAACGTGAGTGATCCCCAGTACGATACTTGTCCCATAGAAGTTATCTGAGCAGTGTCGAAGTTCATTTGCAGAACAGCTGTCGAAAGAGGCAGAATATGTCATACTGTGTGTTTATTTGATTGATTGATTGAATTTCGATTCTGGATAATGTACACGGTTCAGTGGTGGGTTTCAAAAATTTTTCGAACCTACTCTGTGGGTGTGGCCTCATTTGTGGGAGTGGCTTGCTGCCCATGTGACCTGGTGGGAGTGGCTTGCCGGCCATGTGTTTTCTATCTTTCTCTTTCTCTTTCTCTTTCTCTCTCTCTCTTTCCTTCCTTTTGCCTCTCTGTCCCTTTTTCCTTTTTTCTTTCATCTCTCACTTTTTCTTTCTTTTTTCTTTCTTTCTTCCTTTCTCTTTCTCTCTCTGTGTGAGTCTGTCTGTCTGTCTGTCTGTGTGTGTGTGTGTGTCTGTGTGTGTGGTGGGTTTCAAAAAATTTTGGAACCTCTTCTGTAGGTGTGGCCTGCTTTCCGGGTCCACTGGTGGAACCTCTTCTAACCGGTTCAGTAGATTTGACGAACCGGTTCTACCGAACTGGTGCGGACTGGTAGGAACCCACCTCTGACACGGTTAAAAGATAAAGTAAACAATCAACATAGTTTATCCATTAAAAACAATGTAAAAACGGTAACACAATAACGCAGTCTAAACTTATAATGCCCATTTAACAGGCTCCACCCTTCCATGGGATCCCCAGGCCTGATGGCAAAACCCAGTTTAGAGGGCCATTCAGGAGTTGAAGAGTGTTGGGGCCAATCTCACTTCAGGAGGAATGGTGTTCCGAAGGGCGGGTACCGTGGCAGAAAAGGATCTCTCCCTAGGTCCCACCCAACAAAAGCTCCTTGGCTGATATAACTTGCCCCCACCTCTGCCAGGCCTGATGCCACTGCCTGGCAGTGGTGGAGGCAACTTGACTGCCAATGCCACTGCATTTTCCACCAGCTGAAGCTTCCAGATACTCTTCAAGAGCAGCCCCATGTAGAATGCTTATTTTACTGAAAGGACCTGGTTTTTTTTCCCCCACCTGACTATGTAATTCAAATATAGCTCCCTGCTTTTACAAAGGCTAAGAATTTGCTTTTGTTATTTATTTGCTATATTATTTGTTAGATGGGTTAGCCTGCCTTTTTTCTAGGAGCTTAACAAAGCTTACATGGGTCCCCTTTCCTTTTATTCTCCAAACAATCAACAGTTCTCTCTCAGTGCACAATCCTGTGATCAGCAAGAGAGAATGACTGGCCAACATGAGCCATTAGGTTTTCATAAGTGAGGACCTAGAAATCACAAAACAAACAAAAATCAACTTTCTCCAGAGCTTTGGCTTTGTTGTAGTTATGCAGGAAATGAATACGTTTTGGGGAATATATAATATGTTCTAAAGTTATTTTATTTTCTGAATTTCGTTGTCTTTTATTTGCTCATCCCCGGATTCTATCCTGCTATTTCTTTTTTCCTCCATATATTGTCTGCATTGCTGCTTTCATGCACTAGATCAGTGTTTCTCAACCTTGGCAACTTGAAGATGTCTGGACTTCAACTCCCAGAATTCCCCAGCCAGCATTCGCTTGATCTTATGTACTTGATCTTATGTACCTCTACCATATCTTCAATCATGTGATTGCTCCCCTCCAACGGAAAGGAAGCTATAGTGTGAGAGTATTACCCCATGAATCAAAAAAGTTAAGCCATGTAATACAGAAGCAATGACTGTGACAAAATCCACAGTGGAGTCAAGGGGGCAGTGTGGTTAGAGTGCCAAATTACAAGAAGGAAGGCATAGGTTCAAATCCCCATCGATTCACAGAGTTGTTCTTATTTGCCTTATTTCAAGGGTTGCTGTGAGGATATAAAGAAAGTAAGGTGATAAAAAAACTGTATGCCAAAGATGTAGGCTAAAATAGTGGTCCTCAACTCTGACAGCGTGGCGAGGGTGGTGGTGGTGAGGAAGAACCAGACTGCACAAGGCACGGGATGGCGCATG
Organism: Thamnophis elegans; assembly: GCF_009769535.1. Lineage (NCBI taxonomy): Eukaryota > Metazoa > Chordata > Lepidosauria > Squamata > Natricidae > Thamnophis > Thamnophis elegans. Next base: position 7,274,717 of record NC_045542.1, read on the forward strand.
AATGCGCAGGCCAGCCCACTACTCATGGATCCTGGTTCCAAATAGACCATGGCTTGGTAGTGGGCCCCGCCCAGGGGTTGGAAACCCCTGGGCTAAAAGGAATGAAGCAGACCAGTGATAAAGCACGGAGGTTTAAATGTTGGTGTGATAATCCTCCCTATCATAGGGATTGCAAATTACTGCATAAAATAAATGTCTTTCAATTCAGGCAGACTTCAGTAAATGCTCTGTATCAATGTGTGTTGTAAATGCTGAAGAAATGTGGTGGAGGGCTTGGGAATGAATGCAAGATGTTGTTGGGCAAAGATAACCAAAAGAATAGCATGGGAGTATCATTTTGGTCTTGCCAACCATACATGCAATGGTATTATTTTTTTAGGTTGGTCTTGAATAATGGCAATTTGGCTCCACTGGCACTTTTGCCCCCACTTATAGCTAAGTATTTCCTTTCATCTTTCTTGTTTCTGGGACCAGCAGGCTTTGCTACAGATGGAGGCAGGAAAAAGGAAAGTGACATAGTTGCCTAGCAACTACACAGCTCTGTTCTATTAATCCTGGACCAGAGAAATGTCTGGATTAGGAACAGAACAGGCAGCTGTGCAGGCAGGGGGAGTCATAGCTATAGACCCAATATATTGTGGCCTGCTCAGACTTTCCTGGAGGTAGATACTGGTGGCCGAGGGAATGCAACTTACTTCTCACGTATTTGCAGATATACAAATGTGTTTGTCTGACAAAGTGCATGTGTTAACTATGATAACTAAATGGGAGCGTCATGTACAATGGCAAAGCCATTCATCTAAACTCCATGGTTCCACCACAAAACCGCGTTCGACTAAAGCGCGCTCGACGAAACCGCGTAGCTGACATCATCACAGGCCGACAACAGCACAGAGACAGAAGCATGCTGTAAACGCTAAACCTAAAATTAACCCCTAAACCTAACCCCCCTAAACTTAATCCTAAACCTAACCCTAAACCTAACCCTTAACCTAACCCTAAACGTAACCCTAACCCTAACCCTAACCCTTAACCTAACCCTAACCCTAACCCTTAACCTAACCCTAAACCTAACCCTAACCCTTAACCTAACCCTAAATCTAACCCTAAACCTAACCCTAACCCTTAACCTAACCCTAAACCTAACCCTAACCCTAACCCTTAACCTAACCCTAACCCTAACCCTAACCCTAACCCTAACCCTAACCCTAACCCTTAACCTAACCCTAAACCTAACCCTAACCCTTAACCTAACCCTAAACCTAACCCTAACCCTTAACCTAACCCTAAACCTAACCCTAACCCTTAACCTAACCCTAAACCTAACCCTAACCCTAACCCTTAACCTAACCCTAACCCTAACCCTAACCCTAACCCTAACCCTAACCCTAACCCTAACCCTAACCCTAACCCTAACCCTAACCCTTAACCTAACCCTAAACCTAACCCTAACCCTTAACCTAACCCTAAACCTAACCCTAACCCTTAACCTAACCCTAAACCTAACCCTAACCCTTAACCTAACCCTAAACCTAACCCTAACCCTAACCCTTAACCTAACCCTAACCCTAACCCTAACCCTAACCCTAACCCTAACCCTAACCCTAACCCTAACCCTAACCCTAACCCTAACCCTTAACCTAACCCTAAACCTAATCCTAACCCTTAACCTAACCCTAAACCTAACCCTAACCCTTAACCTAACCCTAACCCTAACCCTAAAGCTAACCCTAAACCTAACCCTTACCTTAAGTTGAATCGGCTTGCTTTCAAAGCGCTATTTAAAGCGCCCTTCTTTCTCCGCGCTCGCTGTTGTCGCCCTGTTGATGACGTCAGCGACGCGGTTTAATCGGGCGCGGCTTAGTCGAGCGCGGTTTTGTCGTGCCACGAAACTCCACTGTTGGAACAGAATACAGTAGAAGGTCATCGCTGTCATGGCTGCTGCCCCCAGTTGAAAGCTGATTACAGGGCTAGATGGACGCTGTGCAGATTCAGCAAGATGGTAGGATGGATTTGGTATGCTGACCTGTGTCATATGTATACATACGTTTCTATTACGGGGCTGCTTGTTCTAATCTAACCTCTCGCTGACCCCATTCCACTCGACTCCACAGAGCTCAGACGACAGTTCCCGTATCTCTATCACCTTCTTCCGCCTTTTTCGTGTCATGCGCCTGGTCAAGCTCCTCAGCAAAGGTGAGGGTATCCGTACCCTCCTCTGGACTTTCATCAAATCTTTCCAGGTCAGAAGGGGAATGATGAGAAAGTAACCATTGCCTTAAACCTAAGACTTAAAATTGCTGCATACTTTGTCCTAGCAGGGTAGGGAGGAAAAAAAAACATACTTGGGAAATGTGCTAACAGGAGCATTGAACACTGGTTTTGCGTCAAACCAGGAGGATAGCAATAGCAATAGCAGTTAGACTTATATACCGCTTCATAGGGCTTTCAGCCCTCTCTAAGCGGTTGACAGAGTCAGCATATTGCCCCCAACAACAATCCGGGTCCTCATTTTACCCACCTCGGAAGGATGGAAGGCTGAGTCAACCTTGAGCCGGTGAGATTAGAACCGCTGAACTGCTGAAGTGGCCTGCAGTACTGTACCCTAACCACTGCGCCACCTCGGCTCTGTTTAATCTGGCCCTGGCTGCAGACTTAATTCTCTAAATTCACTACTGCTTTTTTCTCCCCCCCCCATCCAGGCTTTGCCATATGTAGCCCTCCTCATTGCCATGATTTTCTTTATCTATGCTGTCATTGGCATGCAGGTGAGCAGATCTTCCTTGCTGCATTTTTTTTTTCTTGCAAATGAATCTTTGCACAGATCTGAGTGACTTGTAGGCGTTTGCGGGGTAGGAGTTAGAACTCTGCACCTTTGTATGAGGCTCTGTGTTATCAGAACTGAAAAGATTTTGAATCTTTCATTTGTGCACGGCAACGATGTCCATGCAACAGATATTTGTACGTGCGTAGGTGTTCCAACCAGCCTAAGTACTACCTACATTTCTACAGTGTGCAGATTAAATGCATAATGTTCCCAAGAAACGTTTACTGCCCCTCTATGGTTGGAGCCAGAAAATTAGCTCTTGCTGTATTCTAGAAGCATCAACCAGCTGCACTTCTAGCAACATAGCAGAAGTCTAGTTTTTATTCTCTGTTCTTATAAAGGAGAAGACAGAATGCAAGGAAGACTGAACTATGTGCCCCAGTTTTGCATTTTGAGTTTTTATTTGTTGTATCTTGTCATGACCCTGAAATTGGATTCCTTGTCTTTCAGACCTTTGGCAAAATAGCTATGCAAGATGGTACAGCCATCAATCGCAACAATAATTTCCAGACCTTTCCACAAGCTGTGTTGCTGCTTTTCAGGTATCTCGCTTCCTCTCCTTCTCATGCTCCTTCTTAATTTGGGAGAAGATAAGCAAACGGCTTCTTTCTTACTCCCTTCTTTCCAAAGGGCTGACAGAATCTGGCCCGATTCACAAACTAAATTCTAATTCACAAAGTGTGGCTGTACAGAATGTTAAGGTAGGGTAGGACAGGACAGGACAGAATAACAGAGTTGGAAGGGACCTTGGTGGTCTTCTAGTCCAGTGGTTCCCAAACTTGGTAACTTTAAGACTTGTGGACTTCAACTTTCAGAATTCTCCAGCCAGCTCTGCTGGCTGGAGAATTCTGGGAGTTGAAGTCCACAAGTCTTAAAGTTGCCAAGTTTGGGAACCACTGTTCTAGTCCAACTCTCTGCTTAGACAGAAAACCCTATACCATTTCAGACAAATGGATATCTAATCTTCTTAAAAATTTCCAGTGTTGGAGCATTCACGACGTCTGGAAACAAGCTGTTCCACTGATTAATTGTTCTAACTGTCAGAAGAACTCCCATCTGAGTGTTTGGCCCAATTCAGGTTTATAATAAATCAGAATTAAAAGCAAGATGTTGGTATTTGGAAGCAGGGATAGACAACATTTATCAAAGCATTACTTTGTCCCAACAGACTGGTTATTTCCCCTTTAATACCCCCAAAATAAGAACGGTGTGGGGAGCACAAGTTGAAAAGGCACCAAAGGAACTTTTCAAAGATACATCTACATAGTAGGAATGTAGTTGTGCTCCTTTTTCTACCCTGTTTCCCTGAAAATAAGACCTCCCCGGATAATAAGCCCATTGGGCTTTTGAGCGTATAAGCCCTCCCCCGAAAATAAGCCCTCCCTGAAAATATTGCAGCACAGCAGCAGCCACGCTTGCCTCCTCCTGCACCTCAAAAATAATAAGACCTCCCCCCCAAATAAGGCCAAGCGCTTATTTCAAGGGGTCAAAAGAAAATAAGATCCTGTCTTATTTTCGGGGAAACACGATATAATGGTGATTTGGAGGGTGCAATCAGTGAGTTTACCAGCAATAGCAATAGCAGTTAGACTTATATACCGCTTCATAGGGCTTTCAGCCCTCTCTAAGCGGTTTACAGAGTCAGCATATCGCCCCCACAGTCTGGGGCCTCATTTCACCCACCTCGGAAGGATGGAAGGCTGAGTCAACCTTGAGCCGGTGAGATTTGAACCGCTGAACTGCAGATAACAGTCAGCTCTGCAGTACTGCACTCTAACCACTGCGCCACCTCAGCTCTTACCAAAACATGCAGTGCTTCTGAGCATCACAGATGATTTCTAACAAGTCTTTTATTATATCTGTGGTATCTGTTTTTCTGTCTTTCCTCCTAAAATGTAATAAAAAATAGATTCCATCAATATTAGCTTGACTGCTCTAGATGGGCACATATATTGTCATGGAATGTACCCTCCCGGGCTGACTTCCAGTCCTCGGATTTCCTACTTGTCTCCTATCTTAGATCTAATAGTATTTGACTCTGTTTAATCCTTTTTCCCCCCAGCATTGCACTTTAGGAGGTGCATCTCCTAAATCGTCCCCCAAAGAAATTTAAAGAGGGTTTTTTTTGTCTATTCGCTCCATATTTTTTTACCTTCTCTCTGTTCTGGCAGGATACATTCAGCCTTTCTCCCCCCCCCCCCCATCTTGTCCTTCTAGGTGTGCCACAGGGGAAGCCTGGCAGGAGATCATGTTGGCCAGCTTGCCTGGCAAGCGCTGTGACCCCGAGTCTGATTATGAACCTGGGGAGGAATTCACTTGTGGTAGCAACTTTGCTATTGTCTATTTCATCAGCTTCTTCATGCTGTGTGCCTTCCTGGTGAGTTCCTGACATAAGAGTACCCTCTGCTCTTCCCATTTAGCAGCTGGATTCTAGATCCATCAACCTAGCCCTTCTTCTGCAGAGCCACGATCCATCTCATTATAACTACCGAACTAAAACATTGGTTCCCGCCGTGCATGTCAGTTTTGATGCACCGGTTGTGCTGCCTGAAAATAGACCTAAACTCAAGAGAACATATGTGTCATCTTGAAGTTGTTTCTGCAATTGGAAGCAAATTAACAGCTGGGAGCCAGAGTGGGTGCCGCTTAGCTATCTCCATTCCTGCAGTTTATCTCTTTAAAATTGCTCTTACCCCCCCCCCCCCTCTGGCTGCTGTTTCATCTCCGTTGCACAGATCCTGTAACGTGCTTCTCCTGTTTCTCTGCTTAGTCAGTAACAGCAGGAGCAACAGCACTGTTTCAGCCTCGGATGAGGCTCTTGCATTGTTACTAATGATACCAATGATCTGTGTGTGGCTTATCCCATTTCCATTCCTCATTGGTTCAGGCTCAATTGCTAAAACGAGGAGAATTGATGCTCAGGAACATTCTCTGACAAAAAGGCCTCCTCCGATCCCAAATGTGGGGCATACGATCCTTGTTGAAAAGAAAGCTTGCCTTTTTTAAAGAAGGAAAGGAAAGAGAACCGGGTCGCCCTCAGTAGAGGAAAATATGTAAATGCAACAAAGGTTAGACTGGGGGGAGGGAGGGGTAGTAGGAAAGACAAGATGGAGAGGAGAAAGGAGAGGAATAGGAAAAAGGGAAGGGTAGAAGAAGGGGGGGAAGGTTAAAAAAGGACGAAGAGAAAGGAGAGAAGGGAAGGGAGAGGTGGAAAGGTGAGAAGAAAGAGAAGAAAGTGGGATAGGAAGGAGAGAGGAAAGAAGGCAGGGAAGCAAGGAGGGCAAGAGGGAGGGAAGGAAGGAGAGAAGGAGAGTAGATAGGAAGGAGGGAAGGAGGGAAGAAAGGAGGGAACTTAAGAGAAGAGAAAGGAAGGAGGGAAGGAGGAAAGGAGGGAGGGAAGCTATGAGAGAAGGAGGGGGGGAAGAAGAGAGGAAAGAGAGAGGGAAGGAAAGGTAGGATAGGAAAAGAAAGGAGGGAAGGAAGGAGGGAAGGAGAGAAGGAGGGAGGGAAGGAAGGGGAGGGGGAAAGAAGAAACAAGGGAAGGAAAGAGGGAGGGAGGGAAGAAGATACCAAACCTCTGAGGTCTATAACGATTTTGATATTATGGGAACGTCTTGAAATGCAGTCAAATGTAAAGCGAAACAGTGAATGTTGTATTGTTTTTTACCAGTTATTGGTTGTTGTATTTTTCTTTTACTAATAAAAATATTTTTAAAAAAAAGAAAAAAAAAGAAAGGGCATTGTGGGCAAACGGTGTTCTCTAACTAAATGTCTTTCAATCAAATGTAATACAATGTAATATAGCTCCCCTCATCCCCAGCCAAAGGGGAGGCAAATTACAGTCCAAAATACTGAGAGACATCCTACCGATGACACAGAGGTGGGTTCCTACCAGTTTGCACCAGTTCGGTAAAACCGGTTCGTCAAATCTACCGAACCGGTTAGAAGAGGTTCCACCAGTTGACCCGGAAAGCAGGCCGCACCTACAGAAGAGGTTACAAAATTTTTTGAAACCCACCACTGACACACACACACACACACACACACACACACAGACTCACACAGAGAGAGAAAGAGGAAGAAAGGAAGAAAGAAAGAAGAAAAAAAAGAAAAAAAAGAAAGAAAAAGTGAGAGATGAAAGAAAAAAAGGAAAAAGGGACAGAGAGACAAAAGGAAGGAAACAGAGAGAGAGAGAGAGAGAGAGAGAGAGAGAACACATGGCTGGCAAGCCACTCCCAACAAGTCACATGGGTGGCAAGCCACTCCCACAAAGGAGGCCACACCCACAGAGTAGGTTCGGAAATTTTTTGAAACCCACCACTGCGACGACAGCACACTTTCTGTTGTGTTATTGAATATATTCCAAGCCCAAATCAAAGCGATGACCCTTAGAAAGACCTGCTGACTCTCACTAAGGCGCTCTGGCGCATCAATTCCTTTTCTTCAACTTGAGTAGTTTTATGGACACTTGCTGAGCCCAACAGGACTTATTTCTAAGTAACCTTCACAGGATCAAGCTGCTTGCTTCTGATTTTTTTTTGCTCTCCTCATTTTAATCTATTAGATCATCAACCTCTTCGTTGCTGTCATCATGGACAATTTTGACTATCTCACTCGGGACTGGTCCATTCTGGGTCCCCACCATCTCGATGAGTTCAAGAGGATCTGGTCGGAATATGATCCAGCTGCCAAGTAGGAAACTTAATTCCATTTATTGAAATAGTTTCAGTAAGTGCTTTTGGAAATAGTAGCAATATCTTCCAGAATTTTCCATCACAGACAATAAGGAGAAATCTTTAACTTCTCTTCAGCTGCACAATTTCTAGTGTTCTACTGTTACTGGAGACAATAGAAGAATATTACTTTTTTTCCGATAGCTTTGATGCATACCACAAAAGGCATTGTAGATTATATATTGAGTTAATATTTTGAAAGGGAAATATAAGTGGTAGTCCTGCCTGAGGAACTGGTACTATCATTTCGAGATCATGATTTTACTATTTAAGGGTCTTTCCTACTACTGCAATGCACTCTACATGGGGCAGCCCTTGAAGAGTATTCGGAGACTTCAACTCATCCAGAATGCAGCCGCGCGAGCGATTGTGGGTGCACCTCGGTACACCCACGTTACACCTATCCTCCGCGAGCTGCACTGGCTACCGATCAGTCTCTGGATACGCTTCAAAGTGCTAGTCGTAACTTATAAAGCCCTTCATGGTATTGGATCTGGGTACTTGAGAGACCGCCTGCTGCCAATTACCTCCCAAAGACCCATTAGATCACACAGGGTTGGCCTCCTCCGGGTTCTGTCTACTAGCCAATGCTACCTGGCTACTACCTGGGGGAGGGCCTTCTCTGTGGCGGCTCCGGCCCTCTGGAACGAACTCCCCGCAGGGATTCGGACCCTCACCTCTCTCCAGGCCTTCCGAAAAGCCGTCAAAACCTGGCTTTGCCGGCAGGCCTGAGGTTGATGAGTTCCCCTCCCCTCTCGACTGTGTGGTTGCGTGATTCTTGTTTATTTTAATTATCTGTAGTCTGTTCTATGTTCCCCTTTTCCCCTTTTTGAATTGTTCGCCGCCCTGAGTCCTTCCCGGAGAAGGGCGGCATACAAATAATAAAATTCAATTCAATTCAATTTCCTCAGTGCTGAGTTAGACGACCCTCCATCCATCTGGAAATTGCACAGGCCTATAATTGTGACATTGAGTATCCCAGTTGCTGACTCTCTCCTGCCTCTATTTGTTGCAAGACAGTCAATTTCTCTTCAGGATGCTGAGTGACAAAACCTAACAGATTTTACACACCCTGAGGATTTTCTTTGGATGGTTTCTAACTAAGGAAAGAAATGTCACTTAACAGCCCAGGATGATTAAGTCTGTTTCCCTCATGGATTTCAGATAAAATAATAGCAACATCATTGGGACAAGTCAAAGTGTGTTTTCCTAGTAGTGGCATTGTCTATTCCCTACATCTTTCTGATTTAAAATGTTCTTTGAAATGTGTTTCGTATCATTATTACTTTCTACGCTGCTGTTTGATAAACATTTGAATTAATAGGCCTCTGGTTTAAATCTATACTTTTTAAATTGTGTTCCTTTATAATGCTTGGCTATTCGTGTGCTTAATACATGTGAAAATGTAATTTATGTTCATGCAGATTAATTTAGAATACCTGCAGCCTATAATGAGAGATGACAGGTGTGTTTCACGTTTTCCCATTCACCATGGGAACTGGAGGTGATGAGAATATTTCATCGAAACTAAAGGACGTCAGGTAGAGGAAGGCTTAATTAAATAAATGTTGCTCTTCCAGAGGTTACATCAAACATCTGGATGTGGTGACCCTATTGCGCCGGATACAGCCACCTCTGGGTTTTGGGAAGCTGTGTCCCCACCGCGTAGCCTGCAAAGTAAGTCAACAAAAATCAGATTCATCTGGACTATAGTGACCACTAAGAGAAGATTACAGGGATTCTTGATTTAATTTATCTTTTAGAGGCTGGTGGCCATGAACATGCCATTGAACTCAGATGGAACTGTCACTTTCAATGCCACCCTCTTTGCTCTGGTGCGTACATCACTAAAGATCAAGACAGAAGGTAAAGCACTAATTTAATGCAGAGAAGTATTTTGTACATGGAGAGTTCCTTTTTTCCAGGCTTCTAGTTAAGCTTCCACAAACCTTTTCCCTGTTCTCAACTGCTCCTCCTATGTCCTACCTACCCTAATCCCACAGACTCCTCCCTTCTCTCCACTTTTTTTCTCCTGCTTTTGTTTTGTGGAATAGTGGAAAACAAATTAGATAAGTCTGTGCTACCGTAAAATAATGCAATTGTTTTAGAATCATAAATATGAGCATGATAGTGTAGAATAATCATATCCAAGGACCAGGGGTGGGTTTCAAAAAAGTTTGGAACCTCTTCTGTAGGTGTGGCCTGCTTTCCGGGTCCACTGGTGGAACCTCTTCTAACCGGTTCGGTAGATTTGACGAACCGGTTCTACCGAATAGGTGCGAACTGGTAGGAACCCACCTCTGGTTCTAAACCTGTCCTAATATGCTGTTCTCAAGAGCCAATCTTCCTGTTTTATTACAACAGATGACAATGATAGTGATGCTTTCCCCAGGCTTCGTACCTGCCATTTAAATTGGTTTTCTCCAGATGTGTTGGACTACAATGGGAATCCAGCTATAGTTATAAGGCTGGGAAGATGTCTATAGATCACATATCTAAACCAGAAATGTTTTTCTTCCCCATTTTCTTTCCTTCCCTAATTCATTTCACCTCCATCTGACTGTATTCCCACTATTCGTTTTCTTAGTTCCAAACTACTTGGGGTAGTTTTGGATAATTTAATAGAGGAATCAGGAATAAAATCTCATTCTCCTCTTCTCTTATAGGAGACCTGGATATGGCCAATAGGGAACTCCGTTCTGTCATCAAAAAGATCTGGAAACGGACTAAGCCCAAATTACTGGATGAGGTGTTACCTGTTGCAGAAGGTCAGTGTTCCTTTGTCCTTTCTCTTAAATATAATCTCTTATCAAGTCTCCAGAAAGTCAAGAGGGGAGGGAAGATTAAACATTAGGTTAGCTTAATGGGCCACTTAAATATTCACAGAAATTGAACAGCTGTTAAGACTTGTTTGGTGCTGCACCAGTTAAGATTCTGCAAGTGTAACAAAAATATTTTTTTCCCCTGATAACTGTTCTTGATGCAAAATGGAAGTCATCCTTGAAAACAACAAAACGCACTCGCTACAAGAACAGTGGTGCTATTCTCTTGTAGTTTGAAAGAAAAAGCCAAACATTTCTGTAGCATCCCCTCAAGGTTTTTAGGGGAACATGAATGCTTTGAACTTAGCCACAGGTTCCTAAATGCTTGCATCTTCCACTGGCAGGGGAGGAGATAACTGTAGGAAAGTTTTATGCCACATTCCTGATTCAAGATTATTTCCGTAAATTCCGTAAGCGGAAAGAAAAGGGACTGCTTGGACCGGATGGATCCCCAAGCAAATCCTCAGCCTTGCAGGTAACCCTACCACTTTTAAGACGGATCCCTTAAAACAGGGGTCTCCAACCTTGGCAACTTTAAGACTTGTGGACTTCAACTCTCAGAATTCCTCAGCCAGCTTTGCCAAGATTGGAGACCCCCTCCCTTAAATGGTCAGATGAGGAGGCCCTGAAACACAGATAGTTGATCTTTTTGTTTTGGGACCTCCCCCCCATAAGGCTGGACTGAGCTGCTTACAAGATCTAGGGCCTGAGATCCGCAGAGCAATGTCCTGTGACCTGGAAGGAAAAGAGGAAGAGGAAGAGGAGGAGGAAGAAGTTGAGGAGAAAATCATTGAGGAAGAGACAGCCATTTACAAGGTAAAGCCTTTGTTCCAGTCGGATTTAAGGAAGCAAATTTGTAAGTTGTGAAAAGCTTAGAAGGTTGAAAGCACTTTATTGATTTTTCTTCTGGTGAAAGAAATGTCCTTCTGGGTTCGGCTCCAAGTGGGGAAAAAGACACTGGAGACATGGAGGCTGCTTGGAAAGATGGTTTATTGGTGGACAGGACCACATGGCTTGAGCCCCTGAACAGAAAAGGTGATCAATGTTGGTGGAGAAGAAGAGAAGGGCTGAATGAGGGGCTTGCTAGGCTTTTTATAACCGGTCACACCTCTCTGCTTCCTGTTCCTGTGTAAGAAATGTATTCTGATTGGTTGTCAGATTCCCATGGGGCCATGCAGGGGCAACTCTCTAGGCTGCGTTTTGAATCCAGGTTTGGTTGAGTTCTCAGATGCCATGTGGTCAGTTGGGGCCAATATTATCATGCTTTAATCCCATCCCCCTGGAGCTAAAGTGGAGAAGCCTTTATTATGTAAAGTGGACTAGCTTGGCCTTCTTAATGGCCCATTGACAAAATGGGGATGGGCAGGAAGCTACAGGCAGCTATTCTGTCTTTTAAAACATGTTTCTTTCTTTTCACAACCAGAGAAATATTCTGCCTTTTCAATATTTCCTAGGATATTTCATTTTTCTGGGAGAGGGCTGGGTGATAACTTCCTACACTTCAAAGAAAAAAAAAGAAAATAGATTAGGAAGAATGCTGGGTTGGAACCCTTTCGGACGCATTAGGTTTTTTAAAATTTATTTACAGGAGATACGTATTTTTCCAGGGAGGAATTTTCACTCATGTGAGCTCTGTTCTCTGAAGTGAGAGAACGGTTTTTTGCCAGTTTAGTAAGAATGAGGTCTCCATTGTGTGGATGGCTGTTATCAATCTAGAACAAGGCTACTGTTTATTGGAACCTTCTTTGGAGTAGAGTTAGCTCCATATTCATAGTAAAACCCATGCTTTGCTATGTTTGACATAGTGGCTGAAAGTGCTAGGAAATCATGAGTTTTCATGTTCCTTAGACATGAAAACTGGCTGGGTGACCCTGAGACTGGCAGACTCTGTCAACGCAATCCATCTCTCACAGTTTATTATTGTAAAAAAAAAAAAGCATTTCTATAAAAAGAAGGCAGGATATAAAGCTAATAAATAATAAAATATTACGTTTGGGAAAGAGTTTTGTTGGAACTGGGGTTAAAAAAATGCTTAATTTTCTTCTCTGGTTGAGGTAAGTTTGCAAGTTTGCAAGTTTAATAACATTTATATGCCGCCCAATCCCGTAGGACTCCGGGCGGCTTACAGTACAGAAAATAAATCAAAAATAAAATGCAGGGAAAGAAAAGATAGATTTAAAAACAGCACACCATACACTACGTTCTAAATGGGGCTGGACCGTATTTGGGGGTCAACAGCCCCGGGCCTGCCGGAACAGCCAGGTTTTAGTGGCTTTCCGGAAGGCTGAGAGAGTGGGAAGGGTCCGGATCTCTGCGGGTAGATCGTTCCACCGGACCGGGGCAGCTACAGAGAAAGACCTCCCCTGAGTAGTCGCCAACCGGCATTGCCCGGTCGACGGTACCCGAAGGAGGCCCAGCCTGTGAGATCTTATGGGTCGTTGGGAGGTATGTGGCAGGAGGCGGCCCCGCAGATATCCAGGTCCCAAGACATGTAGGGCTTTAAAGGTGATAACCAGCACCTTGAAGCTCGTTCGGAGACCGATGGGAAGCCAGTGCAGCTCGCGGAGGATAGGTGTAACATGGGTGTACCTTGGTACACCCGATATCGCTCGCGCGGCCGCATTCTGGACCAATTGTAGTCTCCGAACACTCTTCAGGGGCAGCCCCAAGGAAAGCGCGTTACAGTAATCAAGCCTAGAGTAGCCCAGCCTTTTATTGAATCATACAGCTTGTTTTTGCACAGCTCCCCATGGTGCACCTCCAACGTGTGGACTACAAGTTCTGATAAGTTGAGAATGATAGCCAAGTGCACCACAAAACCCACTCAAGAGCATGGGATCCCCGGAGTGTTAACAGAGCACTTAACTCCAAGCACTAGTTGCTCATTGATTTTCCTTTGGCTGTGATTTGGTTCGATATCGTTATTTAAGTGAAGACAGGGTTTCAAGGTGGAAATAACATGAATAGATTCTAAAAGATGAATTATTTTGAAAGTCAACTCCCAGTGCCCCTCCAGCTAATTGCAAATGAGATAATTCAGCTAGCCAGTTCTGTTCTTCCACACCTACTCTTCTCTGCTGAAATTGGAAAAGGTTGCTACTAGGTTTCTAGGAGAGCAGATGCACGTACAATATGGTGTTATGAACTGCAGAAGAGAAGAGAATTTTGAGATTTTTGGAGAAAGGGAGTGAGAATTCTGCCTGCAGACTTAGAATGTGTTTCTAGCTTGACAGGGCTAGAAAGTCAGAGAGCCGTCTTTTTTCTAGCAGGTTTGGAGATAAAGAATATGCAGCAATTAATTTTCTGCGAGTGAGCAAAATTAACATTTACTTCAGATTATTCCAAGGGTGTCTGCAAGGGGGGTGGGGGGGGGAAGGGGGTTAAAAAAGTCAAAATGATGGCCTCAACCTTGCATGTAAAAAGTGTTTGTGTCAGGTGCTGCTTCATTTAATAATCAGGAAAGAAACCACTCCAACTCCATTTGTTAGAAATTAAGTGTACTTTTACTAATTACAAACGAATAGTAGCAAAGCTAAGCTGAATCTGGTTAATTAGGCACGAAAGCAAAGAATATCATGCATAGGTCAATCCCCTCCCCTTGGCACCCCAGTCCATAGTCCAATTATAATTCACTCAACTGTTAGATGGGAGCAGGGGTGGGTTTCAACCGGTTTGCGGCGGTCCCCACGAACCGGTTTGTCGGCGAACCCGGAAGTAAGCAACTTCCGGGAACGGCGAAGGGCCCACCCGCCCGCCCGCATTCCTTACCCGGTTTTGACGAGTTCTGCGCTTCCACGCATGCGCAGGATGCATACAGCGCCTGCGCGATCCTCCAGGGGCAGCTGGAGCATCGCACAGATGCTAGTACGCATGCGTGCGCTGCGCGCGTGCACGAGGATGCCACCGGCCCCGTTCCAACCGAACCGGTTGGAACGGGGCGAGAAACCCACCCCTGGATGGGAGATATATTCAAAAAGCATCATCAGGGTGGAATACTGGACAGTTAACCTTGGGGGGAAACTCCCTTCCTCCACATGCGCAATGAGATGGTCAGGACAGCGTCTAGAATCTTCCTCCAGCACATGATTCCCCTCCCAAATACCATGCCCCCCCTCCCCGTTTCAATGGCAGCCGAAGCAGCAGCAAAGCAGAGGCTGACAGTTTGATTGTATGATTGTGGCTGCCATCTATACTTTTTTGAGCCCCTCCCTGTGGACACCCATTATTCATTCTCTTTTCCATGACTGCATTGTTTCATATTCAGTTTCTGGGTGCTGAGCCTGGGCATTACAATTTCTTATCCAACTTCAAACCCTAAAATATTGGATTATCGTCAAATTGTGGAATTGGAAGAGGCAACGTGGACTTTTAAACAATCCCTCTGCAATTTGCATTAGACCTGATTAAACTAGCCTCAAGAGGGTCCAGGCTCTTAAAAAACTCCCAAGATAGAGAACCCCCAACCCCATTACACTTCCATTGTTGTACAGATCCTATCATTTAGAAGTTTTTGTTTGTATTTAAAAAAGAAATCTAGGTTGGTGCGACTTGTAGCCATTATTTCTACTTTCTGTGGACCCTATGGACTACTGCAATGCTCTCTACATGGGGCTGCCCTTGAAGAGCACCCGGAGGCTTCAGCTGGTCCAGAATGCGGCCGCGCGGGTTATCGTGGGGGTACCTAGGTGCTCCCATGTTACGCCCCTTTTAGGCAGCCTGCACTGGTTGCCGGTTTTCCAGGTGCGATTCAAGGTATTAATTCTGACCTTTAAAGCGCTCCATGGCTTAGGCCCAGGGTACCTGCAAGACCCCCTACTGCCACCAGTAGCCTCCCATCGTCCAGTGCGATCCCACAGAGTTGGCCTCCTCAGGGTGCCGTCGGCCAGACAGTGTCGGCTAGCCACCCCCAGGGGGAGAGCCTTCTCTGTGGGAGCGCCTTCCCTCTGGAATGAGCTGCCCCCGGAGCTTCGTATAATCCCCGACCTCCGGTCCTTCCGACGCACCCTAAAAAGTTGGCTTTTCCAGCAAGCCGGCCTGGCCTGAACAAAACAAAATAAATAATTGATTTAATTGTTAATTTTAATCTAATTTTTAAAATGTTATTTTTAATATTAATTGAGTTTGTCTTTGGATACTCTATCTAATTTCCTTTTTAACTTTTGTAATATGTGTTGTTGGTTTTTTTATGTTGTACGCTGTCCTGAGTCCTTTGGGAGAAGGGCGGCATATAAATCCAATAAACAAACAAACAATGGTATGGTAGTTCCCTATGGTACCTTTTAACATCTTGAATCAGTATCAAGTCTCCCATTAATCTTTTCTCCAACGGAGCATGGAATGGAATGGAATGGAATTTTATTATTTGTATGCTGCCCTTCTCCGGGAGGACTCAGGGCGGCGAACAATTCAAAGGGGGAAAAAAGGGGGAACATAAAAGACAAAATACAAATAATAAAAGTAGACAACAGTCGCACAGCCATACATGTCGAGAGGGGAGGGGAACTCATCACCCCCAGGCCTGCCGGCAAAGCCAGGTTTTGACGGCTTTTCGGAAGGCCTGGAGAGAGGTGAGGGTCCGGATCCCTGCGGGGAGTTCATTCCAGAGGGCCGGAGCTGCCACAGAGAAGGCCCTCCCCTGGGTAATAGCCAGATGGCATTGGCTGGTAGATGGCACCCGGAGGAGGGCAACCCTGTGAGATCTAATGGGTCTGTGGGAGGTAATTGGCAGCAGGCGGTCTCTCAAGCATCCCAAGTTTCTTTCATCTGTTTTTGTAGACATATCCTCAAATTCCTATATAATCTTTCTTGCTACACTCCGGTTTGGAGTAGAAGAATATAGGTACTTGATGCACCTTTTGTGCAGTGCTTCTTTTGATGAAGCCCATAACTATCTTAGCTCTTTTAGCAACCGTCTCACACTGCTGATTCATGTTCAGCTTGTTCTCAGTAACTGAATCCTTTTCCTTCTATGATGTTGCTGCAAAGCCACAAATCTCCCTTTTGGGGGACATCTTGTTTCTCTCAGTTCAGGCTTCTCACCTGTGCAATCTCATTCTGTATTTTTGAGTGTAGAGACCAAACCATCAATTTCTGCGTCATCCACCTATTATCCAGGTCATTAATAAAGATATTGTATAATACTGTCCCCAAGACAGATCCTTGTGGGATCTCATAAGTTACTGCTTTCCAATTTCCAGATCAGGTTTTCATGTCATTTCATGCTCATTGTTTTGGGTATAGTTAACCAGCTATTTCCTTGGCCAACATCCTACTATGTCATCTAAACAACGCTTTAATTGTTTATCAGTGAAAACATTGTATGGAGCCTTGTCAAAAACTTTGCTGAAAGATAGGTAACTCAGATTCTCAGCATTGTCCTTATCTAAGTTACCTTGCCAAGAAATGCAAGATTTGTTTCTCAGGACCTATTTTTGACACACACTTACTAACTTTTAGCAATCATAGCACTGTCTTCAAGACACTTTCAAGTGGCCTGATTCCTACACTTCTCATTTGAAGCATTGTAAGTGGTCCTTGCTTGTTAGCTGTTCCTTCCATTTCCAGTGAACATCCTTTTTCATTATCCGTTCCTTCTTGAATTCTGTAGTCAACTACATGGGCTTCTTGAGAAATTTCCTAATTTTCTTCCTCCTAGTATTGTTGGAGGCTATGTAACCCTTAATTTCCTGTTCAAAAAGTCACAGCACCTACATTTTTGCTTTTAGGGTTTTATTTCTATAGCACTTTTCTTACTTCATTAAAATTTGCCTTTCTAATATGCGTGGTTGGAGTTTTTTGTGAAACTTTTTTTTAATTAAAATCAAGAGTTGTAGGAATGCATGGTTACTTGCTCCCAAAGTTCTCACCACTTTAATATCCTTAAACATCTCGTCCTGGTTAGTAAGTATCAAATCCCAGACAGCAGATCCCTTAATGCCTATCTCAATCATTTGAAAAAAGAAATCACCATTAAGGACGAGTAAAACATGTATGTGACATCTTATGTTTGGTAGAATTTATCTTCCAATAGATATCTGTTCTGACTCCCCTCGTCCCACACCAACACACACTCTGAGCCAGAGAAGTTACAGCATTTAATTAACAGACAGACAGGTCCTTGGCAGCAAACCGGCACAGATAAGCCTTGGCAGCAATCCAACACAGATAAGCCATGGCAGCAATCCAGCCTACCAAGCTCACAATAATGTTCTCTGACATTATTTCCTGCGTTGACTTCTGCAAGAGGGGCGTGTGCACAAGCAGTCCTTTTATAGTCTGGAGAGGAGCCTAATTACCACCAGCTGGATGCAATTACCTCCTGTACTTGCGCAACTGTTCCTGACGCCTATTAGCTCTTTGGTGCCGGGCATCCAGGAACAACTCCCTTGGCTCCTCCCCACTGCTGACGTCTGGATCACACTCCCTTGTCTCCTCCCCATTGGTCCAAGGGTCAGGCGCCTCCTGGTGGCCAACCAGCCTCTCTGCACCCTGCTCGGAGTCAGAACCCTGTCCAGAGTCCTCCACATCCTCCAAAGCCGACTCATAGGGCCCCTCGCTGTCAGAGTCTGGTGGCAGCTCCAACGGCTCCTGCTGGGCCACAACAGATATCTAAATAGTTGAAACCTCCCTTCAGAAATACATCAAGGGGTATTGGGAGTTTAGTGAATCTTTTTCCTCTTCTGACTAGTTTGATGATTTATAACAGACTTGTAGCAAGTTATTGCTTCTATTAGCCTGCTGTGCTATATTAACTCAGATGCTTTCAACACTTGTATTACCATCAGTGATTCAGACCAGCTATAGGGAAGTTCATACCTTTTACCCAGCACTAACCGGCCTTCTCTCTGATGTTGTCTGTTCCTCTGAAGCCATCCCATTGTGTTTCTGTAATCATTGTTTATCATACTGGCCTTTCTGTCTCATGACATCTGACTGGTGTTGCTTGTTACTCATCCTTTATGTATTAATGTAGAGACAGTTAAGATAATGGGTTAGATCCCCTGTTTCGACCTCCCTGTATTTCTTTTCTTCTTCTTTAACTAGTAATTGCCCCCCCAAAAAGATCCTTTCTCTTAAAGACTGTTTGCTTTCTTTGGGAAGCATTGATTAGAAATACCAGCTTTTCCTCTTCTCTCCAAAGCCATGAAATAAACCTTCCAGTGGTGGGTTTCAAAAATTGTTCGAACCTACTCTGTGGGTGTGGCCTCCTTTGTGGGAGTGGCTTGCCACCCATGTGACCGGATGGGAGTGGCTTGCCACCCATGTGACCGGATATGAAGATGCCGACGACACTTGTCAGAACCACCTTAAATTACCTCACACACAGCACTGGCATGCATAAGAATAGGATGCAAACTTGTTTTTTAAAAGGCATCTTTGGTTTGCGTTAAAACAACTTCAACACACACAAAGTTCTGATTGCACCACAAACGCAGTAGTCATCCTTACCTTTCACAGAGGCACTGAGTTTTATAAATAGGAGCATGATAGTGTAGAATAATCATATCCAAGGACCAGTGGTGGGTTTCAAAAACCTTTGGAAGCTCTTCTGTAGGTGTGGCCTGCTTTCCGGGTCCACTGGTGGAACCTCTTCTAACCGGTTCGGTAGATTTGACGAACCAGTTCTACCGAATAGGTGCAAACTGGTAGGAACCCACCTCTGGATGGGACACAACTGCAAATATAAGATCCTTGTGGTTGAAGCCATCCTTGATTTTGAGAGCTGGAAAATATGATCCCATATGACCTGGGCAACCGGTTCTACCGAATAGGTGCGAACTGGTAGGAACCCACCTCTGAAACCTTCATATGCTGGATGGGTCATGCGTGTCTTACGGTGTCATTTGTGTCCAGTTGGATGAGTAGAAAGACCTGCGATCAGCCATGCCGAAAAGTCTTGTCAGGGTCGTTTTGACATCTCAGATCTGGGCACCCAAAGGGCAACATATAAAAGGGTTCTCATACGTTTTCTCTTGTTGGGCCACTATCTTTCATCTAAGGATTGTTAACAGTACAAGGAGAATACAGAAAAACCTGAAGCGCAACTGCTAAATCCATGAAAAAATGCCTTGCCTTCCAGAATTATACTTCATGCAGAAAAATAAATCTAAATGCATGTAAGATTGTGGAAGATACAGTGGTGGGTTCCAAAAATTTTTCGAACCTCCTCTGTGGGTGTGGCCTCCTTTGTGGGTGTGGCTTGCTGGCCATGTGACCTGGTGGGAGTGGCTTGCCGGCCATGTGTTTTCTTTCTTTCTTTCTTTCTCTCTCTCTCTCTCTCTCTCTTTCCTTCCTTTTGTCTCTGTCCCTTTTTCCTTTTTTTCTTTCATCTCTCTCTTACTTTTTCTTTCTTTCTTTCTTTCTTTTTTATTTCTTTCTTTCTTCCTTTCTTTCTCTTTCTCTGTGTGAGTCTGTGTGTGTGAGTGTGTGTGTGAGTGTGTGTGTGTGTGTGTGTGTGTGTGTGTGTGTGTGTGTGTCAGTGGTGGGTTTCAAAAAATTTTGGAAGCTCTTCTGTAGGTGTGGCCTGCTTTCCGGGTCCACTGGTGGAACCTCTTCTAACCGGTTCAGTAGATTTGACGAACCGGCTCTACCGAACTGGTGCGAACTGGCAGATAGCACTTCCATCAATGAAGCTGCTTGCTGCAGAATAGTTTAAACAGAGCAGATGAAGCTGGGAGTGGGCATAAGGGCATGGGTGAAACATACAAATATATATAAACTGAAAGATGCCATTAATCACAATTCTTTATAAATAAATGATTTTTTTCTAAAGGCCTGGGTTTCCCAGTAGTGTAACTGATATTGATTTTACTTTGGAAATCAGAGTGGGATATCAATTTGGTCTAATTCCAGGAAGGATAATTAGGACTGCTATTTTGGGAATGATACATATACAGTCTAAAGAAAATGGGGAGACACCAGAGCAGTGGTGGGTTCTGGATTCCATTCCAACCAGTACGGATGGAACGGCTCCGGCGTCACCCACATGCACACGCGCACCATACATGCACAGCAAGCGCATGTGTTGTAGCTGGAAACGACGCTTCCGCAAGCCTCTGCGATGCTCGGCAGAGCATCGCACAGGTGCTGTATGTGCCATGCGCGTGCGTGGAAGCATCGACAGCTTTAAAAGACGGTAAGGAGCTTGGGCGGGTGGGCCCTCCGGAGCACCGTACCGGAACGGTATGTGGTGCTCCAGGCAGGATCTGATACCGATCTAGTACCGGGCCGTACCGCCTACAACCCACCACTGCACCAGAGCCAAGAGCACCAAAGACTAGAAATCTGCAGGCATGCAAATTTGACAAAGGAAAAGACACTCCGAAAATAAGACTGAGGTTGGCACATAGATTTGAAAGAACAGGCTCGGTTTAAAATATTTGGCTAGATCACATGTGTAACATATTAAGCTATCCAGGAACAGCAATGAACAACAGGAAAAGTATTGATTTCTAAGACTTCCTTCCTTCCTTTCTTCGTACAGAGTTCTGAGTTATATAGTGAAGCCCCTGAGCGCCATGCCTCGGTTGCTGAGACTCCAACAGAACAAGAAGACAAGAGTGTGGCCTCTCAGCACCTCTCTAAGACCAGCTCCTCCCATGTGTTAAATGGGCTGAAGCCCTATGACGAGAACATTAGTGGCGGTGATGAGCCTGCTGACTTGCCTCCTGTTTCCATTCAACGGAGGATTAACAGGTGCTGAAGGGTTGAATGGGCTTTTGGGCAGGGGAGGAAAGAAGATAGTTGTAAATGCAGTGGGGCATAGTAAATTATGGGAGGGGAAAGAGCTTGGGAGACCGCCTGCTGCCAATTACCTCCCACAGACCCATTAGATCCCACAGGGTTGGCCTCCTCCGGGTTCCATCTACTAGCCAATGCCATCTGGCTACTACCCGGGGGAGGGCCTTCTCTGTGGCAGCTCCGGCCCTCTGGAATGAACTCCCCGCAGGGATCCGGACCCTCACCTCTCTCCAGGCCTTCCGAAAAGCCGTCAAAACCTGGCTTTGCCAGCAGGCCTGGGGTTGATGAGTTCCCTCCCCTCTCGACTTGTATGATTGTGTGACTTTTGCTTATTTTAATTATTTGTATTTCGTTTTATGTTCCCCTTTTCCCCCTATTGAATTGTTCGCTGCTCTGAGTCCTTCCCGGAGAAGGGCGGCATACAAATAATAAAATTCAATTCAATTCAATTCAGTTCCTCACAACCATATAATTCTATCTAGGCAACGCTCCAGTTTCCCACCAAGAGTAGAAGAAATAGTTAACAATGCTGAAGTTTGTATAGAGGACACCTCAGCTGAGCAAGGAAACTATAGCCGGGAGGAAGACTCTGAAAACCTGCCCCCACATGACAAGTAAGTGTTACAGTGGTGGGTTTCCGTTTTTTTTTTTTTTTACTACCAGTTTGCTCATGCGTGCATGTGCGTGACGTTTCTGCGCATGCGTGCTGGATTTTCTTCTTGGTACTCCACTTCCATTTTTGTTTGTTTGTTAACTATCCAGTAGATCAATAATATCTCTTCCAATGCCATGTCCACAGTCTATCCTGGTCCCTCTGGATATTTTCACCAGAAGAGGAGAAAAGGTCAGATGAGCAGAACATTCGGAGGATGTCCTCTCACCTGAAAGAGTAGATCTTGAGCGTCGAGTAGGGGCAAAACTAAGCCTTCCAATTCTTCAGAACCTATGTCTGACTTGGAGGATACTTCCTAATCCCCCAACTCCTAAAAACAATTGTGTGAAGCAGAAGGGCAATGCAAAAGTACAAGGCTTACAAGATCAGCCACCGTGTCTGTAAAGTTGTACTCAGGAGCCAGGAATATCTCCCTGAAGAGCTAATAAATGTGATCTGAATATGGGAGAAGTACTCCACTGTTTCTGCATGAAAGCCTTCAGTAGAACAAATACCATGTTTATCATCTGTGTGTCCCAAATCTTGCTTTACTTGCTCAGCTAGACTAAACAGTTCACCGACAAAAAGGCGAACGACAAAAGCGCGCCCGACTAAACCGCGGTGACAAAACTGCGAGTTCTAAAGCGCGCCGACGAATGAGCGGTGAAGCACGCCAACAGCACGCCGACGGAAGCTCGCTGTAAACCTAACCCCAAACCTAACCCTAAACCTAACCCTAAACCTAACCCTAAACCTAACCCTAACCCTAACCCTAACCCTAACCCTAACCCTAAACCTAAACCTAAACCTAACCCTAAACCTAACCCTAAACCTAACCCTAACCCTAAACCTAACCCTAAACCTAAACCTAACCCTAAACCTAACCCTTATCTTAACTTAAATCGCACTTCTGTCGGCGTGCTGTTGTTGCCGCGTTGATGACGTCACGTTGATGACATCGCGGTTTTAGCGCCGCGGCTTTGTCGGCGCGCTTTTGTCATGCGCGCATTTGTCGGGTCACGAGACTGAACTACTCACCTTACCTGCTTTTCTGAATAGCAAGCTTTGGCCCTCCTATTTTTGTACCTGGACTGGATAAAGTCCAAGCTGATTTCTCTTCATGGTCAGAACGTCATAATCCCTGACCTTAGTTTACCAGACTATGTCCTTTATCCAGGACAGTTTCCTTCTGGCTACTTTATGCAGATGGAGGGGTTATTTTTGAGGGACCACATAATGCAGCTGGCTCTTAGCTATCGCAGTTTATGCTTTGCAGGCTTAATTCAACTACCTTGGAACCGAGCAGATGAGTTTGCCGCTCCAATAAAAATGCCCGGTTGTCTCATCTGAGAAACGTTCCTGGTGATCTTTCACACGTTCAAATAAATTTCAATTATCGGGAATAATCCCTTCTCGGTGGCTGCTCCGACCCTCTGGAATGAACTCCCCATGGAGATTCGGACCCTCACCACCCTCCAGTCCTTCCGCGCCGCTTTAAAGATCTGGCTGTCCCGGCTGGCCTGGGGTTAAGATTTTAACCCCACCCGAATTGTGTGACTGTGTGACTGTTGTGCTCTCTTTTTAATATGTTGTGTTGTCTCCATGTGGAATATTGTTTGTCTTTCCCCCCGCTTTTTTGAACTGTGAGCCGCCCTGAGTCCCCCCAGGGAAAAGGGCGGCATACAAATAAAGAGAAAACTAAACTAAACTAAACATAAGGGGCTGAACTATGTGGTTGCATTTCTCATACAGGCAGCCTCATCTGCACCACCCTCAGTCCAACCAGCATCACTGGCAGAGTGGCTACGGGGGCTCTCTGCCTCTGCCCTCCCATCGGCTCAACAGCAGACTGGGCAAAGGAGTCCTGGACGGGAGGCAGACCAAGCGCCGGCGCCTCTTGCCTGCCACTCCCGCAGGTCAGGAGGATGATGATGGGGATTTGGTGGTTAGGTGGAGAGTAGCTGGAAGAGGGAGGCAAGAAACTGTCCAAACCTGTCTTAGTTGCAGGAACATTTGTCTATCACGGTATCTACAAATGAAACAACAATGTCTGTACAGTCTCTTTAGGACCAATGAATGGCAACGGTTCCACCACAAAACCGCGTTCGACTAAAGCGCGCTCGACGAAACCGCGTAGCTGACGTCATCACAGGGCGACAACAGCGCGGAGACAGAAGCACGCTGTAAACGCTAAACCTAAAATTAACCCCTAAACCTAAACCTAACCCCCCTAAACCTAATCCTAAACCTAACCCTAAACCTAACCCTAAACCTAATCCTAACCCTTAACCTAACCCTAAACCTAACCCTAACCCTTAACCTAACCCTAAACCTAACCCTAACTCTTAACCTAACCCTAACCCTTAACCTAACCCTAACCCTTAACCTAACCCTAAACCTAACCCTAAACCTAACCCTTAACCTAAACCTAAACCTAATCCTAACCCTTAACCTAACCCTAAAACTAACCCTAACCCTTAACCTAACCCTAAACCTAACCCTAACCCTTAACCTAACCCTAACCCTTAACCTAACCCTAACCCTTAACCTAACCCTTAACCTAACCCTAATCCTTAACCTAACCCTAAACCTAACCCTAACCCTAACCCTTAACCTAACCCTAAACCTAACCCTAAATCTAACCCTAAACCTAACCCTTACCTTAAGTTGAATCGGCTTGCTTTCAAAGCGCTATTTAAAGCGCCCTTCTTTCTCCGCGCTGGCTGTTGTCGCCCTGTTGATGACGTCAGCGACGCGGTTTAATCGGGCGCGCTTTAGTCGAGCGCGGTTTTGTCATGCCACGAATGGCAACGGGCCGGGGGAAAGAATAGGGGATAAAATTAAATTTGGAAACGGTACAATTTCAAGACATATGGAAAAAAGTTTGGAAACACAGGCTTTCAAGTGAAGAACTAAATGCAATTGAATAGTCCATTGGTTAGAATGGCTATAAACAACTGTAGAGTTACTTTATCCATTGTGTTTTCACTTGCATTCCTTCTTGTGGTCTTAGAAAAGTGTGTAGCCATACTATGTTTAGCTTTTAAAAAAAATTATGACGAAGAACCGTTACACATTTAGTGAACGAATAAATATATATAGTAGAGTAGATATTTGGCTAAGCTAAACAGGGGGCTACCGTGTTTCTGCGAAAATACGACCTGTCCTGAAATTAAAGCCTTGCCACATTTTTCACATGGGCAAAAATATAAGCCCACCCCCGAAAATAAGCCCCCTGGACAATCCCCCCCCCCTCCAGCCAGGCAGAGCACCACTCGCCAACTTAGCAGTATCCCAAAGGCGCCAAGCTGCGGGAATGAGGTGGGGAGCAAAGGCGCTCGCGTTGCTTGGTGCTTTCGGGGTACCGCTAGGTCAGTCAGGCTGTGCCCAGCTGAAGAGGGGGGGTTGCCGGGCAGCTGCTCTCTTGCGAGCGGGCTCCTGAAGCGCCAGGCACAGCCTCAGGGTCGAATGGCTGTGTTGCGCTGTCGCTTTCCAGCTGGGCACAGCGCCACTGACCGATCTAGCGGTACCCGGAAGGCACCAAGCAACGCAAGCGCCTGTTCGCCACCCTCAGCCTCCCGTGGCTCAGCACCTTCAGAATGGCCCTAGGTGAGTGAATAGGGCTCTGCATGGCTGGAGGGGGGGGGATTGCGTGAGCGGCTTTTCCACTCCCTGTGTGCGCGACTCATAGGCTCACAATGCCTTTGGCTAACTCTACAGTACCTGCAGAGCCAGGGCATCTCCGCTGCTGGGGCCGCCCGCCACTTGGGGTTTTTTTTGTTTTTTTTCCAGCTTTCAAAGCATGGAGGATGGATGCCACTCTGGAAGTACGCTCTATGGTAGTGTACAACCATAAAGCGTACTCCCAGAGCAGTATCCTACCTCCATGCTTTGTAAGCTGCAATGGAGGACGGATGCCGTTCTGGGAGTACGCTCTATGGAAGTACGCTCTGCAGCCCACAACCAGAGAGCGTACTTCCAGAGCGGCATCCACCTTCTGTGCTTTGAAAGCTGCAAAAAAAAAACCAAGTGGCGGGCGGCGCCAGCAGCGGAGATGCCCTGGCTCTGCAGGTACTGTAGAGTTAACCAAGGGCATCGTGAGCCTGTGAGTCGCGCAAGTGGGGAGCAGAAAAGCCGCTCACGCAACCCCCCCTCTCCAGCCATGCAGAGCCCCATTCACTTACCTAGGGGCATTCCGAAGGTGCTGAGCTGCGGGAGGCGGAGGGTGGCGAACAGGTGCTCGTGTTCCTTGGTGCCTTCCAGGTACCGCTAGATCACTCACCGGCGCTGTGCCTGGCTGGAAAGGGGGGTTGCCGGGTGGCTGCCTGCGAGGGTGGTCACCTCATGGCTGCTGTGTTGCTGCTGCGACAGCGCAACACAACCATTTGACCCTGAGGCTGTGCCCGGCTCTTCGGGAGCCCAGTCGCAAGGGAGCAGCCGCCCAGAAACCCAAAAACAATAAGCTTTCCCCTTTAATAATCCCAAGGCCATATTTCGTGGGTCAAAAAAATATAAGACTCTCTCGTATTTTTGGGGAAACACGGTAGTAGAAGGTGGTCCTGCACCAATGGCTACTTAACGCCTGCTCTGCCATTCCCTTCCGTCACTTTCCTTCTTTGGGCAGGTCGCAAACCAGCCTTCAGCATCCAGTGCCTGCAGCGTCAAGACAGCTGCGATGACATCCCCATCCCAGGCACCTACCACCAAAAGGCACCACTGGGTCGAACACACGTGCAGGTAAAAGAGCATGAATAGAGTCTTCTTTCTAAAAAAGAGACTTTAGAAGAAGCAAAATCCTTCCTGAAAACATCCCTATTGCTCTCAGTATGTGAGGACTGTTTATGAGACAGGCATTCTAGTAAGATTGCTTCACGTGTTGTAGGGATGAACCTGAACGCTGAAAACAGGTGTTAAGTGTCTCTGTCTCTCTCTCTCTCCCCCACCCGCCTCTCTCTCCCCAACTCCTCTCTCTCACACACACACCAGTTCGGCCTCTCCTAGCTGAATGAAATAATGAAATGCTGTGTGTCCCAGTGGTGGGTTTCCAATTTTTTTTACTACCGATTCACTCGTATGTGCGCTTGCACTCGCGTGAGATGCTTCTGTGCGTGACCCGTCAAAACCGCGGTCCACTAAAGCACGCCCGATTAAAGCGCGTACGTGACGTCATCAGCAGCGCGACAAATACGACCGCGGAGAAAAAAGGGCGCTTTAAAAAGCGCTTTTAAAGCAAGCCGATTCACATAAAGGTAAGGGTTAGGGTTAGGGTTAGGTTTAGGGTTACGTTAAGCGTTAGGGTTAGGGTTAGGGTTAGGTTAAGAGTTAGCGTTAGGTTTAGCGTTAGGTTAAGGGTTAGGCTTAGGGTTAGATTTAGGGTTAGGTTTAGGGTTAGGTTTGGGGGGTTTAGGTTTAGATTTACGGGTTAATTTTAAGTTTCCCGCTCACAGCGTGATGTTTTCGTCGCGCTGGGAGGACGTCACGTACGCGGTTTCATCGAGCGCGCTTTAGTCTACCGCGGTTTTGTGGTGGAACCGCTTCTGTGCATGCATTCGGGCGGGTGGGCAGAGCCTCCCGCTGCCACTACTACTGGTTCGCCCGATCCGGGCCAAACCGGGAGCAACCCATCTCTGCTGTGTCCATTATAGCAGTCATGTTGTATGTAACTCAACTGAACATTTCAGGATGGTCTTCTGTAATGGTTCACCTTTCTTTCAGTAGTTGAACTTGTAATATGGTTGTTTTATGATCAAACCAGGTTAATATCGTTGGCTGTTCCATTATTTGATTGTACCATGCGTCAAACCATTTACACCCACACTTTCCAATACATTTCCAAATACCTTGCCAGCATGCTGGCTGAAAATTATTGCATGTTAGTTCCAAACAGCGTAAGGTCTCCAACCTAGAAGAAAATAAACGCACATTGTTTCCCTGCACTGTTATCTACCTGGAGTATCCCAGTTTCCATGGCTCTTCTCTCCCGCTGTGCTCTAGTATCAGTGAGCGCACCGAGCTGCTTCTGCTTTTCCTTGGAGCATTTCTTCATCTACTGTAGCTCCAAACGGTTCACTGATTGGGAAATGTTCTCCACATACAGTTCCAGACACCGAATCATTGTGGGCAGGGCGGGAATAGACCGTGTCAACTTGAGATGGCCTTGCTCTGCCCACCGCGATTCTGGATTTCAAGCTGTCAAAAGACTAAACTGGCCTTTTTTCCTTTGTAAATCGAAAGGCTGTTAAAAAGCACAGCGGCATTATTGTCATTGGGCTGACTGCGTTTCCCCGTTCTCTTTCAGTCCCACCAGGGTTACGGCAAGTATAGCTCATGGCACAGTGGCAGCCGCACTTCGACGTCTTCCTCGCAATCATGGGCCACGCCTCCGAAACGAGGGCGGCTGCTCTATGCGCCGCTCATCCTAGTGGAGGAGGAGAGGGTGCCAGGATACAGCTGGGAAAAGAATAGCAGCAGCCTTCCACCCATGTCGCAGGCCCACTGGTACAGGGATGAAGCCGAGCTGACCTGCCACACCTACGGAAGCCTCCAGGTTCCAAGCCCTCTCCGGCACAGCTCCGGTGGCAGATCTGGCAGCGCGGACAGTCTGGTGGAAGCGGTGAGCGTGGGACCGATCTCTTGTTTCCTTCAAGTACTTTCATTTCGACTATCGCATTAAAGATACAAGTTGCACAAGCAGTAACACAAATAGAAGGGCTGCATTTCTTTCTGTTTAAACTCATAATGTAGCAATAGCAGTTAGACTTATATACCGCTTCATAGGGCTTTCAGCCCTCTCTAAGCGGTTTTACAGAGTCAGCATATTGCCCCCAACAACAATCCGGGTCCTCATTTTACCCACCTCGGAAGGAGGGAAGGCTGAGTCAATCCTGAGCCGGTGAGATTTGAACAGCCGAACTGCAGAACTGCAGTCAGCTGAAGTGGCCTGCAGTGCTGCATTTAACCACTGCACCACCTAATTTACACCTAATGTAAATTATATACCCCCCCCCAAAAAAAATTAAACAGGAAGAACTCAAACAATGTATCAAAAGAGTGCAGAGAGAAAAATCAAAAGAGTATGAAAAAGTGAAGAAAAATAACGTTAATGAGTAGCTGTGTTATATTAAGCTTATTCAAATTGTTACAAATAAATTTTCAACCCTAAGGTGAACCAGAGAGCTACATTGTGTAGCCTTTTCTGCCACATAAATCCTTTCAAAGCCTGAGAAGTGACAGATTTCATGGAGTCGTAATTCGGGACATGTGTCCTTCCAGTACACAGAACTGAATATAGGACAGAATGTTTTGACCAAGGTATTTTAGAGAATAAATAATTCCCAGTCCTCCATTTTTAGATCTCCACTTGTTGGAAGCCTTGGAATAAATGATCTGCAAGTAAATTATCCTTTTTTCAGGTATAATCCTGGGACTGCATTGATCTCTCTTATGGATGACCAGTGGCAGGACCAGGATGGAGCAGTGCAAACTTTCTCATCCCAAGCAGTTGACGTGATGTGCCAGTGCCTCGAGGCTGTTAGGGCCTGGATGGGGGTTAACAAGCTTGTACTCAATCCGGATAAGACCGAGTGGCTGGTGTGTTTCCCTCCTACTAATTGGCCAAGTTTTCCATCTCTCAGGCTGGGGGGGTCAAACAGTACGCCCCTCAGTCAGGGTTCGCAATTTGGGAGTCCTCCTGGACCCACAGCTGACTTTTGAACACCATTTGTCAGCTGTGACCAGGGGGGCATTCGCCCAGGTTCGTCTGGTGCACCAGTTGCGTCCCTACCTGAACCGGGAGGCCCTCACCACAGTCACTCGTGCCCTTGTGACCTCTAGAGTGGACTACTGCAACGTGCTCTATATGGGGCAGCCCTTGAAGAGCATTCGGAGACTTCAGCTTGTCCAGAATGCAGCCGCGCGAGCGATCGTGGGTGCACCTCGGTTCACCCACGTAACACCTATCCTCCGTGAGCTGCACTGGCTGCCTATTGGTCTTCGGATACGCTTCAAGGCGCTAGTCGTCACTTATAAAGCCCTTCATGGTATTGGACCTGGGTACTTGAGAGACCGCCTGCTGCCAATTACCTCCAATAGACCGATCAGATCCCACAGATTAGGCCTCCTCCGAATTCCATCCGCCGGCCAATGCCGACTGGCGACTACCCGGAGGAGAGCCTTCTCTGTGGCTGCTCCGACCCTCTGGAATGAGCTCCCCGTGGAGATTCGAACCCTCACCACCCTCCAGGCCTTCCGCAAAGCCCTTAAAACCTGGCTGTTCCGACAGGCCTGGGGCTAAAGAGCTGTTGCCCCCGTCTCGAATGGTATGACTGCTGTGTGTTTTTAAATTATGTATTGCTATGTTTTGTCTTTTTATTTTCTGTCTGTACCCCCCTTCCCTGATTTGAATTGTGAGCCGCCCTGAGTCCCCTTTGGGGAAAAGGGCGGCATATAAATGAAATGAAATAAAAATAAATAAATAATAAAAAATAAATATTTGACCTCTCAGTAAACCATAATACTAAACCTGCCTTTCTTCTTTGTCTCCTAGGTGCTCATCTCCGAAGGCCTAGGCATGTACGCACAGGACCCAAATTTTGTGGCCTTTACCAAGCGGGAGATTGCCGATGCCTGCCACATGACTCTGGATGAAATGGAAAGTGCTGCCACGGACTTGTTGAGTCGCAAGCCTGTTGGCGGTGATAGTCCCAGCCGAGGTGGTGGAAGCCACCTTCTGTATAGCAGTGATGGGGAACATAGCGGAGCTGAGAGTCTAGGCCTTGTTTATAGTGATGAGGAAAGCTTCCGTTCCCGTGAAGAAGAGGACTTGGCTGACGAGATGATCTGCATCACCACTTATTGACCAAGAAATGCCCTCCCAGCAGGGCACAACGAGTCAGTGGCTGCAGAACTGCTCAAAACGTGGCTACGATGGTTGTGGTTATTTAAAAAGCACTGGAGTTCGGGGTTAAGAAATCAAATGCCGTCTTCACATTGACCGTAGCAGAAACAATTATTAGAAAGGTTGGATAATAAGCTTTCCTGATTTAGAAAGTCTGCTCTTTATCTTCCAAGCTTCTTCCAAAAATGGCACAAAAACATCAGCCCCCAGAACCTTCTCTTCACAAAAAGGGTTCTGGAGTTGAACTGGAATCCGCATACAATTAGTTGTACTTTTTTTCCCCATCAAAAACAATAGATATTGTTTAAAAGATCTGGGATGGGAAGCTATTTTGCCAGATCGTATTAAAAAGAGAGAGAAAAAGTAATTATCCTCCAACATCTTTTCCCTGATGTCCACTAATTACAACCAGTTCTTTTATAGTTGCTTTCCCAAACCTCGTACCTTCCAAATACTTTGGATTTCAGCTTTTATACTGTATTTTCCCAGCTTCCCATAATGATAAATGAGATCAACATCCCACAAATGATCTTGGTATCCTGAGCTTTATATAATAAAGAATCCAGAACAACCTCTGGAGTTCCTCCTCTTTTACTCCCTTGAATTAAAAGAATGTGTATGATTTGGGGGAAGTTGTCTGTGGGTGGGAATCCAAAGTATCATGATGAAATTGTATGAATTTGGGGGGAAAAAAACCTTTTTACAGATGTTACTTAATCCAAACTATTGTCCTCATAGAAGATTTCCCTATGTCTATTGCCATACATACTAGAGTAACCTCCCAATCCAGGAAATTCTATGATTTCCCTAAATTAAAAATGGGTAACTTTCATCTAATTTCCTGAATTTGCCCAAGGGTGCTCAAGTTATCCACATTCAACAGCCAGCTACTGAATAAAGATGGTGTAATTTTCTGCATTTGCGGGGTGGGGGGGGGTGGGGGGTGGGGCAAAAGAAAAAGAGACTGTTGGTCTTTGTTG
Organism: Thamnophis elegans; assembly: GCF_009769535.1. Lineage (NCBI taxonomy): Eukaryota > Metazoa > Chordata > Lepidosauria > Squamata > Natricidae > Thamnophis > Thamnophis elegans. The sequence continues at coordinate 7,306,367 of NC_045542.1, forward strand.
ATAAAAATAGTTTAAACAGATTGTATTTCTTCCTTGCAAGGCAAAACAAAGTAGAATTACCCTCTTAGGACCAAAGTCCCCTGAAAACATTTTTTTAAAAAAATGTAAATTCTTAAAATACTATTTTATCTCCCTATTCAGCTCAAAAGGCTCCCTGAATATTTTTGTAGAGTGCATAGCTTCAGGTCTTGAAACTGAAAGACAGGCCATAATATTCTGTGTTTCACCTGAATCTGGTTTTATTTTCTCCTTATCCTTATTTTACTTCTAAGGATGAGGGGAAAATACAGAATGTTTTTAACGATCAAGCAGGATGGAAACAGTTCTGGGAGAAGATGAAGGAAAAAAGAACAGACATGTCAGTAAAGCTGAGGAAGGGTGACTTTCCTTCCTTCTTCCTCTTTTCTTTCCTGCTATAGCTGGATAGAATTTCTTTTTCCGCCTACAGTGGGGAAACCTGTTCCTCCACAGATTATAATTCAACCATTATAATTCCCAGCATCAATCATTGTATTGCACAAGCTCTCTGAGGCTATTGGGGTTAGTTTGACAGCACTGAAAGGGGCAGGGACACTCAAATTTCTTCCCTGTTTGCATCTTAAATCATGTTAAAGGAAACCTGGAGTAGGGTAGCTATTGAGGCCTACATGTATATTAAATTACGTTTTTTCCCAGTGTCAGAAAGGCCAGTTTTTCAATTGCAATATTTTTTCTAATCAATCTTTATTTTCAAGGACATTATTATCTAGTGATAATTTAGAATTGATGGCACGTTTTTGAATTTCACCATAAAAATGTATGACTTGGTCGTGAGATTTTCTGACTACAGTGATCATAGATTTATTTGAAGGGGCCGGATTGAAGCCAATTGCAGAAATCGGGGAATAAATAACATAATTGTAGGCTGCCAAGTCTGTTAACAGACAAGGCAAGCCACGAAGCAAACAATGTACACAATCAAAATGCATCAAATTTTGAATGAGTATTGTTGAAAGAAATGTCCTTCTGGGTTCGGCTCCAAGTGGGGAAAAAGACACTGGAGACATGGAGGCTGCTTGGAAAGATGGTTTATTGTTGGACAGGACCACATGGCTTGAGCCCTGGACAGAAAAGGTGATCACATGCTTCAATGTTGGTGGAGAAGAAGAGAAGGGCTGAGGGAGGGGCTTGCTAGGCTTTTTATAACCTGTTCAGTCCCACCTCTCTGTTTCCTGTTCCTGTGTAAGAAATGTATTCTGATTGGTTGTCAGACTCCCATGGGGCCATGCAAGGACAACTCTCTAGGTTGTGTTTTGAATCCAGGTTTGGTTGAGTTCTCAAATGCCATGTGGTCAGTTGGGGCCAATATTATCCTGCTTTCCTGTAGCTGAAGTGGAGAAGTCTTTATTATGTAAAGTGGACTAGCTTGGCCTTCTTAATGGCCCATTAACAAAGTGGGGATGAGCAGGAAGCTACAGGCAGCTATTCTGTCTTTTAAAACCTGTTTCTTTCTTTTCACATCCAGAGAAATATTCTGCCTTTTCAATATTTCCTAGGATATTTCATTTTTCTGGGAGAGGGCTGGATGATAACTTCCCACATGAGTAAGGCTAACAATCTCTTTAAATTTACCAAAATCATGTGGGTAACATTTTAAATAAGCTTTGTATAGTATATGGAACCACTAGCGTTTGATCTAAAATTTATAGGTATATCAAATTAAGTATTAGTTCTTAGATGAGGGAATAGAAGGGGAATGTACCAAATTTGCAGAACATAGGCTCAAGATCCAGAAGGCTCTCAACGGTCTTGAATACTATCTAAAAGTAGTAGAAATGTGCCCAGAGGGTTTTCAGGTGCTTCATCAACCGCGACTTCAGGGAAGGGGCGGAGGAGAGGCCATTGTTATCCGACAGTCTTTAGTTCCTCGTAGGATCCCTGCTCCGGAGCTTGTCGGGTGTGAGTCCTTGCTGGTGAAGTTGGACCTTGCGGGTCAAGTGGGCTTGTTGTTGACGTACCTGCCTCCCAACAGCGTGACAACAGCCCTCCCCTTGCTCCTCGAGTCAGTAGCCGAGCTGGCAGTTGAGTTCCCCAGACTTATAATACTGGGGGACTTTAACTTGCCTTCGCTCGGCGAACACTCTGATGGAGCACAGGAGTTCATGGCTTCCATGACAGCCATGGGCTTGACCCAAGTAATCCAGGGCCCGACCCACTCAGCGGGTCACACACTCGACCTCGTATTTCTCTCGGAGCAGTGGAGTTGTGATCTTGGTTTGAGGGGTAGTGAGATCTTGCCCCTGTCATGGTCAGACCACTTCCTACTGAGGCTTGACTTTCGGAGACCAATCCCCCGCTGTAGGGAGGAGGAACCGATTAGGTGGTTCCACCCCAGGCGTCTTATGGATCCTCAGGGTTTCCAGACGGCGCTTGGCGTTATGCCTGATACTCTCACCCGCAGTTCGGTGGAGACCTCAGTTGCTACTTGGAACTCGGTAGCGTCTGAGGCTCTCCACAGAATTGCGCCTTTACGGCCGATCCGCAGCAATGGATCCAGGAGGGCTCCTTGGTTTACCGAGGACCTCCGGGAGATGAAGCGCCAAAAGAGACGCCTAGAGCGCTGCTGGAGGGCCAGTAAATCCGAGTCAGACCGAGCACTCCTGAAAACCTGCATCGGAGCATATCTATCGGCAATACGGACAGCTAAGAACAATTACATTGCCGCTCTGATAGCGTCCGCTGAGTCTCGCCCTGCCGCCTTGTTTAGGGTGACCCGCTCCCTCCTAAATACGAGGGTTGCGGATAACCCTTTACAAGGTAGAGCAGAGGAATATGTCCAGTTCCTCGCAGACAAAGTTGCTCGGCTTCGGATGGACCTGGACTCCAATTGCGCAGAGCCAGCCGGGGTACCGGGGGAAGGTCTTGAACACCACCTCTGGACTGACTTTCAACCTGTTGCTCCTGATGAAGTGGACAAGGCCACGGGAGCGGTGAGTGCTGCCACATGTGTACTGGACCCGTGCCCCTCCTGGCTGGTCGCAAACAGCAAGGAGGTGACGCGGAGCTGGGTCCAGGCAATGGTGGATGCTTCTCTTCGGGAGGGCTTCTTCCCACTGGCATTGAAGATAGCGGTGGTGAGACCCCTCCTGAAGAAGCCATCGTTGGACCCAGCTAGTTTGAACAACTACCGTCCAGTCTCCAACCTTCCCTTCATTGGGAAGGTTGTTGAGAAAGTGGTAGCCTCTCAACTCCGACGGTCCTTGGATGAAGCCGATTATCTGGACGCCTTTCAGTCGGGATTCAGGCCTGGCTACAGCACGGAAACCGCTTTGGTCGCACTGACCGATGATCTCTGGAAAAGGAGGACTCTAGAGGTGACACGATAGCAATGTTCCAACATTTGAGGGGCTGCCATAAAGAAGGAGTCCACCTATTCTCCAAAGCACAGAAGACGAGACAAGAAACAATAGATGGGAACTAATCAAGGAGAGAAGCTACCTAGAACTAATTTTCTAACAGTGAAAACAATCAACCGGTGAAACAGCTTGCCTCCAGAAGTTTTGGGTGCTCCATCAATGTACATTTCAAAGAAGAGATCGTACAGCCATTTGTCTGAAATGATGTAGACTCCCTGCTTGGGCGGGGGTTTGGACTGGAGGACCTTCAGTGTCCCTTCCAACTCTAATTATTCTGTTTTGTTAGTGTTATTCTTTCTAGATCGCATGTATCCATCCCATGATGGTGGAAAGAATAACAGAATAACAGAATCAAATCATCAAGTTGAAAGGGACGCTGAATGTCTTGCAATCCAGACCCCCCATCCAAGCCTAAAGAAAGCCTGGAATGGTTTAGCATCTCCTGCCAGTCAGGGAGCTGAACTAGAAGACCTCCAAGGTCCCTTCCAACTCTATTATTCTATTTTCTCCCTTTTCTAGGGGGGAAAAATGGAAGTTGCTGTTCAATTAACAGAAGATGTATTTTAAAGAAGCAGGTAATCAAAATTATGGGTTTCACTCACGTAGTCAGTAACATACCCTTACCATTGCCTTTTCTTTTTTTTAGAATCCTCTGATTTTGAAAAGTGACACAAAACTAAAACACTATTTTTGTAGACTTTTAAAAATCATATATACAAGATACACAAAACCATTGAGGCTGCAGTAATAACTGGAACATAAAGGAATAATAAGACAGCCCTTTGGGGTTTTTTTTTTAAAAAGATTTTTATTAACAAACATGTAAAATAAGACAGCCCTTTGTTTTAAGAATATCAAAACACAGTATTCTGTTTGAAGGCAGCATTTATTTGAAAGGTTCCGGTCCATATCTGATTTTAAATCTAAAGCCCTCCCAGAAAAATGGCTTAAAATGAACCATTCAGCACCTGGGGGAAAAAGACTGCAATTGCCATCTTCTGTTATTGCACTCATATTAATTATTTCTAAAGTTGTATTTGTACATATTAATTTACCTGCCAAGGTCCCTTCCAACTCTATTATTCTATTTTCTCCCTTTTCTAGGGGGGGAAAAATGGAAGTTGCTGTTCAATTAACAGAAGATGTATTTTAAAGTAGCAGGTAATCAAAATTATGGGTTTCACTCACGTAGTCAGTAACATACCCTTACCATTGCCTTTTCTTTTTTTATAATCCTCTGATTTTGAAAAGTGGCACAAAGCCTATCAGCTTCCTCCATTTTCAGTAGCATTCCTGTATTTGGGGGTTAAGAGGCCTAGCGTTAACTTTTGCTATGCAGAGCAGTGTTTCTCAACATGAACAAAATATAAATTGCACGGATCGAACTCCCAGAATTCCCTAACCAGCATGCAGAATGCATGGATTCTGGGAACTGAAGTTTGCACATCTTAAAATTGCCAGAAACCCTGGGGTATATAGCAGTGTTTCTCAACCTTGGTGACTTTAAGTCCTGTGGACTTCAACTCCCAGAATCCCCCAGCCAGCTATGCTGGCTGGGGGATTCTGGGAGTTGAAGTCCACAGGACTTAAAGTCACCAAGGTTGAGAAACACTGCTATATAGTATGACACATATAGTATGGCAACCCACACCTACAGAATGTGTGTTCTATTTATGATGGATCACCATAGCAAAGCATGGGCAAAAATCAAAACAGAAAAGCCATTGAACTTTAGCATCAACTGAACCTCCATTTCCCCCTCTTAAAAGGCTTCTCCATTTGCCCAGAAACAACATGGTTCTCATCCCAGCTTCCCCTGCCAGTAGCTTTGACGTCATCCCTCCCGGCTCTTCCAATCTCTCCCTACCGCTATTACTCTCTCCCCCCCCCCCCGCTTCACGCTCTTCGCCCCTCCCTCTAAGGCTGCTCCAGATAAAGTCCCCCCCCCCGCCGGCCCCAACCTCCCCTGCGCTCTGCTGCGTCGCCCTCCGCTTTCCCCAAGCAAAGATGGAAGTCGTCAATCAGGTAAGCGCTGAGGATTTCAACACCGGGAACAGCTCCCCGCAGCCTTCTTAGCGCGCACCCCCACATTGGGAAGGTTGACCAGCTATAAGCTGGCTCCCACCCTTCCAATTTGCCGCTTCCCCCGCTTTAATCCCATCCTGCCTGGGTCGAGATTGAGTCTAAAGCCAGCATGAAGATGCGCCGGGCGCAGCACCATCTGCGCGCTGCAGCGAGACGAGAGCCTCCGCTTTAGAGCGATGGGGTTTTTTGGGGGGGGATCGCGTTTAGTTTAGGCGAGCAGCCTCCCAAAGTGGGGGGGGGGGATGCAGGCTAATGGAGCTGCGGGGAGTTCACATCACCCACTGCAGCAATTTGCAGGAGCTGCACCGAGCCCGTCCTGGGTGGAAGGGAGGGGAGAGGAGAGGAGGCTGTCAAATTGCTGCAGTGAGGCAGCTGGAAATGGGGAATGGGGACTCTGGAGAAGGCAGGTGCCAAAACAGATTCAAGATGATATAGGTAAATAGAGGATGGATGGATAGATGGATGGATAGAGGGATAGATAGATAGATAGATAGATAGATAGATGGATGGATGGATGGATGGATGGATGGATGGATGGATGGATGGATGGATGGATGGATGGATGGATGGATGGATGGATGGACGGATGGATAGACGGACAGATGGATGACAGACCAGAGATTTATGTTGGGAGAGATGGAGGTCATTCATAATCCCTCCCCCCATCCTTTTCCATTTATAATAGCAATAGCAATAGCAGTTAGACTTATATACCGCTTCATAGGGCTTTCAGCCCTCTCTAAGCGGTTTACAGAGTCAGCATATCGCCCCCAACAACAATCCGGGTCCTCATAATTTGATACAGCAGCTCTAGATTGTAGCTGGCAACTCTAGGTAACTGTACGGGCACAGCAGCGTTCTGCCAGCTGTCACTGCAGCAGACTGGGGAGGAAAGTGGGTGGGAAGGAAGCAAAATGGCTGGGGTGATGCAATAAAGCTGCGCAATATAAAATAGGCTCCTTGGCTGTATTTAGGGAGCCAAAGGGCAAGGGAGATGTGGGGGGAATCTTTGGGGGAAGGGGGGAGGGTTAGGAAAGAGAAAGCACCAGGACAGTAAACAGACCGTGGGGGGTGGGGGTGGGGGTAGTGATGGCAATCAATATCACTGCACTGAGGTCGGTTGCGAATCCGGTGCATGCAGAAAGTGTCTGCAAGTATTGAAGAGGTGGGTGGGCTTAAGTCGCAATACCATAACTGAGAATTGTGGAGGTGGGGCGGGGGGAGAGGATGGGCAGAGTTGGAGCTAGGCATGTCGTAGAAATCGGGCAAGGTGATTGCAGGGAAGGGAAAAACAGATTAAGCGGATAATACGGAACCGATAGGCACAATTCTCTCTTCCTTGGAGTTCCACCAAATGAATGAATAAATAAATAATGGTGCTTCCTGCCAAAAGGAGAGTGGCCACAGAGTGAGCACAGAGGGTAAAAGGGGCAGCCCTTCTCTTTGCGGGGTGCAGCAGATGATGGATGGATGGAGGGTTGTCAGAATGGCTGCGGAATAACCCCAAGCCAGAGAAAGGAGGAGGGAGAAGAAGAGCGAGGAAGGAGGGAGGTGGGGGCATGAGATGAGAATTTATTTGATCATGTTTTGAGTGGAGAAGGATGTCAGTAGGTAAAATGGGTTGGTTGGAGAGAGGTAGTTATAGATACTAGACTAGAGGAGAGCAGGCAAAATAAGATTTGTCGCTTAGGGGCAGTTTCTAATTCCTGTTCCCTAGAGCAACTGCAGCAAGATGCACCAGGCAGTGGGGACGATTTGCAAAAGGAAGTGGTTTCTTTCCCCCTTGGGAATGAAGGTGGCTTCTAATTTTCTGCCCTGGTGGAAGAGGTTCAGTGAAGCAACGTTGTTGCACAGGGTGTGGGATTCATATGTCAATGCAGTGGAAGTATTTTTTGAGGAAGCCACAAGGACTGGCATGAACTTTGTATTATTATTATTATTATTGTTATTTTCCCCTTTTTGGATGAAGTGTCTCTGGGAACCTGAGCTATGGTGAGGGCAGAGGGCTTTAAACAGATCAGAAAGATGGAAAGAAGAAATGTAGATTTATGTTTTCCTACCTGGGATTTTGAGCTGTTCTTTGCATAAGAAGAAGCATTAAGAGAACAACCGGGTGTTAAAAGTGTCGTCCACCAGCCAGTGGAAAAACATCCCTACACTTTGCTATCCCAATGGTCAAGCCCTGTTCAGTCTCACTCGAAAGGCTCACGAATGTCCTTACAGCTTTCATGCAGAACGAGATAAGGAAAGCGATTGATGGATTGTCCCACTTAAATCTTCCCACTCACTGGGACCACCTGCCAGCAGGAAACCCAGCCATTTAATTGTTTTCAGCATAACGGAATTAGTGTAGATGGCGTCCTTTGAATGGCGGCCTTAGTCAGCTGCCTGTATTACTTCAGGAACAGGTGCTCTCTTGTCTGTACCTGTCAGCCAGGCTATTTCTGAACACCTATCCAGTGCTCTTTCAAACGACCTGTACATATAAAGACCCTGCCTAGGATCGATAAGAACCTCAGAAATTGCTGGCCAAGAATTAGGCAAGCAAATTCCTCTGCAGCAGTGACATAGCAATAGCAATAGCAGTAGACTTATATACCGCTTCATAGGCCTTTCAGGCCTCTCTAAGCGGTTTACAGAGAGTCAGCATATTGCCCCCAACAATCTGGGTCCTCATTTTACCCACCTCGGAAGGATGGAAGGCTGAGTCAACCCTGAGCCGGTGAGATTTGAACCGCTGAACTGCTGATCTAGCAGTAGCCTGCAGTGCTGCATTTAACCACTGCGCCACCTTGGCTCTTATGCTCTGGTGTCTCCTACAGCCCAAACCAGATAGGATCACACTGAGCAGCATTCAGTGATGGGGGAGTGGAGGGTGGCGGTGGTGCTCGCAGCAGTCCCAAAGTGGCTAGGAACTGGGCACATCCCAATTCCTGACCACATCCCCCGCTTCCTATTGATCAAATGTGCTAGGTTGTGTCCTTGGCAAAAGTTAGGGTGGGACAAGAAGGAAAACACAGTGTTAAATTTCAAAATGGTGGTGTTGGCTGGCTCTGCTTTGAGCTGGAAATGAGACAAAGACAGTGACATGGGAAAAGCTAGGGGGGCACATTGGTTTCCTGGTTAGGGGGAATATGAGGAAGACCCCTAACGAAGGCTCCTGAAGAGGGAAGGGTAGAGTTGGGGATATTCTAGAGAAGATTGTCGCATTACACTTATTCCTGCTCAGTTGTAAGATGGTTACTCAAAAAGTAAGTCCTCTTGGGTAATAAGGAAGTTTAGGACTGCAGACTCACTCAATCCTTGTTTCTTCCCTTGGATCTTACAAGAAGAAGGGGGGGAAAAACATGATTAAAAACACAAGAGGGCTTCTGGTGATGATGTTTCCATGCAACCCCAGTGGTTAGATGGAACAACAAATTGTGGTCTTTTATTTGGCTTTCGTCAGCTTCGGGACAAAATGTATTTGATTCGGTTGGCTTTTAAGTCGTTCTTTTTCAATTGAATGTAATGTTTGTATATTTTATATTTTTTAGTTTCAAGTTTATTAGGATTTGTATGCCGCCCACTCCCATAGGGACTCTGGGCGGCTCACAACAGACAAGAAACATTTAAAATTTAAAAAACAGAATAAAAAAAGATAAAAATACAGTATTAAAATTCACATCACTCATTCCATCTAAGCGGGGCTGGATATCACTCAACAGCCCCAGGCCTGCCGGAACAGCCAGGTCTTGACGGCTTTACGGAAGGCCAGGAGAGTGGTAAGGGTCCGGATCTCAATGGGTAGATCGTTCCACAGGGTCGGCGCAGCAACAGAGAAGGCCCTCCCCCGGGGAGTCGCCAGCCGGCATTGTCCGGTTGACGGCACCTGGAGGAGGCCCAACCTGTGTGATCTTGTTGGTCGTTGGGAGGTAAGTGGCAGGAGGCGGTCTCTCAGGTAGCCAGGTCCTAAACCATGAAGGGCTTTAAAAGTAATGACTAGCACCTTGAAGGGCGTCCGGAGACGTGGAGCTGTCCTTTTCTTCTAGAACAGATCAAATAATAAATGCGAATCAGTCAGCTTTCTCAGAGAGGGGAATGTTGCTGGTGCTACCAGTGCTTTTGAACATCCTGGCTTTTCCACTGCCGATAAGTGAACTGTCTCGAGGCATGTTCTCATGCGAGGCAGGAGATGCCGGGGAACAGAATTAGTCCAAGCTGCTTGTGAACAAGATAAGAGGTTTTGCTAGCCTGCAGGACAGTTCAGCTATTGGATGGCGTGCGTAGGCAGTGGTATCACATTGCCTGTGCGAGGCTGTACGAGTCAGAGATGTGTGTGAGTCATAAGAGAGCAGGGCTTTCGGTTGCACATCAGTGTGAGATCGACAAATGTGGGACAAAAAAATGTCCCCAAAATATGGGATCATCCAGAACGTTGAAAAACCGTGGAGTGGTTTGCAGTATAGGCAGATGTAGCTACTCATAGGTGTGTAGGAAGAAAGGATCGTGTCACTGGTGTGCCTTGAGCAGCCCTATGTTTATCTCAGAATGCACCAGAGGATACGATGACTATCGCGCCAGTCTGTGGCCATGAGACATATTTTTGGCACATATCATGAAACCAAGGACACCGTGCGAATAATAACCTTTAGTGTGTTGACTTTACTGAGCTAATCTATATGATTAGCTATATGAAGCAGTTTTGATTCTTGAAATCTGCTACATAATATTTATACAGAGAGAGGGGAGATTTCAGCATTCAGAAAACCGCAGCATTCATGGGCACCACACACACAAGAGATGTATGAGCCTTTTAAGATCTCGGAATCATTTTTACTTTGTTGAATGCTGCCTGTAGTATAGGAACAGATCTAGCTAAGAGAAAAGCCATGTTAGATGACCTATTATGCATTGTTTTTTTACCTGTTTCTAGGACAGTCTCTTTTCGCCTTCCAGAACAGGGGTGGAAGTCTCAAACAGCCTTCCCTGGCCTAGTGCAATCCCAAACCTATCTGATGCTGAGAATAAGTTAGCCCTCACCACCCTGGAAAGGTGCTTTGTGAGGAAGAGGGGCCATCACAATCACAGTGGCTCTCTCCTGGTTTGGCATTTGGGGGGTCATGATAGGGTTTCTTTATTGAACGTCCTTCTTTCAGTTATCTCCATTAAGATACCCTAGCAAATTCTAAACTGGTTATCTTTGCTGACAACAGTTGAACTATTTTTCCTTCTCTTCACTGCCCCTCCTGCTATGATTTTATCAGCTCCCATTATGTTTTTTTTTTAACATATCTGAGCCAACACCTTTTTAAGAGCAAAACAGCAGCCCAGAAAATTAAAGGGAAATATCATTTAACTTACCCTATTTAAATCACATTATTTTGGATTGCAATATGTTTTCTGAGCACTGGTTATAAGGGAAGCTAAAGCAAATCCAGTTAGACCTCTCTCCCACTTGGCATCCTCTAGGTTTGTTGGGACAGGAATTCCCAGAATTCCCATGAATTCTTGAAATTTCCTTCCAACATATCCAGATGTTGTCAAGTTGGGGAAGCCTGATTTAGCTGGACACTTTTGAAAGACGCTCTGGGCCATTTCCCTGTGTGATTCCAAGGTTATATTCTCTTTCGTTGTGGTGCTTAGGAAAAAAACACAAAAACCGAATAAATGATTCTGAGAAGTGTGGCAGAGAGCTCCCAACTACAGCTTCTGTTCTTTAGCATGTTTGCTTTGCTTGAACGTGTTTGGTGGATCCCAACTGATCTGGGGGATGGAAACTCTTGATTTTCTGAATGAGGCAAAAGGAGACAGGAAAAGGGGTGGACTTACATGGCCATACCTATCCTAGGTACTTATTAAATTCCAGATTCACCTTCAGCTTATCCAGCTGGAAGATGTCAAAGGTCTGTGGACTTTGGACCAGTACAGGTTTCTGCTGAATGCAGCATCTTAGATGTATATATTCCACAGGTTTGTAAACTAAATTTCCTTTCTCTTTTCACAGCTTGTGGCGGTGGGACAGTTCCGCGTCTTCAAGGAGCCCCTGGGTTTTGTAAAGTTGCTAGAATGGGTGAGTCCACCATACCAGCACCCCTATAAGTCAAGAGGAGTCTGTCTAACTCAGTGTTTCTCAACCTTGGCAACTTGAAGATGTCTGGATTTCAACTCCCAGAATTCCCCAGCCAGCGAATGCTGGCTGGGGCATTCTGGGAGTTGAAATCCGGACATCTTCAAGTTGCCAAGGTTGAGAAACACTGGTCTAACTCCTTTCTTCATCCTGCTTAAAATTAAGACAGATGCTCCAGAGATGGCAGTGTTCGCTTGTTCCTTCTCCCAAAGTTGCATCCATCCCTTAAAGGCAGAGAAGGTTTGCTTTCTTTGGCATTCTGATCAGTTGTAGTCTGCTCCCGAGCCTTGGCTGGGCTCCAGCTGCATGTGAAGTCAGGACTAAGGCTGAAAGATGAGTTCCTGGGTGCTATTCCCAGCAGGATTTTACTGCTTAACATTGGGTGGTCTCACAGGTGGATGAAGTGTCTCATTCCCCCCCTGTGCTATCTCCAGAATTACTGGGTCTGCCGGCCATTCCTGGCCTAGATCTTACAAGAATGGGTTGGAACACAGCCTGCTTGCTGAAGCATTGAACCAGGTCAGGCAGGCTATTCTTCCAATCATCTGGAAATTCTCCACATCACAACCACTGTGGCCATAGCAACCTAGCAGGATGGAAGGAAGGGATACAGGGAGAAAGTGCTACCATGATATTGCAGCGCTGGGATTTGCGAGTGATGATGCCAGCATCAGAAGAGATGGTGCAAAAGAGAGATTCTCTATCTCAGATAGATAACTGGACAATAGCAATAGCAATAGCAGTTAGACTTATATACCACTTCATAGGGCTTTGAGCCCACTCTAAGCGGTTTACAGAGTCAGCATATCGCCCCCAAAGTCTGGGTCCTCATTTCACTCACCTCGGAAGGATGGAAGGCTGAGTCAACCTTGAGCCAGTGAGATTTGAACCACTGAACTGCAGATAACAGTCAGCTGAAGTGGCCTGCAGTACTGCACTCTACCTACTGCACCACCTCGGCTCTGCCAGGAACAGAATGAAAGTCCAAGCTACGTCGCACCTGATTGATTCTCTCTCCCTCCCTTCCTCCCTCCCTCCCTCTGATCTTATCATTTAATTTAAATGTATTCCAACATGACCGAGGTCCAGCCCCTATTAGATTGAGTGCATGATGTGGTTTTTCTTTTAATTTGTTTCCTCTGTCTTTTAACTCTTCACTTTTTTAAATTCTCATTTTCTGTAAGCCGCCCGGAGTCCTTCGGGATTGGGCGGCCTATAAATTTATAAAAATCAATCAATCAATCAACTATGTAATTGGGAAAGATATGTACGGAGTGTTCCTTTCACAATCCTCATGGAACCAAATATCACACAGCAGTTTAGAACTTACTGTCCTTGAGTTCTTGCTGAGTTAAGTGTTTTTATAAATGATGATACAGTATTAAAATGTGCTTGCTCTGCAGATACCATCATGTCACCTGTTATAGAAACTACGTGGAAAAGAGGCCATTAATTTTTTTTAAAAAAAGGGGCAAACCACTTCCATTTTGCTGCCAAGAGAACTGTACAGTGTGGATACAAGACATCCACACTATGCAAGACATCAGGAGTTGAACACAACTTGAGGAAGCTTTTCCAATTGTTCCCCAGTCCCAGTCTGACACTCTATTATATCACTTTAGACCTCGTTACAAATCCACAGTTGCCGGAATGAATGCATATTAAGCAATAATAATAAAAGCCAGGGTTCCATAGCAATTAAATATTTGGGATTGGAGACACTCTAACTACAGGCAAAGAATCTCTTGGGTTGGCTTCAAGTCAACTTTCTCTCAACTCAACCTCAAAGAGTTGTTGTTAGGAGGAGAAATGGGAGAAGATTGTCTTGCGTACATCACCTTGCAGAAAAGTAGAATATAACTATAACAAATGAATAAATGTCAACACGGCATAAACCTGAGAGTCAACTGGAATTGGAAAAAGTAATACCCTACCTTAGAAGTTGAAGTGACGATTCTAGACCATTAAATTAGAATAATATCCAAACATATAGGAAAACAAGCTAGTAGAGCCGAGGTGGCGCAGTGGTTAGGGTGCAGTACTGCAGGCCACTTCAGCTGAATGTTATCTGCACTTCACCGGTTCTAATCTCACCGGCTCAGGGTTGACTCAGCCTTCCATCCTTCCGAGGTGGGTAAAATGAGGACCCGGATTGTTGGGGGCAATATGCTGACTCTGTAAACCGCTTAGAGAGGGCTGAAAGCCCTATGAAGCAGTATATAAGTCTTAACTGCTATTGCTATTGCTATTGCTAGTTTCAAACATCTTTTTGGCCATAATGACAGGAGTGCCAATTTTTTTTCCCTTTCATTCAATTCTGTTGTAAGAAACAGCAAGTGTTTTAGACCACACGCAATGAAATCTAAAATAAAAAAAAAACAGACCTTAGAAAAATCAGGAGCAGTTAGGGCACTTGAGATGGAAAATTCAGATGCTTCCCCTAATTAACTGAGAGCACACTCCATAGGGAATCTGCCTGTTTTATTGCAATGTCGGTTGCTGTAATCGAACACAATAAGAACTGGAATGTGTGCAGGAACATTGGTTGGTGCCCAGAAAAGGTACGGTATCTTCTCTGTATTTCCCTGTGCCTTTGAAACCTAGTAAAACAGGGTTTAGGTCTCGTTAGTATTCAAATTAGAGATTTCAAGGAATGCCCAGGGCGGCAGGCTAGAGTGGAAAATAAAACACTCTATAAGCGGCACCAATTGACTTCTGTATTGCTGCCTCCAGAACGTATCCATGAAGTCACAATGAGCCAAACTGATTTGGAAAAGAACTTATCTCTTTATGTTATCCTATTGAATGGTATCATCACAAGTTATGATATCAAGAGATCGGTGAAAACTAACACTGAGCCAATAGGAATTACATTTGCAGTGCAGAAGTGGATCTACTCAAAAGTAAGTCCAGCTGAAATTCTGAAGAATTACAGCCCTCACCTGAAACATTAAGACATCCCAGTTACTTTTATAAAATACAGGTCAGTGTTTCTCAACCTTGGCAACTTGAAGATGTCTGGACTTCAAGTCCCAGAATTCCCCAGCCAGCGAATGCTGGCTGGGGAATTCTGGGACTTGAAGTCCAGACATCTTCAAGTTGCCAAGGTTGAGAAACACTGATACAGGTTAACCACCAAGAATGTAGGGTAGCACTTAAAGTCATTCAATACTCAGTTAACCCCCCCCCCACACACACACACACCAATATCCAGTTTTTTTAAAAAGTGTGTTTGGAGGATTGAAGAGAAAGGAAAGAGAAAAAAGAGCGCTCTATAGAGAGATAAAGGGGCAAGAATGGGTGGATCAAAATGAGGAGCTTTAGCCTCTCCCCTCCACCATACATGAGCTGTAATATCTCGGATAACCATTAGGTGACAGCCAAGAGTTAAATTTAAAATTTATAATTAAAATTGCTGTCATCGAGCAGATCTTTGCAGTTCAGATACAGGTGGATTATTTTTTCCTTTTCTTCCCCCCCCCAAAAAAAACCCCAATAGCTAAGCACATTAAAATAGCTTTCTCCCTACTGCCTTCCCAATAGGTTCTCACAGTGCCTGGAAATTATGGGCCTTGTGTTACAATATACCTGGAGAGCTCCAGGCTCATGAAAATTGCTTTGTACAACTATTTTGACATTAAACTCAACCTATTTTTTTTTCAATTCCTGTATAAGAACATACCCATTATGAAGATTTTCTTTTGGTGTCATCAGTAAGACACACACACACACACACACACACACACACACACACACACAGAGAGAGAAAATTTATGAGCAGAATTTTGAACGGGGAAGCTATTGATGGGATGGGACCAGTGGTCAGTTTCAAAAATTGTTCGAACCTACTCTGTGGGTGTGGCCTCCTTTGCGGGAATGGCTTGCCGCCCATGTGACCGGATGGGAGGGGCTTGCCACCCATGTGACCGGATATGAAGATGCCGACGACCCTTGTCAGAACCACCTTAAATTGCATCATACACAGCACTGGCATGCATAAGAATAGGATGTAAACTTGTTTTTTAAAAGGCATCTTTGGTTTGCGTTAAAACAACTTCAACACACGCAATGTTCTGATTGCACCACAAACGCAGTAGTCATCCTTACCTTTCACAGAGGCCCTGAGTTTTATAAATATGAGCATGATAGTGTAGAATAATCATATCCAAGGACCAGTGGTGGGTTTCAAAAATTTTTGGAACTTCTGTAGGTGTGGCCTGCTTTCCGGGTCCACTGGTGGAACCTCTTCTAACTGGTTCGGTAGATTTGACGAACCGGTTCTACCGAATAGGTGCAAACTGGTAGGAACCCACCTCTGGATGGGACACAACTGCAAATATAAGATCCCATATGGTTGAAGCCGTCCTTGATTTTGAGAGCTGGAAAATATGATCCCATATGACCTGGGCAGTTTGGGATATCTTTTCCTGGAAAATTCTGGAGGCCAGATATTCCCTACTGGATAGAGCAGAGGTAAAGAATGATGGCCTCTTTATGACTTGGCTGGCTTGGGAATTCTGGGAGTTGAAGTCCACAAGTCACAAAAGGGCCATTGTTCCCTACCTCTGGGGTAGAGAGCAAGGATCCCAGCCTTTGGAACCAACGGGCATGTTTGGATATGCAGGTATTTTCGGAACAATGGTTACCACGGGAGATATGGCCAGACCCAAACACTTGTATCTACTAAAAAACAAACGAAGAACTTGCCTACAGCCCTACTCACCAACCCATTTTCTAAGAAAGCCTCTGTCATTGAAAATACGGCTTATGCTTAAGGCATGCTTTGCTCTGCAACATACAGGCTCCCCATTTTGAAGAAAAAAAAAAGATAATGGATTTTTAAAAGAAGGTTAAATGTAATAGTCAGCTTGTGGAGCTCAAAGAAATATATTGTGCACATTGTTGCCTCCAGGACATCTTACGGAACGTGTAGTAAATAGGCACTGGGACCTGTAGTAAATAGACACTGGGACGGATCGGGACTAAATCCTTCTCCCAGCGTAGCCTGCAGCATATCAAGACCTCAAAGCCGGTTTCCTCTGGTTGTTCTTTCTTAGATGCACATCCTGGCCCCAGAGGCTTTAAATAAATCCTAAATCCCTTCATCTTTCAGGCTCACCAGCACTTCTTAATCCACTTTTTATTATGTATTTTGCAAAGACTAGTCTGGAAGTACATTTGCACTGCGATTTGTGAAGTGCTCCGAAGTCCTGCCTTTGGAGAGCCCAGCAGATTTCCCTCTACGTCTCCAGAGCTTTCCGCAGAGAAGGAGGGATCAGATTTGTTCTCAGACCAAAAAGGCTCTATTTTGTTTCCTTAAAAGATGCATTACTTCGCTATTTTGCAGTGGTGCGTGCAACCCCACATTTTTCTAGGTGAAGCTTTGCACTTGCAAACTCAGGAGTTGTGGGTCTCAACTGTGACTACCAAGCTGTTTTTCCTAGTCAGCCTCACAGTTGTCTGCAGTGGGGCAGGTTGGAAAAAAAAAGGTGGACATACTACTTTCAAATGGCACAATATTCCACTCGTGCCCCGAGCTTGAATTGCTAGCTTAGTTGAAACCATTCCCGAGTTAGTAAACTTGAACTACCTTGATACGTGAGCTTTAAAACAAGCCACGCAAACAGCTTAGAAGTTCAGGGGTGCACACACAAAAAGATGAGCTCTGCTTAAAAGAGCCGAGGTGGCGCAGTGGTTAGAGTACAGTACTGCAGGCCACTTCAGCTGACTGTTAGCTGCAGTTCGGCGGTTCAAATCTCACCGGCTCAGGGTTGACTCAGCCTTCCATCCTTCCGAGGTGGGTAAAATGAGGACCCGGATTGTTGTTGGGGGCAATATGCTGACTCTGTGAACTGCTTAGAGAGGGCTGAAAGCCCTATGAAGCGGTATATAAGTCTAACTGCTATTGCTATTGCTATCTTGAACCAATTTCTTACCATTTGTATTTATTTGTATACGGGACCTCTAGTAAGCTTGTTCTGTTGCATGGACCCTTCTGCCCTATCAGTATTCCAAGGGAGCAGGTTACCCAGTGGTGGGATTCAGCAGGTTCACACCTATTCGGGAGAACCCGTTGGTAACTTTTTAAGTAGTTCAGAGAACCAATTGTTGGAAGAAAATCTTTTTTTCCCCCCACTTTACAGGGCTAATCCTGTAAGGAAGGCAGGAAGGAAACATTCTGGTGTTGCTTCTAGCCTCATCTTTGTTGCCCTGCTTACAGAAATTGTCTCTCTGGTTAACCCTTATGACATCGTCACAGCTAAGGCGAAGCGCCCATCGACCTGAGTGACCTTGAGTTGGCCATGCCCACCCAGTCACATGACCACCGAGCCACGCCTACCCAGCTTGTCATTAGGGCAGGGAACCGGTGGTTACATTATTTGAATCCCACCACTGAGGTTACCTCACCCCCCAAACCATCTGGGGGAAGGGAATTCTGGTAGGGGGGGGGATTTCAAATCAGATTAATGAGGACTGCGCACATTCAATAGATGCTAAATTGGAATGGAGGATGCAGGAAAAACAATCCCAAACAGCTGGCTGGAACGCTGAATAGCATGCTGTTCCTTCTCATTGCAGTTCTTTACTTGCCCTCTGTCTTTGGAAGCCATTTCATTAAAGGGATTTAAGCTCCTCGCAATCTAATTCATCGCGGCATAATTTAAAAGCCTTCCAATAGCAATTGCCCTACAGCAGGTCTTTAAAGCAGGGATCTCTGCCGGCTCTTCTGTTCTGTGGGCTGGGAATGGTGGCTCCCTGGGTGGTAGAGAGAAAAGTGGGTCAGGGCTGGGTTAATATCTGGTCCCTCCCTGATTAGATGCTGGGAGGAAGAGATTAAGAGAGGGATAAGGCACGCTCTCGCCTACCCTCGTTCTCCAGCTCTTCCCATGGCAAATTTTGCTCTAAAAATATCTGTGATCACACAGTGATTTCTCAGCTGATCCATGATGACAGTAAACCAAATGCCTCCTGCCCCCCCACCCCCCACCCCATCCTAAGCAAAGGCTAAGATGATCCCTTCATCTGCCGGTTTCCTTCCTAGAGTGCCCCCTGCTGGCCCAAGGGAACCCAACAGCATTTACATCCCCACCTCTGCGCACTATTGCTCTGGAAGACTGAAATAGCCCTGTGACTCACATGGGTGCAGGCATTGCTCATTATCGAGAGGTTGCCTTGCTCGAAAAAGAAGATGCGTTGGCATCAATTAAAGAAAGGGCTACATATGAGAAAAGATGCGCTTTGTAGAGAGGTGAAATCTTTTGATGCCACATTGGAGTCCTAAATAGCAATAGCAATAGCAGTTAGACTTATATACCACTTCATAGGGCTTTCAGCCCTCTCTAAGCGGTTTACAGAGTCAGCATATTGCCCCCAACAACAATCTGGGTCCTCATTTTACCCACCTCGGAAGGATGGAAGGCTGAGTCAACCCTGAGCCGGTGAGATTTGAACAGCCGAACTGCAGAACTGCAGTCAGCTGAAGTAACCTGCAGTGCTGCATTTAACCACTGCGCCACCTCAGCTCTTATCTAAAGCGTTTCAGAAATATGTCTCCACACAAAGCGGCAAAAGGTCCGGCAGAATACAGCATCATTCAATTATGTAAGCCGCCTTGAGTCACCATGGGCGAATTTATGCGGCAATATAAATTTAATAAATAAATAAATAAATGTGCCTCAGCTCTAACAGGTGGTCCTTCAAATTGGCGTGGAGAAATGATGGGTGCTTAAGGCCTACTAATTTTCATTTCAAGTCCCTGGTTCTCATTGAGGGAGGAAATCTGCAACTGGCTTGTACCTTTTACAACTGGGTGGTGCCACGTTAGGCAATTTCCATACACCCAAATTTGTCAGGCATAACAGAGGAAGCTGCATAACATAGGATGAAAAAAATTGAGATGAGATTAACCTCTTCTGAATTCTACAAACTCCACCCAGGACTTATGATTCATTTCTAATCATGTAAAAACATATAACTAGCTTAACATGTATTTCTCGACTCTGAACCAGGGAATCCCCATACCATATTTTTCGGAGTATAAGACGCAACTTTTTCCCTCAAAAAAGAGGGTGAAAATCTGGGTGCGTCTTATACACTGAATACAGCATTTTTGGCCTCCCGAAACCCCGCTCCCTTTGCAAAAATGGCTGTGTATAGTCTTTAGGAGGTTTCCAGAGTGCTCCTGGGGGCTGGGGAGGGCAAAAAACGGGCTATTTTTTGCTGTTTTCTGCCCCCCCAGCCCCCAGGAGCACCTTATAAGCTTCCTAAAGGCTATGCATGCCCTTTTTTTGGACAAAGAACAGGCCCTTTTTCATGAAAAATGGGCCGTTTTGGTGAGATCTACAGAGTGCAAAAACTTGTTTTTTTAATTTGCCTTTTCAAAATCTTGGTGCATCTTATACTCCAGTGCGTCTTATACTCTGGTGCATCTTATACTCCAAAAATATGGTATTTGGAGTGGAAGTAGTAAGCTAAGAGACCTCTAGAACAATAGGAGACTAACATTTTTTTAAATGTTTTTAATGTCTCATTTAACAAACAAAATAAAGCAATGATATACAATAAAATATGATTAAAATTATATCAAGCTCTTCAAAGAAAAAAAGTACATTGTATTAGGATGTACACAACTACCGGAGTCCTTTCATATATTATTAAATCTAGACAATATAGCCTTCACTAAATTAAAATTCCCGGACTCCTTCATTGGAATCTATTTTTTTTAATTGCATAAATTTTATGAATCTTTGCAATATGGTAGACCAACTGCTTGTAACTTTTCAAGTTTTAACTTTTGTTTTTTAAGTGAACTTAAAACTTGAACAATAATTGTTCAAAATGTGGTCCTTTTAAAATAAAAATTCAAATTAGATGCTAATCCTTATTGAGGGGAGAAAGTACTTTGAGGAGATTCTGACTAGGGAGAAAAAGATTGATAGAAAAAAAAAGACTAAGTACTTCCCACTCTTGTTTGAAGCCTGCTAAACCTGTTTTGTATTTTCTTTTCTTTTTTAAAAAAAACTATTGTTTTTAAACTTGTTTGGGGAAAATATTGCACACATTTTTATTATAATAGTTTGTCCTTCAAATCCTTGAGTTAGTCAATCCAACCAGTTGGTTTTTTTTTAAAAAAAATCATACTAAAATATTTAAATATGCAATAGTAAAAAATGATTATATCTAAGAGCAATTTCACCATTTTCACCACCCAAGTTCTTGCAAGCAAAAAAATATCAGGAAATTTTATTCCCACCACCACCACCAGCCCGATGTGCCTTTCAATACCATGAGCTATTAATGAACTGTTCAGTTGACCAATCATAGAGAACAAACGCCAGCAACCAATCCATGTCCCTCCCATATCTATCCATCCATCTCTTTCTTTCTTTAAACTGTTCAAGCACTGCATGTAACCTGATCTTGTTTCCCCCCTCTTCCTCCCTCCCTCCCTCCCTGTCTGTCTGTCTCTCTCTCTCTCTCCTACCTATTACCTATCTATCTATCCATCATCTATCCATCATTATCTAACAGAGCTCACAAAACATGTTCTCATCTTAACCTACCATTCTAAGGAACCAAGATAAGGTACAAATGAGAAGCCATCTACCTCCAGGTTTCAGCATTTTAACTAGATCACTGGGGCAGAAATTAATTGGCATGTTTGTGGGAAAGGTATTTAAAATATTTGGGTATCAGGGAGCACCTCAGAAATGTTGCAAATATAATTAGCATTACAGTAATGACATCTTATAAAAATTAATGTATTCAATATAGAAAGAGGTACTTAAAATCCAGATTTAATATTTCAAACAAAATATTTCATAAAAAGTCAATACAACGAAATAATCAAGCTATTTTTTTTTCAAAACCTTCCACTAGGTTATTTTCAGGAAACTTCAGTTCTCTAGTGTTAGAAATAACTTCCATTGCAACTTTTTTCAGGAGTGTATAATATTTTACATGTTGTGTGGCCACTAAATATCTGTGAAAGCTGTACCGTTTTGTAATATCGCCAGCCTTTTTGCTTCCCTGATGCCACACCTCTGGTATGTAGCACAATAAATTAGGATTGCTGCTGAGTAGATTTCCAAATTTCCTGTGAATGTCACTCATGTTTGCTTCCCTTTTTCTCCCCAGTTCTTTTCCATTTTTGCATTTGCGACGTGTGGCAGCTACTCTGGAAAATTCCGCCTCAGCGTTGATTGTCCCAAGAAAAATGAGAGCAAACTCAATATAGAGGTGGAATTCGCCTATCCCTTCCGGTGAGTTAAGACTTGGTTGGAACTGTTCTCTGAAGAAACTGTAAAGAAACTGCTGGTGGGCAAATTTGTCTTGTTCCCCCCTTTCCCTTGTCTTTTGTGAGCCGCCCGGAGTCCTCCGGGAGTGGGCGGCATACAAGACAAATAAATAAATAAATAAATGAATGAATGAATGAATGAATGAATGAATGAATGAATGAATGAATGAATGAATAAATAAATAAATAAATAAATAATACAAAGGTTTACAAGCAAGATGTTGTTTATGGACAAGAACACAGCACATTCCAGGAATAAGGAAGCTACCAACCAGCGGCCTGAAGTTCTGGTTTTGACAGTCAATGTCCAACACCAGGTAAAACTTTGGGATTCCCCAAATGCCAAGCAGGACCAAATTAGGTCACTAAGTGGAAGACCATCAAGGAATGTTTGTAGGCCAACAAATATCCAAGAAGAAAGGAAGGATCAACCACTATTTATTGCTGCCAAGGAAACAATAGGGCACTGGAAGTAGGGTCAACACAAAGAGAATATCTTTTCTGGATCAAGTATAGAAGACAAGTTTGAACTCCTGATATATATATACATGGATGGGTTGTGGGTAGAGAGGCATGCACATATGTAATTTAATAATTGTAATTTAATAGATTTATATGCCGCCCAATCCCGCAGGACTCCGGGCGGCTTACAAAAACAAGACTAAAATAAAAGTTAAAATAGGAAGAGAAGAAAAACTATTTTAAAAGCAACGCACCATACACTCAATCTTGGTGGGGCCGGACCTCATTCGTGAGGTCAACAGCCCCAGGCCTGCCGGAATAGCCAGGTTTTAGTGGCTATGTAGGTCTATGTGTGTGCTTTTTCAACAGTCATGCAGAAAAACCCAAGGAGTCCATTAGCAGAGCATGTGGTAATGGACCTCCACAATTGTTAATCTTTAATTTGTTGCATTGAGGACTATACTTACCCTGAACCATGAGCATCCATCCATTGTCATGGCTAATAGCAACTGCTACCGTGAAGTCGATTCCATTATGAATTTTGCTAATCATTTTTTTTCATAATCAGGGTCTAATCCTGTGGCTGTTATCCCCATGGTTTTGTTTCTCCTGAAATTAGTAGTATTAGGCCGCTTTCCTTTAGGCAGTGGTTCCCAAACTTGGCAACTTTAAGACTTGTGGACTTCAACTCCCAGAATTCTCCAGCCAGCAGAATTCTGGGAGTTGAAGTCCACAAGTTTTAAAGTTGCCAAGTTTGGGAACCACTGCCCTAACCTATAGCTTGGTTCATGAATCATGTTAAGCCATAGAATATCTTGACCACTGCCATTCCAAGTCAGAATGTAATTAAGTTTTGGTTTAGCATGTGTGTCCCCAGCCATGATCTAAATTGGTCCAAATAAGAAAATCGTGGTAGAATCTTAATTTGGCCATGCCATTGTCCCAGGGTAGGCCTTGGCCCACAATCAAGACAAAATCTCAAGGAGCGAATTCTACAGAACTATTAACTTCTATGTTTTGCTTATTTTTTTTTAAATAAGAGTCAGCCATCCTATTCCATAATGTAGTTATTTGCTGTACAGGACAAATACTCTATTGGGAAATACAGTTTCTTAAAGTTTATGCTCCTCTAAAGGGAAGCCAGATAAATTGGCAAAGCCTCAAAAAAATTAGACAATTGTTTTGAAACTTTCAGATAAAGATTAAGGCGTTAATTATCAGCATGCAGTTACCACGGCAGCTATCAATAATTTTTTTAAAGAAGATATTGGACAGCCATTTGTCCAGAATGGTATAGGGACTCCTGCTTGTATGTATATTTATTTATTTATTTTATTTATTTATTTATTAGACTTATATACCGCTTCAATTCTGGGAGTTGAAGTCCACAAGTCTTAAAGTTGCCAAGTTTGGGAACCACTGCCTTAATGTAACACTTCCCAAATGGGATTCTGGGAAGTATAATCCAACCCAATAAAACATCTATCTGGTTCAGTGTAACCAACGTTCACCCATATTGGCTGCCTTTTTTCTGTGAATTCCTGTTACAGATTCTTTTCTCTCTTTCTCCAGGCTCCACCAGGTGTATTTTGATGCTCCCACCTGTAAAGGAAGTGAACAAGACAAGGTTTTCTTGATTGGAGACTATTCTTCCTCTGCTGAATTCTTTGTCACCATTGCAGTCTTCGCCTTCCTCTATTCTCTAGCTGTGATTGTTGTCTACATCTTCATGCAGGATAAATACAGGGAGAACAACAAAGGCCCCATGATTGTGAGTACAGTTATAGGATGATAGGATTGCACAAGCCATCTTGGCACCTGTGTCACACCTGATACTTAGCACCCTTTGAATTAACCTCAGCAGGAATAGTTGCTTCTGAAGAATGGCAAGCAGGCATTTGGAAAACCTTCCAAATCCATTGGGAAGGATCCACCATTAAATAATAACTTTCCATTCAGGTTGTCCATGCTCCCACCTGATTGAGTAAAGAGTGCCTTTTGAAGAGTGCCTGTTTTGTGCACCAAAATATCAGAAGTTCATTAGGAACAGGAAGTTAATTATTGATAGCACAAGTCAGGGTGTCTATAATAGCAATAGCAGTTAGACTTATATACCGCTTCATAGGGCTTTCAGCCCTCTCTAAGCAGTTTACAGAGTCAGCATATTGCCCCCACAGTCTGGGTCCTCATTTCACCCACCTCGGAAGGATGGAAGGCTGAGTCAACCTTGAGCCGGTGAGATTTGAACCGCTGAACTGCAGATAACAGTCAGCTGAAGTGGCCTGCAGTACTGCACCCTAACCACTGCACCACCTTGGCTCTTATAAAGTATGTTGAACAAAATAAATATTACATGATGGGTTCTTTATTTATTCTGAATACTGACATAGGGCTGTAGTTTAGCATACTACAGGTAGTCCTCAACTTACAACCACAATTGAGCCGAAAGTTTCTATTGCCAAGCAAGACATTTGTTAAGTGAGTTCGCCCCATTTTACGACTTTCCTTGCTACAGTTGTTAAATGAATCACTGCAGTTATTAAGTTAGTCACATGGTTGTTAAGTGAAACTGGCTTCCCCGTTGACTTTTCTGCTTATCAGAAAGTTGCAAAAGATTATCACATGACCAAGGGATACTGCAGCTGTCATAAATACGAATCAGTTGCCATACGGTTGAATTTTAATCACGTCACCAAGGGGATGCTACAACCATTGTAAGTATGGAAATGGCCATAAGTCACTTTTTACAGTGCCATTGTAACTTCCAACGGTTACTGTTGTGGCTCAGCAGGAGCCGTTGGAGCTGCCACCAGACTCCGACAGCGAGGGGCCCTATGAGTCGGCTTTGGAGGATGTGGAGGACCCTGGACAGGGTTCCGACTCTTAGCAGGGCGCAGAGAGGCTGGTTGGCCACCAGGAGGCGCCTGAGCCTCGGACCAGTGGGGAGGAGACAAGGGAGAGTGAGCCGGAAGCCAGTAGTGAGTTGTTCCTGGATGCACGGCACCGAAGAACTAATAGGCGTCAGGAACAATTACGCAATTACAGGAGGCGATTGCACTCAGCTGGTGGTCATTAGGCTCCTCTCCAGACTATAAAAAGACTACTTGTGCACACACCCTTCTTGCAGAAGTCAACGCAGGAACAAATGTCGGAGAACATTGTTATGAGCTTGGCAGGCTGGATTGCTGCCAAGCCTTATCTGTCTTTATTGCTACCCAAGCTTGTCTGTGCCGGTTTGCTGCCAAGGACCTGTCTGTCTGTTAATTAAATGCCGTAACTTATCTTTGGCTCGGAGTGTGCTTTGGTGTGGGACGAGGGGGGGTCAGAACAGGTTACTAAACGAACTGCTGTAAATCAAGGACTGTATCTATAATTTTATTCCACTGCTGACCCATTGCAAGCACTGGTGTCAGGTGGGGACTCCTCCAAGGTTTGTGAAACCAATTTTTACTTACCACCAGGGTCTATTATTACAAAATAGTGGCTTATCCTAGACCACCTAATGATCTTCTAGCTGAGGTGAAATTTAAATAATCAATTAGCCAGTTTAAAACCTTGGGCTTGAGTGACTGACATGGCCATTGAGTTGCTGAGCCTTCACCATCATCCTACATCTGAGGTACAGGTAGCCACTATGGCAAAGTCTTCCACCTATACTGAATTAGGGTTAGGGTGTGCTGGGAGGACATGGCAGGATCTATAGCAATAGCAATAGCAGTTAGACTTATATACCGCTTCATAGGGCTTTCAGCCCTCTCTAAGCGGTTTACAGAGTCAGCATATTGCCCCCAACAACAATCCGGGTTGGATGGAAGGCTGAGTCAACCCTGAGCCGGTGAGATTTGAACAGCCGAACTGCAGAACTGCAGTCAGCTGAAGTAGCCTGCAGTGCTGCATTTAACCACCGTGCCACTCGGCTCTCTCTTAATTCTGGATTTCAAGTGAGGCTTATGATATTCCCTGACAAGATCCCCAGAGGTTTACTGTTCTTCCCACATTGGGTAATCTTTCCTCATTGTTTTTTCTTCTTCTTCTTGCTGCAGGATTTCGTTGTCACAGCCGTTTTCGTGTTCATGTGGTTGGTGAGCTCTTGTGCTTGGGCCAAGGGGCTTTCAGATGTCAAGGAGGCCACTGACCCTGATAATGTGATAGAAGGCATGACTGTGTGTAAGGAACCAGAGGTCAAATGCAAGGAGGAATATGAACCCATCACTTCTGGCCTCAACACCTCTGTGGTAGGTCCTCCAGCTTAGCGTCATAAGAATATGATTAGAGCAGGGGTAGTCAACCTTTTTATACCTACCACCCACTTTTGTATCTCTGTTAGTAGTAAAATTTTCTAACCGCTCACCGGTTCCACAGTAGCGGTGGTTTATAAAGTAGGGAAGTAACTTTACATTATAAAATTTATAAAGCAGAGTTATGCGCTCTATATGGGGCAGCCCTTGAAGAGTGTTCGGAGACTTCAGCTGGTCCAGAACGCAGCCGCGCGAGTGATTGTGGGTGCACCCCAGTACACCCACATTACACCTATCCTCCGCGAGCTGCACTGGCTACCTATTGGTCTCCGGATACGCTTCAGGGTGCTAGTTATTACTTATAAAGCCCTACATGGTATTGGACCTGGGTACTTGAGAGACCGCCTTCTGCCGATTACCTCCCACAGACCCATTCGATCCCACAGATTAGGCCTCCTCCGTATTCCATCTGCCAGCCAATGTCAGCTGGTGACTACTCGGAGGAGGGCCTTCTCTGTGGCTGCCCCAGCCCTTTGGAACGAGCTCCCCGTGGAGATTCGGACCCTCTCCACTCTTCAGGCCTTCCGGACGGCCGTGAAGACCTGGCTGTTCCAGCAAGCCTGGGGTTGAGTTCCCCCCCCCCTACTAGAATCTGCTGTGTCTGTTGTGCTTTTAAACTGTTTGTATTGTCTGATTGTCTTTGTCTTACTTTTTGTAATTTCCCCTCCCTTGGCTTTGTTCAGCCGCCCTGAGTCCCTTCGGGGAATAGGGCGGCCTACAAATTGAATAAAATCCAAAATCCAAATCCAAATACAGCAAAATCCCTACCGCCCACCATCAAAGTTGGAACGCCCACTGGTGGGCGGTAGGCACCAGGTTGACTACCACTGGATTAGAGTGTAGATAGGATTTTCATAATAGGGTCAATTCCTGGAGGCTGAACATGCATTTTATAGTTGTGTTTCTTAGCTTTCTTTGACTATAGTTTTGCAGTGTGTGTGTGTGTGTGTGTGTGTTTCCATTTGACTCTATTTAAGCCCTTCATGGCCTAGGACCAGGATACCTGCGAGACCGTCTTCTGCCACATACCTCCCTTAGACCAATAAGATCGCACAGGATGGGCCTTCTCCGGGTGCCTTCAGCGGGACAATGCCGGCTGGCGGCGCCTAGCAGTAGGGCCTTCTCTGTTGCCGCTCCGGCCCTATGGAATGAGCTGCCCCCAGAGATCCGGGCCCTACCCACTCTCATGGCCTTCCACAAAGCTATTAAAACCTGGCTTTTCCGGCAGGCCTGGGGCTGTTGACCCCTTGACTGAGGTCCAGCCCCCCTCTGATTGGGTGTATGTTGTGCTTCTTCTTAACTTTGTTGTGTCCTAACGTTTTTAAATTCTTTTTTAATATTTTCATTTCTGTAAGCCGCCCGGAGTCCTTCAGGATTGGGCGGCCTAGAAATTCAATAAATGAAATGAAATGAAATATTTACTATATTTTCAAAGAGTTCATTTGTACTTCTGGCTTCCAGCTAATGAACTCTGTACCAGGATAAGTTTGTTGTTTACATGGATGTCCTGGTGTTTTGTGCATCTTTATCTGTTTCTTTGTAAAAATGCCTCTGTGTCTGAACTTGGGGTGATGTCTCTACTTTATAAGTGTCTTATAATGAGCCAGTTTCAAGGAAACAACCTTAATTGTTGTGTTACACAAGTGTCATATTACCATTTGCTGATCCAAATCATATCTACTTGTTATCAAATAAACCCCACAATTCCGTTTTCTGGTCTGACTCATAGCGAGGCATAATCCTTTTTTTCCCGGAATGCTACTACTAGATAAATTTTTATCGTGCAAGCCATCCTGCCTCTTTCTTGGAATTTTGTGAGAGACTCCAGGCGAGGAGTTTATAGCCCTCTCCTGTTTATAGCCCTCTTGTATTTTCTCATCACTTCTTCTATCCTTCTTCGTGTGCACACGTGCACACAGCCATGAAGAAGAAGAAAAAAACCACTCGTTCCACATGACAGAGTAAGCTGTTCTTCTGTTGAACTACTCCTGAAGCTGACTAAGTACTAATGACTAAGCAGAATTGCACAGCTCAAATATTATTTTTTTTTAAAATGCTGTTACAACCAGATAACCAGACAATGTTGGCTGGCGGCTCCCCAGGGGAGGGCCTTCTCTGTAGCCGCTCCGACCCTATGGAACGAACTACCCCCAGAGATCCGGACCCTACCCACTCTCATGGCCTTCCGAAAGGCTATCAAAACCTGGCTATTCCGGCAGGCCTGGGGCTGTTGACCTCATGACTGAGGTCCAGCCCCGACCAGATTGAGTGCGGTTTTTAACTTGTTTTTTTCTCTGTTTTTTTTTTAATTCTTTATTATTATTTTTTAAATGTATTTTCTGTAAGCCTCCCGGAGTCCTTCGGGATTGGGCGGCCTATAAATTGATTAAATACTAATACTAATACTAATAACTTTTGAGGTCCTGGGAAGCTCCTCAATGGTTTTCAGGTGAGATTAATGGAGATTAGTTTAAAATTTGTAATTTTATAAAACACTTAAATTGACATTTTTTACAAAAAGTGCTTAATTGTTACACAATATTGCATAGAAACTACAAGGCAATGTAAGCATTGCATAAACCTTACCCATATGGTAAGGAAAAAAAAATGAAACAGACCTGATATTAATTTAGGGGGTGGGGGGGAAAGAAAAATCAAAGGAGAAAAGAGCAGAGAAAACAAATAAAAAAATACAATTGAGCAAAATTAAAAACTCCACCCCCTACAAACCTAAATGCAATTTACTTCTAAATATATAGATAATATACCATTTAAAGGGGAAAAAAGGAAAATGACTTACCTGAATGGTCGTTCTGTAGGTGCTGAGGGAGTGTCCAAGCATGGGTTAACTTCAGCTTGCTGCCCAAGGACTGAGTTCAAATTTTGTGTAGCCACGCCTCCTGCTCCCAACAGAGACTCAGTTTTAAAAACGAAGGTATCCGATCCAA
This sequence comes from Thamnophis elegans, assembly GCF_009769535.1. Taxonomy (NCBI): domain Eukaryota; kingdom Metazoa; phylum Chordata; class Lepidosauria; order Squamata; family Natricidae; genus Thamnophis; species Thamnophis elegans. Next base: position 7,335,961 of record NC_045542.1, read on the forward strand.
AGGTTGCTGTATGGAAACGTCCGTGTAATATAGGTTCTAAGTCCTGCACCCTCACGAGAAACCCCAGTACGGGGTTGGACACTCCAGCAGCGCCTAGAGAACGACCATTCAGGTAAGCCAACGGTCATTCTCCTGGTTCCACTACAAAACCGCGTTCGACTAAACCGCGCTCAACGAAACCGCGTAGCTGACGTCATCACAGGGCGACAACAGCGCAGAGACAGAAGCACGCTGTAAACGCTAAACCTAAAATTAACCCCTAAACCTAAACCTAACCCCCCTAAACCTAATCCTAAACCTAACCCTAAACCTAACCCTTAACCTAACCCTAACCCTTAACCTAACCCTAACCCTAACCCTTACCTTAAGTTGAATCGGCTTGCTTTCAAAGCGCTATTTAAAGCGCCCTTCTTTCTCCATGCTCGCTGTTGTTGCCCTGTTGATGACGTCAGCGACGCAGTTTAATCAGGCGTGCTTTAGTCGAGCGCGGTTTTGTCATGCCACGCATTCTCCTAGGCGCTGCTTGGAGTGTCCAAGCATGGGACATACCCAAGCTATGTGGTCCCAGGGTGGGAAGAAGGAATGTCCTGGTTAGCAGGGGCCATAAGGGCCCGCTGTAAGACCCTCCTTCCAAATGAAGCCTCAACCGAGGCAAAGGAGTCCAGTCTGTAATTTCGAATGAATGGAGACAGCGAGGACCAAGAAGCCACCTGACAGATCTCAATAGGTGCTTGAGTGGCCCAAGCGGCCGTCGTCGTAGCGCTCCCCGTGGAGTGTGCTGTTATACGAGGAGGAACAGGCCTGGCTTGTTGTTCGTAGATCAGCTTGATGCATGCGCGCAGCCAACGACCTGTGGTGGAAGATGACACTTTCCTGCCCATTGAAGTTAAATGAAATGAAGAACGATTCCGACTTGCGAAAACAGGCTGTCCTCTTTTTGTACACCTGCACAATGCGACGCACATCCAGTTTGTGCCAGACATGCTCCCTGGGATGGCTAGGGTGCGTGCAAAAAGTCAGGGAGGATCACCTCCTGCGTTCTGTGGAATAAGCTGTTAAATTTTTGGGATAATAAAGGACAAGTCATGATAATTTTCAATATGATACATGGTTCCCCACAGTCATTCTTCCTCAGGATAAAATATCCAGCATCCACTTTCTTCTGTCTACTGTAGTATAGGTTTCTGTTGCCTGGATAGTTCACATTGTTCATCCTACTTTGTGGGAATCTTTCTGAAAATATAGAATCCGAAACTGCACCTAGCACTTGAGGTACCGTAGATCCAGTGGTGGGTTTCAAAAAATTTTTGAACCTACTCTGTGGGTGCAGCCTCCTTTGTGGGAGTGGCTTGCCGGCCATGTGACCTGGTGGGAGTGGCTTGCCGGCCATGTGCTTTCTTTCTTTCTTTCTTTCTTTCTCTCTCTCTCTCTCTCTCCCTCTCTCTCTCTCTCTCTCTTTCCTTCCTTTTGTCTCTCTGTCCCTTTTTCCTTTCATCTCTCTCTCACTTTTTCTTTCCTTTTTCCTTTTTTATTTCTTTCTTTCTTCCTTTCTTTCTCTTTCTCTTTCTCTCTCTGTATGAGTCTGTCTGTCTGTCTCTGTGTGTGTTTCAGTGGTGGGTTTCAAAAATTGGTGGAACCTCTTCTAACCAGTTCGGTAGATTTGACGAACCGGTTCTACCGAAGTGGTGCGAACTGGTAGGAACCCACCTCTGCGTAGATCTGAGTCTGACCAATGAAGAATGAAGCCATTATTCCTCAGGAGTATTATATGCTTGCTAGACCAGTGTAGTTGCTGAGCTATTCTTCTTGAATGCTCCATGCAGTGTTTTTAACTGGTAAGGCTGTACATCCCCAGTCTCTGCCATCAATTTATCTTCATGTTGTCCGTAGGTTTTTGGCTTCCTGAACTTGGTGCTTTGGATTGGAAACCTATGGTTCGTCTTTAAAGAGACTGGATGGAGTGCCCCCTTCATGAAGTACCCACCAGCCCAGGAGAAGCAGCCAGCACCTGAAACCTATGGAGATACCTACAACCAAGCTCCGGGATATGGACAACAGGACACATACGGGCAACAGCAGAGTGGCTACCAGCCTGAATACAGCCAACAAGGCTATGTTCAGCAGGGAGAATTCGGCCAGCAAGGTGGCTATGTTCAAGGCGGGCCCACTTCCTTTGCAAACCAGATGTAGGCGGGTGAGTCCTGGAAACATGTGGGGAAAAGGAATCGTGTAGTTGTTGCATATATTGTGCCGATCCCTCCAATGTTATACGTGATAAGATTTTTGCATGATAGGTTACGGTTGTGCTAGCCCTATGGAGAAGCAAGGACTGATCTGACGCTCTGCAACCTGACTCCTTTGATCAAAGGAAATCTTATGTGGCTTCCTTCTCGCGTGTTAAAAATTTATAAGATTTCCACAGATATTGACAATTGCCCAAGGACAGGCTTTTATCCAAAGTTCTCAGAAGATTGAATTCTACATATGCTACCACACTCTATATTTTTTGTCCTTTGGGAAGACTATAGAAATTCATATAAATGTATGCAAATACATGATTTTTTTTTTAAATTGAGCCTTGCCAGAATTATACTGGCAGATAAATTCTTTCCTAGCCAATGTTACTCATAAATGTTACCCAGTTCAGTAAATATAAGGATAGCAGTAGTTGAGTCCCAATTACTATATCTAACCAGAATATATGGTTTCTTTATTTAAGGTTTGTTTCAACCCTAGTTACCCCTGTTTTGTGACATGCCTGCCTAACAGGGTCAAATCCTCACGTCCAGTACCATCACGGAGGACTACCAAAAGAAAATCCCCAGAAATTTCTAAGCTCAAACAATTCTCAGAGGAAAAATAACCATAAAAACTGGTTTAAAACCAATCGTGTTTGAAGTATAGAGTCTATTTATATGTGGCATTGTTCAGTACAGTTTTGTTATAGAGATGTGATAAGCTATATATGTGCTCTGTAGCAGCAAAGACCATTCACTGTTTATCTGAGCTTGTCTGCATGCCATGCCATGTATCCTACAAATAAATATGTAAGTTCTGTAGATATATGTATCTACCAAGTGGAAATGGTGGCTCGCATAGTGATATCCGTAGCTACAATTGATGTTGAAGCAAGTAGTAACATCTGTACAGGTATGCAATAACTGGAAAATCTTCTATTATTCATTGTGATGTGCTAAGTCTTCCTAACTGCCTTAGAATTAGCATTTGAGCGCTTCCAAATGATTGTATACAGACTGATGGGTGAGGTTCAACACATTGTAAGCATCGTATTAAAAGGAGTCCAGCATCAGGTAAACACAGGTGTCCAGTCCCAATCAAAGAACACAAGGAACATCTCTGTAGGATTCATTTATTTGGCTTGGATTTTTGCTTGGATGTATTTGCATACAAGCAATTTCTTTTTTTAAAAAAAAGAGAGAAATAAAGGAAAGCGGGAGATTTGTAGGAGCCATGGTAACGCAGTGCTATTGCTATTGCTATTTTCTTTACGTCTGAGAGGCGTAAAGGCGTAAAGGAGCCAATAGCTGGATGTGATCCTAGATAATGAGTCTGAAAGGATGGGTATGCTAACAAGATTCGTTATCTCTTTGATAAACTACAAAAGGGGCTCCACTGAGAGAAAGGAAACCAGTCTAAGATTCAATATTATGCAGCATGGTTCTGCATAGTGGTTAGTAGTGTCTATGGGAAGGAGCAAAACCTACAAAATGGCAGCTGTGGTATTGTGAACAAAGCTCTTCCCATTGTACTTGCATTAATATAGCACCTCTGTGCAAAAGGTGTGTGTGGGGGGGTTTCGATTATAACTCATTACCTATCATCATTTTGATACATACATGTACACCGTGACTGAGGTTGTAACTTCAGGAGAATTATTATGTCTGTGCAGAACAGTTTAAATAGTTCATGCAGCATGTTCAGCTGTATTATCCGTCTGCCTACCATTTTGTCTCATTTTAGCTTTTGCAGATTTTGGGCTTGTTACAACACTAAAATTGATCCATGCCCAGAGATTAAGCCCTTAGATTGTCCCTACGCTAAAAGGAAATTAGTGTGGCTGTGCTCCCTCAACATAACTAACTGAACCATAAACCATGGGTTATAAGATGCAGTAGCTAATCTAAAATTAAACAAGGTGTTGCATGAATCAAATCAACTGTTAAGCTGTTGTTTATTTGGTTTAGCATGTTACATGAACCCAGCCTTTGTGATATGTTAATTACGCTTAGTAATCATAGTCCAACTGTTTAATTAGTTTTCAGCAGCAGTCATGTTCCATTACATATTTAATGCTACCCAGAGATAACTGAAAAGGTGTTAGCTAACCTGGTCACTAACCCATAGGTGTTTAGCTTTAGCCTTAAATTCAATCTTACAAAGATTAAACTACCTCCACTCCATAGTTGGTCAGATTCAATTTTCAGTCTTCACACAGCCACACGAGGTGTGAAAAATGAAGAGAAAAGATGAGAAATCAATCAAAGAAATGGAAAAAAAACCTCTCCAATCATTTTATCATGCTTTATCTTTTTTTTCTCCCTATTTGTTGTCTGAAATAAGCAGGGAATAACAGCTTCTTGGACACAGTAATGAGTCCACTGGTTGGGAGAAGAGAGATTGTGTTGCTAGTGGTGGGAGGACAGCCATTGGGAATAAAATGCTATCAAAAAGTTGTGGAAAAGAAGTGAATAAGATCAATGTCTGGGCTCTGAGATCTGCATACAGGAAATTTGCTAGTTTGCTTACTAGATACATTAACCCAAATATTTCATGTTCCTCTTGAACCCCTTCATTTTGCAGTACCCACTCTTACCAAATGTAGCTAAACTCTTTTTTCTTTCCAAGGGAAAAACATTTACGCTCTCTTCCACTCATGGAAAGAAGAAACCACTTCTCTGTATCGATCTTCTAAGCAGTGATAAGCAATTTATGGCACTCTAAATGTTACTCAAACATAACTCCCAATATCCCTAGAAAGTATAGCCAGAATAAGGACACTGGGACTAGTGTTTACGACCATGTGGATGGCAACCAATTGCCTATCTCTGATAAAATCACATATTTTTATAATAGGTGTAAGTATATAAACAGAAAAAAGTTCACACTATATAATTATACAAAACTGTATCACGCTTCTGTAAAAGCCAGTAAAATTTAAATTATACTGTGTGCAATTCAGACCAACTGAATACCAACTTCTTCACAGCCCAAGCTATATCAGGGCCAGGATGCTAGAGTTCCACCAATTAAAACCTGATTAAGTTACTCACGCTGCCTCTGGTTTGTATTGTCCTGCTAACAAATTCCCAGAGGAATTGTAGTTAACAAACCATCTAATTTCTTTTTGCTGCATGCCTAACTTTGCGCAGCAAGCAACAGTTTATGGAAAGGAAAGGAAATTGTTATCATTGCGTGTGGGAATTTGTACATTCCCTTTCCAGTGATGTTATCCCATTGGGTGTTTCTTCCATGCCAGGTTGGCACTTATTCACTTTGTGTGTGTATATTTTAAAGAGAAACTCTAATCAAAAGCTTTCTGTATCATTTCTAATTTGGTCCTGAGAATCAAAAGGGTAAGCACATGTAATTTACAATAACAAAAGAAACATTGGTAGCGTATCAAGCTTCTTTAACAATGAAAACCGAATTGCATTAAGCTTCCTGCTCTCCCATTGGTAATTTTAAGACTATTGGGAAGAAAACCTAGTTTGTCTTCTCGATTCTCAAGCCAGAGAAAGTTGCCCTCTTGGCAGACTTCCACCTCAGGCAGCAGATTTCAGCAACCGAATACAGACAGGAAATTCTCTCTTTAATGCGAAACTATTGTTATTTTAGTCCAAAGATAAAAAGAGGGGATTGAAGATTTTCTGCTTTATATGGTAAATCTGAGTTGGCTAGTTTCAGAGAGCTTGAATGGGTTTGAAAAACGAAACACAATAGGCTGCAAACTGCTTCCTAACCAGGCCTAGCTTAGACTTAAATGGAAGTCACCTGGTGAAATTTTACTTATTTATTCCTTCATCCCATTTATATACCACCCATCTCACCTATGTGAAATGGTAATTACCTTGTACCTAGTTAATGCTTCCTGTAGATTTCAATTAAGGCCAAACTTCCTCATTCGTCATCCAAAAAATCTATTCTTGTCATGGTGTAGAAAAGAACAGCTGTCATCTCCTTTGTCCAAAGTATTCTTGGGGTGGCTCGCTCCACATTCTTTGGAACAGGTTTCAGAGTGACTCATGATTGTCAACTCTGAAAATCTCGGGTACTGTATATATTTGTGTCCTGCGACAGGCACTTTGGCACAGGCATTATCACAAAAGCCATGTTATCCTGACTTATCACAGCCCAATCCAGCCAACCATCCGAAGGAACTTCGGCTGGGAATATCCCAGCATTGTAGCTATTTTAACCAGAGGTTTCAGAGTTGACAATCCCGAGTCACTCTGAAACTTTTTCAAAAGCGTTTATATGAAAGAGGAGGAGGAGGAACAGCGTAATCAAAACTTGCAAGATTTTGTCATTACAGCCAGAAGTGGGTTCCTAGCAGTTCGCACCTATTCGGTAGAACCGGTTCGTCAAATCTACCGAACCGATTAGAGGAGGTTCCACCAGTGGACCCGGAAAGCAGGCCACATCTACAGAAGAGGTTCCAAAATTTTTTGAAACCCGCCACTGCCACACACACACACACACACACACACACAAAACACAGACAGACAGACAGACTGACTGAAACACAGAGAGAGAGAGAGAAAGAGAAAGGAAGAAATAAATAAAGGAAAAAAGAAAAAAGAAAAAGAGTGAGAGTTGAAAGAAAAAAAGAAAAAAGGGACAGAGAGACAAAAGGAAGAAGGGAGAGAGAGAGAGAGAACACATGGCCAGCAAGCCACTCCCACCAGGTCACATGGTCAGCAAGCCACTCCCACAAAGGAGGCCACACCCACAGAGCAGGTTCCAAAAAAATTTGAAACCCACCACTGATTACAGCCCACCTGGATAAAAGTTCTGGTCTATTTGGTAGAATTGGTTTTCTCTTCCGGTCTGCTCTGTGCGGGCTGACGCTTAGGAAGTGCCAGGCCAGCCTCACAGCAGAAGCCCATGGTCTCCTTGAGCCAAGACAACTGCCAGAACTGGGGATGGCGGATAACATTTTGCGGCCTGCCACCGTTGTACTAGAGCAGTGTTTCTCAACCTTGGCAACTTGAAGACGTCTGGACTTCAAGTTGCCAAGGTTGAGAAACACTGTACTAGAGAGTGGTGCCTCTTTCTATTGATTTCTGCTAAGATGTCTGTCTGTCCTTTTCTGCTATGTCAGGATATCCATCGATTTCAGGATGATGTCACTCATTCTGTCTTCATTCGGTTCTTTCTTTTTTTCTCCCTTTTCTCTCCACAGGTTTCCACCCCCAAATAGAAGGCGTTGTGAGAAGGAAGCAGCCATGCCGTCCTGGCTCCCCATGTCCCTTGTGCAGGGGAAGGGAGGGCTGGTGGGTGCTCGTACTGGGAGGTGGCTGGTGGAGCCCTCCCACCCCCCCCAGGATGAATGTAGATGTTTGTGCTGTTTATATATACATATATATTATATATATATGAGAAACTATAACTAGAGGTAGACCGCTCCCTCTCCCACTGCCCCAATGCCTCATGCATAACACACTTCTCCACATCATTGCAATCCCCAGGACCGTTTCTTGACCTTCGGCCTCTCCAGGCCTATCTCCTACACTCTCCAGCCAAAATGGGTTGTCAGATATCCTCCTGAAGTTCCCTTTTTCTCTCACCATTCACTTTGAACCCCATCCTATGCTTTCTGCAGAGTGGAAGGCATTCCAGGACTTCAGTTTTGACATTGTCCCCCTCCTCTGACGCCAAGTTTTCCTCACTCTCTCTCCTCTGCATGCCTCTAAAATGGGCCGGAAAGCTGAGCCGGAAGGGGATGAGGTGGAGGGCAATTGGGTTGTTCTTTTGAGTGTGCAAATGCCAGGCAGGTTTGGGGTTTAAGAGGTTTGGGGGGGTTCAATCCTCTAGCAGCACTTTAAAGTTTTGTTTTTTTAAAACATACCCTCCATTCCTGACTTCGCCCCATTGAATCTATGGGGGTAGGATAGAGGGCAAATGTATTTCGGGGAAATGATCCCCTGCTTTCTTTCCAGGTGGGTCCAGGTAGCTATAATGGGCTGTGGGAATAATCTTGAGGATGAGCCGCAAACCAAGGCAGCAGCCAGATAAGAGGAATCTGAATCCAAAGCAGGAATGGAATTTGAGGAAGCGTCTCAGACTTTATCCTCCCTAGTTCTCTTCAGGATAAAAGGCACCGCGGAGAGGAGGAGTGAAGGCACATTCACAGTTGCAAGGCTGATCTTAGCTCTTTGACTTAAATAACAAAGTCATGAAGACTAAAGCTACTTTTATTCTAGGGTTACAGTAATAGAACCTTGCAACTCTGAATGTACTTTCTCCCGGTTCACCGACAAAAGGGCGAACGACAAAACCACGCCTGACTAAACCGCGTCGTTGACGTCATCAACAGGGCGACAACAGCGTGGAGACAGAAGCGTGCTGTAAAAGTAACCCTAAACCTAACCCTAAACCTAATCCTAAACCTAACCCTAAACCTAATCCTAAACCTAATCCTAAACCTAACCCTTAACCTAACCCTAAACCTAATCCTAAACCTAATCCTAAACCTAACCCTTAACCTAACCCTAAACCTAACCCTAAACCTAACCCTTAACCTAACCCTTAACCTAACCCTAAACTTAATCCTAATCCTAACCCTAACCCTAAACCTAACCCTAAACCTAACCCTAAACCTAACCCTAAACCTAACCCTAAACCTAACCCTTAACCTAACCCTAACCCTAACCCTAAACCTAACCCTAAACCTAACCCTTAACCTAACCCTAAACCAAACCCTTACCTTAAGTTAAATCGGCTTTCTTTCGATGTGCTATTGTAAAGCGCCCTTCTTTCTCCGCGCTGGCTGTTGTCGCCGCGTTGATGACGTCAGCGACGCAGTTTAGTTGGGCGCGGTTTTGTCTTTCACCCTTTTGTCGGATCACGCTTTCTCCCCACCCCCCCTGCTTTATTCTTTATTAACCAGGGAGGGTATAGTCTGAGATGCTTTCCCAAATACTAGTTTTGAGCCTATGTTTCTCGTAGCTGACCGTTACCTTGGTGGCAGCTGTTCTTCCTATTCCTCGAGGATATCCTCATCGGGGGGGGGGGGGAGGGATGCTAAAATGGGGAAGCCTCAGAAAGATCCACAGCTTTGGGGTGCTGATTTATTTGTTTTGAATGGATATGTATTGACCATCTCTTTAGAAGGCTTTAGCCCAGTTGGGAGGGAAGAGCAAAAAAAAAAGGGGTGGGGGACTTATTAATAGTAAAGTTGTTGCACCAGGGGTCTATAGTTAAGGGGAGAATTGCAGGGGAGGCTTCCACTATCCATCCATCCATCCATTCTTTCCCCATGCTTTTCCTAATTTGCATTCTACTCTTTCTCCCTCTCCTCCGCCTGCCCCCACTCTTTACGATATGGTAATTTAATCCATCCAGACACCATACTCATCGTCAGGATGGTTGACCGCTGAACCTTTTCAATCACCAGGGATGTCCCCAATCTGGTTCACATAGAAGCCTCCGTACATGATTGCTTTTGACAGGGGTATTGAACAGCCCTCAGGCTTCAGAAGCCGATGAGACCTGCATGGTGGCATGTCTCAAAAGGCCTGTCTACGGAGGATGTCTATCAGCTGCCATGCTCTCAGCAATCACCATGGTGGTCCAAAATGACACAAACCCAAGAGAGAAATCTATTCCGATGCCATCTCTATGAGCGCTGCGGTTTTCAGAGGACCGCCCACTTGCTGGATGTACCCCATTCTCACGCAAACCAAACTCCTGAAGGCCGGAAGCTTGTAGATCAAATGGGGGGGGGGGGAACCTAATCAACTGTAAACACGCTGCATGTGAAACCATTCTGATCAATACAGGCTTGTACAATATGATCTGGAGTGCTTGGTATCAGTTAGTAGCTCTTAGCACAATAAACAAAGTTGATTCCGTGTGAGCTTGTTTCCAAATAAATATGCGTTACCATTCAGATTCTTTCTCTTGCATTTGCTCTTAAATTCTCTTAATTCATTCTGTTAATCTGAGCCCTACCACTAACTTCTCCCCTTTCCTTGGCCCTGTTACTTTTTCTCAAATTTATTCGTCAAGTTTACACGGATCTCCTCACTTACTCATTCCCCCCCCCCCCAGCCCTCTAGGCCATCCCCTAATTCTTGCTCCTCTTTTCTCCCTTTAAAACCTCTGGCCTCCAACTGCTCCACTTTCCATACCAGCCAAAGCTTCCCCCTTCAGCCCAGACCCCTTCATTCTCCCCCCCTCTCCCCACCCCCAGTGGCACTCTGACTATATATTACTCAATGTCTGTGTATCTGATTGTGCCGTAAATTGTGCGTTTCGGTTTGTCCGGCTCTTTGCCCCGGTCGATATTGTGTGATTTTTTCTTCCATCTTTAAATGACAAAAACACCAATCAACAAGAACAGCAACAAAACTTAAGAAAAATATGCATTATTCCCCCCAAAATGCCCCCTTATCCCTCCAAAATTATAGAAAAAAATGGATAAAACCAAATAAAAAAGGAAAGAAAATGAATTTAAAAGTAAACGTTTGATGTGTCTTTATTTGATGTTTTAAACATGCTGTCAAAATGCATATTTGAGTCATGGATCTTTTTGATTGATCAAAGGCCGCACTCCCCACTGTGTATTCCAGATTTATAGCAATAGCAATAGCAATAGCAGTTAGACTTATATACCGCTTCATAGGGCTTTCAGCCCCCTCTAAGCAGTTTACAGAGTCAGCATTTCGCCCCCACAGTCTGGGTCCTCATTTCACCCACCTCGGAAGGATGGAAGGCTGAGTCAACCTTGAGGCGGTGAGATTTGAACCGCTGAACTGCAGATAACAGTCAGCTGAAGTGGCCTGCAGTACTGCACCCTAACCACTGCGCCACCTCGGCTCATTTATCCTTACATGTAAGTCCAAGTGATCATCAAAGGGCTTGTAACTCTCCAAATCTTAGCCACTAAAGCTGACTTGGTTAGGGGAAACTATATTATTAAACTAAAAGTGAGCATTTGAAAATGAGCACCTGTGTTCCCTTGGCTAAGCAGGATTATCAAGGGAAAGAAAAGAAAAAAGAATGCAACGGCATCTTCTTGGCATGTCGGAAACCCCAAACTAAGGAAAATCTGCTTTCTAAATTGCTCTTGAATGATTTCACTTCAAGCTAAAAGCGCAATCTGAATACAGTGTTTCCCAACCACTTCACATCAGTTCAGAAAAAAAGGAGTCATCTGCCATTGCTTAGAGCCACAGAATTTTTCTTAGCCCTTTATAAACAGGGGTTCACCGACAAATGCGCGCACGACAAAAGCGCGCCGACAAAAGCGCGGCAAGAGAACCGTGAGTTCAAAAGCGCGCCGACAAAAGCGTGCCATCAGCAAACAACGCGAAAACAAGGTAATAACCCTAACCCTAAACCTAACCCTAAACCTAACCCTGAACCTAACCCTAACCCTTGCCTTAACCTAATTGCGCTTTTGTCGGTGCGCTGTTGTCAGCACGCTGTTGTGGGCGCGATTTTGAACTCGTGGTTTTCTCGCCGCGATTTTGTCGGCGCGCTTTTGTCGGGTCGCGATAAACAGGACCTTTTCTTGGCTTAATTGTTTGCTTCTTAGCATATTAACTAATTTGGGAAGGAAGATTATGGGATGAGCTGGAACCTAATATGATTGCAGAAAGCCAGACATAGGGCGGGCAGCCAGACCTGCTGTTTTGCTAAGAGAAGGTTAATGTAGGAGACTGAGCCTACGGGAAGGGTCAAAATGCATCATCAGTCTGCGCCCACAAGAGATCTAAGTGCAGCCTACCTTGAATTTCTTATCTACCGCCAAATTGCTTTGGCACCTTTAGTACAGATCCTTGTTGTAAAACGAGACACGTAAAATAGAAAATGCAAGCGTGCAACCAAATTCTACTTTGAATCAAGAGTTTATTTCGTGAATGTTTTAGAACATGAAAAGCCAACAGTTTTCATCAATACTTCAGTAAGATAATACTTAAATCTCCATCTTATTGCAATAAGGGACAGAGATAGCAGCTAGATCCAGCGAGGAGCAGCTGCCATCAATGACCCCGATATGAATTCAAACCTCCAGTTTCATACCTTCTTTTCACATATTTTCTGTTCCTCTGGAATATTATCGGGGTAGCTTCCTCTTTTCACAGTGCCATCCTGCAGTTACCGCATTTCAATGTGCCCGTCTGAAAACTCCTACCCTCTGCAACTTTCAGTTCCTTATTTCTTAATGTCCCAGGCACGTCATGTTCAAAAATATCTCAAAACTGATTATACTGCATTTTATATGGGTTACAAATATTTTGTTAGTTTGCAAGTTTAAAGCAAGCACTATAATATGCTTTATAAGGTATCTTTTAATAGGAGCATAGGCCGGGTATGGGATCAGAGTATAGGTGTAGGAAGAGTTATTTTCTCACATTGTAGAGAGCTTAAGCTTATAATAAATTTTTATACCCATTTGAAATGCCTGGATCTCCTGATTGCCCTGACACTTGACATTATTAATGTAGAAATTAATAAAGGGAAGGGGCATAGAACTATACATCACTGAAAAATAAACAGGATACATATGGAAAATATATTTGTGTGCCGAATGGCACATTAACACACGTTTTAAATGAATCCCTGCTTGTGATATATAAAATGGCGTAACTACAGGTAGTCCTCAACTTACGTCCACCATTGAGCCCAAAATTTCAGTTGCTATGCAAGAGAGTTACTGAGTTTTGTCCTATTTTACGATCTTTCTTGCCGCAGATGTTAAGCGTGACCCGTCAAATGCGCGCCCGACAAAAGCGCGCCGACAAAACTGCGGCGAGAAAGCAGCGAGGATGAAATCGGGCCTACAGAAGCGCGCCGATAAATGCACGCCGACGAAAGCGTGATTAGGGTTAAGGTAAGGGTTAGGGTTAGGGTTATGTTTAGGGTAAGGTTTAGCATTAGGGTTAGGGTTAGGGTTACTACGTTGTTTTCGCGTTGTTTGTTGATGGCGCGCACATTTATCGGCGCGCTTCTGTGGGCGCGATTTCGTCCTCGCTGTTTTCTCGCCGCGGTGTTGCTGGCGCGCTTTTGTCGAGCGCGCATTTGTCAGTGAACCATGTTAAGTGAATCACTGCAGTTAAGTTAACAGGATTGCTAAATGATTGCTTGTCAGAAGGTCACATGACTTCAAGCTATGGCAACCTCATAAATATGAGTCGATGTCTGAACTTTGGATCAAGTGGCCACAGGGAGGCTGCAATGGTTGTTAAGTGTGAAAAACGGTCATCATCACTTTTTTCAGTACCTTTATAACTTTGAATGGTCATTAAGCAAACAGTTGAAAGTTGAGGACCACTTGTACTTACAGGCTGCCAGTAATTAATTGGCCGTACGGTTATCATTAAGGTAACAATGAAATAAGAAAAATAGAGAAGCCCAAGCAAATACAGATAGTTCTTGACTGGCAACCAGATTTGAGACCATAATTTATGTTGTTAAACAAAACATTTATTAATTGAGTTACATCTAATTTTATGACCTTTTCACTAGCTGTTAAGTGAATCACAGCAGTTATTAAGTGAATCATTAGGTGAATCATTGCCTGCTTGTCAGAAGCCAGATGGAAAGATTGCAAATTATGTTTGCATGCCCCGGGGTCCCTGCAACCATTGTAAATATATGCTGGTTGCCAAACACCCAGGTTTTGATTAAGTGACCATGCTAGTTAAGAACAATTAAGTGTGAGGACTGGTTATAAGCCACTTTTTTCAGTGCTGGTATAACTTCAAAGGTAGGCAGAAAGTGAAGAGAAACTAAAGTGCCTCTTAATACGGGTGAAAGATAGTGAAAAGTTGGTGTGACAGTTGGCTTGAAACTCAACATTAAGAAAACTAACATCATGGCAACTGGCCCTCTCAATTCCTGGCAAATAGATGAGGAAGAAATGGAGGTAGTGACAGATTTTATTTTCCTGGGTTCCAAGATCACCGCAGATGGGGACTAAAGCCAACAAATTAAAAGACGCTCCTGGAGAGGAAAGCTATGGGAAATCTCGACAGCATACTAAAAAGCAGAGACACCACCCTGCCAACAAAAGTGCATATAGTCAAGGCTATGTTTTTTCCAGTTGCAATGTACGGCTGTGAAAGTTGGACCATAAGAAAGGCTGAGCGCCAAAGAATGGAGGCCTTTGAACTATGGTACTGGAGAAGACTCCTGCGAATCCCTTGGACTGCAAGGCAATCAAACCGGTCAGTCCTAGAGGAGATCAACCCTGACTGCTCTTTAGAAGGCCAGAGCCTGAAGATGAAACTCAAAGACTTTGGCCACCTAATGAGAAGGAAGGACTCACTGGAGAAGAGCCTAATGCTGGGAAAGATTGAGGAAGAAAAGAATGGGACGACAAAGAATGAGATGACTGGATGGAATCACCGAAGCAGTAGGCATGAGCTTAAATGGATTCCAGAGGATGGTAGAGGACAGAAAGGCCTGGAGGAACATTGTCCATGGGGTTGTGATGGGTCAGACACGACTTCACAACTAACAACAATAAATAAACAAGGAAAAGCAGTGAAAGATCACCAGAGTAAACAAGATCTTTAGAGATTTAGAGATTTTTAGAGATTTTATTAACATTTGTAGGCCGCCCTTTTCCCTGAGGGGACTCAGGGCGGCTCACATAAAATCAGGGAGGGGAAGTACAAACAGTGACATAGACACATATAATAAAAGTAATAAGCAACATACATTCATCATTCGGGAGGGGCAACTATCCATGTCCCCAGGCCTGACGGGCTAGCCAGTTCTTGAGGGCTGTGCGGAAGGCCTGGACGGTGGTGAGGGTACGAATCTCCACGGGGAGCTCGTTCCAAAGGGTCGGGGCTACTACTGAGAAGGCCCTCCTCCTTGTGGTTGCCAGCCGGCACTGGCTGGCCGATGGAATACGGAGGAGGCCCAATCTGTGAGATCTAATTGGTCGCAGGGAGGTGATTGGCAGGAGGCGGTCTCTCAAGTATCCAGATCCACTACCATGCAGGGCTTTATGAGTGACTAATAGCACCTTGAAGCGCATCCGGAGATCGACAGGTAGCCAGCGCAGCTCGCGGAGGATAGGTGTTATGTGGGTGAACCGCGGTGCACCCACAATCACTCGCGCGGCCGCGTTCTGTACCAGCTGAAGTCGCCGGATGCTCTTCAAGGGCAGCCCCATGTAGAGCACATTGCAGTATTCCAGCCTAGAGGTCACAAGGGCCCGAGTGACTGTTGTGAGTGCCTCCCGATTCAGGTAGGGTCGCAACTGGCGCACCAGGCGAACCTGGGCGAATGCCCCCCTGGTCACAGCCGTCAGGTGGTGGTCAAACGATAGCTGTGGATCCAGGAGGACTCCCAAGTTGCGAACCCTCTCTGAGGGGTATAAAATTTGACCCCCCAGCCTGAGTGATGGAATATTGGTCGAATCTTTGGGAGGAAAACACAACAGCCACTCGGTCTTTTCTGGGTTGAGCACAAGCTTGTTAACCCTCATCCAGTCCATAACGGCCTCAAGGCCTCGGTTCATCACGTCTGCCGCTTCATTGAGTTGGCACGGGGCGGACAGATACAACTGGGTATCGTCCGCATATTGATGGTATCTGATCCCGTGCCTACGGATGATCTCTCCCAGCGGTTTCATGTAGATGTTGAATAGTAGGGGGGATAAGACCGAGCCCTGAGGCACCCCATATGTTAGGGGCCTAGGGGACGATCTCTGCCCCCCCACTAACACCGACTGCGACCTGTCCGAGAGGTAGGAAGAGAACCACCGCAACACGGTGCCTCCCACTCCCACCTCCCGCAGTCGTCGCAGAAGGATACCATGGTCGATGGTATCGAAAGCCGCTGAGAGGTCAAGGAGGACCAGGATGGAGGAATGTCCTCCATCTCTGGCTCTCCAGAGATCATCGGTCAATGCGACCAAAGCGGTTTCTGTGCTGTAACCGGGTCTGAAGCCTGACTGGAAGGGGTCGAGATAGTTTGCTTCCTCCAAGGACCGTTGGAGCTGAAAGGCCACCACCTTCTCAACAACCTTCCCAAGGAAGGGAAGGTTGGAGACTGGGCGATAGTTATTAAGAACAGCTGGATCCAAAGATGGCTTCTTTAGGAGGGGTCTCACCACCGCCGCTTTCAGTGCAGCGGGGAAGTTCCCCTCCCGAAGAGAGGCGGTCACAACCGCCTGGATCCAGCCTCGTGTCACCTCACTGCTGTTAGTAACCAGCCATGAGGGACACGGGTCCAGTACGCAGGTGGAGGCACTTACAGCCCTCATGGCCTTGTCCACATCCCCGGGGGTAACATCCTGAAACTCAACCCAGAGATGTTCCACCTGATCCTCTTGTGCCTCGGCTGGAACTGCGGGGATGGAGTCCAAGTCCGACCGAAACCGAGCAATTTTGTCCGCTAAGAATTGGGCATAATCCTCAGCTCTGCCCTGCAAGGGTTCCCCCGCTTCCCTTTTATTTAATAGGGAGCGGGTTATCTTAAACAGGGCGGCTGGGCGGGACTCAGCGGACGCAACCAAGGTGGCTATATGAGATATTTTCGCTGCCCTAAGTCTATCTTAAAGCTTTGGCATCTCAGAGACAAAAGTTTTGAACACCCCACATTTAAGTTTCTGTGCAATACACTTCCTGTTCACTGCTCTGGTTCTGAAAAATGCCACCCAGCCACAATAATTTCCCCAACCAGTATGTCAGTATCAAGAGTGACAAGTTCTACCCCGTTGATTCACGAGAGGAATGCCCTTACATTTTCCCTTGTGTCATACGGAAAAGATGTTGAGAAAATAATTCCTAAACGTGTATGATTCCCACTCAATAAAATGTAACGCATATTGCACCCTTGTCCTGGAGGACATCATCTTAGAAGAAAGGGAGCCTGGTGTAGCTGGTAAAATAGCATGTAAGAGTAGGTACATTCCATTTTAAATTGTTTTCTTATTGCAAGTATGGCTTCTCTTCAATTGTTGATGATTCAGAGAACAATTCCTCTGCCAAATTGCTTGTTCAGGGCAAGAACAACTTCCTTAATCTCAAACTCCAGGAGGTTATAAATCAAAAACATGCACAGACAGATCCACCCCAAGGAACTTTTGGTGAAGGTCAAGGTGGCCTGCCTTTCCACCTCATGACAGGAGCAGCTTGGAGAGGTGACAAAACAGAGCATCACTGCAAGGTAAAAAGCAGGCTCGCTTGAGGAGCGCAAGATGGAACATGTTGGCTCCATGCTGGCTCAGGAATTCTGGGAGTTGAATTCCACAGGTCATAGAGACGCCATAGTTCCCCACCCCTGCTGTATAGGATGCTATCTTGAATGTGGAATGCTATCTTGCCGTGTGGCACATGCTCTGCTCAAACCGTGTTCCAGCTTAAGTCCACATAAATCTAATACCAGGGTCTCCAAACTTGGCCACTTTAAGACTTATGGACTTCAACTCCCAGAATTCTGCTGGCTGGGGAATTCTAGAAGTTGAAGTCTACAAGTCTTAAAGATGCTAAGTTTGAAACCCCTGACCTACATGGCAGTCTATAGCTAAGGTAGGTTCTCAGCACTTGAGGACATGCGGGAGAAAGTTTCGGAATAGAAGGTCTATAAATCTTACCTTTCACTGTGATAAACTCAATTGGAAAAGTCAATCACAAAGGTTTCCTAAAGAAAATAAATTTCTCTAGTCCAGAGAGAAACTCTTGACATAAATGGGACTTGTTCTACTTCCTGTTTTATCCTCACAAGGCAACTGAAAGGTAGGTGAGAAGTAATGATCCCATCTAAGTAACTGAATATCATAACTAAATATAAATTTGGGTATATATCTCTCCTGATTTTCTTAGCAATTTTGTTATGTTCCTACAATTGTGTGAATAATTTCTTCAAGCAGGAAGTTTGTTGAAAATCCGCTTTAATATTTCAGCAATTCCCCATAGTTATTTCACAATATGTCATACTGTAGTATTTTAGTGTTTTCCCCACTGCAGGCCAATTCAAAAGTATTAAGACAGAACTTCTATATTCAGTTTGAAAGTGCAATAATGTATTGCTGTGCTTCCCAAGCCTGGATAAATTACCCCAAATTAGGTAAAACTTTTTTCTTTAGGTAAACAGGTACATTTAAGTTGACTTAAACAGTTTATCAACATTGGGTAAAAAGGAATTTCTCATAAGTAATTTTAGTGAATGAAGGAAAAATTTTGGCAAGTACTGCTTACTGTATTAAGAAAACTCCATACACAAGTTTACTTGAAATATATGCTTTCATTTATTTATTATCTCCAGCAGTTAGTACATTAAAAACATTAAAATACCATTTTTGAGGTGCAGAGTCAAATAAACCCTTAACTAGGAAATTCATTTCAAAACCCATAGATTATTGTCCACCTAGATTCATTCATCTATTAAATCAAATTCTATTAAAAAGTCAGAACAAATTGGTGTGTCACTATATAATTTGAGGAAAGTTTCACAGGTGAAGCGCCAATCCCCCCCCCATGGTGTACAATTCAATCTATGATAGTTAAAAAGAAGGAAACTTTGCATGATTTTGTGACCAATTTATTGTATGAGCTTTAATTTAATCAATTTTTTAAAAATCACGCACTTGTTTATAATAAAATCAGTTGGAAAAATCATTCCTACTGATGTCTTAGGCCACATTCAAGGAGGTGCATCCCACAAATTTGGAGAAGGTAGCAACAAAGCTGCATCTTCCAGCATGAGAGAGAGGGGAGTTTCTTTTAAGAAAACCTCTGCCAATTATTTATAATTTTTTAAAAGAAAGTAAATTTTATTTGTAAAATAAAATATGTGGCCAATTTAATTAGGAGACAATTTTAAACTAACCAGTTCACTGATTGTACCTTTCAGTCTCTTTTTTTTTAACACAACTGTTCATACAGTATATCAAATAAAAGAAGATTTAAAAAATAGGAAAATAACAGAATAAGAAAACAGTCTATCAGTTGTAACTGATAATTAAGAGATAAACAAATAAACAGCAGGAAGTACTTCTAGAACAACATTTTGTTTACTTAGGATTTTTTTTTCACAAGCATGTGGGAGTTTAAATAAGTACTGTGCTAGGAAGGTTTGGCATAACTTCCTTATGCCAATATTATTTAGAAATGCTACTTCCATGTTCATCAATATTTATACATCACAATGCTAAATACCATGGGTTAAAAGCCTTCTGAAAGCAATGATGGCTGAAATATATAACAAAAAGTGCCTGGTTCAAATTTGGTCTCACCCACAAACAAATTAAAATCACAATCCCATTCAAAAATAAACTTTTCAATTCATGATTGTAAGCTAAGGCAACGTTATTCATCTCCAACCTGGCGTCTTCCAGAAATTTGTAAAGGTTTCCTTACTAATATAAGACATGCAGTAATTGAGGAACAGGGACTTATATGAACAACCTTACTTCAGGATACATAAGGGTGTGTGTGTGTGTGCATGTGTGTGAGTTGGCATTTGTATCCAGAGCAAATCCTCTGGATCGAAATCCTCAAAATTTGAGGATCTTTAGTGGAAAGTCTGTTACCAAAACACCCACATTTCAAATTTAATTCTCCATAACAACCTCTACCCCAATTTAACATAGCTTCAATAAATTATGGAACACTAGTGGCAGATTTGTTTTCTAAAGCTTGTTTTTCTTATCAACCAATAATTTATTTTCCTTCAGAGCACATAAAAAGGATTCCTGAAGTTCCCTTCCAAATATTTGCAAAATCCAGATCCAGTAGATTTAAATCCGTATCTTCAGGAGAATCCCTTTCCTTTAAAATAAGGAAAAGTTGTCTGAGAAACTAATGCACGCATCTTTAAATTTTAGCCTTATAACAACTGTGTACATTATGCTCAAAAGTAATGATGAAAATCTGAAGTAGAATTAGACGAACTCCTTAAATGTGCAAATGAAAAGGAATTTCTAGGATCACGTGGCATTTCAGATTTGAAGAGCAAGATTTCACTGGGACCTTACACAGCATGTGTTGGCCACTTATTAAAGCAGCTGCATCTTCTCCCAGGATCAGACAGTTGCCACACGATCCCAAGTGTCCAGATCTCTTCAAGTCCAGATCAGGTAGCAGGACCCACAAGATTTATTGGCCCTCTAATTTATTGATATAGGTATTAGTATTAAAGTCCTGAAAGTTCATCGCATTTTTCTTCCTTGCCTCTCCCCCGTCTTATACAAAAGAACATTTAGGCAGAACCAGATTGAATTTCTTTCTAGTGTTCTCTTCCTGTTCGAGGCTTAAATCGTGTTTTTCTAATTGCCACAGCATATCTTCTCCATGGTTGTTGCTGCGGTTTTCTACATCCAGGAAAGAAAAAGAGCTTGGTTTGTCAAGAAACCAAGTCCTGAAGTTTATGAAGTATGGTTTAATCAAGAAACCATTGTTTAAAAATCATGGTTCAGTATAATGGAAGACAAGCAGATAGGATAATTTTTTTTTTGAGAGAGATCAGAACCTGTTTGACTGGGGGAAATGCATAGGTTGAATCGACCCCCACTTCTGGGCCCCATAGGTTGCCCAAGCCTTCAGCTCAAGGGCCTTAGCAAGAAACACGAGGAGAAGAGTAAGCACATCTCCTTCAGCTGTGTGGGCTCCAGATGGTGCCTCTCTATAGAAGTACTGGTAGAGTTTTCCCAGGTTATAGCTCAGGTTCGGCTCTTTAAGCACATCCTTCAATGCCGGCAATGTGTCAAGGCATCCCGTATCTGCAGGCAGGTCGGTGCCTATTTGCCGCAGTTCTTTACGCAGTAGGGGAAAGTCGAAGTAGAGACCGTTGTGAGCCACTAGGCAAATGGGGCCAGCTTGCCGGTCTAAAAATCCTTTCAAGGTCTCCATCAAAGAATGGTTGATTCCCGGCTTGTAGTTCTGTTCTAGCTTTTGGTTGCTGAGCCCAGTTATATCCTGTGCGCCCGGAGTGAAAGGTTTCTGGGGGTTGACGCAGAGGACCAGCTTGTCTATGATGCGCGGGAGCTGCGGTCCTCTTGCCTGCGGAGAGGGCTGCAGGGAAGATTGGTGAACAGCGAAGAGGCACAGCTCTGCTATGCGAGGTTGGTCTCTGGGCAATCCGGTGGATTCAATATCAAGGAAAACAAACGTTTGGTAGTAGTTCCAAGGTTCAGTCATGGCTGGCACAAAAAAAAAAAAAAAGGCAAAGCTTGTTAGAATCACTGTTAGCAACAACAGTTATTACTCAGAGCCGAGGTGGCGCAGTGGGTAGAGTGCAGTACTGCAGGCCACTTCAGCTGACTGCTAGTTCAGCAGTTCAGCGGTTCAAATCTCACCGGCTCAGGGTTGACTCAGCCTTCCATCCTTCCGAGGTGGGTGAAATGAGGACGCAGATTGTGGGGGCGATATGCTGACTCTGTAAACCGCTTAGAGAGGACTGAAAGCCCTATGAAGCGGTATATAAGTCTAATTGCTATTGCTATTATGTGGCTTGGTCAAGCATTGCTTCATCCATCAAGTACCAGCCTGGGTTTTATTCCCAAGTGCCATGAAGTGTCCCTGTCTACTATCATCATCATCTGAAAAGACAAGCCTCACACTCTCGCACTCACACTCTTAATGAATAATGCTCCATAGTCTGACACACAAAAGAGGAAAGTCATTGTTCAATTGCAGAAGTGAGATTTCCCTTTAGAAGAAAATCATAGTTTAATGTTGTTAATGACCTTCCTGTAAGGTAAGAGAAACTCATATCCATATTGCATTTTGACAAAACAGTCCATGTTGCCTACTATGACCTTAATATTCTTTGCTCTAAACCAGGGGTAGTCAACCTTTCGTTTGTCAAACGACAAAACCACGCCCGACTAAACCACGTCGCTGATGTCATCAACGCGGCGACAACAGCCAGCGCGTTGAAAGAAGGGCGCTTTAAATAGCGCGTTGAAAGAAAGCCGATTTAACTTAAAGTAAGGGTTAGGGTTAGTTTAAGGGTTAGGTTTAGGGTTAAGGGTTAAGTTTAGGTTTAGGGTTTACAGCGTGCTTCTGTCTCCGCGCTGTTGTCGCCCTGTTGATGACGTCAGCGACACGGTTTAGTCGGGCGCAGTTTTGTCGTTCGCCCTTTTGTCGGTGAACCTCAACCTTTTTATACCTACCGCCCACTTTTGTATCTCTGTTAGTAGTAAAATTTTCTAACCGCCCACCCAGTTCCACAGTAATGGTGATTTTATGAAAACCTAATGAAAATGTTTTTAAATAATGCTATGAATTTTTTTTAAGTCAATTAAATTTTAAAAAAGGAAAGTGCTTCAGTATCGGACAAAATCCCTACCACCCACCATGAAAGCTGGAACGCCCACTAGTGGGTGGTAGGGACCAGGTTGACTACCCTGCTCTAAACCAAGATGCCCAGAATTTTGTTGTTGGTTAGATTTCCACCTTGCCTTTCCTCCAGGACTCATGGTGAGGGACACACAGCACTTCCTCTATCAATCCACCCTCCACAACAACAACTCTGCGAAGAAGGTTAGACTGAGGGAGGGACACTGGCCTCAAATCACCCAGAAGGCTTTCATGCATGAAGTCAGCCTCAAAATGGGTTCAACCCCATAACCACAAATCCAGGACGTCAACCACTATACCACAGGAATGTATTCTCTGGACTAGAATTTGAGGTTGTTTTCAAAACTGCATACATAGCCAGATAAATGTTCTTCCTCCTCTACAATTGAATCTTGCTGCTTCATGATAAACCTTTCGTCATGCTCTGCCTACACATGAAGTGTGTATATGAAGTGGCTTATTTTGCAGTTCTGAATTATTATTATTATTTTTTTGAGTAACTTCCAAGGCTCTGCACACCAATGGGTAGGACCAAGCTGCCTCTATTTAAAAAAAAACACATTACAGAAAGAAAATGTACCAAAAAAGCATTGCTCTACTTTCTGTTTCCTAAAGCTGAGTTGAGGTTTTGAAAGTTCTGTGGGAACTTTCAATTTTTGTATGCTTTTTGTAACAGAAAATTATGACACCAGTTGTGATCAAAGAGGCTTCTAAGGGCATGAAAAAGAGTTTGTAACAATTTGCAGGCCTGGTTGTAAACAGTCTTTTCCTGTCTTGAAGATACAGGATGCGGGTATTATAGGATGAGCAGATGCCAAGAAAAATGTTAGGTTATGATTCAATCTAGTGCAGTGTTTCTCAACCTTGGTGACTTTAAGTCCTGTGGACTTCAACTCCCAGAATTCCCCAGCCAGCTATGCTAGTGAATAACAAAAATGCTTGGGTTAAAAACAAGTGGAGTGGATAAAGCTCAGGAAACGAGAAATTTATAAAATTACAGTACAGAGAAATAAATTCTCTTCCTCTCTCCTATTAGCAAAATTCTATTAACATACCATAATTTAGAATACAGAAATGGAATAATAGGACTGGAAGATCCTGTATCATTCTGGGCAAATGGCTGCCTAGTCTATTCTTGAAAACAGTTTTGGAGCACTCACAACTTTCAGAGGTGAGCTGTTCCACTGATAAATTGTTCTCACTGTTAGAAGACTGGTCATTTAGGTTGAACAATGTAAATTTCACAATCAAACAGCTTACAATATGCCAGTGTCAATTTTCAATGACTCAAAGAGGAATTATGAGCACTCCTTTGAATAGTTTGAAGGCAGGCGATAAATAAGTCTTGTTCAAAACAAGATAAATCTGGATTCTAAATGGCGAGGCAAACAATAAGTAAGAAGAAGTCCTCAGGTTCATATTGAACTCTCACAAATAAAAATACTATAACCAGAACATCAACTTGCAGGACTGGTCCAGAAAAGCGTTTTCAACCCATAAAGGCTTTTTCCATTAACCCGTTACTCTCCCAAATCAGGGGAAGTAATGTGAATTCCTTCAATGTGATATCTAGCAATAGCAATAGCAGTTAGACTTATATACCGCTTCATAGGGCTTTCAGCCCTCTCTAAGCGGTTTACAGAGTCAGCATATCGCCCCCACAGTCTGGGTCCTCATTTTACCCACCTCGGAAGGATGGAAGGCTGAGTCAACCTTGAGCCAGTGAGATTTGAACCGCCGAACTGCAGATAGCAGTCAGCTGAAGTGGCCTGCAGTACTGCACTCTACCCACTGCGCCACCTCGGCTCATATCTGCCAGCAATGGCCCTCTGGGTTTACGGGGAAAACTTTGTGCAAAAGAATTAACGGACACATAGTTGACATCAGGACTCAAAACCAGAAGAGTGTTATATCAGAGCATTTCAGCTTTTGATTTGATTTGATTATATTTATATGCCGCCCTTTTCCCCAAGGGGACTCAGGGCGGCTCACAATTCAAATCAGAGGAAGGGGGTACAGACAAAAAATAAAAACGGAACATAACAATACATAATTTAAAAACACACAACAGTCATACCATTCGAGACGGGGGGGGGGCAACAGCTGTTTAGCCCCAGGCCTGTCGGAACAGCCAGGTTTTAAGGGCTTTGCGGAAGGCCTGGAGGGTGGTGAGGGTCCGAATCTCCACGGGGAGTTCGTTCCAGAGGGTCGGAGCAGCCACAGAGAAGGCTCTCCTCCGGGTAGTCGCCAGTCGACACTGGCCGGCGGATGGAATTCGGAGGAAGCCTAATCTGTGGGATCTAATCGGTCTAGTGGAGGTAATTGGCAGCAGGCGGTCTCTCAAGTACCCAGGTCCAATACCATGAAGGGCTTTCCTAGATCCTTCCTAGCAGACCTCACAGTGGCTAGTTTACAAAAGAGGAACTTTGACAGTACCATCAAGTGAGAAATGGCTGAACTCACATCAACCCAGGCAACCTCAGAAGGTCTCAACAAATACAACGAGTTTGGAACACATCACACTTGGAACACATCACACTTGCTAACGGGCAAGACATTTGAGAGCCGAGGTGACGCAGTGGTTAAATGCAGCACTGCAGGCTACTTCAGCTGACTGCAGTTCTGCAGTTCGGCTGTTCAAATCTCACCGGCTCAGGGTTGACTCAGCCTTCCATCCTTCCGAGGTGGGTAAAATGAGGACCCAGATTGTTGTTGGGGGCGATATGCTGACTCTGTAAACCGCTTAGAGAGGGCTGAAAGCCCTATGAAGCGGTATATAAGTCTAACTGCTATTGCTATTGCTATTTGCAACCTCTCTCGCGCGTATCCTGCACCTACCTACATAACCACCCACCTCTCCAACCCCGCCCCAATTTAAATCCCATATCACCCTCCCACTCTCTGCATCCGATGAAGCCAGCTCCAGTTCGCCAAAGTGGATGTTGTTGTGTTGCGTTGTCAGTCGTTAAGAGATGCCACCCTGATTTTTACGACCTGGCTCTCTCTCCTCCTGCAATAACTGGGGAAAGGTGCCCGATGGTGCTCCCCCCTGCCGCATTTTGGTCCTTCTCTTTTCAGACCCACGGAAGGGTGCAAAAGGAAAAAGAGGGGAAACATCTTTTTTTTCTTCTCTCCTGAATAAGACCAAACATCTCCCCGGCTCAAATGCTGGGAATGGGCAGGAGAGACGCGTTATGTATCTCACCTGGCCGCGATTCTCCAGACGCAGAAGCAGAACCAGAAGCACCAAGGATTGAACTGCCGGCTGGCTCTCCAGGGAAACTGAAAGCTGCATGTTCGGGCAAGTCCTGGCCAAGCCTCTCCTGGCCGGTGGGCGGGGCGAAGGAGACGCGAAGGGCGTCTTTCCCCAGAGCCTGATGGGAGATGTAGTCTTTTCTGCCCAGGCTTTTCATACAATCCGCCCTCCCTTTTGTCTGACGGAAGCCGCTGGAAGGGAGGCGGCGTCTCCTTTCTCCTGGCGTCGAATCGCAAGGCGGCCCCATTTTGAGACTAGGCTCGGCTCATGGAGGATGCCTTGCAACGAATACTGTAGTGTCGAAGCTCCATTCGCAATAATCTGGCTGAATTCATAGCCGGCGCCCGGCGGAGGAAGGCCAGGAGAGGAGAAACGTTTAGGGCTGCCTACTTCTTGCTGCATCTGGTGGTCCCTAAAATTCTGGACGGCCATCAAATGCCAGCAAGGAACTAAAGGTTTCTTTGTGTCTTTGCTGCCACCGCGTGGCCTTACAGAGTGTTACGCCCAGATACTTAAAACTTGAGCGCCTTGAGCTGGGCAAACGGGGCTTTCTTGTGTTCCCATGTCACCTGGTAACTCTCCGCATTTACTTTTCTTTAGAAAGTAATATAAACTTTCCCCATGTTGTCTGGACATTCTGGGAGATACAGTCCCAACATATTGAGTTGGGGGAGATTCATTGAACTGATTAGGCGTAATTTGTGATTAAATAAATCACCTGGTAACTCTCCGCATTTACTTTTCTTTAGAAAATAATATAAACTTTCCCCATGTTGTCTGGACATTCTGGGAGATACAGTCCCAACATATTGAGTTGGGGGAGATTCATTGAACTGATTAGGCGTAATTTGTGATTAAATAAATGTTTGCTAGGCAAGTTGCTTATTTATTAACCTAATGCAAGCAAAGAGCAGCTGAAATATTTCAGTTACACCCCAAACCAATGAGAAAAACCTCCTGCTAATTTAATTATAGCATAAATTTCATTTTAGCTCAGGATTTTACATATTACACATTTCACTTGCTCGATTCCCTCCAAATTATCCTCTTCTGGCTTATATCACGTATAAGGGTTGGGAAAATGCATTATAAACTGGATAGGTCAAAACAAAATAAAATCATGCAAATCTAAATGCATTTATTAATAAATTAATCTTGCTGAAGCGAATGGAGTTTATTGTCATCAAGTAGATTATTCTCATCAAGATTTGAACTTATTTGCTGGTAGACACGTAAAGGAATATGCTATCAAGTTAGAGATGTTGTAGCAGAATCAATTTCAAACAGGTCCTTTAGAATTTGATTGTGTATACTGTTTACTGTTTACTGTTTATTAAGTTTATAGGCCGCCCAATCCCGGAGGACTCCGGGCGACTTACAGAAATAAAAATATTAAGAAAGATTAAAAACAAATAAAACACAACAAATTTAAAAGAAACACAACATGCACCCAGTCTAAGCAGGGCTGGACCTCAATCCAGAGGTCAACAGCCCCAGGCCTGCCGGAATAGCCAGGTTTTGATAGCTTTTCGGAAGGCCATGAGAGTGGGTAGGGTCCGGATCTCTGGGGGTAGCTCATTCCATAGGGCCGGAGCAGCAACAGAGAAGGCCCTACTCCGAGGTGTCGCCAGCTGGCATTGTCCAGCTGATGGCACCTGGAGAAGGCCCATCCTGTGCGATCTTATTGGTCTTAGGGAGGTGTGCGGCAGAAGATGGTCTCGTAGGTATCCAGGTCCTAGGCCATGTAGGGCTTTAAAGGTGATAACCAGCACCTTGAATTGTGCTTGGCGACCAATAGGAAGCCAGTGCAGCTCGCGGAGGATAGGTGTAGTGTAGGTGTACCTAGGTACACCCAGTATCGCTCGTGCGGCTGCATTCTGGACTAATTGTAGTCTCCGAACACTTTTCAGAGGCAGCCTGATGGATATGGTATCCATCTTCATTGGAACACTGATTGAGTATAATTATATAGGTGCTAGATTTATATACTGATGCACCCCAAAGTATTGCACAGCTTTCAGGATGTCCAGCACTATTGCCAATATTGCATCAGTACCTTCTCCTATTGGTATCTTATGATTACCGGCATTACTTTGTACGCTGAGAGCTTATGCACCCGAGACACAATATGTGTGTGTCCAATCGCACTTGGGCCAATAAAAGAATATTCTATTACAGCGAATGCTGGCTGGGGAATTCTGGGAGTTGAAGTCCAGACATCTTCAAGTTGCCAAGGTTGAGAAAGACTGTTCTATTACAATCGGTGCGGCCTGGGGAATTCTGGGAGTTGAAGTCCGGACATCTTCACGTTGCCAAGGTTGAGAAACACTGTTCTATTACAATCGGTGCCGTCTTTGCTTTCTTCTGCCGCAGACATTCTATTTCTATTATGGTTGGCCAGATGTTTCGACCGGGCTTGGCATTTCCATCGACTTCTGGAGGTAGGCAGAGCTTGATCTCTGGCGGTGTTAATTATTACCACCCTCCTTACATCCGAGCAATTCCGCCTCGGTGGCGAGGTGGCGCAGTGGTTAAATGCAGCACTGCAGGCTACTGCTAGATCAGCAGTTCAGCGGTTCAAATCTCACCGGCTCAGGGTTGACTCAGCCTTCCATCCTTCCGAGGTGGGTAAAATGAGGACCCGGATTCTTGTTGGGGGCGATATGCTGACTCTCTGTAAACCGCTTAGAGAGGGCTGAAAGCCCTATGAAGCGGTATATAAGTCTACTGCTATTGCTATTGCCTATCAACGCTCGCTGCTTCCTCTTGTTCCTCTGGAAGGCGGCGAAGGCGCGGCGTTCCTTTGCGCTGCCCCCAGTGCCAAGAAGGGGGGAAAAGGCCGGTAACGAGAGCCAGCAAGACAAGGAAACACGCCCCGAACCCGCCCGGAGGAGGAGGAGGAGGAGGGTGTGCGCGGCGCTGAGATCCAGAGCCGATCGGGCCGTCCCTCCCTCCCTGCCTCCTCGCAGCCTGACTCACTTCCCTTACGGCGCCCAGCCCAGCGCGCCCGGAATAGCAGGTAGGAACGAGCCCGCGCTGCCCTTCTGCGCCGCCACCCTGCCTTCTTCCCGCCTGCCTGCTCCTTCCCCTCGCAGCCTTCGGCCATCTCTCCCCACCCGGCCCTCTTTAAGGCTTTCTTTGGGGTTGCAAAAGCTTCGTTTCCCCCCCTCCATGAAGCCGGACTGGAAGAAAGGGCTCCGTCGCTTTTCCCCCCCTCCTTCCTTCGCCAACTTGATGCATCTTGGCGGGGAGTAGAGAGAGACCCATCCGATCCGCGTGTTACCCAAAAGGAATTTGGGCCGTAGGATCCCGGGCACGGAAGGCATCGCCCATGCCGAGCCTGCCCGGGGCAGCGACTGCACCGTTTGGTAGAGGGCGCGGTTCCCCACGAAAGGCTTGAAGGGGGGGGGATTAGGAGACCGGGCGACAGGGTGATTGATTCCCTTCTGTTTGAACGTGTCTCCCGCCGCTCTGGCCCTCCGTCGGCAAGGCAGAGGCGAGCCCGGAGCGCTCCGGGCTTTTGAAAGTTGGCAGCTGTCAGGTTTGGGCTCTTCCGCCTCTCCTTCTGATCCTGGCGCCCTCGGCCTTTGCTGTCCCGTCTGAGGATTTGGGTGGGGGGGGTGGGGGGGATGTTGGAGGGCCTCCTTTGTTGTGTACCCTTTCCTTCTACACTTATGTGTGCAGATTTATTGATGAGGATTTGGGGGGGGGGGATGTTGGAGGGCCTCCGTTGTTGTGTATCCTTTCCTTCTTCACTTATGTGTGCAGATGTATTGTATCCACTTGAGTTCATTATCTCTGCCCAACTTCAATTCCTGCAAACTTTGGCTAATTCTGAATGCAGCTAATAATATTCAATCTAGTACATAAAACATATAGGCCTTCATAAAAGCAACAAGCTTTTGGCATTTTTTGCAAGATTATAATTTTGACAAAAGAACTGGAGGCAGGGTGTCAGACAAAAGATATTATAAGCCACTCCTTAAGTTTTTCACCATATTCTTTGCCTGAGCATGAATACAGAAAGATTTCTTTTCAGAGGCCACAAAAGAGGCCATTTAAATAAGTTCCCCTCAAAATATTCAGAGCTTGTTAAATCAGAATAAGCCCCAAATGGAATTCATGAATTCTAGATCTGTATTACAAGGGATTGGGTCTGATTAGAATCCACAGGTTGTACGAAGTTATGCAAAAAGACTGCAGGTAGTGGCTGATGGGATAGGTTTATCGGGTTCCTTAGCTGACCCTGAAGTATGTTTTGGGCGGGGTTTACTTTCTTCCCGCTGCTAAACTTCCTTACTCGGGAGCTCAGTTACCCGCTGGCTGACTTTCCTTCTTTTTCCCCGCGTGAATCTGCTTCTTCCATTCAAACGCAATCTAGACTTCAGTTCACACATATATAGTTGGAAAGATAGCATGATCAAGGGTTTGGTTTTTTTGTGAAGCTTAATTTAGGCATGCATGCTGCTGGTTGGTAAAGTCTCCCTCCCCCTCTGTGTTATAAATAACTCAAAGCAGTGAGCATATCTAATGCTCTTTTCTCCACAACAACAACCTTGTGAGATGTTCAGCTGAAAGAGACTAACTTGGCCCAAAGTCATCCAGCTGGGTTTCTAGACTGGTGTCCTAACCACTAGACCAAACTGACTCTCTTGGTTATCTCTCCCTGGTCCCTATTTAACTGTTCCCAAATGAAAAAGGAACACAGGGCTTCTATTGTTGGTTACACTGAATACACTGAAATTCCTAATTAGCACAATGTTTCTCTGTGATCATTTGCTTGTCTAAATTGTTTTCTAAAATGTTACTTAATCTTAGGCATAGGAAGCATGCAACGGTAATATTATGTTTCATTGTTATGGAATAAATGTGTTCCAAAGCCCTATCAATCCCAAATTGTTAGGCGGAAAAAGAGTTATTACAGTATTCCATCTGCATTTTTATTTATTTGGGGGGGATTCAAGGGAAAACCAAGACACACCCAGGCATTTGAGACAAAACAAATTTGCAAACTATGTCTGATACTGATTCAGGCCCCAGCTCTGAATGTTTTTTCCACTTAAATAAAAACATTTTATCTTCTCCATAGAGGTAAAGTCTGAATTATGAAAAAAGAATTTCAGGCAAATCTAATAAGTACAATAATTACTTGAAGTTTTGCTTTTTGTCTTGCTTTTCCCCCAGCTTTTTTGGATTTTAGGAGAATTTGAATTGGACAAAGGTCCAGAATAAGAAGTGATTTAATATGTCAATCTAATTTATGGCTGTTTGACATACCATCATAAAAACAATGCATAACTTCGTACAACATGTGGATTCTAATCAGACCCAATCCCTTGTAATACAGATCTAGAATTCATGAATTCCATTTGGGGCTTATTCTGATTTAACAAGCTCTGAATATTTTGAGGGGAACTTGTTTAAATGGCCTCTTTTGTGGCTGAAAAGAAATCTTTCTGTATTCATGCTCAGGCAAAGAATATGGTGAAAAACTTAAGAAGTGGCTTACAATACTTTTGTCTGATACCCTGCCTCCAGTTCTTTTGTCAAAATTATAATCTTGCAAAAATGCAAAAAGCTTGTTGCTTTTATGAAGGCCTATATGTTTATGTACTAGATTGAATATTATTAGCTGCATTAAGAATTAGCCAAAGTTTGCAGGAATTGAAGTTGGGCAGTGATAATAAACTCAAATGAATAAAATAAATCTGCACACATAAGTGTAGAAGGAAATGATACCCCAAAATGGAGACTACGGCATTAAATAAAACCTGACTAAAATAAGTACACATGATAAAATATTTGTTGCTGCCAATAATCCTAAAGGTGCATTCATTGTAAGTTACGTGTAATGGAACAACATCTTTATCCTGATTCAGAGGGAGTCACCAAATGGGTTAATTTGATTTTATTTTTTCATCAAGAGGAGTAGGAAGAACATAATCCTCTTTTCCCACACTCGGCAAAAGTGCTTTGGGAAAACTATGTGCCCCTCCTAGACGCTTTAGCAATGCTGTGTTAGTAAACTGCCTAGCAATGAATTAAATCCACCCACCACTGCCTTGCCTGGCTTAATCCAACATTGCCCAACTATTCACAGACAGGGCCAGTTTGTAGTACTGTTAGGGGTTGAGAACATTAGTTCTTGTTGAGGCAATATTGCCTTTATTGTTATTGCTCAGCCCAGGGGTGGGTTTCTCCCAGTTCGCACTGGTACGCCAGAACCGGTTCGTGAAATTTACCGTACCTTTTGGAACCTGTTCCAAAAGGAAGGAAGGAAGGAAGGAAGGAAGGAAGGAATGGAGGGAGAGGGAGAGAAAAAAGAGAGAGACAAAGATAGAAAGAGAAAGAAAAAAAGAAAGAAAAAGGAAGCGGGAGAGAGAGAAGAAAGAAAGAAAGTGGAGGAGAGAGACAAAAGGAAGGAAGGAAGGAAAGAAAGAAAGAGTGAGAGAGCAAGAGAAATAAAGAAAGAAAAAGAAAGAGAGCTTATCACCACAATTGAGCCCAAAATTTTGGTTGCTAAGCACAAGCATTGTTAAGTGAGTTTCACCACATTTTCCAAGTTGGCCACGCCCACCAAGCCATGCCCTCCCAGTCACATGACCACCGAGCCACTCCCACAAAACAGGCCACACCTACAGAATAGCTTCTAAAATTTTTGAAACCCGCCACTGGCTCAGCCCCTGTTGTTTCTTCCTTTCTTCCTTTCATATGTAACTCGTTTAGGAAGAGCTTATCCCCTTCACAAGAAAAGGAAAAAACATACACATGCTTCTACTTTTGTTTTCAAGATAAAGTATTTTAGTGGTTGGTACAGTGGTGGGATTCAAATAATTTAACAACCGGTTCTCTGTCCTAATGACCAGCTGGGTAGGCGTGGTTCGGTGGTCACGTGACTGTGGGCGTGGCCAACTCAACGTCACTCAGGTCGATGGGAGCTTCGCCTTAGCTGTTGCAATGTCATAAGGGTTAATCGGAGAGGCAGTTTCTGTAAGCAGGGCAACAAACCAGAATGTTCCCTTCCTGCCTTCCTTACAGGATTAGCCCCGTAAAGTGGGAAAAAAATAAAAGATTTCTTCCAACAACCGGTTCTCTGAACTGCTTGGAAAGTTACCAACCGGTTCTCCCGAATAGGTGCGAACTGGCTGAATCCCACCACTGGGTTGGTATGATCATATGTGAGAGATCTTCATTTAGTTTTAAAAGTAAAGTTTAGTTTTTCCTATTGTACAATTAATTGTTATTTAGGGATATTGGCTGCAACTTATTTCACCCCGTCCTCATTCTACATTTTCTAGGTGGCACCATGGATGAATACAAAGGCATGACAGACAAGGAACTTATTGCACGATTGAAAGAATACAGCATCCCCCACGGGCCAGTTGTTGGTATGTGTTGCGACAATGTGTTTACCCAGATCAGAAAAAAATAAGTACAGGTAGTCCTTGACTTATTATCTTAATTGAACTCGCGATTTTGGCTCCTAAATTATGATGATTGCAAAGTGCGTTACCGCACGGCCATGCCTGATTTTATTACCTTTTTTGTGTGGCGGTGATTAAATGAACCCATTGTTTGCACCGACAAAAGGGCGCCCGACAAAAGCGTGCCCGACTAAACCGCAGTGACAAAACCACGAGTTCTAAACCGCGCCGACGAATGAGCGCTGAAGCGCACCGACAACAGCACGCCGACAGAAGCGCACGCTAACTCTAACCCTAAACCTAACCCTAATCCTAAACCTAACCCTTACCCTTACCTTAACTTAAATCGCGCTTCTGTTGGCGCGTTGTTGGCGCGCTGTTGTCGGCGCGTTGATGACGTCGCGGTTTTAGCGTCGCGGTTTTGTCGGCGCGCTTTTGTCATGCGCGCATTTGTCGGGTCACGCTCTAATCATTTATTTTCCTCTGGATTCTTTCCCTTTTGGAGCGTAGTCAGGCACCCCCTTCAGCACAGAACTGAAAACCAAGTTCTTGGTTCATAAAAATTGTGCCTCTGGTTTTTACAGCAGAAGAGACCAGTTATGAGAGAAGAGTCTATTTGCCTCCTCTCTCTTGCCGCGCTCCAGTTTTTCACTAATTTCACTAATTTCACAGTGAATTGCCTGAAGTGGTGGAGCATATGGGGATAAAATTCTGCCTCTCTACTCTCAAAGGTGAGGGAGAAAGATGCATAAATAACAAATGTGGATACATTCATTGAGTCTTAAGAAGGAGAAAAGTCAAAAGACTCTTAAAATGCTTAAAGGGAGTGCTGCACCCAACCAGGAATTGCTTTCCTGTGAAATATCCAACCCACATTTATCTTGGACAAATGTAACTTCGGGCATGTTTTCCCAACACATTAACGTCCTCTATGAAAAATATTTAGGACAGGTTAATCAATGAGCTGTCCTTTGGGAGTTGGCAAGACTTCAAAGCAAAATCAATAAAGATATCTGGAAGTATTAATAGAAGAGTAGCAATAGCAATAGCAGTTAGACCAGTGTTTCTCAACCTGGGCGACCTTAAGTCCTGTGGACTTCAACTCCCAGAATCGCCAAGGTTGAGAAACACTGAGTTAGACTTATATACCGCTTCATAGGGATTTCAGCCCTCTCTAAGCGGTTTACAGAGTCAGCATATTGCCCCCAACAACAATCCGGGTCCTCATTTTACCCACCTTGGAAGGATGGAAGTCTGAGTCAACCTTGAGCCAGTGAGATTTGAACAGCCAAACTGCAGAACTGCAGTCAGCTGAAGTAGCCTGCAGTGCTGCATTTAACCACTGCGCCACCTCGGAAGGAACATAGGGAGGAGGCTGAAAGGTTGTACATAGTTCTCCGCTTAGATATAACCCCAGTCTGGTTTCTGTTTCCCAGGATCTACCCGGAAACTTTATGAAAAGAAAATCTATGAATATGAGACTGAGCGGACTCGATATCCTTCACCTGGAGGATCTGTGTCCCACACAGGTAAGAAGAAACTGACCCAAGTGGAGAAAGGTCTCCCTGCCGGTTACTTACCTCTTTTCTCACCCACATAGAACCAGCCACCAGCCAAAGCTACGTAAAAGAGACCTTTGTGAGTCCACGAAAAGGGGAAGACTTCAGCTATGGACGAGAAGGTGAGTGAAGTGAATTGCTAAGACAGGAGTAAAAGACAGACATGGACTAAGAATCAAAAGATGTTAGAAGGATGGGCCCTCCAAGCAGGGCCGGATTTAGATGAAAAGAGGCCCTAGGCTATTCCACTTATGAGGCCCTTTCACCTCCCATTTTTAAGTTTGTAAATTACATGCGAGACAATAAAATACATCATTACTGTGATATATAGCAATATATATCAATATATATAGCTGGCCTCCCGACGGAGGGTGGCTCTGCTCTGCGGCAAAGGCAGCGAGGCCAGCCGCCTCCCCTGCTGCGCTCAGCTGCCCGGCTCGGCCCCCTCGCCCTCACCTGCCTGGCTGCTGGTGGGCTCCACGTCGACGGGGCGGCTACTGGGAGCGGCCGCGCCTCTCGCCCGACCACCGGTGCCGGGCACGTGGGTGGGCTCCCCAACTGCCGTGGCGCTGGAACGATCTTAACCAATACATTTTTATGTTTGTTTATTAGTCATATGCGTAGAATTTCTCCTTATTTTCGGTTCAGTGTTTTAGTGTTCACTGTTTTTAGAATAGTGTAATTTTAATTTTGCTAACAATTTGAATGTAGGCCCCTCTTGATCTTGAGGCCCTAGGCTGAAGCCTAGTTAGCCTATAGGAAAATCCGGGCCTGAATCCAAGAAACAAATGAACAAAGAGATGGACATTAGCTGGGCAATGGCATATCTGTTCTTCGTGCTCTAAGGAACTGGACAATCCAAGTTAAATTAAAAAGTAGAAATCTCCATTGATTTGAGATCAACGTTTGGGTGACTATGTAGGTACGTCCATGCTGTCTTCATGACAACAGTAGGGAAATAGTTTGCCATTGTTTTCCTTGGAGAATGTTTTGCAACTTTTCAGTCTAGTCTACAGCCCAGGTATGTTGTAATAATACTAAATAGGCCCAACCATGTTTAGTTTCCCAGCCCAGACAAGGTGATCCAGGTACTGACTCCTCTTGAGGCTGGATCAAATTTAAATACCTTCTCATCCATTCTACCCTGCAGCTCTTGGCTCCACAAGAACTTACTTCAAAGAATATGTCCCAACAAGACAGGAATACTATTCTGAGTACAAAGATGAAGGTAAGTGTGAGAGGAGAGTCTTTGACTGAAGAAAGATGGATTATGGGCCATGGACGTAGAAAGAGAATATTGAAAAGCCGAGAGTTTTTCATTTGGGAAGAAGATATATTTTACAGGGGGTTTTTTATAGCAAGAGAAATGTACGTATTCTCTCATCAAACAAATGACATAGTTACTGTATTTTTTGGAGTATAAGATGCACCGAAGTATAAGACGCACCAAGGTTTTGAAGAAGCAAATTAAAAAAAAAAGTGTTTGCACTCTGCAGACCTCCCAAAAACGGTTTATTTTTCGGGAAAACGGGCCAGTTTTCTGTCAAAGAAAGGGCATGCATAGCCTTTAGGAGGCTTATAAAGTGCTCCTGGGGACTGGGAGGGGGGCAAAATTGAGCAAAAGACAGCCCTCCCCAGCCCCCAGGAGCACTCTGAAAGCCTCTTAAAGGCTATGCCAGGGCCATTTTGGTGAAGGGGGCAGGGTTTCGGGAGGCAAAAATACTGTATTCAGTGTATAAGACGCACCCAGATTTTCAGCCTCTTTTTTGAGGGGAAAAAGGTCTGTTTTATACCCCCCAAAATACGGTAATATGCTCAGTCTTGTTCATATTTGGAACTCAACCCCTAAAACAAGGATTTCTATATAAATCTGGCTCAGTTAAACCTAAAATTACAAATAGGTTGATCGGATTTTATTTTCAAATCGGAGACTATGTGAAATCAATGCTGCATTTGTCCCATAAGGTTGATTTTTGAGCTTTTAGGACATTTTGACGTCAAGATTAACTTTGTTGTCACTGACACCGCCAAAATTAATACTTTACATCACAATCAGGTATATTTTAAGAACATAAGGATAGATGCATTTTGCTTCCTATGATGTTTGCCTTTTTTCTGTCAAAAGTCGTTTCCACCCTATTTTTATGACAAATTGTGATTTTAAAAAAATCTATAAAACATTTACTTAGTTCAGTGCTATTTTCATAACACCTGAACATTCATTCACATTTTTGTATATACTGCCGTTAATATTTACATTTTTTGCAAATTACTCTTTCAATGTTTTACATCCTTTGGAATTTGATAAGCATTTTTTGGGGGGAGATTTGTACTCAGATGTATAAAAATTAAAAAACACTAAAGGTCTTCCACTTTATTAGTTTGGAATTAGTCATTTGATTTGTCCATCTTTACTTACTATAACCTAATGTAATTCATACAAGCTAATATAGACAGGAATACAAACTTCTCCGCAGTCCATAGATTGGCTAGATATAGAGGTCTACAATATTTTAGCAAGAATTCTGAGTCTGTCATTCACTACTCATTGATATGTTTATAATGTTGCTTTGGTAATTATGATGAAAGTTACCATTTTTTTTTAAAAATGTCAGAATTTCTGGAATGTTGTATTCTTATCTCAGGAATGTATAAGTATAAATCTTTATTATGGTCAAAGACCAGCAATGCACATTACTTTTTACAATATGTTAAAAAGTACTGAGCATTAAAATATAATTAAAAGGTATTGACATTAAAAGTGGATAATAACATACATGTTCTCAACAGAGAGATACGGGATGTATAAACTTAGTAGGGATGCATCTGTGATCAAACGACATATTGTATGTGAAGATGGGTTTCCCCTCCCCCCCCTTTTTTTCCATTTTCTCCCTTTCCCATTGTGTAATAAAAAAATAATAATTAAAAAAAAAACATACATGTTCTCAAATTGCTCGGGTCACTCCCTGGTTTACCTGGGTGCAAAGCCAATAAGTGTGGGAGTAAATACAATGGTCCAGAAATTGTTAGAGATATGTCCAAATAATTGGTACAGGATGACAACTATACTTCTGTAACCATTTTTTTTTCGTGTGGACATTGCAGCAACACAGAACTTTGCCACTGCATACATGATTGTGTCTTGAAGGAGAAAGGCTAGATAAAAATTTTCTGCCCTCCCTGGCAATCTCTCTAATAAGAGGAGAATATGTGCAGACCTACAAGCTCGGTATAGCTCGCAGTGTAATAGAACATGTGAATTATCTTCCACTTCTCCTTTACTATATATACAAACGCGTTCCGCTATTGGTATTCTCTTATACCTGCCCTGGAGGAGTGCTGAGGGAAGAATGTTAAATCTGGCTCTGAAGAAAGCTATTCTTTGTTTGGGAAGATCAGGTCATTTAGATCAGTGGTCCCCAACCTTTTTATCGCCGCGGACCAGTCAGCCTTTGATAATTTTACCGTGGCCCGCTGAGCGCGCGCAGGGGTGGGGGGTGTCTCTTCCCTGGAGCCTTTGCGCACGGCCCAGGAGCTTTTGCGCTTTTGGGATAAATTGTTAATACACTGCCTAGGTCTGTAACAAGGAAGGCACTTTCTAAGGTAGCTAGAGGAAGTCCTACCGTGTCCTGACAGGTTATTCTCAAGTCTGCATTCTCTGATATGCCCCTGTTCTCAGGGTGTTCACCTGCTTAAATCTGTGGACAATCTACCATTATAACTTTCAGGCAGGCCTTCCATAAAAATAACATAGAGGTTAGTCTTTCTTCATCTTTTTTATGTCTATTAAAACACTTATCAGGATCTAAAGCAGGGGTGTCAAACTCGATATCATTGAGGACCGTATCAGGATTGTGTTTGACCTTGTGGTGACATCACTCGTGTTGTGGCCCGAGTGCTCTGCCAGCGAAAATCGCATTCACACACACACAACCACGACTTTCATAATCCGGAGCAGCCCCATTGGCGGCAGCAGCAGCAGCAGCCGTCACCGCCACCTCCCTGGTCTCACACGTCCGCCCGGAGATCACGACATGACGCGGGGCGCTGACAGGGGAGGCCGGGTTGGTGGTGGTGGTGGTGGTTCGGGGAACAGCCTCTGCGGGAGACAAAAACGGCAGCCGCAGACGAGCGAGGGGAAAGCCCGGCGCCGGCGAGAGCTCGCGGGGAAGAGGGGGGGAGGAAACAACCACCTGGGCTTCTCACATTCCTCGCAGCGAAACCTCGCGACGGCACACGCCCACCAACCGCCTCTGAGAGAGGCTCAGTCCGGAGGCCCCGCTCCACACACCGTCCCAGGCACGCGCCCGGCCACCCCAGCCACCAATTTGCGTGCGCTGCTCAGCAACCGAACGCCCGGCCTTAATTCATGCCCCTTTAGCTTACCTCCCCTCCCTCGCCGACCAGCCAGAATACAGCTCCCGCCCCAAAAGCTAACGTCCATTGGCTACCCCTGCCCTTGTCCTTCTTCGGTTGGCTTATCCATCCCATCCGCCCGCCTACCGAAGCTTCCTCGCGCAACTGGAAGGGAACTGAACCGACACCCCTCCTTCATCCCACTTTACTTACTGATTGGACGACGTTGTCCCGTAGGCCTAGCGACTTTCCCTTAGGCCCCCGGCCGCTGCAGCGATCATGGCCCCCGACCGCTGCGCGGCCCGGTGCCAGG
This sequence comes from Thamnophis elegans, assembly GCF_009769535.1. NCBI lineage: Eukaryota > Metazoa > Chordata > Lepidosauria > Squamata > Natricidae > Thamnophis > Thamnophis elegans. The sequence goes on from NC_045542.1 coordinate 7,375,383, forward strand.
TACTCCACGGCCCGGCACCGGTCCGCGGACCGGGGGTTGGGGACCACTGATTTAGATACCTTGCCGATTCCCACACACCCTGTTTGATTCTGCCCCTACTGTGGAGAGGCAACCTATTTAGTTCTTCTTGGAACTCCATGTCCTTCATTCTATTGATTACTACTTGCTTTGCTTGATCAAAGCCTAGGGACATTAAAAATACCAGTAAGAGCCCATAAGAGCCCAGCTTGTGATCAATTGCCTGTTTCCAGGGGGAGGGGAAGTTGTCAGTCAACACTAGTGGGGACAGTCCCTCTGGGAAGAAATGCATTTTAAGCCAATGAATGATCATCATCTTCCAGGCTCTTACCTGAATTTGAGGCATGCCTCTTAATTCTTAATTGGGCATTTGGAGTTCCATTGGGAGCAGCTAAGATGGCTCGCAGGAATTTAGTTTGTATGGTTTCTAGCGAGTCTCTCTTTGCAAGGATTCCTGATTGTGCCCCGTAAAGAATTTGTGCCAATGTTTTGGCCTCAAAAAGTTTTAAGGCAGCAGGTACTAACTGACCTCCACCTGTATAAAAGAAACGTTTGATTGCATTTGAGGACCTAATGGCTGCTTGCAATGTGTGATCCGGGTGTGCCTTCCATGTCCCTAGTGAGTGGAAAACCACACCAAGGTATCTAAATGTTCTAACCTGTTCCAAACTATATCCTTCTATTTGCCAGGAGTATTGGCTTGGTCTTTTAGCAAAAACTAAAAATTTTGATTTATCAAAGTTAAGGACAAGCTTGTTTTGCCTGCAATAGCCGGGTGTTGCCCTAATTGCTCTCTTCAATCCTATGGGGGTTTGTGAAATGATAGCAGCATAATCAGCATATAAGAGAATTGGAACTTTGCGTTGTGCTGTGTTAGGAGGATGGAAATCAGGGTTCTGTAAGAGATCAATCAGGGGATTAATATAGAAGTTAAAGAGGGAAGGGGACAGGGTACAACCCTGCCGTCCCCTTTTTGTACCCTTACTGAGCCGGTTAAACTCCCTTGGGGATTGCACCTCACTTTCAAGGTGGAATTGGTGTACAATTTTTGTATGAGGAAGAGGAGGCGTTTATTGATAGTGGTGCATTTTAATCTCTCCCAGAGGGTGATCCTGAATCAAAGGCCTGCTTAAAATCAAGGAAGGACTCAAAAAGAGCAGATTTTTTTAATATGTGTATTTTTGTACTAAATGGTGGAGTACCAAGATATGATCCACCGTAGATCTTCCTTGTCTAAAACCAGCTTGCTCGTCTTTTATTATCTCCCCCCCCCCCCCGCCCGCCTGTAATTAGCCAATGCTGAAGTTTATAGTTTAGTTGTTTGGCATACAATTTACTAATAATGCTCAGAAGACTAATGGGTCTATAATTGCCTGGGTCATTTCTATTGCCTTTTTTTATAAATTGGTATAGCAATAGCAGTTAGACTTATATACCGCTTCATAGGGCTTTCAGCCCTCTCTAAGCGGTTTACAGAGTCAGCATATCGCCCCCACAGTTTGGGTCCTCATTTCACCCACCTCGGAAGGATGGAAGGCTGAGTCAACCTGAGATTAGAACCACTGAACTGCAGATAACAGTCAGCTGAAGTGGCCTGCAGTACTGCACCCTAACCACTGCGCCCCCTTGGTATGATAATTGCTACTCCTCAATCTCTTGGCATATGGACTGTTTTATCTATAAATGTAAACAGAGATGCTAAATGTGGAGCCCACCAACTGGCGTTCTTTTGGATTATTTCTGGCAGGACTTTATCAGCACCAGGTGCCTTATTAGGAATGAATTCTGCAAGGACAGGTCATTGAGCCGAGGTGGCGCAGTGGTTAAATGCAGCACTGCAGGCTACTTCAGCTGACTGCAGTTCTGCAGTTCGGCTGTTCAAATCTCACCGGCTCAGGGTTGACTCAGCCTTCCATCCTTCCGAGGTGGGTAAAATGAGGACCCGGATTGTTGTTGGGGGCAATATGCTGACTCTGTAAACCGGTTAGAGAGGGCTGAAAGCCCTATGAAGCGGTATATAAGTCTAACTGCTATTGCTATTGCTTAATGACCATTCAAACGTAGGATGGTGCTGAACAAATGATGGTTATGGCTGGTCTTTGGATCACCATTTGTGATCTTCTTTGCTTGCTTCCTACAAGCAAAACCAATGGAGAAGCCAGCAGGGGATAACAAATAGTGGCCACATGATGTCCTTGTTGATTCCCTTGTTAAGGGAATCACTTGCCCACAGTTATTCCCTTAACAATGGCAATGAGAAGTTCTGGGATTTCTTTCCTAAGTGGCATGGTCATACGATGCTGTTTTACAACTGCATTGCTTGATCCCAGTTATGTTGTGAAATTCGGATTACCTATAATTGTGTTATGTCATATGCAACAGAATGCCAAACATATCCAAAACCATTTGCAGATACTGTTCGTCCCTTTGCAACCTGTTCTCAGCTTAAATAGCTTAACTTGCTTTTTACTATAAATACATGTACACACACATATGTTCCATAAAGAGGAAGAGCTTCTGCTTCAAGTAATGTTTTTCCCTGTGATTTCCTAGATCCCAGCCCCACCAAGTCGTATCTGAGTTACAATTACAGTTTGCCTCAACGTGAAGAACATTCTTCATATGCATCAGAAGGTAGGAAGAAAAATGAGAGTGCAAAATGGGTTTTGAAAATTCACAAATCCTGTAAGATTGGAACCATAATATTTGGTTAAACCAGAGGTGGGTTCCTACCAGTTCGCACCTATTCGGTAGAACCGGTTCGTCAAATCTACCGAACCGGTTAGAAGAGGTTCCACCAGTGGACCCGGAAAGCAGGCCACACCTACCGAAGAAGTTCCAAAAAATTTTGGAAACCCACCCCTGGTCCTTGGATATGATTATTCTACACTATCATGCTCCTATTTATAAAACTCAGTGCCTCTGTGAAAGGTAAGGATGACTACTGCGTTTGTGGTGCAATCAGAACATTGCGTGTGTTGAAGTTGTTTTAACGCAAACCAAAGATGCCTTTTAAAAAAACAAGTTTACATCCTATTCTTATGCATGCCAGTGCTGTGTGTGAGGTAATTTAAGGTGGTTCTGACAAGTGTCGTCGGCATCTTCATATACGGTCACATGGGTGGCAAGCTCCTCCCATCCGGTCACATGGGTGGCAAGCCACTCCCACAAAGGAGGCCACACCCACAGAGTAGGTTCGAACAATTTTTGAAACCCACCACTGGGTTAAACTGATAATTGTTGAGAAATCTGGGAACAAAAAAAAAAACACCCACCCAGAGAGCACCCAATTAGAGAAATCTGATCTTGCCAGCCTTTATTATTGTTTTTATATTGATATATAACAAACATTATATGCCATATCATCAGAGTTTTTGATAAACCTGTCTCTTTTATGACAGATATGGATGTGAACACTACTGAGCCTTCCAGATCTTCCTATCGAAGTTACTCGTCTTTATTAAGCCATACTACATCTCCAGGGACAGTGAGCGCCCGTCAACCAGTAAGTTGCTCCTCACATGCTGTCAAGCCTAAAGACAACAGAGAGAACTCTACTTGTAGGAGGTGATCAGGCTGAGCCTGAGGGAGGGATCATATGTATCATAAGTCACGAGTAGATCTAATTCCAGCCCACCTTGAATGCCTTTCTTATCTCTGGTTTATTTCCCTTGACTGCTGATTGGTCAGATTCTTGTAGATTCTTCCTGAATCTCCTGATTTACCTGGCGCTTGACATTAGTTGTATCTAATCTGCTTCTTGCTCATGCATAATAGAGGGAATCTTGCCATGCTAAAGCTATAAGCTTCTAACCTACCAGATATAGCTTGAGAGATTCTAGGGAGTGGCTACCTTGAGCCTCTTCCCCAGTGGTGGGATTCAGCCAGTTCGCACCTATTCGGGAGAACCGGTTGTTAACTTTCTAAGCAGTTCGGAGAACCGGTTGTTGGAAGAAATCTCCTTCCCCCCCCCCCACTTTTCAGGGCTAATCCTGTAAGGAAGGCAGGAAGGAAACATTCTGGTGTTGTTTCTAGTCTAATCTTTATTGCCCTGCTTACAGAAACTGCTCCTCCGGTTAACCCTGATTCCATTGTCACAGCTAAGGCAAAGCGCCCATTGATGTGAGTGGCGTTGAGTTGGCCACGCCCACTTGCTCACATGGCCACCGAGCCCCACCTACCCAGATGGTCATTAGGGCAGAGAACTGGTTGTTAAATTATTTGAATCCCACTACTGCTCTTCTTTTAAAGTCTTTTAATCCTGCTCTGTCTCTGGGAAAGCTCTGTGCTGGCGAAACTCTCCCCAAGGTACACATCCAGAGGTGGGTTCCTACCAGTTCACACCAATTTGGTAGAACCGGTTCGTCAAATCTACCGAACCGGTTAGAAGAGGTTCCACCAGAAAGCAGGCCACACCTACAGAAGAGGTTCCAAAAATTTTTGAAACCCACCACTGACACACACACACACACACACACACAGAAAGAGAAAGAAAGGAAGAAAGAAAGGAAGAAAAAAAGAAAAAAGAAAGAAAAAGTGAGAGAGAGATGAAAGAAAAAAAGGAAAAAGGAACTGAGAGACAAAAGGAAGGAAAGAGAGAGAGAGAGGGAGGGAGAAAGAAAGAAAGAAAACACATGGCCGGCAAGCCACTCCCACCAGGTCACATGGCTGGAAAGCCACTCCCACAAAGGAGGCCACTCCCACAGAGTAGGTTAGTAAGTTTTGAAACCCACCACTGTACACATCCCTAGACAGAGCAAAAAAGATATCCAGGTGGGATTAACATCCGAAACAATCAAGGAACGATTCCTCTTACAACTCTGGATAGATAATTTCGATTTACGACCACAGTTGGGGCCAGCCTCTCTATTGCTAAGCAAGGCAATTCTTTTTTAAAATATATATATTTTTATTTTCAAAACAAACATACAAATCCTTCTTTACATACTGTTGAAAGTGTATCAGTTGGTTACAAAAGGGTTTTGTGCATCTCTTCCACCGTCATCAAATGTAATTCATATTAATTCTAATATCTTAACTCGGATATTTATTATATTACCATCATCATGCCTCCACTTTTATTTGACTATGATTATTTAAACATCCTTCATCATAAAATATACCAAGATTTAATACATAACCACATACTGGCATTTCATTTACTTATTTATAAAATCCTCCATTAACATTAAATCCTCATGTCCTATTCTAGCTAAACATCCATAATATTTAATACCAAAATTTTCTAATCCTCCTTTCCAAATCCCTGTTTACCATTTACATCCATTTCCCTTATATTATACTCATAGCATGTGTATAATTTATTATCATTATCCTTTCTTTATTTACCTATATCCTATATCATAACATTTCCCCCCTAATAATTAAAACTTAGCTGTGTCTAATTTTGTTCTTTTTTAATTATTATTGTTATTAATAACCTTTATATATAGTCCAAAAGTATTTCTAACCTTCCCTTCACGGGTAACAGTCAATATTCATATTCTTAAGTGGTCGCACCCAGTTTTACAGATAGTTTTGCTACAGTTGTTAAGCTAATTACTGCAGTTAAGTGAATCGTGTGATCATTAAGCAAATCCACTTTCTCCCATTGGTTTTGCTAATCAGAAGCCAGCTGGGAAGGTCACACAGGATCAGGGGTGGGTTTCAACCAGTTCGCGGCGGTCCCTGCGAACCGGTTGGTCGCCGAACCCGGAAGTAAGTAACTTCCAGGAACGGCGAAGGGCGCGCCCGCCCGCCCGCGGTCCTTACCCGGTTTTGATGAGTTCTGCGCTTCCACCCATGCGGAAGGAGCAGCTGGAGCATCGTGCAGACGCTAGTACGCAGGCGTGCACCGCACGCGTGCACGAGGACACCGCCGGCCCCATTCCAACCAAACCGGTTGGAACAGGGCGAGAAACCCACCCCTGCACAGGATGATCACCTGACACACACACACCCCCCCAGGATGCTGCAACTGTTGCTAATGCATGCAGGTTGCCAAGCAGCCAAATTTTGTGACCAGGGAGGATGCTGCAATAGTCATAAGTTGAGAGGACCGGTCATAAGTCAATTTTTTTCAATACTGTTGTAATTTCACGTGGTTGCTAAACGAATAGTTTGTAAGTGAAGGGCTACTTGAATACTCACTACTATCCATATTTTCTTTCAGATTGCAGAGCCATATCCCTACTCTTCCAGTGAGAAGGACATGTCAGCTGAGACGTACAGGTAAGAAGGGTCAGTGCAGAGGCATCAGTAATATATATATATATATATATATATATATTTTCTAATCCCAAGAATGTCTTGTGGAATGGGTTGTTTGGTTTGTGGTGTTCTGACCCAGCCCTAGCAGAACCAAGAAACAGAACCCCTTGCCCGCCAAAACCCCTTTTTATTTAGCTACTGTGAATTCCTGGCATTCCCACACAGAAAAGTCCAGGCAATAATCCTTCCGAGGGTTAAATGAAGTACAGACCTTATCGGTTCTTGGATAATTGCCCAGGGGGCGGAGCTTCCAGCCACAAAGCTGTAAATCAAACTCTCTCAAACAGATTCTGAGACACGAATCACAATAAGCAAAGCTTCCTAAATCGAACGGTTGTTTCCCACAACTCCCCTTTAGCTTGTATTTATTCTCCAGCCAAGGAAGGGCCACTCAGGTGTGCCTTTCTTTCTGCGTCTCGGCTCATGGTACTCAATTATTCTCCTCCCCTAGCAGCTCTGCGCATAAGCGCATCTGTAACAGGCCCCAGCTGTTCTTCTTCCCCACTTACCTCTGACTCCAAAGGCAGTTGGGAAATGTCATAAGGCCCTGGCTCCATCTTTGCTTCCGACTGGAGCGCCCATCAGAGCCTTCCCCAGACTCCAGGACTGGCCCGGGTCCTCCTTATTGTCCAAGCTCTGCCTCCAGCTCTGCTGGCAGCTGGCAGGCCACAACATGTGGGTAGATGCCTTCCTGTGGTTCTTTGACAAATGTAGATTTGATGACCTTGAGGGTAGTCAGGTGATACTAAGTTTTGATTCAAAAACCAGGAAGGGTTTCCAAATGAAAACAACAGATAAATTATCTTTAATTCACACAGTCAATTTTGCCTTCTCCATCATCTTTATGATCCATTTTTTTCCATTGTGGGAATTAGCCTGTCTTTCTACCCTTGTGCATCTAAGATTCTTGCTGTTGTCAACATATATAGTAGTAAAGTTTTTAAGTTAACTTAGCAAGGAGGAGCTAAGTTCAATGTAAAGAGGTTATCAATTTTTCTATTCTTTTTTCAAATATATTTTAGACTGTTTTTGTTAAAGATTTATACCGTATATGGGTTCTGGGAAGCCGGGGGAGGAAAGGCTGGGGGTGGGGTGGGGGGAGGGTGGGAGGGAGGGATGTATAGTAGGCTTGACGAGGGGTGTTAGATTTTAAAGCAATATGATTGCACATGTATACTGTCTTCTCTTATTTTTTTCTTTAAAACTAAGATATATTAAGTATATTGATATGGAAGCATAAATACCATCAACATAGAATGGAGTTTGCTCAGAAGCTGAAATACACCAAGTGAATGAGAGGAAGAGAGGAAAACAGAGGAGAGAAGAAAGATAAGAAGAGAGTGATAGGAGAGAGGGTAAGGGGGAAGATGAGGTTGATAAGGAGGAGTGGAATGAAGAGAGAGGAGAAGGAGAAAGGAAGGGGAAGTAGAGTAGAAAAGGATGATGGAGGGAAGAAAGGAGGTAGGAGAGAGGTAGAAGAAAGAGGTGTATGGCGAGCAGAAGAGCTAATAATGGGTTTTTATCTTTCTGGGTGTTGATGGCAAGAGGAACTGATGTAATTACTACTTAATACAATAGGACAGTGTTTCTCAACCTTGGCAACTTGAAGATGTCTGGACTTCAACTCCCAGAATTCCCAGCATTTGCTGGCTGGGGAATTCTGGGAGTTGAAGTCCAGACATCTTCAAGTAGCCAAGGTTGAGAAACACTGCAATAGGATATTGGCTATGTAATAGTATACATGTGATTATATGTTATGAAAATGGAAAATAAAAAGTATATTTAAAAAAAACATATTGTAGTAAAGTTTTTGAACACCACCAGGATTATGAGCATTGCTGCAGTGATCAAAATGTGAATCTTTTGCAATCTTTGTGAAAAATCTGAAAGGCAGGGTAGCATCAATATACAAATGATGAGTATTGGAAATCAGGTGAGAGTAAGAGAAATTTCATATCATGCCAGATGGACAATCTAGTCTAGGAGGCCTCAAACCTACGGTTGATAAGGTTCTTCTGCACAGCACTCACTGAGATGAACTGCATCCCTGCATTTCATTTCCATGGAGCTTATCTTGTCAGCAATGGTTTATTTATTATTTATTTATGTATTTATTTATTAGACTTATATACCGCTTCATAGGGCTTTCAGCCCTCTCTAAGCGGTTTACAGATTTTAGCCAATTGAGTCAGCAAATTGCCCCCACTGTCTGGGTCCTCATTTCCCCCACCTCGGAAGGATGGAAGGCTGAGCCGGTGAGATTTGAACCGCTGAACTGCAGATAACAGTCAGCTGAAGTGGCTTGCAGTACCGCACCCTAACCACTGCGCCACCTCGGCTCCTTAAAAGTTTACTTCGTCTTAATTAAGGGGAAAAGACAAAGCGTCTGTTTTTGTCTTTTTATAGTCATCCAAACATTTTAGGTTTTTTCTCAATACAATAACAAATTACTGGCTAGTCTTTGGTATGAAACAGTTTGCTCATTCTCTTTCTCCCTGTAACCTAATTTGCCAGCATCATTGAAAGGCTTTATTCTAGGAAAATAAGTTTTTGGCTCTGTCTAGTCATTATTAAGGCACCTCAAAAGAGAGAAATATTCCCTGGATTTAGGGAAAGTCAAAGCTGCTGACAGCATACTCTATTTATTTGGGATTTAAAATGGTTGCCCATCGCCACCAAAGCAGGTGGGGGGAAATCTTAACATGCATTCTCAGTAAATCCAAGGCTACCCTCTTATTTTAAAAATACATTTATTGGACAAAAGGGCTTCTTACTCCATTTGAAAAGGTATTTGTATTCTGGGAGTGTGTCATGGGAGCTCTCAGCAGTGACTGCCATTGGAAAGAGTAAATAGGAGGAGGTTATTTACAGAAGCAATAGGAGTAACAGTGTAGTGATAATAACAATGCAACAGAGTTCAAGGGACCTTGGAGGTCTTCTAGTCCAACCCTATACAATTTGAGACAAGTGGCTGTCCAGTCTCTTCTTGAAAGCCTCCAGTGATGGAGCATCCATGATTTCTGGGGGCAACTTCCGTTCCACTGGTTGATTGCTCTCACTTGCCAGGAAATTTCCCCTTGTTGCCACAGTACCACTTACAGGTAGTTATCAATTTACGGCCACAATTGAACCGAGCATTTTTGTTGTTAAGTGAAACACGTGTTAACTGAGTTTTGCTCCATTTTACGACATGTCTTTCCACAGTTGTTAAGTGAATCTCTGCAGTTGATAAATTAGCAACCTGGTTGTTAAATGAACCTGGCTTCCCACATTGACTTTGCTTGTCAGAAGGTCGCAAAAGGGGATCACACGACCCCAGGGCACTGCAACGGTCACAAATATGAACTCGTTGTTGTACTGTTCTAGAGACTAACTTGATGTTGTACTTAATAACGGCAGCAAGACTGTTGGTGGCGCAATACCGGAAGAAGGAAGATTTGCCTAGTATTCAAGAATGGACATTAAAAGTAACAAAATTAGCACACATGGCTAAAATATCAGCATATCTTAAGGACCACTCAAATGAGAAATATAAACTGGAGTGGAGAAGATGGATTGATTATATTCAAAATAAATACGGGACTAAGAAACTCCAGATAGTTTTTGACTGAAAAAGCAAGGAACGATATAATCTGTTTAGAGTTAGCCTAACAAAAGAGGAGTTAAAACTCAAATGAAAGATGATACTAACTTTCTTTAAGTTTATTTTAGAACATCTTTGTTAAAGATTTATACCCTGTATTTGTTCTGGGAAGTCGGGGGGGGGGGGAAGGTTGGGGGGGGTTCAGGTGGGGAGGGTGGGAGAGGGGAGGTAAATATTTATAAAAGCTTTTTTTTAAAAAAAAATTCAATTAAAAAAAATATGAACCCGTTGCCAAGCATCTGAATTTTGGTCGCATGGTCATGGGGATGCTACAAAGGTCACAACTGAAAAATGGCCATGTCCCCTTTTTCAGTGCCATTGTAACTTTGAACAGCCACTGAACGAACTGTTGTAAGTCAAGGACTACCTGTAGTGCCACATTGCTGCAGTGGGCAAGGCCAGTCACAGGACATGCATTTCCCAGAAGGCAAAAGGAGTGAAGATGCTCCAATGACGCTCCCTCTAATGATCCAGAGTGCTCTCTTATCCCTGCTGGTCTTTCTCTGACCTGGGGAGCTGCATTTGGGGACGAAGCAATGGACCGTAGCTATACCTTCCTATCTGTTAAGAATGCCTATGAGATACCCAAGGGATTCTTGTAAATCAAAAAGAAAATGTCACTCTTTCCTCGCTTAATATAGAGAATATTCAGAAATAATTATTAAAGCTGTGTGGAGGTGAGTAGGTACCCAGGTGTGTAGGCAAATTGATCCCTGTTGTGGCCCGGCAGGAGCCGTTGGAGCTGTCCGCCAGACTCTGACAGCGAGGTGTCTTATGAGTTGGCCCTGGAGGAGGTGGAGGACCCTGGACAGGGTGCCGACTCCGAGCAGGGCAAGGAGAGACTAGTTGGCCACCAGGTGGCGCTGGAGCCTTGGATCAGAGAGAGTGTTCTGAAAAACACTTGTGAGTTGTTTTGGGATGCACGCCGTCGAAGGGCTACTCGGCGGCAAGAACAACTGAGTAATTGTAGGAGATGATTACGCTTAGCTGATGCTTATTAAGATCCTCTCCTGATTATAAAAGAGACTGCTTGGGCCACGCCCTGTTTGCAGGAGTCAACGTTCATGATTCAGAGAAACCAACTTGGAGAAGTGGTTTGCTGTGAGAGCTTGTTTGCATTGCCTAGTTTTGTAGGACTTGCTGCCAGAGTGCTTATCTCTTTGTTTATTTTGGGCTTGCAGCCAACAAGAGTCTGGACTGATTAAAAGTATTCTTATTTACGTTGGTTTTAACGTTCGTTCCTGGACGGAGAAGGGGGGTGGGGTCAGAACAGATCCCTATGGGAATGCAATGAATTCCTATCTCTGAGATGGGAGCCGAAGAGGCGGAATGCCCTGCTGTAATGGTACGTGGGAATGACCTTGGGAGGCAGGAGGAAAAACTGCAGCCTAGATGTACTTCGATAAAATTTGAGCCTGAAGGAGGAGGGACGGCGACATATCTCAGAAAGGACTCTCCTCCTTTTCAGGAGATAAAAAGTAAGGAAAGAGAATACTTTCGGACTTGAAAGATCTGTTAATATATTCTTACAATTGATGCAGAGCTGGTACTCCTGATGTGCTTCTTGTCTGGACTACCTGAAAGGCTGACCTCAATCTTCTGAGATTCTTTTGTCCCTCTCCTCCATCAGGCTCAAATGTCATTTATCAGACCATTGTCTAGGCTGCAGCTCTGCCTTCTGCCTCCCAAGGTCATTCCCACATACTAGTCATTATACTTTCCTATAACAATTCTTGTAGATGACAGTAATTTCCAGTAAAAAGCAAGAAAGCAAATATTTTTGTCATTTTTTTAATCAGCAGACTTAAATATGAGCAAAATGAGCAAGCCTAAATTAGGACTATTGGCCGTCAAGTGTTGACTCTGCATTTATATTACTTATTATAAGCGATTTCTTAGTGCTTCTGCCAGAAAATTATACTGCAGTGAAAAAGAAGTCATAATGTGGACTGTATTAAAGACATTGAGCCGAGGTGGCGCAGTGGTTAGGGTGCAGTACTGCAGGCCACTTCGGCTGACTGTTATCTGCAGTTCAGCGGTTCTAATCTCACCGGCTCAAGGTTGACTCAGCCTTCCATCCTTCCGAGGTGGGTGAAATGAGGACTCAGACTGTGGGGGCGATATGCTGGCTCTGTAAACTGCTTAGAGAGGGCTGAAAGCCCTATGAAGCGGTATATAAGTCTAACTGCTATTGCTATTGCTATTCTCCAAGAGCTTAATAAAAGTTATGTAGGAAATCTCTTCATATCTTAAGAACCAAGTTTTAACCTAGATTGTATCAGGGAGATTTAACTGGTTCATGGGGGCCAAGAAAGATTGGAAATGCCTTGAGCTCTAGCTAAAGAAGGTCCTGGCATGTGCATTTACATTTTCTGTTTTGGGTTTGCAGAGACAGCAGTTCCTACCAGAGCGTTTTCCAACGAAAATCACCCGGCTCGTCTTCGCTGCAGGTGGAGGCCCGCCGTTCCATACATCCAGAACGCCAGGCTCAGGCGGTGGAGAAGACTTTGGGGAGCAATGCAGAAGCCAAGCGATACCTCCCCCTCTGGCTCCAGCTCCTGGTGTTCGGGCTGCTGGCTGCCTTCCTGGCCTTCATCTACTTCTTACAGGGAGGGGCTGGTGATAATCCCTTTGTCAAGTCTATTAGTCAGTGAAGTCTTGGCTTTTATTACTAAGGCTTTTTATCCCCAAGAGCCTAGGCCAATCTTAGCTGACCTGGTTCCCTTGGATGTCACAGCCCGTTGGCTGGCATGCTGTGATTTGCAGTCTTAACCCAGTCAGAGGGCATCGCAATGGCCAGGAGAAGCCTAGAATTTTGTGTGGGGTTTTTTTTTGGGGGGGGGGTGTAGAATGTTTTTGACAGTTAAGTGCCTTCTTGTCAGTTAATGGGGAGGGGGGGAAGGAAGTGGTATATTGAGAGCCAGAGATGGAAAAGTTTCTACCAACTTTCCAGAGATAAAGCTGCTCTCCATACTTGGGGCCATCCCCTTCCTGAAACCAGCTAACACGGGGCATTTTTATCTGCTGATTTTATAAGCTTGTCTTTATATCAGGAGTATGGGTGGCTTGTTATGAGGGGATGGGAGGGCACGGAGGGAAGAATTGTATCCTATCAATTGCTTTGTTGGTTTTAAATATACAAATGTACGGAATATCTAAATAAACCTCCTCATTTTTTAAGGTTGTCTTATTTCATTATTTCACCTCAGTCTAGAGCAGTGTTTCTCAACCTTGGCAACTTGAAGATGTCTGGACTTCAACTCCCAGAATTCACTGGCTGGGGAATTCTGGGAGTTGAAGTCCAGACATCTTCAAGTTGCCAAGGTTGAGAAACACTAGTCTAGAGACAATCATCATTTGTAAGCAGACATTGCTCACCCTCCCATTACTCCAAATCTGTTTAAGGTCAAATAGCTGAAGGGTGGTTTCTCCATAGCTTATATCATTTTGATTTGGCTGGCCGTGTAAATAAAGACAACATTAAGTCTTTTTAGCGTCTATAGGATTTTTAAAATTCTTTCGTAGACCACAAAAAAAAGTAAAAAGAAAGAAATTGAATTCACACACTTGGCCAATCTTTTTCCGTTTTTATTTTTACGCATGTGAGTGGAGGCAAAGTTCACATCTTTCTGAGATTCCCTCCACAAATCTGGAAGAACAGGAGGAAGGAACTGCATTCCCATGTGATGCTAAGCCAAGTTTTTAAACCAAGGTTGTTGAATAAGTCCCTTAACCCAACATGAACACATTGCAGCTTGGTGTTTCATGTTTAACCAACCACCCGATGAAGCCTTCGTGGTAGAAGGGGCATGTGTCGGGGGCAGTCATGTATTATTGGCAAGGGAATGTTTTGACGGGACTGAGGTAAGACTAGAAGCCTTGAGGGAACTCTGAGGATGTGAAGCCGCAGCGTGTGGGGCTACAGGAGGGTGCTTGACTGGGAACTGGGAGGGCTTCCTGTTGGGGTGATGAGGGCCTGGGAAGGGAGCAGAGATCAAGGAAGGGGATGCATGCTGGGGAGTGGGATCCCGTTGCTGCTGTGTCCTTCGTAATTTCTCCCGGACCTTTACGAACTCTGGTTGGCTCCCACCGGGATCTGTTGCTTCCTGTTGTTGATGCTGCAGATAAGAAAGAATACTCCTATGAGATATCCTTGAAGCGTCCACCTGCAAGGCATTTCCTGTCACTGCCTACAACAGTGTTTCTCAACCTTGGCAACTTGAAGATGTCCGGACTTCAACTCCCAGAATTCCCCAGCCAGCATTCGCTGGCTGGGGAATTCTGGGAGTTGAAGTCCGGACATCTTCAAGTTGCCAAGGTTGAGAAACACTAGCCTACAAGAACTGTAGTCATCCCGGTGGCTTGGCCCTCACCTGTTCCCGTCTCTGCTGCCATCGCAGAAGCTCCAGCTCAAGGGGAGATGGTTTCAAGCCACTCTCTGTCCCATCCCGGCGCCGGTTCCGATGCTCTAGAACCTGGAGCAGCTCTGGCTTTGATCGAAGGCTCAAGCCTCTGAGAAGGGAGATTGACACAATGCGGGGATTTCATTCATCCTAACCTGAGCAGATGAAGGGTTGTGACAAGCATCCACCCTCATTGAGCCCATCAACAAGATAACATGTACACGAAACCAGGAAAATTGACATAAAAGCAGACGACAGTTCTTTCCTTTCTCAGTCAGGCTTAGTTTGTCTACTAATGTAACACTTTAGAATGGGAACAGTGCAGAAAAATGCTACAGCAACCAGAACAAAGAGAAGAAATTGTGTGTGTGTGTGTGTGTGTGTGTGTGTGTGTGTGTGTGTGTGTGTGTGTGTGTTGGGATCCAGCCGTTTCGCACCTATTCGGGAGAACCGGTTGGTAACTTTCTAAGCAGTTCGGAGAACCGGTTGTTGGAAGAAATCTCATTTTGTTTTTTCCCACTCTACAGGGCTAATCCTGTAAGGAAGGCAGGAAGGAAACATTCTGATGTGGTTTCTAGCCTAATCTTTATTGACCTGCTTACAGAAACTGCCTCTCTGGTTAACCTTTATTACATTATAGCAGCTAAGGCAAAGCGCCCATCGACATGAGTGACGTTGAGTTGGCCATGCCCACGTGCTCACATGATCACCAAGCCCCACCTACCCAGATGGTCATTAGGGCAGAGAACCGGTTGTTAAATAATTTGAATCCCACCACTGGTGTGTGTGTACTGTATGAAGTTTCAATAAAGGATCCCCAGATTTCAGCATAATCGCCCCATATATTGTCTTAAATCGGTGAACGACTCATTCATAATTTTCAAAATCATCCAATATAAAGAATGATTGGGCAATAAGGTAATATTTAAAAAAACACATAATTATCTCTCACAAAACAATGATTCAAAAAGTTCTCCGTTGGCAAGTGGGGGAACTGAAAACCATTGTCCACCTAAGCTGAAGCTGGGCATACTAAAAAAACAACAACAACAAGAAATATTCCTAGATGTATCAACAAACATTGGAGATAAATGGGCTTGGTTTTATATCAACTCATAGTTCGCTTTCCTTTAAAAAAAACACAAAGTGGATATGTAGATAATGTTAATTTTACTTAACAACTTAACAGTAAATGGATTCGGTACTGAAACTGGTGGAATAACATAAATTTCCCTTCCTACTATGTATATTCCATTCTTTTTTAAGATGAGAAACAATAATTATTGTCTAGCTTCCTGAGTCAAAAATGCTTTAAACCTGCTATGGATTATGGAGGAAATTTGCTGTGTGTTTTGGCGTTTTTACAAATTTGAACTGCAAATGCTACATGTACATTTAATGTTTGGGTACAGCTACCATTCAAAGATCAAGATTTATTTCTGAATGAACAGAGCAGAGGTCTGAAGTACCTAAAGATACTTGAGAACAGATCATCTTACGTGGGGTTTTTTCCCCCTTCAATCCCATCCACTCAGAGCTCACCTTCTTGTCACTAAGATAGTAAACCTATCAGAATCTTCAGGTATCAAAGCCACCTGGATGTCAGCTCCTTTGATTGTCCTGATGAATTTGTCCAATTTCTTAACAACATGAAGCAAGTGGCATTCTGTTGCCTTCATCCAGAATGGTTTTTCAACTAGCCCAATCTACCCTAGAGTGGAGTCTCCAAGTTAATGTTAGCTTCAGAAGTTTCAAATTTGATAGCCTACTGCTCAGTGGTGGGTTTCAAAATTTTTTGGAACCTACTCTGTGGGTGTGGCCTCCTTTGTGGGAGTGGCTTGCCAGCCATGTGACCTGGTGGGAGTGGCTTGCCGGCCATGTGTTTTCTTTCTTTCTCTCTCTCTCTCTCTCTTTCTTTCCTTCCTTTTGTCTCTCTGTCCCTTTTTTCTTTTTTTCTTTCATCTCCCTCTCACTCTTTTTCTTTTTTCTTTATTTATTTCTTCCTTTCTTTCTCTCTCTCTCTCTCTCTCTCTGTTAGTCTGTCTGTGTGTGTGTGTGTGTGTGTGTGTGTGTGTGTGTAGCAGTGGTGGGTTTCAAAAAATTCTGGAACCTCTTCTGTGGGTGTGGCCTGCTTTCCGGGTCCACTGGTGGAGCCTCTTCTAACCGGTTCGGTAGATTTGACGAACCGGTTCTACCGAATAGGTGCAAACTGGTAGGAACCCACCTCTGCTACTGCTCCATCCATTACCTACCACCACTGGTCTACCTCCATTGCCTCTATCTCCTTTTGGATTTTTAAAGAATGTCTGTCTGATGCTCTAGATCAGAGCTGTTAAAGTCACATGCTGGCCACCCCCACGCTCGGTTTAGCAAAGAAGGAACAAGTTCCGATACATCGTGTGATGCCACCATGACAACGTGAGTTGGACACCTCTGCTCTAGATGATACCACCACAAAGTGGATGAGTTAACTTGCAAATAAAAGGACACCCCAAAGGTGATTTTCCAAGGGAACTTTTTCTTCACAAACTGAAGAAGATTCTTGGATGAGAAGCGAAATGTTTTCAGAGAACAAGAAAGCCCAGTTGTCTTTGGAAAAGCACCTTTGGGACAACTATAACCTGGTTGGTTGACAATCTCCATAGAAAAATAAAAGGACAAAAAAAAAGAGAGCTCCCCATCTTCTTTTTCTACTTATAGTAGGAGTCGGCAAACTTAAACACTCAAAGAACCATTTGGACCCATTTCCCTCAGAAAAGGGATCCACAAAGGTCCTAACCAGAAGCCCCCTGTTCACTTCTGGAGCTGACCGGAAGTTCCGTTCCCCCATCATAGAGTCTCCTCCTAGCACGGCATACGTTTTCCTCTACTTATCATAACCAAAAAGCCCTATCAATTGTGGAGACAACTGGAAAACCCTCCCCTTGCCATAGAGTCTTCTCCTGGTGCTTCTCCCCCCCCGGAAGCTCCTCTCAAAATTGTGGCGCCGACCGGTGACGGAGCCGCAGCAGAGGGAAGAAAAAGCCACATGCGGCTCCAGAGCTGCAGTTTGCTGACCCCTGCCTTATAGCATTAAAAAGCAGGCAGAGCTGATGAAAGTCTGTGGTTGTAGATGGTTCTTGCTGCCTGCACTAAACAAGTCCACTGATGATAATCAAAGGAAGAGAAAAAGAGAGCAGAGGGGGATAGAGAGACCTGTTATTTGCACCAAATGGGCAGAGGTGGGTTCCTACCAGTTCGCATCTATTCGGTAGAACCGGTTCGTCAAATCTACCGAACCGGTTAGAAGAGGTTCCACCAGTGGACCCGGAAAGTAGGCCACACCTACAGAAGAGGTTCCAAATTTTTTTGAAACCCACCACTGGTCCTTGGATATGATTATTCTACACTATCATGCTCATATTTATAAAACTCAGTGCCTCTGTGAAAGGTAAGGATGACTACTGCGTTTGTGGTGCAATCAGAACATTGTGTGTGTTGAAGTTGTTTTAATGCAAACCAAAGATGCCTTTTAAAAAACAAGTTTACATCCTATTCTTATGCATGCCAGTGCTGTGTGAGAGGTAATTTAAGGTGGTTCTGACAAGTGTCGTCGGCATCTTCATATCCGGTCACATGGGTGGCAAGCCACTCCCATCCGGTCACATGGGTGGCAAGCCACTCCCACAAAGGAGGCCACACCCACAGAGTAGGTTTGAACAATTTTTGAAACCCACCACTGCAAATGGGGTATATGAAGGCGGGAAGAAAAAAAATGCCCTACCACCATTGCTTTACATTTTAGCTCTTGTTTATCTAATGCTGGGTTCAGTGACTGAACAAGGTTGAAGCAAAATAAAGGAGAAATAATGTGCTATTCCGCCTTAAGGCGGAAGGGACATATGAGAATTTGGCTGCGTTTGTCTCTCTCCTTCTACAGAGAAGTAGCAGAACAGACATCCGTGTAAAGCTGTCCTTTCTATTTAGACCTCGAGAAATAGGCCAGCAAATGAGGCTTGAAAAACCTGCTGTTGATCAAAGCCCAGACTGGCTAAGGGCCAGCAAAGGAAAGAAAGGTGACTCCCGCTGTGTCTCATGGGCTGGGAATGTGAGTCAAGTTACAATTCATGTAATCCTATGCACGTCCAGTCAGAAGTAAGTCCAGACTCTGTTGGGGGGGGGGATTCTTACAGGGTGGAGGTTAAAGGGTTGGCACTTGGAGGATCTTGTTGATGGACAGGGCATTATTTGGCCTATATGGCCAGCCTAGATATGAAGTGAGCTCTTGGGAGAGGGTGAAACTGCATCCCTAGATAGAAACAGGCAGATACTGTACAATTGAAGGACCTACTAACTAGACACATATATTATTAATGTTATATTAACACGAGTGCGCATGCATATACACACACTCTCACACACACATACATCAGGGGCGTGCAGTCAGGGGAGGCAGGGGAGGCAGAGCCTCACCACTGTCATCATGAAAAGAAAAAAAAATAAAAGGAAAAAGGCTGAGGCAGTTGCTGCCAGAGTCACAATGGATGACTCTGCTTAGTGCTTAACTGTTTAAAAAAGCCTCTAAAAATGTGCCCTCTACAGGAGGCGGCAGGAGAACGAGGTGCCTCATTTAGTCTAACTCGAGCAGAGCTAAGCAAGGGTTAAAAGCTGAAAAATTCCTTATGTAGATGAGGCACGTCGTCCTCCTGCCTCCTTTAGAGGGCGTTTTTTAGAGGCTTTTTAGAGGCTCTGGGAGCAACTAGCTCAGTCTGACCTCAGAGCTCATGCCTTTTTCCTTTTACATTTTTTCTTTCTTTTCATGATGGCAGGCAAGAGCAGAGTTGAAATCCTCTCTGAAACAGCTGGAAAAGGTGCGTGTGTGGGGAGGAGGGAGGAATTCAAAAAGTTTGATTGCATGCAGAGCCACGTTGCCTTTTCAAACACACACACACACACACACACACACACACACACACACACACACACAGCTGGATAAAAGTATATAAGCCCAGCTTCACTGATTACAAGTTTGAAAAGGCAACTTGGCTCCACCTGCAATCAAAGGCTCGGATCGGAAGACAGCAGGGGAATGTGGGGGGGGCGGTATGGCAGAGAAGCTGCTTTCAAGCCATTGGAAAATATATCCAATCCAACTTCTGTGTTTGTGTTTGTTTGAGAGTGAGTGAGTGAGAGAGGGATCCAACTTCTCTGTGTGCGTGTGTCTGTTTGAGAGAGGGGGGAGGGGGGAGAGAGGGAGGAAGGAGGGAGAGAAGAAAAAGAATGATGGAAAACTTATTTCGCAAAGGAGAAAAGCAAATGCTGTTGCTTTAAATCGGAACTGAGCATGCCTGGCTGTGGAATTCTGGGAGTTGAAGTCCACAAGTCTAAATAATTTTGAAACCCCTGTGTCAGTGCCTCACCAGCCATAAACCTCACCGCACGTCACTGACATACATGGTACACAAATCTGTTCATTGCTGCTTTTCTCACACAATCTCATTATTTCTATCAATGTGGAGGGTGGGGGGGTGGAACTGAAAACACAAGGTAAAATATATTCACCTGAAACAAGGGATCAATCTGAATACATTTAGACATCAGTGATACTTCAGTGATTGGGGCAATCGTATTGCAGAACCTTCTGATGTAATGGTTAAGGTGTTGGCTTAGAAACTAGGATATTAAATTCCTCCGTTATGCACAGGCGTTGGTTGGATGATTTTGAGCCAGCTAACCCTATTTATCCTACAATTACCTAAGGAAAATGGTTTTTGTCTGCTACACCTCCAACAAAATATTTGCTCTGCAGCTGTAGGAAGTTAAAACCCACCCCTCTCCTAGAAAATGAAATATTTTAGGAAATATTAAAAAGGAGGAATATTTCCCCTAAAAAGAGAAGCAGAAACTCAGAAGCAGAAACTCACCCCTCCCCTTTGTTAATGGGCCATTAAGGCCTGGGCCAATCTATTCTACATAACAAAGGTCTAGCCCCTTCAGGCAGAGCCATTTCATTGCATCACCCACCAAGTTTCAACCCAACTTAGCACACAAACAACCTACAAAGCTAGCTATGACCTCTGACAGCAACCAATCAGGATACTCTTCCCGTGCCCCAGGAAGTTCAAAGCTCCAGAGAGGGCATAAAACCAAGGGACTCTCAGCATCTCTTCCCTTTTCACCCAGGAGCTCCAAGGCATGTGATCCTGTCCACCATTAAACCATCTTTCCAAACAGCCTCCATGTTTCCAATGTCTTTTCCCCCCACTTAGAACTGAACCCAGATGGACATTTCTTCCACCACTACCCTATACCATGGTTTCCAAGACTCTCTCTTGCAGAAAGTACATTGTTGTTGTTTTTATTTTAACAGGCTTTGTGGATGCCCTGATATTTTGGTGATATCTTAGGAGAGAGCATTTCATCTTCAAATAGTAACTGCATGGTGGCTCAGAGAGTCTGATCAGCTTGCACAAGAGCATGGTAGGTTTCTTACTTTGAAAAGTACTTCCCCATGAGGTACATATTTGGTACATCTTCTCCACTGCTAAGGAGGAAAAAGAGTTACATGCATCTCTTCCTCAAAACGCAGATCATTGATTGCTAAGCAAGTTGAAATATTTATGTATAAAATGTGGCATTTTAAAGAGTAGCAATCTTGCTCTGGCAATAGCTGGCAGAATGGATAATGTGGACGATAGTTCATGAAAATATATGACTATAAAACAACATATTTTTTGGTCTTCAACATGCATGCTTCACTGATGTTTTTTGCTTCGACCAACTAAAGTGGCTTCCCATCGATACATGGTAAAAGGTGTATGCAGCATTTTGGCCTAGTGTTAAACTAAAACAGTTTTGAACTGTTTATGGATACCGCTACTTGTGGCTAGCAGAGTAACAGCTGCATTTCGCGGAGTCGAAATAACAGCGAGAGTCGCAGGGGAAATGAGGCGTTGGTTGATGGGGGTGGGCAGTGCCCGTGTGTCACCCACATAATGTCATATGAATTAAAAAGTAAGCAGAATTGGTGGTGGATTATGCAAAATATTTTTAAAAGAAGGATAAAGTTTACTCCTCAATTATTTTTACTAGGTATATGTACTGACTTTACAGCAGTAGAGACTAATTTGGTTCTATACCTAATAACGGCAGCAAGACTGTTGGTAGCGCAATACTGGAAGAAGGAAGACTTGCCTACAACTCAAGAATGGACATTGAAAGTTACAAACCTAGCCGAGATGGCTAAAATATTGGCATATCTGAAAGACCATTCAAATGAGAGATATAAACGAGACTGGAAAAAATGGATTGACTATATACAAAACAAATACGGGACTAAGAAATTACAGATAGCCTATGCTTAAGATTAGGAATAATCTAAACTGTTCATAGCTAGGGCAACAGGAAGAAGCTGAGTTCAATGCAGAGATGTTATTAACTTCTTTTTTTAATTTCCTTTGTCTTAATATATTTTAGACTGTATTTGTTAAAAACCTATACTGTGTACGGGCTCTGGGAAGTCGGGAGGGGGAGGGAGGTGGGGTGTTAGGGGGGAGGGGGAGAGGGGGGATATATAGTATGTGTTAGATTTTAAAGTAACGCGACTGCACTTGTATACTGTTGCTCTTTAATTTCACTGTAAAAATAGGACAAGCTGAATATATTAATAGATAGTAGAAATACACTGAAGGGAGGAGTAGAGGGATAGAAGAAAGAGGGGTAGAGAGGGTGGGAGAGAGGATGGGAGGGAGGGTGAGAAGGAAGGGAGGGAGTGTACCGGGAGAGAGGAGTGGTAGAGGGGGAGGGGAAGTAGGGTAGAGGGGAATGTTGGAGGGAAGATGGAAAGTTGGAGGGGGGCGAAAGAAAGGGTGTATGGAGGGTTGAAGAGGTACATTGGGTTTTTATTTTGGGGGGTATTGTTGACAAGAGGAATGGCTGTGTTTATTGTTTAATGTTATATGGCCCCGGTTATGCACAGTATATATGTGACTGTACGAAATGAAAATGGAAAATAAAAACACATTTACAAGGGGAAAAAAAAAGTAAGCAGAATTGGAGAAGCAAGAAACACATGGAATTTACTGAGCAACCAAGTGCCACCTTTTTAGAATAATCAAAATAGATTTCTTCCAGCAAGGGTATCAAACTTTCTCCCAACAATAAACCATAATTTATTTCAGTGGGAAAGTACCCAGACAATCTGCAAAAGTCTTAGGGGATACATCAACCAAGAGGTCCCCAGAAGCCCGAGCTTCCAAAGAGAAGTTATTCCGTCTAGCTTCTGGAAAGCTTATGTAGCAATAGCAGCTTGGAGCTGCAAGCCATACTTGCGATGGGTGAACAGCAACTCCCGGTGTAAGTGCTGCTGGTTTCCAGCGGTTTTGCTGGGGTTTGTGACCCGCAAAGCGGTGACAGGCTGGGCCTCAGCACCCCTGGATGTGGTTTCTGAGCGAGCAGCTAGAAGGAAGGGAGAAGCGGAATTGAGTTCACTGGGCTGTAGAAGTGAGAGACTACTTCTAGACTCCCCTCCCCAGACACACACACCTTAATAAGCCCTCACCATAAATAATGGATTTTTACTGCTGTGGGATGGGGGATGCAAAGCCAGGACCTGAGATTTAGCCTAAATCCAGAGCTGGTCGGAAGTCCTAATGAGGGGGAGGAAATGGGGGACACGACTCTTGTTGGGAGAGGGCAACTCAACCTTTTCCCTTTTGGATGAGTTCATTCTCACTCCCTGCCCCCCCCATGCACCACCATGCTTCTTTTTCAAATTAGGACCATACCTGGACCATATCGGTTGGGTTTTAGTTCCTCAAATACCTGTACGTCTTCTGGTTAACTACAAAATTGGATTTAAAACATGTGTATTTCTCAGACTTTAGTATCAGTATCCCTTGATGCATGGTGCTCTTACATGATATTTTCCATTTTAATCAATCGGACTGCTATATTCCTTTATTAGGAAATATATTTAATACTTAGGTTTTTGATTTCTGTTTTAGAAGTACGTTAGTATATTTATCTAAGCTCTGAGTGAAATTAGGTTCCCTGCTGCTGAAGAGTGGAAAAAAATTATAGTGGCTTAAATACCCAGGAGACGTGAATATTATTTAAAAGCAGAAGTATTCATTTCCGTTTCACTTCTGCTAAATGGATTTTTGTAATGTTAATTTTTTTTTATTTAGGTAGAGGTGAAGTGGTAAGGAAATAAATTAACACAATCCCGCTTAAAATGTTTCCTTAAACTTCCCTCAAGACATTCTTTGATACTCTTAAAGAAACAATTAGGAACTTTTTAGCCACTAAACTGTACTTATATCATTCCATCCTCTTAGCTACTTCCTTGCAACAGCATCCACCTCACCAATCCACAGCTGGTTGTTCTCACCAGACCCTTCCAGGCGTGTCCAGTTGCCAGCCCTGTCCTGCTGCCATGCCACGCTGCTTGTCTGCTCCACCCGGGATCCAGGCGAATGGAGGTTTGGAAGCTCCCTAGCTCCCATCTCCCCCGCGAAGAGATTGGGTGGCCCAGATGCTGCCATCCCAACCAAGTGAAACAATTACATGGTCTCCAATTGTCTCTCCTGCTGCGTCTTTCTGCTCTGCCACCCCCAGCATGTGCGTGAAGAGTGAAACAAGATCCCACTCTAGGCAACCGAGCAGACACAGAGCCAGGATTGCTAAAGGTGATCAGTCCGGAAACCTTCCTCAGGCCTCTTGCTCTAAGGGAAAGCTCACAGCTAAGACTGATGGCGAGTAGCTAGCTATCGTTGAACACAAATTGACCACTGGGGATCAGAAGGTGGTGTCCACCAAGTGTGGAAGGGTCTTTTTCCAAGAGGGGAAACTAGCATCTTTTAATTTGGTTTGATATGGTCAAAATGACTTATAATAAAAGTTCTATTATTTTCAGTTCATCCTTAAAGCTTTGCTAGGGCTATCGTATATAGGTGGCTCAGTGGCTAAGACGCTGAGCTTGTTGATTAGTATGGTCAGCCGTTCGGTGGTTCGAATCCCTAGCGCCACGTAAGGGAGTGAGCTCCCGTTACTTGTCCCAGCTTCGGCCAACCTAGCAGTTCGAAAGCATGTAAAAATGCAAGTAGAAAAAATAGGAACCAGCTTTGTTGGGAAGTTAACAGCGTTCCGTGCGCCTTCGGCGTTTAGTCATGCCCGCCACATGACCAGAGACGTCCTCAGACAGCGCTGGCTCTTCGGCTTTGAAACAGAGATTAGCACTGCCCCCTAGAGTTCGGAATGACTAGCACGTATGTGCAAGAGGAAACCTTTACTTTTTAGAGTTATTTTTGCTAAGCACAATGCACAGCTTCATATTGTGATCTCCGTCTCTGATCACCTCTTTGATTCTATACTTCACAGCAGGCAGTAAAGCTTGCAATATTGAGCTCAAGGTGGTAGGTTCAGTTTTACTTTCGTTTTTAGGTCCAAGCAGTGCAATCTTTCTTATTTTGTGGCAAAAGAACAAAAATCCACAGGAAGTAATGGGGAAAAAACCAACAAATAAGCTGTTGACTTTCTCTAATTTGTGGTATAAAGTGTAGCAGGATGGGAGAAGACTGGTAGCTCTGTTTTGGATCAGGACTCAGCCAAAGAGAGAGTTTTTGCTAGAAGCATGGGTGCAAGACAGAGGTGGGTTCCTACCAGTTTGCACCTATTCGGTAGAACTGGTTCATCAAATCTACCGAACCGGTTAGAAGAGGTTCCACCAGTGGACCCGGAAAGCAGGCCACACCTACAGAAGAGGTTCCAAAAAATTTTGAAACCCACCACTGGTCCTTGGATAGGATTATTCTACACTATCATGCTCATATTTATAAAACTCAGTGCCTCTGTGAAAGGTAAGGATGACTCCTGCGTTTGTGGTGCAATCAGAACATTGCGTGTGTTGAAGTTGTTTTAAAGCAAACCAAAGATGCCTTTTAAAAAACAAGTTTACATCATATTCTTATGCATGCCAGTGCTGTGTGTGAGGTAATTTAAGGTGGTTCTGACAAGTGTCGTCGGCATCTTCATATCCGGTCACATGGGAGGCAAGCCACTCCCATCCGGTCACATGGGTGGCAAGCCACTCCCACAAAGGAGGCCACACCCACAGAGTAGGTTCGAACAATTTTTGAAACCCACCACTGGTGCAAGATGCTTTTATTCAAAATCATTTGAGACTTTAAATCATAAATCCATTTAAGATAGCAATCATGTGACTGCATAGCAATTAACAAGCAGCACCCTTCTAACTTTGCTAACTTGATGCAGGGTCAAATCCATCTACGTGCAAAGCTATAAGTTGATGTACTACGTCTTTACTATCTAGTAGTCACAAGTTTGTATGGAGTCGTGCTCTGGCAAATGATGTAGCATGCCATGATTTCCTAATCATCTTGCATTGCCTATGAGCAACCTTGCCATGAAACAAATTACTAAGTTCTAGAGATAGGTACTGTAATCATAAGTTATAAATGGAATACAAAGTGAAGATACTGTAATTCCAAATGAGATTTTAATAGGGTTTTTAAAAATCTTTCTCCCCCAGTATGTGGATATTGCTTGTAAATTATACATATAGCCAATAGGTGGCACTACAATCCTATAAGACGGTCTTCATTATAGGGCTGTAGACACTCAGAAAATGTAAATATGTACCCTGCATAAAGCATTGTGTGATTTTTATAAGATGATGTACTGTTGGTATTTAACACTGGACGAATTATCAAGAATGTATCAAGGTACTTCACATGAAAGTTGGAAATGCAAATGTAAAGAAGGAACTTTTCGAGGTTCGAGGTTCATTTTATTTATATGCCGCCCGATTCCCAGCGGGACTCAGGGCGGCGCACAAACCCAAGGGGGGGGGTGGAGGGAAAAATACAAAAACTACAAAAAGTACAGGGCATTTAAAACAACCAATAGCCACACGATTCGAGAGGGGAAGGGAACTCATCAACCCCAGGCCTGCCGACACAGCCAGGTTTTAACGGCTTTATCACTTATGGTGGACATGTTACAGAGCGAAGAAATACTGGAGTAGGATTTACATCTTAATACAGAAGATTCTTAAATGAATATAAAGATAAAACCAGATATTTTTCTTTTAGGCTTAATGGATAAAGAACTTGGGAAAAAACCTGGAAATTTGAAGTTATATATGTTGACAACAGCAAGAATACTTTATGCACAAAAAATGAAAGAATATTTTTATTCCCGGCTGCAAAAGTTGATGGAGTTACCCATAGGTGATGAAATTGACTGCTTTGATCAAAGAAAAGATTACAATAAATGTTGTTTCTATCTTGAAACAGTTTTTGGACTTTGTGCTTGTGGTGGAAAAAGGGGATCTTTGATTTTACCTTTTGCTGATTAGATAGGTTTGTTGTTATAGAAATGGCTATATATATTATAATGTAAAAGTGAAAACTCAAGGTTATATGTTTAGACCTTATTCTAATGGTTTAAGGTTTAAGGTTTTAATGGATTTGGATGCCGCCCAATCCCGAAGGACTCCGGGCGGCTTACATTAAAAACAATTTAAAAAATATTAAAAGAATTTAAAATACAAGACAAAGCGAATTAAAAAAGGCACAACATGCACTCAATCTTAGTGGGGCTGAAGCTCAGTCAAAGATCAGCAGCCCCAGGCCTGCCAGAACAGCCAGGTCTTAACAGACTTCCGGAAGGCCGAGAGAGTGGGGAGGGTCCGGATCTCAGGAGGTAGATCGTTCCATAGGGCCGGGGCAGCTACAGAGAAGGCTCTCCCCCGAGGAGCCGCCAGACGACATTGTGTAGTTGACGGCACCCGGAGAAGGCCCATCCTGTGAGATCTTATTGGGCGCTGGGAGGTATGTGGCAGGAGGCGGTCACGGAGATATCCGGGTCCTAGGCCATGTAGGGCTTTAAAGGTAATGACCAGCACCGTGAAGCGTGTTCGGAGACCAATAGGGAGCCAGTGCAGCTCACGGAGGATAGGTGTAACATGGGTGTATCAGGGTACACCCAATATCGCTCTCGCGGCTGCATTCTGGACCAATTGTAGTCTCCGAACACTTTTCAAGGGCAGCCCCATGTAGAGCGCAAAAGGACTCAGAAATCATTTTTTTCTTTTTCTTTTCCCCTTTACCCTACACTTTTTCCCTCTTCCCATTTCCCTCCTCTAATTTTCCATTGTTTTCATTTTTTTTTGTATTTTTGCATTTTATATTTTGATAAACCAACAAAGATATAAAATTTACAAAAAGATGAACACCACAATGGCAAGGCAAACATATAGCTTGTTTAGCTCCTGCTTCATGCCTCAACTTCACACCACAAATCAGACATGGATTTCATACTGCTCTTTTATTAACATTATAAAATTCCAGTCATCAGCTAAAAAATACCCATCCCCTCAATAGCACCTCCTATTCCCTCCCATTTCAATGGGGAGACAGGACAGGAACTCCCCCCACCCCACTGCCCCATTTCCCCACCCTGTTCTCCATTACAAGCTAAAAAAAAAAGACCTTACAGTTGGGGAGGGGATGTAAACTTCAAACACTACAAAATATATGTGTTTCTACAAGGGATGAAAACTTCGTGTACCGATCCACAAAACCAAGGACTTCTACCTAGTATATATGCTGAGCATATTTGTCTAGGAAGAGCACTCACCCCTAAGGGAGAACCAACAAATGGGACTCTGGGCCACTCCAAAGCCCCTTCCCTCTGTCTACATGGAAATGCCATACTCTGTAGCGCAGACAATGCTCCATTAATGGGCCTCTTCTAACCTTTGTAACGCTCATTAGGAAGCTGCTGATGTTCCAGCAAAGAACAATGGACTTGCTAGATCTCGGTGTGAGCCACAAAGATCTTAAATCCATAAGCAAAAATGAATTGCCAAAGAGCAATCATTAAGGCTTAGTAGGCCCCTTGCTTTGCAAATCTGACATGTAATCAGAGACCACAAGTTTGATTCTAATACAAAGAACCATACAAGACTTTTAAGCCATCCCATCACTGCCCTAAAGTTAGAAACACAACCATCTGCAAACTATTCCCCAATTGGTCCCTAGCGGATATGTGCCATCTCTTCCAGGAAGGGGGTCTTCATGCAGCCAGTGCAGAGTTGATCCATCCAAAGGGGAGCCTCGTGTTGCAAGGGGGTCCGTCTTGGGTAAAAGGTGTACTTGAGGTCATAATTGAGCAAACAGCTGAGGGAGGCCATGTAGACATCCGAAAAACGGCACAGGCGGCGAGAGAAGTATGTGGGATTGTGGCACGTGCGAAAGATGCTGCCAAACTGCGGGTTGAAGAGGTTCTTGGTGAGTGCCCTGTAAGAGCATGCGGGGGGGTGGGGAGGAGAGAAAAAGAAAGAGGGATCGGACAATCAGGATTGATGGAATTTCATTCTCCAGAGATGACTCAGTCGGCAAGGTGGAGTATCTGAATAAAACGCTTACAAGGATTATGTTAAACAATTGTCTAAGAATCTAGGTTTCAATTTAATCGTGACCCGTCAAAACCGCGCTCGACTAAGCCGCGCCCGATTAAACCGCGTCGCTGACGTCATCAACAGGGCGACAACAGCGAGCGCGGAGAAAGAAGGGCGCTTTAAATAGCGCTTTGAAAGCAAGCCGATTCAACTTAAGGTAAGGGTTAGCTTTAGGGTTAGCTTTAGGGTTAGGGTTAGGGTTAGGTTAAGGGTTAGGGTTAGGTTAAGGGTTAGGTTAAGGGTTAGGTTTAGGGTTAGGTTTAGGGTTAGGTTTAGGATTAGGTTTAGGATTAGGTTTAGGGGGGTTAGGTTTAGGTTTAGGTGTTAATTTTAGGTTTAGTGTTTACAACGTGCTTCTGTCTCCACGCTGTTGTTGCCCTGTTGATGACGTCAGCTACGCGGTTTAGTCGAGCGCGGTTTTGTGGTGGAACCCAATTTAATATGAATATTTAAGATGCAAAATTTCACTTTGCATTACCTTTATACCTTGAAGCCATAACTGTGTATTAGCGTATTCTCAGGGTCTCTTGGGTGAGCATAGCCAATCACAGTATATCCAGTATCAGAAGGTCGGGTTCCCACCAAGTTTCTATTTATCGAACAACTAGTTTTTCTATTTTATTCCTGGCAAATATATGTTTATGAGTATGTGTTTGTCAGGCCTGCAATTATATTCCTTTTAGAATTTTGGCCTGCCACACTTTCTCTTATTTCATTATGCTGTTTCATTAGTATAGTCGATGGGAGGGGGGAATAGAAGGAGTAGGATTGTGGAATGTATTGTTTTCATTCTTTACTAGAAGCCAAGGTCATCCTTTGTCTCTGTACTTTGACACCTGACCGGAAGCAGCTGGGTGTGGATGCCAGCGTGGAAGAAGAAGATTGGACCATGTGATGGATTGTGGGTGTGGGGACAAGATCACGAACTGTTAACTGGGTGGAATTCTGATGTCATTTCCAGTATTGGGATTTCATAGCACGATGCCAACATGTCTGTCTTATTAAATTGGAACTTTAAGGATAGCTCTGCCTTGGACTATGATTTAAATCTGCATTATATTTGGAACGCTGACAGTGTTCCTATTTTATTCTGAGCATATTGGAATTGCAGCTGGCATTATATCTACTTTCTATTAATTTTGAAGTGTGGCCAGGGGTTGTTTTCCAAATAAAGATGACAGAAGGTTGCATTTTATCTTGCAATATAAAGCTCAGTTTTGCTGTTTTTCGGGCCATTTTCTGGTGCTCTGGCACTTACAAAGACCAGCTACCAGTGTGCATGTATGCAACAGAAACCAGAAGAGCAGCTGGCGATGGTGGCCGTGAACACAGAGAGCGCTCTGTGTGCCACCTCTGGCACGCGTGCCATAGGTTCACCATCACAGATATAGCCTCTTAAAAAAATATACTGGAGGGCACTAAGGGTTATACATTGTCTGCCCTCCAAATTGTCTTTTCATTTCTACCATGTTTCCCTGAAAATAAGACAGGGTCTTATTTTCTTTTTACCCACAAAATATGGCTTGGACCTTATTATGAGGGGAGGGTTTGTTGTTTTGGGGTTGCTGGGTGGCTGCTCTCTTGCGAGCGGGCTCCCAAAGAGCCAGGCACAGCCTCAGGGGCGAATGGCTGTGTTGCGCTGTCGCAGCAGTGCGACACAGCAGCCATGAAGTGACCACGCTCACGAGCAGCCACCCGGCAAACCCCCTTTCCAGCCAAGCACAGCACCATTCACTGACCTAGAGGTATCACCAAGCCACGTGAGCGCCCGTTCGCCGCCGCCCGGCTCCCACAGCTTGGCGCCTTTGAAATGCCAGTGAATGGTGCTCTGCACGGCTTGAGAGGGGGAATTACACGAGCGGCAGCTGGCCCACAACCATAGAGCGTATGCCCAGAGCAGCCACTGCCGGAAGACTCGGTTTGGAAGCTGCAGAAAAAGCCATGCAGCGGTGGCGGCGGTGCCCTGGCTCTGCGGGGAGAGCTGGGCCAGGGCATCGTGAGGCTGGGAGGCATGTGAGTGAGAGCGGAACAGCCACTCACGCAACCCCCCTCCCCAGCCATACAGAGCGCCATTCACTGGCATTTCGAAGGCACCAAGCCGCGGGAGCCGGGCAGCGGCAAACAGGCGCTCATGTGGCTTGGCGATACCCCTAGGTCAGTGAATGGTGCTGTGCTCGGCTGGAAAGGGGGGTTGCCGGGTGGCTGCTCGTGAGCGTGGTCGTTTCATGGCTGCTGTGTTGCGCTGCTGCAACAGCGCAACACAGCCATTCGCCCATGAGGCTGTGCCCGGCTGAGAGCTCGCTTGCAAGAGAGCAGCCGCCCAGCAACCCCCCCTCTTCAGCTGGGCACAGAGCCACTCACCAACCTAGCACCAACCTGAAGGCACCAAGCAACGCTATCACCTTTGCAGCTTGGCACCTTCGGGATATCGCTAGGTCGGTGAGCGGGGCTCTGCCTGGCCGGAGGGGGGGTGTTATCCGGGGGGGTTATTTTCGGGGGGGGGGCTTATATTTTTGCCCACCCAAAAAATGTGGCAAGGCTTTAGTTTCAGGACATGTTGTATTTTCGGGAAACACGGTAGAATTGATCTAACATTATTTTATGATTATAAAAAGACCCGGACATTACGCCTGAATATTCAAAACACCAAGTTGCTGCAGAATAGGATTGGGGTATGGAGTGATAAAGCATAAAAGCACATTATTCCTCTCCATAGCCAAGTAAAAATAGAAGCAAATAAATGTTTTTACCTTACATAACAGCACATAGAACATTTCCATTTGTCTTCATTATTTTGCACTGGTATATTTACAGTATATCAGAGAATTCCATTTCATATTACTGTATCATTAAACTTGGATGTTTTGTGATAAGGAATTTTCTGTATTATAGTTTTTAAGTTCCTTTCTTTATTATCAGACAATCTGAGCTAGGTTTTTCCGTGGCCCGACAAAACCCCGAAGCCCTTATCCGCGGAGACATAAGCGCGTCGCTAAAGCCGCAACATCATCATCGCACGTCATCACCGCCGCGACAACAGCGCGGCAACAGAAGGGCGCTTTAAAACGGCGCCACGGCAGAAAGCCGATTTCCATTAAGGTAAGGGTTAGGATTAGGTTTAGGGGTTTGTTTTAGGGTTAGGTTTAGGTTTAGGTTTAGGGTTAGGTTTAGGGTACTGAGTGGTTGGGAATGCGCGGATTTGCCCTCTGCGATTATGTCATCGCAGTAGGATCGCGTTTTTCCTTAGCGCTTTGAACGGCGCGAATTAGTCTTCGTGCTTATGTTTCCGCAGATAAGGGCTTCGCGGATTTGTGGTGGAACCGGTTTTTCCCATGCAACTCAGAGGTTAAAACAATACGTAGCTGTACTATAATCTAAAAGAGCTTATTTCATGCCTAGAGCAGACAGACCCAAGGAGAGGGCAGACAAAAACTCCTACCTTTATTAAATGGGATATGATTCACAACAGCAAAGCCTGCGCTTGCAATTCTTTCATGGAATTGTCAGTGTCTGTGCGTGCCAAGGTGCACATGTGCAAAAGGAAGTGATTGCTCATACCAAAATAACAACTCTCAGCACAAGGCAGGAGCAGAGCTGTTAAAAACTGCCAATCATGCCTGGGGTTTTCTTTAATGTGCATTTAAACTATCTGCGACATTTCAACTAGCTCCAAGCATCAAAAGGACAGCAGTAACATAGTTTTTAAGCAAATAGCAATTCCCCAGGTTTCCGAACAGCACAAAGGTAACTCACAAATGATGTTATCAATACCATTGAAGAATATTCAAAATAAATATGGGTCTAGGAAATTTCAGATAGCTTATGATTAAGATCAGAAATGATACAAATTGTTTATAGTTAGCCTAGCAAGGAGGAGCTAAGCTCAATTCAAAGACGTTATTAATTTTCTACTTTCTCTTTAAGTATATTTTAAACTGTTTTTGTTAAAGATGTATACCTTGTATTGGTTCTGGGAAGTCGGGGGGGGAAGGTTGGGGGGGTTGGGGGGGAGGGAGCGGAGTTTACTAAGTTGGAGGAGGGGTGTTGGATTTTAAGGTATTATGATTGTACATGTATACTGCTATTTTTTCTTTTTTATGTCTATTGAAATGGAATTATAAATACCATCAACACAAAAGGGAGTTTGCTCAGAAGCTGAAATACACCAAGTGAATTAGAGGAAGAGTGGGAAGCAGAGGAGAGAAGAAAGATAGGAAGAGAGGGACAGGAGAGAGGGTGAGGGGGGAAAATGAGGTGTATAAGGAGGAGTGGTAAGGGGAGAGAGGAGAAGGAGAAAGGAAGGGGAAGTAGAGTAGAAAATGATGGAGGGAAGACAGGATGTAGGAGTGGGAAGCAGAGGAGAGAAGAAAGATAGGAAGAGAGGGACAGGAGAGAGGGTGAGGGGGGAAAATGAGGTGTATAAGGAGGAGTGGTAAGGGGAGAAGGAGAAAGGAAGGGGAAGTAGAGTAGAAAACGATGGAGGGAAGAAAGGATGTAGAAAGGGGGAGGAGAGAGGGGGAAGAAAGTGTTGGATAAATATGGTGTATGGAGAGCAGAAGAGCCAATAACTGGTTTTTTTTCCCCCCTTTGGTAGTTGATGGGAAGATGAATTGATGTAATTACTTAATAATACAACATGATATTGACTATGTAATAGTATACATGTGATTATATGCTATAAAAATGGAAAATAAAAATTTTTCTATGCGAAAAAAAAAACATTTAAGAAGCTATATTAGAGTGAACAGGCAGGAAAGAATCCCCCAAAACTGTATGAAGGTCATTCTTTCTGCTGTGGAATCTTTGTACAGAAGCCTGAACACTATTTCCCAAAAAGGATCTGTTGCCTGCCTTGTCACTTTTTCACTTCTACATCAAAGGTGGTTTTCCTTGACTGTTTAATGCATGCTTTACCAAAAAAAACCAAAACACCTTCTGGATATTTAAGAACTGAGATGAAATGTATTTTTCTCTCCCTGTTCTCCAATCCCCATCAACTCATGATTTCTCTTCTGGAGCTCAAGCAGGATTCCATGCCTGGACACAGAGCCGAGGTGGCACAGTGGTTAGAGTGCAGTACTGCAGCCACTTCAGCTGACTGCAGTTCTGCAGTTCGGCTGTTCAAATCTCACCTGCTCAAGGTTGACTCAGCCTTCCATCCTTCCGAGGTGGGTAAAATGAGGACCCGGATTGTTGTTGGGGGCAATAGGCTGACTCTGTGAACCGCTTAGAGAGGGCTGAAAGCCCTATGAAGCGATATATAAGTCTAACTGCTATTGCTATTGCTACTTACAGCTTGGTTTTGTGATAGAATCTGGCAAGGGATAAGTCATAAGAGCCACTCTGATATAGGCATCAGGCTCAAAACCGGGAATGTGGGTTCTAGTCTTTCTTTTGGGCGCAAAGCCAGCTGGATTGCCTTGGAC
Source organism: Thamnophis elegans (assembly GCF_009769535.1). Classification (NCBI taxonomy): domain Eukaryota; kingdom Metazoa; phylum Chordata; class Lepidosauria; order Squamata; family Natricidae; genus Thamnophis; species Thamnophis elegans. Next base: position 7,409,607 of record NC_045542.1, read on the forward strand.
TAATCACTTTCTCTCCGCCCTAGGAAGGCAGCAATGGCAAACCGCTCCTGAAAAATCTTGGCAAGAAAACTGCAGAGACGTGTCCAGACAATCTCTTCAGAATCAAACATGGTTGAGCAGGAGGGGGGAAAAAATCATTAGAACCAAGAACAGGGGTGGGTTTCAACCGGTTTGCAGCGGTCCCTGCGAACCGGTTGGTCGGCGAACCTGGAAGTAAGTAACTTCCGGGAACGGCGAAGGGCCCACCCGCCCGCCCTCGCTCCTTACCCAGTTTTGACGAGTTCTGCGCTTCCACGCATGTGCAGGACGCATACAGCGCCTGCGCGATCCTCCAGGAGCAGCTGGAGCATCGCACAGACGCTAGTACGCATGCGTGCACCACACGCGTGCACGAGGACGCCGCCGGCCCCGTTCCAACCGAACCGGTTGGAACGGGGCGAGAAACCCACCCCTGACCAAGAAGATGACATAATTGCGACAACTGGTGATTTGGCTTCCAAGGGAGTAGCGAGTGATTCTATTTACACAGCTTTGCCCATCAAGAAAGAGTCAATGAGGCTGATAAGAGAGTCAGTCCAGTAAGACAAAACAGAATCCCACGAGGGAATTGCAACTATGCAATAAAGGACATGTCTGGACCTGTGTAAACAAGCCTGAAACCAGTCTATTAAAACTTTACAGGAAACTTGAAAAGAGGCCTATCTAATTCACAATTCTATTTCCCCCTGACTGGTCTATAACCAAAATAAAGTTTCATTCTTGCGGTTGGACTGGATGCTTAGTTGTGGGTGATGGGAGCTACAGCCTAAGCACAACTGGACAATGTAACAAAGGCCAACGCTGTAATATAAATCTTTGTTATACTTTACAAATTAACCATGAAGAGTTAAGAATTACATTGGAGAGAAATTTAAATGTAGATTTGATGGTGGGGAGAGAAAGTGGAAAAGGCTAAACACATTCTAAAGTTTGTTTCAAAATAGCAGTAGACTTATATAGCAATAGCAGTAGACTTATATACCGCTTCATAGGCCTTTCAGGCCTCTCTAAGCGGTTTACAGAGAGTCAGCATATTGCCCCCAACAATCTGGGTCCTCATTTTACCCACCTCGGAAGGATGGAAGGCTGAGTCAACCCTGAGCCGGTGAGATTTGAAGCGCTGAACTGCTGATCTAGCAGTAGCCTGCAGTGCTGCATTTAACCACTGCGCCACCTTGGACAGGACAGAGAGAATTATAGGTTGGATCCCGATTAAGCTGAACTAAAGATAAGTAACTTTTTTTCCCCAAAATCAAATCAGTTAATTCAGTGGGGTTCAAGTTATACCAACTGTAACAAAGCTGAAGTGGAAAATCATGAATCCAGGAGAGGTGAAAAGAGACCAAAAATTAAGGTCCCAATTAACTCTGCAAAATTTAGAGGCTTGAATGGTCATACTTTAATGCTGAATGCTCTTTTAATGCTCTTTAAAACTAGGATATGTTAAGTATATTGTTATAAATACCATCAACATAGATTGGAGTTTGCTCAGAAGCGGAAATACCCAATGAGAGGAAGAGTGGGAAACAGAAGGGAGAAGAAAGATGGGAAGAGAGGGATAGGAGAGAGGGTAAGGGGGGGAGATGAGGAGAATAAGGAGGAGTGGAAGGTAGAGAGAGGAGAAGGAGAAAGGAAGGAGAAGTAGAGTAGGAAAGGATGCTGGAGGGAAGAAAGGAGGTAGGAGAGAGGTAGAAGAAAGAGGTGTATGGAGAGCAGAAGAGCTAATATGTTAAGTATATTGATATGGAAGCATAAATACCATCAACATAGAATGGAGTTTGCTCAGAAGCGGAAATACACCAATGAGAGGAAGAGTGGGAAACAGAGGAGAGAAGAAAGATGGGAAGAGAGGGATAGGAGAGAGGGTAAGGGGGGAAGATGAGGAGGATGAGGAGGAGTGGAATGAAGAGAGAGGAGAAGGAGAAAGGAAGGGGAAGTAGAGTAGGAAAGGATGATGGAGGGAAGAAAGGAGGTAGGAGAGAGGTAGAAGAAAGAGGTGTATGGAGAGCAGAAGAGCGAATAATGGGTTTTTATCTTTTGGGGCGTTGATGACAAGAGGAACTGATGTAATTACTACTTAATACAATAGGATACTGGCTATGTAATAGTATACATGTGATTGTATGTTATGGAAATGGAAAATAAAAAAGTATATTTTAAAGAAAAAAAATGCTGAAGAGGGGCAACAGAGTATGTGCATACAATTTCACTTTGTAAGAAAAAAAACTTAAAACCTTTATGTTCAGTGGGATGGAGGCAGTTCCTATTTATTAATTGGGCAAGCAGGGAAGTAGCCAATGTGTAAGTCTGAATTAGCACACTGAAAAGAAAGGGGAAGAAATAAAATACCTGAGTTCCTGGCGCTCCTTCATCCAGTCCTGCAGCACCTGCTGGGATTCGGGATCTTGGAACATCTTTTCAGGAACAAGAACCCAAAAGTTAGACAGCCCTGGGATTACTGTTCCATCCCCTCTCAAAGCTCACTAAACTAGCTTCTTAGAACCAATGTTACCGTTCCTTGAATCTCCTAACTCCCACAGGTCCCATTTATTGAGAGAGCAACTGACTGCAATGCTGTTTTAAGTATTCCCTGCTCTACGTTACTCTCTTCCACACTGGTTCTATCAAGAATTTGGGGCCTTCCCCAGTGGTGGGTTTCAAAAATTGTTGGCACCTACTCTGTGGGTGTGGCCTCCTTTGTGGGAGTGGCTTGCCGCCCATGTGACTGGATATGAAATTATGAATTAGTACTTAGGTTGGTCCAAGTAGCTGTTCAGAAACTCTGGCATTGAAGCATGCAAGTCTTAAAGTTGTCAAGTTACAAGATTCTTGCCAGTGGTGGGTTTCAAAACAATTTTAGAACCTCTTCTGTAGGTGTGGCCTGCTTTCCGGGTCCACTGGTGGAACCTCTTCTAACCGGTTGGTAGATTTGACAAACCGGTTCTACCGAATAGGTGCGAACTGGTAGGAACCCACCTCTGGCCTTCCCCCTTCTATTCCTAGCAGTTAAGCAGTGTCCTGATTCCTATCCTACCTGCATTCGTTCCAGCAATCCAGTTAAGGCTTGCAGCCAAGTGAGTGCTTGGGAGTACTGTTCTGTGTTGACCATTTTTGTCTCGGTCTCTAGCTCAGGAACTATGGCCCCTGTCCGCCAGCCATGCCTCAGCATCAAGTCCTGGGGCAGAGAGACAGAATGGAAAAGATTTATAGATTTATCACGAGAAACGTTACACACTGAACTCCGCCCACTCTTCTCCCAGGGATGGGAAGAAAATCTAAAAGACCCAACCTCCACCCATCCCTCTCTTCGCGACCCAGAGGATTATGCCCAAAGCTCTCACCGCCAGGTCACTGTAGAGATGGTCCCCAAAATAGAGCACCTTGGATCCACGCCAGCCTGTGAGCCGGAGGAAGTCAAAAAGGTTGCCCTAAGATTGTAGTTAGAAACGTTGCATTAGAAGGATTAGAAGAATTGCATGGATACGAGATCAACGTTCCTAGAAAATATTGTATATCGTGGAGGAAAATGGGAAAGTTCCCCTTCACATCTTGCAGGTACAGTTGTCTCCGGGACTCAAGAGACCTCTGAGCAAATTACCGTCTAACACTCAATCTCCCTTTTGCCTTTTCTCTCACTTGGTTGTCCAATCTTGGCCAAGTTTCCACCTTCAAACGTAAATAATTAGACCCAAGCAAGAGCTGGCAGCTGTTCTTATTTCTGTCACCCCACCCTCTGCACCAGACAGAGATGGTAAGTAGAGTGGGTGTTTGGAAAGAGGAACATCAGTAGCAGGAGGAGGAGGTCCAAGACTCCAGGAAGGTGGCACCTTTCTTGGAAGTTAAGTCACAACAGATGCCCAGTACTGCTACTTCTGAAACATGTCCTCACGTCAGTGGTGGGTTGCTCATCCCGCCGGCTGGCAGGGTCCTCGTGCATGCGCGCAGTTCACACGTGTCTTAGTGCCTGCGCGATGCTCCATTTGCTCGCGGAGAGTCGCGTAGGCGCTGTATGTGTCATGCACCTGCGTGGAAGCGCAGAAGCCTTCAAAGACCAGTAAGGAGCGCAGGTGGGCGGGTGGGCCCTTCGGCGTTCCCGGAAGTTACTTACTTCCGGGTTCACCGACCAACCGGTCCACACGGACCGCCGCGAACCGGTTGAGACCCACCCCTGTCTCACGTGCTCCTTCTCTCGTCTCTATACCCACAGGGCAAATCTCAAAGGAGGAAGAGGGGAGTGTATATCTTCAAAGATGATTCTGCTTGGGCTAACTGGATATTATGCCTTTTCAGTGTAGCAATTAGAGAGGAGATTTTTTTCCCTTCATCTCATTAAATCTCTGACTTACTTTCCTTCCAAAGTTTGCCAAGAAGCTCAAAGGGGTTGAGAAGGTTGAAGGTGAATAATTAATAATTTAATAGGCGACACCACCAAGTACCAGCAGCAGTCATAATTTTTTTTTTATGCTGATGGAGTTAACCATGCTCAAGGATCAAGGTATTAAAATCATATCGCATGTACGTAAGAATTACCTTGCTTCCTCAAAAACTCAGACCGCCTAATGTATGTATTCCCTACCTGTTTATACACTTGGCCTTTCTCCAGCTTATTTATTTTGTCCCACTGCAGATCTCCATTGCTATCCAGTCGTCGGAAAGGCCTGAAAGGAAAAATGGGTATCAGTTGGAGAGGCTGCTGAGAAGGCCTTTTGCCTTCCACTATATAAGGGAAGGAGTTCTAATATCTGACTCCAAAATCCACAGCTATTTTTCTCACACACATAGGCACATATTCTTTAATGCAGGCTAGGGAATTCTGGGAGTTGAAGTCCACACATCTTAAAGTTGCCAAGGTTGAGAAACACTACTCACTAGGAAACATTAACACTGCTGTATGTTACACCTATGTACGCATTTTCTGCAAATTTTAGTGGGTATCAAATCAGTGGTGGGTTTCAAAAATTGTTGGAACCTACTCTGTGGGTGTGGCCTCCTTTGTGGGAGTGGCTTGCCACCCATGTGACCGGATATGAAATTATGAATTAGTACTTAGGTCAGTCCAAGTAGCTATTCAGAAACTCTGGCACTGAAGCATGCAAGTCTTAAAGCTGTCAAGTTACAAGATCCTTGCCAGTGGTGGGTTTCAAAAAATTTTGGAACCTCTTCTGTAGGTGTGGCCTGCTTTCCGGGTCCACTGGTGGAACCTCTTCTAACTGGTTCGGTAGATTTGACAAACCGGTTCTATTGAATAGGCGCGAACTGGTAGGAACCCACCTCTGTATCAAATGATCCTAAAGGCTAAAGTAAATTAGGAATCTTGATTTTATAATTTACTTGTTCAGCAGCCTCCCCCAATCAACTGCCCTCCAGGAATGCTGGACACCCATTACAAAATCTTTTGATGTATCTAGTGATTTGAAAAGACATCGTACAGCATTTTAAGTATGTCTTACACAGAGAATTAGAAAAAAAACCCTACATAATGGCTGGTGATGTAAATGTACATTAGGAAAGGAAATCAGGATAGGCAGAGTTCGAGTACAGTTCATTGTAGCCTCTCTCCTACAGTTAGCAATTGTTATTTCAAATTTTCTATTTCTACTTTCTATTGTTGCCCAGGAAGTGACCCCGGTGATGATTTAGGGTAGAGAGAGAGACAAAAAGAAATCTAAAAATGAAAGAAAAAGAAAGGAAGTGCTAGAATATAGAAATTAAAATATACGCAGGAGGAAAGAAAAGAAAAATCCTCTCCAACCACCAGCAACTGAAATGCTGCCATCAAAGAACTCTGCCAATGGTTAAGAGGAAGGAAATTTTGCTCTCGTTGTCTTAAAGGAACAACTCCCTCATTTTTAGGCTGAGTAGTTTTTTCATTGTGCTTTCAGGTCTGAGCTATAATCTACTCAGGAGGGCACTCCCCCAAAGCCACATATTATCATTACACAACATGCACTGATCTATCTATCCCCAGAAATTGAGTAACAATGGCAGGACTGAGAAACACACCACCTTTTTTTTTTGCAACATTGCAGGCACAGACCATGCCTTTAAAAAAAAAACTGGGGAAGTTCTGTAAACTGCAGGGAGCATGAGAGTGACACAGGGACATTACTGGCAGGATTGAAAAGACAATCTTCACTCTGCCTTTTTTAAAATGCATTTTAGGGGAGAACTAAATTCCCACCATGTTTTTTTTCCCCCCTAAATCTTCTTGTACAGCTGCATTTCTGCAGCACAATCTTCAGGGGCTCTAAATACCACAAAGCAAAAGTTCAAGGAGGCTAAACATGGCCCACAAATGGCTGACTCGGGTATAATTCATCCGAATGTGTTGTGGCCTGGCAGGAGTTGTTGGAGCTGCCGCCAGACTCCGACAGCGAAGGGTCTTATGAGTCGGCCCTGGAGGAGGTGGAGGACCCTGGACAGGGTGTCGACTCCGAGCAGGGCGAGGAGAGACTGGTTGGCCACCAGGTGGCGGCAGAGCATTGGATCAGAGGGAGTGTTCAGGAAAACACTTGTGAGTTGTTTCAGGATGCACCCCGTCGAAGGGCTACTCGACGGAAGGAACAACTGCGTAAATTGTAGGAGATGACTGCGCTTAGCTGATGCTGATTAAGATCCTCTCCTGATTATAAAAGAGACTGTTTGTGCCACGCCCTGTTTGCAGGAATTCACGTTCACGAATTAAGAGAAACCAACTTGGAGCAGTGGTTTGCTGTGAGAAGCCTGTTTGCAGTGCTGCGTCGGTGTGAAGGACTTTTTGCCAGAGTTATTATCTCTTTGTTTATTTTGGGCTTGCAGCCAACAAGAGTCTGGACTGATTAAAACATTCTTTCGTACGTCTGTTTTGGCTTTAGTTCCTGGCGGAGAAGGGGGGTCAGAACAAGAATGTACGTGCAGCCGTGTGCCAATTCCATTAACCAGAAAGGTATCAAATGCCCTCAGGACATGCATTAGCTCATCCCCATATGGGGAAATGCAACACTCACTTGACGCAGTCATTGAAGAAATGAGGCTTGTCTGCCTGGACTATGACCACATCAAAGAAGTCTCGCCAATCCTTGCCCACCATGTATCGCATTCCTTTATCACTAGGAGAAACAGGGAGAAAAGGGGAGAGTTAGGAGGTACCAAAAAGTACAGAGTAGGAAGCAACCGTGAAACAAGAATCTCTCCAACTATCATGGTGGCTGGGGGATTCTGGGAGTGTGTAATGCCCCGCAGTTATCTACGCATTAATAATGATCTAGTAATATTTCCTTATGCATTTTAGGGACCTTTCCTTACATAATTGGTGTTTTCTTTCATACTTTTGGATTTCTAATTTCTGTTTCCGTTAGTTGGCAATTGCTAAAACCAATCCCACGCGAAAAAGTATTCAAAGCCTTCTTGATTTTAATTGTCAATTTATTTATTCCTGCACATTGTAATATTTATTCATTTACATATCTCTGTTTTTCCACTGTTGTGCAAAAACAATTCCAGCAGCTGCTAACGTGTAAAATTAAATATATATTATACTCCCTTTCAAATAGCTAACAAAATATTTCTGGTTTTAATTCCATATCTTGCTTTATGATTGCTTCTAACCACTAACTTCTGAATAGCTACTTGGACTGACCTAAGTACTAATTCATAATTTCATATCTGGTCACATGGGAGGCAAGCCACTCCCATCCGGTCACAAGGGGCAGCAAGCCACTCCAATCCGGTCACGTGCGTGGCAAGCCACTCCCACAAAGGAGGCCACACCCACAGAGTAGGTTCCAACAATTTTTGAAACCCACCACTGGTTTAAGTCCATTAAGCTTAAAGTTCCCAAGGTTCAGAAATGCTGATCTAAGCTCCCTAGACAAGAACTGGCAACAAATGCCTGAGGATGTTGTGCTATCAGCAGCACCTCAAAATGTTGCCCATGTAGATTAAATTAAAATGATAATTAAATGATTAAATAAAAACAGATTAATGAATTAATCGACCTTATATATTTTCTCCTATGTTGTAGTGGAGGTGTACCTAGGTACACCCATGTTACACCTATCCTCCGCGAGCTGCACTGGCTTCCCATCGGTCTCCAAACACGCTTCAAAGTGCTGGTCGTTACCTTTAAAGCCCTACATGGCTTGGGACCTGGATATCTGCGGGGCCGCCTCCTGCCACATACCTCCCAACGACCCATAAGATCTCACAGGCTGAGCCTCCTTCGGGTACCGTCGACCAGGCAATGCCGGTGGGCGACTACTCGGGGGAGGTCTTTCTCTGTAGCTGCCCTGGCCCTGTGGAACGATCTACCCGCAGAGATCCGGGCCCTTCCCACTCTCTCGGCCTTCCGGAAAGCCATTAAAACCTGGCTGTTCCAGCAGGCCTGGGGCTGTTGACCCCAAAATACGGTCCAGCCCCATTTAGAATGGAGTGCATGGTGTGCTGTTTTTAAATCTATCTTTTTTTCTCTGTATTTTATTTTTTTTATTTATTTCTGTACTGTAAGCCGCCCGGAGTCCTATGGGATTGGGAGGCGTATAAATATAATTAAACTTACAAAAGGGAATGCCACGTATACAATCTTGAATTCTTGAATGAAAGGCAGAACTGATTTTTATTTTTCAACTTTGGGTACTGCCCATCTCGCTCTTAGTATTATATATTTAGTATCTAAACTTGCTATATACTCTGAGTATACAGCAAAAGGTATAAAAACATTAAAAACATAACAATATAAAGTGCCGATTAAAAAAAAGAGCCAGGTAAATGGATACGATGAGTGCAAATCTAATAATTACATAAGAAAAAGAAACTTGCATCCAGATTAAAAAAAATAGTTGGAATGCAATCCAACTCGCCAGCCAAACTAAAGCTAAAGTTAAATTCCTGAAAAAGAAAATGTTAAGTCCCTGGTAACTTAAGAAAAAACAAACAAAAATAATCCCAAATAGCTCAGAGGTATTTTAGAGCCTAATCGTGCTTAAACTCACACAAAGCTGAAGGGACTGTTGGTGATGAGGAAGAGTTTTTTGCCATTTTTGGCCAAACGGTGCAGGACAGCGTAGGTCTCATCCCCGTGCAGGATGTATTGCTCTGGAAGAAGAAAGGTGGACAGAGGCCTTTTAAGAATTACAAGCAATCCTCGGCGTATGACCATCTGTTCAGTGACCATTTGAAATTATGACAGCATTAAAAAAAATTGGACTTGTGACCCATGCTTAATGTTACAATCACTGTTATGTAATCAAAAATTGGGTGATTGGCAGCCCATGTGCTCTTATGACCACAAGGATGCTGCTATTCCCCCCCTCCCCACCTGCCTTTCTCCTTCCATCTATACACTTTTGGTCCCTTTGCACAGTGACACTTAGCAATAGCAATAGCAAGTAGCAATTAGACTTGTATACCGCTTCATAGGGCTTTCAGCCCTCTCTAAGCGGTTTACAGAGTCAGCATATCGCCCCCCACAGTCTGGGTCCTCATTTCACCCACCTCGGAAGGATGGAAGGCTGAGTCAACCTTGAGCCGGTGAGATTTGAACCGCCGAACTGCTGATCTAGCAGTCAGCTGAAGTGGCCTGCAGTACTGCAGTACTGCACTCTAACCACTGCGCCACCTCAGCTCTTAATGTTCCCTTTTTTGTCTTTGTAGCTGCCAGTATAGAACCCAAGGGACAATATTGTTGAATATGAGCTAATCGCCTGAAAAAATGATTGTTAATATTGTTCTGCGCATAAGCGAAAATCAAGATGGCGGCACCTATGGCACCTCCTGGAGAACTGCTTTGGGGGCGTGGTAGGCCTGGGTCACTGCTGGGTCCCTGGAGTTGCGTGTGGAGCCCCCACCCCACCCCGGGTTCCTCCTTCTGCATTCCGTTTTCATGCCTTCGGGTGGAGGGAAGCGGGCCCTGCGTGGCATCCTGGCTCTGTGCTCTGCAGCCCGCCCGGACCCTGCTTGGCTGGGCGCCTTCCATCACCACCACTCAACTTACCCATTGTAGGAATTTGATGAAGCGGCTCATTTGCTCCACCCGAAGGCACGAAAATGGAATACAAAAGGAGGAACCCGGAGTGGGTTGCGGGTGCCACGTGCGACTGCAGGGCGCAAGTGCGTGTGTGCAATCCAGGCTCTGTGATTTCCCATGATTCCTGCTGCACCTGGGGCTGTTTTGGGGTGTTGCAGCCAGGTCCTCCTCCCCCCCCTTGTCCCAAGCCAGGATTGGGTGAACTTTCCTCCCTCCCTCCCTGCTTGCACAGTCCAGCGCCTCCGCCTGCGTTTTTCCTATCTCCCACCCTTTCCTTTCTGTTGTTCTCTGCCCCCGCCCCCACTTGCCCGCCGGATTTATAAATACAGGCATGGCCTCCAGGTTGCAAAGTTGAATGCTTAAATTCCTTCTAGGAAACTTATGGCTTTTCTCTCGCGGTCTATTTTGGGGAGTTTTTCCCTTCTCTTCCCTCCCGCTCCCTCCGTCGGAATCCCAAAATTTCCCCCCACCATTTCAGTGGGCGTGGCTTAGTGGTGGTGGGGTCATGTGACTGTGTGTGTGATAGTGAGGTCAAGTTGGCCACCCCCACTCAAGTAACATGCTCCCCACCTAGCCACGACCACAGAACCGGTAGTAAAATTTTTTAGAACCCACCACTGCCCTGCCCCCAGATTTCTACTTCAGACCCACCCCTGCCCCTGTGTTGGGGGGCAAGGGGGCAACTGAAGTGGAGGCCTAGAAGTGATGGCAGCTGGCTGAGACTGCTGAAGGCCCTGGGCCTCTACTTCAGCACCACTTGTAGTGCTGCCTCCACCAAGTGGAGCCGAGGTGGCGCAGTGGTTAGGGTGCAGTACTGCAGGCCACTTCAGCTGACTGTTATCTGCAGTTCAGCGGTTCAAATCTCACCGGCTCAGGGTTGACTCAGCCTTCCATCCTTCCGAGGTGGGCAAAATGAGGACCTGGATTGTTGTTGGGGGCAATATGCTGACTCTGTAAACCGCTTAGAGAGGGCTGAAAGCCCTATGAAGCGGTATATAAGTCTAACTGCTATTGCTATTGCTAATTGCACTGTGCATGTGTGTGCAGCGCACATCAAGCGCATACACGAGTTAACCGGGAGTGGTGCCTGCCGGAACCCACACCTGGCTGCAACTTCATACTGCACTATAGCACCTCCCCAACTCACACATGTCCTGCACCTCGTTTTCCAGGGCCTCCCCCACCTCTTGAGATACCCCTTCACTCCTTTCCTAGAATGCCCTCTGGTTAACAACTCATGGATCTCGCTTAACAATGTCAGTTGAGAAAGCCAGAATTGCAGTCACTAAGTGAAGCAGTAAAAAAAACAGCTTGCTTTTCAATCTCATTGCTTAGGAACTAAAATTCTGGTCCTAATTGCTGTCACTAAGGCAACGGCTTAGCTCCCTGTATGCCGTAAGAGTAGACCTGTGGGCTGAACACCAACGGCTCTTTCCTTGCTCTTTTCTTATCACACGTTCACAACCTTGGCAATTTTAAGCTGTGCAAACTTCAACTCCTAGAATTTCCCATCCAGCATGGCTGTGGAATCCTGGGAGCTGAAATCCAGATCGTTTACAGTTTCCCAGGGCTTAGAAATACTGGTGTAGGAGGTAGATACTCACCCAGATCTTGCATAATCCACTTGTACATAAAACCTTTAATATGAACATCTCGGATGGCATCCTGTGGAAATGGTTGAAGGAAAAAAAAAAGAAGAAATGAATTCCAGGAATAAACATTGCAGGCGCTGACATTTCTACATCTGGGCTGCATTTCAAATGCAACATGAGTAGGGCGTCCACATCAGTGTTATGCCTTCTGTCTTGCCTCTACTTTTTTTTTTTTTTTTTTTGTTATACTTCAGAGGAAGGAAACAATACTCAAGGTTTGTGATCCGATCTCCTCTTTAAAAATTTAAAAAACTTTTAATAGCAGTAATTATTGTGTGTTTGTGGTTTGGATAACTAGTAGATAACTGTGGTACGAGGGAGTGAAAGTAACTCTTTGCCATAACTCTGCTCTGTGGGTAATGATCAAATATATCCTTTATTACGTGACCCATCAAAACCGCACTCGACTAAGCCGCGCCTGATTAAACCGCGTCGCTGATGTCATCAACAGGGTGACAACAGCCAGCGCGGAGAAAGAAGGGCGCTTTAAATAGCACTTTGAAAGCAAGCCGATTCAACTTAAGGTAAGGGTTAGGTTTAGGGTTAGGTTAAGGGTTAGGGTTAGGTTTAGGGTTAGGTTAAGGGTTATGTTAAGGGTTATGTTAAGGGTTAGGGTTAGGGTTAGGGTTAGGTTAAGGGTTAGGTTTAGGGTTAGGTTTAGGGTTAGGTTAAGGGTTAGGTTTAGGATTAGGGTTAGGATTAGGGTTAGGTTAAGGGTTAGGGTTAGGTTTAGGGTTAGGTTAAGGGTTAGGATTAGGATTAGGTTTAGGGGGGTTAGGTTTAGGGGTTAATTTTAGGTTTAGGGTTTACAGCGTGCTTCGGTCTCCGCGCTGTTGTCGCCCTGTTGATGACGTCAGCGACGCGGTTTAGTCAGACGCGGTTTAGTCGAGCGCGGTTTTGTGGTGGACCCCTTTATTATTTATTTGCTCTTGAGGGAACATGTATATTTCTGTTCCATCAACAACAACAACAAAAGTAATTGAGTAATTGATAAGTAACAATTAAAACCACGAAGTAAAACATTAAAACAGATATAACTTTAAAGCAACTAAAATAACATCAGAATATAACAATAGTACCAAAACACACAGACAAATACAATCTTAGAAAGAACTGAAAGCAAAAGACTTGGAAAAGAAACCTTCATCCGTCCTTGTGGAACAAAACATTAACAACTTGTATTTGTATGTTTTGCACATACAAATACAGATAGCAGCCTGTGGGACAACTGAGGATCATTTGATCTGAAAAAAAAACCCTCAAGGCTGTTTCTAATCATTTTTAAATATGTGTAGGAGAAAAGGCATTACAGAGTTTAGCCAAATTTGTTTTCTCACATTAGCCTTGCAATGAATAAGAAGTCGGAATTTAATCTTGGAAGTTGCAGCATAATCCTTTATTTGTCGCAAAAGGAAAAGGCCGTCTCTCTAGAAATGTTTAAAATACAGAAAATCTTATCTGGTTTGGTTGTCTCCTTCATTATTATTTATTTCTTCCTCAATTCCTTTCAAAGTATATGACGTTAAATTTTCAGGCTGGTTTGGGGTTGGGGGAGAATAAATGAGGCTACCAATATATATTATATACATACGTACGTACGTGTATATATGTACTGTAGAGCAGGACATCTGCTCCTGTTGACGCTGTTCTCTCTCTTTCCTTAAACTGTTCAAGCACTGCATGTAACCTGATCTTGTTTTCCCCTCCCTCCCTTCTCTCTCTCTCTCTCTCTCTCTCTCTCACACACACACACACACACACACACACACACACACTAACACAGGTTAAATGATAACTTCTCAATGTTAAGTAAACTTCAGAAGTGCCGTTCACATTTCTCCGCTGGTAGACTAAGGCTCTGCAAGTGGGACAGAGCCAAACAAAAGGACAGGAGCATAAAAGAATGGATCCAAAACATTATTTATGAGAATGCCAAAGAAGTTCTCCTAGAGTGAAAATGCCAATTCTGACCTCTTGCTCAAAATCAGGGGCTGGGCAACCTCCAGAGAGGCAGAGAGGCAGAGAGCCAGAACAGATGGTTTTTCCGGTCTCTAAACTTAAAAACATGCTGAAAACATAAGCCGAGGGGCCCTCAAGACGTGCGCCTTGGAGCAGTTGGGTTTACAGATAAGCCTTCCTGGCAGCTTTGCAGGCAACACGTCTCAAGTCTTCCCACCAGCTTGGGACAGCCTGTTCCTCTCTGGGTGAGATACGTCACAACCTTCTATAATAAAGTTCTATTTAAAAACAGAAACGGGAACCAACAGACCTAAAGCAAGCTTTTAGAACTCCAGGCCCCCCTAAAATCTTGTCATTTTGCTGTAGGATAAATCACAGAGGAGACACTATGTTCTGCAAAACCTCCCAAAAATAATTGCTAGATTCCTACCTCCCACTCAGAACTGAGAAGAAAATACACAATTGCCAGCCAACAGCACTTCCTCCTCCTCCTAACTTTCAACACAGAAGTTCTCCTAGGCAAACAAGAGTGGAACGGGAGAAGCTGCTTGCCAAGGGGGGATGAAGTACATACCGTAACATCTTTGTAGAGATGGATGGGATCATAATCAATATCATTGCTGATGAAAAAATCATTAGCTACCGCCAGGAGGGTCATTTCTGGCAGAGAGAAGATGTCCATGAATTGCTTAACAGCAGGGCCCTGGAAGGAAAAAGGAAAGAAGGTGAACGATACAATTTAGTAGACCATTGGGCCCAGTGTTTGCTTATCCCGTTGCTTATCCTGTTCCAACCGGTTTGGTTGGAACGGGGCCGGCGGCGTCCTCGTGCACGAATGCAGTTCACGCATGCGTCTTAGCGCCTGCGCGATGCTCCAGCTGCTCGCGGAGAATCGCACAGGCGCTGTATGTGCCATCCAGCTGCTCGCGGAGAATCGTGCAGGCGCTGTATGTGCCATGCGCCTGCGTGGAAGCGCAGAAGCCTTCAAAGACCAGTAAGGAGCGCAGGCGGGCGGGTGGGCCCTTCCCCGTTCCCGGAAGTTACTTACTTCCGGGTTCGCCGACCAACCGGTTCGTGGGGACCACCACGAACCGGTTGAAACCCACCCCTGATTGGGCGCTTCCTTTTTAAAATAGCTCTTAAGGATTTCTGTAGAAATTAAATTTTACTCAGTTCAACCCCTCTGGCTTTTTAACAAAAACACATACACGTCATTAACCTTCAAAAAGCAGAATTAAGAAAGTCAACATTCAGATTGTTCCAAAACAATCTGAAATTTGGACAAAGAGAGTTTAGAAGGAAAGTACAGAGAGAGAGAGAGAGAGAGAAAGATTAGATATAAGCTATTAGAAGGAAAGTGGGTAGCAAGTTCCAGGGAAGAAATGAGAACTGAAGACAGCTACGTTAAAAGCAGAGCTGATAATCACGGTGGAATGAAGAACTGTGAATAGGCGAGCTCTGGGCAATGCCTCCCCCAGAAAATGCAAGGACTTGAGATTGCCTACAAATGTTCCAAACCAGTGGTCACCAACTGGTGGTCTGTGGACCACTGGTGGTGGTCTTAGAGAAAATTTTGGTGGTCCTCAGAAAAATTATTTGCATTTTTTATATTGCACTAAATACTATTTATTTATTTATTTTTAAAAAATCATATTAGTGGTCTGCATGATTTAAAATTATGAATTTAATGATCCCTGAGGTCCAAAAGGATGGTGATCTGTTGTGGCCCAGCAGGAGCCGTTGGAGCTGCCACCAGACTCCGACAGTGAGGGGCCCTTTGAGTCGGCTCTGGAGGATGTGGAGGACCCTGGACAGGGTTCCGACTCTGAGCAGGGCGCAGAGAGGCTGGTTGGCCATCAGGAGGCACCTGAGCCTTGGACCAGTGGGGAGGAGACAAGGGAGAGTGAGCCAGAAGCCAGTAGTGAGTTGTTCCTGGATGCACGCCATCGAAGAGCTAATAGGCATCAGGAACAATTACGCAATTACAGGAGGTGATTGTACTCAGCTGGTGGTCATTAGGCTCCTCTCCAGACTATAAAAAGGCTACTTGTGCACACGCCCCGCTTTGCAGAAGTCAACACAGAATCGAATGTCGGAGAACTTTGTGTGAGCTTGGCAGGCTGAATTGCTGCCAAGCCTTATCTGTGTTTATTGCTGCCCAAGCTTGTCTGTGCTAGGTTGCTGCCAAGGACTTGTTTGTTTGTTAATTAAATGCCGTAATTTAACTCTGGCTCCCAGTGTGCTTTGGTGTGGAATGAGGGGGATCAGAACAGTGACCCATGCTCAAAAATTTGCTCCTTGCGAGGAGACCACAAAACAGTGATCTATGATGAATTCAAAGCTTTGGGGCATGAGGGAAATCCATCTTCACTCAAACCACAGTCAGGACTTTTGAAAGGGCACTAGATTTGCATACTTTCTTTTCTAATCACTTTTGGTAAATGCTTTTTGCCTATTAGGAATCATTAGATCCACAGGTTTTACAGAACCAGATGAGTTTTCTTCAATCCTTAGCAAAATAAGGTTAAGAACTTAAAATTATTTTGGAACAAACAGCAAAAAAGATGATTAATTTTAGAAAGTTAGAAAAAACTAAAGGTCCAAATAAGTAGAAATAACATTTAGGAATTAATTATAAAGAACCCTTCTCATGGGAAAATGCTTTTGTTTTAAATTTTAAAAACCACAAGACTTTAAAAATTGGGCACTAGAAGGAAACAAAAGGAACTAAAGATTGCAATTAAAGGAGAAGAACATTTAAATTTGACTTACTAATACAGAATGGAGCAAAATACCTTAACATTGGACATATTGGAGGATATTTTGGAACAATATATCCTGAAGGTAATTTTAAGAATGTTTGCTTCAATACATAAGACTGTGTTTGAGAGATGTTATCGAAGAACAAGTTTTATTGGATAGAATGAGACTAATCTGAAAGTGGATTTAAAAATGATAATCTCAAAGAATGATATGGAAAAAATGCTATACTGGATATACAATTAAGATCTGTTGTATTTTAAGTTATTAAAATTGTTTATACTTGTGACAAAGTCATTTCTTTATATTTCTTTTCTTTTTCTTAACTATTTTATTTTCTTCCTTTTCTCTTTTTTCTGCAATATATTTTCTTTTTCTTAGTTTATAGCAGTTTTAAACATTTTAATTTATTTTTTTAATTTTTATTTTAAACACATAAACACATCAACAAAAACAAACACATGACTTAAAACAACATAGGAAAAAAAAGTTCCATCATACATCATACAGCGGTTCCGTATCGGGTTTTTTACAGTTAGTGTTTTCCCTTCTATACATTTCTATCTTGAATTCATGGTCCCCTTATTTGTTATCCATTTTTATGTACAATTCTATATTTATTTATACTTAGCTATTTATAACAAAATATTGTTTACCTATATTGTGCTTTATATTCTTACTATCATTTATTCTCTTACATACAATTATAGGTATACATTCACATAGTTATTCTTTTTTCTTTGCTATTTTTATACTTTTGTTATTCCGTTTAAAAGGTTATAATATACAATTTGAGTTGCTTTGTTTACCATCCCTAGCGCCTGTTGTAACACCACCTTATTTTCCCTTTCTTTTCTCCCTCCCTTCCTTCTCTACTTCCTTCCTTCCTCCTCTCCTTCCCCTTCCTTCTTCCCTTATCTCTCCCCTACTCCTACCCTCTCTCTTCCCCTTCCTGCCCTCTCTCATTCTCTTTCTCTCTTTAAACATTTTAATTGTACTTTTTAATTAAAATATTAAATATTATAATTAAAATAAAATATTATAAAAAAGGACAGACAAGGGCAAATGACAAAAGACAAAGGACAAATATCTGGAGCAATCAAAATATTCTGGGTTTGGCGCTCCCTAACTATAAGTGATCCAAATTTCTAGAACATGATATATAGTTTACTCTGGTTCAAAAGAATATATTTTTTTCCATTTCATGCACATGGCTAATATGAAGATTAAATAAAGACAACCAGCCCAGCTATCATCCAAACATGTCTGGGAATGGAAACTCAGAATGAAAATAACAGCTTTAGACAGCTCAGAGATTCTACCTTTCCATAGAAGCCACTGGCTTGGTGTAAGGGAATATGATGGGTGCCATCATACATCTCCAGAACTTCATCATCTGGAACAGGTTTCAAGCCTCTGCACAAGATTTAAAAAAGAGGACAGAGGTGCTTAGAATTACAATAACAGGGTATTTTAGCAGTTAGATCAAGCGTTTCTCAATCTTGACAGCTTGAAAATATGTGGACTTTAATTCCCAGAATTTTTGAGCCAGAATTCTGGGAATTGAAGTCCACACATCTTCAAGCTGCGAAGGTTAAGAGACACTGAGTTAGAACATAACAATATCTTATTAAAGTATTTTTGTAACAGCATCAGACATTGTGCAACTCAGCATAACTCTTGGGTCACACAGAATGAAGTGTGAGCTATAATAAGGACCAGAACGTTCACAGGCATAATAAAATGCATTCCAATGCAGACATATAACAGTTAAGTTAAATTCGGATCCCAACATGTTGTCATTAGGCCCAGCAGCGTAAAAATTAGAAGCCAGAACATTATATGAATGCTTCTAGTCCATTTCATGCAGAACAAGAAATTCTTCTTTCCCTTGCCTTGTTTGACAATGGTTGGGATCACGTATTTATTACTGCTAAATACTATCAGTGTAAGCCAGGCAAGGAAGAAGCACAGCATTTCCTCAAGGCCAATTATAAATTTGCACACCACGAATTGCCAGAAGCTAGGGTAGGGTTTGAACTTGGCCAACCCAACCATTTGGAAACCAACATGAAGAATACTTACCGATACACAGTACCCAACTGAATGTAGTGAAATGCATCTATCTTCATGAGCAAGCCCTATAGGGGACAGGGAAAGAGGGATTTAGCACCCACATAGAAACTTTAGGATTCCTAATCCTTGCAAATAAATTTTATAAATGTTTTCAGGCGATTAACTCATATTCAACAATATTGTCCCTTGGGTTCTATACCGGCAGCTACAAAGACAAAAAAGGGAACATTAAGAGCCGAGGTGGCGCAGTGGTTAGAGTGCAGTACTGCAGGCCACTTCAGCTGACTGCTATCTGCAGTTCGGCGGTTCAAATCTCACCGGCTCAAGGTTAACTCAGCCTTCCATCCTTCCGAGGTGGGTGAAATGAGGACCCAGACTGTGGGGGCAATATGCTGACTCTGTAAACCGCTTAGAGAGGGCTGAAAGCCCTATGAAGCGGTATATAAGTCTAACTGCTATTGCTAACTGCTATTTTTCTGTCCTAAGCTTACAAGGGATCCTCAGCAGATGACTTATGTGTAATAGTTATTCAGAAAAGTAGCTACTGGGTAATAAAGGTAGTAATATTTACATGATTTAAGACTGTAATCCTGTGGCACTTAGATTGGATATTTTGAATATTCTTACACTTGTGCAAAGAGGCCCCAAAGTACTATAGAATTCTGAAATGTAGCATCCTCTTACCTTCTCATTCCAGGAAATAAATGGGCACCAGATTTGGAGGGTCAGGGATTTATTCCTTGCCATTCTCCACCCCTTTCACCTATGATAGTCTGCCATTTTGGATCCTCGAACTAAAGGTTTCTGGGGAGTTCACACAAAAAGCAAGCAACCACACACACACAGAGACCTCCGACCTTCTAGACAAATTTGCTAACCCCCCCAAAAACACAAACGACAAAGACTCTCTCACCTTTGCAATGTCATAATGTAAGCCCCGAATAGCAAAGTTAGGCCAGTATTCATACTTCAGGATGCCCTTTGGATACTGATGTGATAAAAGAAAGAGAAATATGTCACCATGCGCAATCGTCTAAGAAATTTAAGTTAAGGTATCAGGCTGGATACCATGGCTGTGAGTTCTAGTCCTGTCTTATTATAACCCGTCATCTTGGACCAGTACCCCTCTCTCAGTCTTAGGAAGAAGTCAATGGAAAGGCACTTCCGAAATCTTGCCAAGAAAACTGCAGGAACTTATTGAGGCATTTGCCAGCTGTCAAAGCCCACCAACCTTCACACACACAAAAGCCCAGTTAATGATTTCAAGTTTTATGGAATGTCAAGATACAGTATGTTCCATGTGATTGAAAAGCTCAGCTGGTTGTCTTCCTTTTATGCTGGAAATTTAATAAATTTAAATGAAGTTCAGTGCTCATGTTATGGATGAATGAAACTGTCAATTCTCAGCCTTTCAATTAGTGATATTATACCAGACTAGACCAGTCTGATTTATTTCGCAAAGCCATTAAAACCTGGCTTTTCCGGCAGGCCTTCTGATTGGGTCTTTGTTGCGTTCTTTTTTAACTTTGTGTGTCCTATTGTTTTTAAGTTCTTTTAATTTCTTTTTATTCTGTAAGCCGCCCGGAGTCCTTCGGGATTGGGCGGCATAGAAACCTAATAAATTCAATTCAATTCAATTTACCTAGGTTACATTCACTGTCTAAAACAGGGGTAGTCAACCTTTTTATAACTACCGCCCACTTTTGTATCTCTGTTAGTAGTAAAATTTTCTAATCACCCACCAGTTCCACAGTCATGGTGATTTATAAAGTAGGGAAGTAACTTTACTTTATAAAATTTATAAAGCAGAGTTACAGCAAACCCCTACCGCCCACCATGAAAACTGGAACGCCCACTAGTGGGCGGTAGGGACCAGGTTGACTACCACTGGTCTAAAGATTGAATAGTAGCAACGAGACTGAAAACTATAGAATAATTCTGAAACTTGATTAACCTAATATTTTAATTAAAAATATATTCTTCCCTGTTTACATTCATTTATTACTGGCGTTGTGCAATAATTAGCACCTTTTTTATTCTAATTAGTTGAGATTTTCTTTTGCTTTAATGTATTTTATTATTATGTAGGATTTATTGTAAAACATGCAGCTTTATATAATTACTGTATGATAGATACCTGTTGTTGATTGATTGTAATTGTTATATTATTAGTACTCTATATAATTTTTATAATTATAATTATGTAATTATAATACTTTAAAAACTGAGTTTAAACTTTTGTTAAAAAGTTGCTTCCTATTTGTCCAGTTTTGAAGCCAAGGACACCAGAATCCTAACTGCGTTGATATTTCGTCAACAAGAAGAAAACAACCCCAGGTTATGTTGTACCAGGGGTGGGTTCCTGCCAGTTCTAAGCTCTTCTATAGAAGAGGTTCCACAAATCTACAGTGCCATTTAGAACCGGTTTCAGCTCCCTATCTCCTCCCGTCCGCACATCATCAACAAGAAGAGCGAGAGGAGGAATTCTGGGAGTTGAAGTCCATAAGTCTTAAAGCTGTCAAGTTTGAACTCCCCTGGGTTTTTTTTTCTAAAGGGTTAGGGGTGCAAGGGCCTTGTAACTTGGCAGCTTTAAGACTTGCGTGCTTCAAATGCCAGAGTTTCTGAGCCAACATTTTGGTTGCTAAGCAAGAGCGTTGTTAAGTGAATTTCACCACATTTTACATGTTGGCCACACCCACCCAGTCACATGGCCAGCAAGCCAATCCCACCCAGTCACATGGCCAGCAAACCACTCCCACAAAGCAAGCCACACCTACAGAAGAGGTTCTAAAAATTTTTGAAACCCACCACTGTGTTGTACCTTATATTGCTCCACTAGGATGTCCCTAGCAGTGTTGTAGATGCGGGAGTGGAGCGCAGGAGAATACAATGCCAGGGTGTAGTCATAATCAAAGCCGTAGACACCGATGGTATTCAGTGAAATCTCATTGTTGGCGTAGATGGTTGAAGAATTCAGAAGATTGCAGACACCAGGTGGGAGCAAATCTAAATCAAGAAAGAAAAGCATAGAGGACAAGCTATGATAGCATATGGTTGCTACAAGCCAATTTGGTTAAGGCTTCGTAAGAAATAAGGAAGATGATCTTGACTAAGTTACACAAGCACCATTGCCAAAGTGAAAAAGGTAAAACCTATTTGAATCCACAACAGCTGGGTAACATTTGGAAGTGATTCAGGCTTCTCCCTAATTCATTGAACTATAAGAGGGAGTAAGCAACCTAATAAAATCAGACTGGCATGATTCTGCTACGATAGCCAATCTCAATTAAAAAGTGGTTCAAATCCTGTGGAGTTGATTTCCTGGTCTGGACTGCCTAGTAAGGCTATCATCAAACTTGCAATCTGGCAAGAGAGCTTGCATACTGGTACCTCCATCGAGGTTGTCTTCCTTGTTCTTCTCATAGGCTGAATTAGAAAATAAGAGATTGTGAGTTCTACTCCTCTGTTAGCATGAAAGTTGGCAAAGTGACCTTAGACCAGTTGTGCTCTCATCCCAACCCTCCTCACAAGATTGTTGTTGTGGGAAACTTGAATTACACAGAAGATGGGACACAAAGCAATCCATCAAAGAAATCTTCCACGTGGATAATCATCCCATACTAACTACTACTTCTTACAATGTACCAAGATCAGAGGTGGGTTCCTACCAGTTCGCACCTATTCGGTAGAACCGGTTCATCAAATCTACTGGTTAGAAGAGGTTCCACCAGTGGACCCGGAAAGCAGGCCACACCTACAGAAGAGGTTCCAAACGTTTTTGAAACCCACCACTGGTCCTTGGATAGGATTATTCTACACTATCATGCTCATATTTATAAAACTCAGTGCCTCTGTGAAAGGTAAGGATGACTACTGCGTTTGTGGTGCAATCAGAACATTGCGTGTCTTGAAGTTGTTTTAACGCAAACCAAAGATGCCTTTTAAAAAACAAGTTTACATCCTATTCTTATGCATGCCAGTGCTGTGTGTGAGGTCATTTAAGGTGGTTCTGACAAGTGTTGTCAGCATCTTCATATCCGGTCACATGGTCGGCAAGCCACTCCCATCCGGTCACATGGGCAGCAAGCCACTCCCACAAAGGAGGCCACATCCACAGAGTAGGTTCAAACAATTTTTGAAACCCACCACTGACCAAGAGAGTTTCTAAGAGGGAAGGTGGGGGCAGAACATAAGGTAGGTTAAAGCGAATACATGATACTTTACTTCTCTGTGAAGCAGGAAACTAAGAAAAAGGAATTCAGAGAGAGGATTGGTTAAGAGAGCATCTCATTTCTATTATCAAAAAGAGACATCAAAGCAATCAGAGAGATTGTTTTTTAAAATTCACTTTCAACTCCGTTCAATCTTGTCAAGTAGAACTTGTTACTCTTCCATAATATCTTTTACATATAGTCTATCTATAGAGGCAGACATTCTTAAAATTAGCTTCTGGGTCCGTTGTTTAAACATATGAGCCGAGGTGGCGCAGTGGTTAAATGCAGCACTGCAGGCTTCTTCAGCTGACTACAGTTCTGCAGTTCAGCTGTTCAAATCTCACCGGCTCAAGGTTGACTCAGCCTTCCATCCTTCCGAGGTGGGTAAAATGAGGACCCGGATTGTTGGGGGCGATATGATGACTCTGTAAACCGCTTAGAGAGGGCTGAAAGCCCTATGAAGCGGTATATAAGTCTAACTGCTATTGCTATATGCTTCAATATGTCCAATGTTAAGGTATTTGCCCCATTCTATGTTAATAAGTCAAATGTAAGTATTCTTTAATTGTAATCATTAGTTGCTTCTATTTCCCTCTAGGGTCTAATTAAAGTATTATCTTAGGCTATTTTTTTAATTCAAAACAAAAATATTTTCCCATGGAAACATTTCTTTATAATTAATTCCCAAATCTCATTTCAAATTTATTTGGATCCTTAGTCCATTTCGAACATTATAAAATCCAAGTTTTCATCGCCCCGTCTGCTATTTATTCCAACATATGTTTTAAATTCTTAACCTTGAACTAAAATGTCTTTCGCTAAGGTTTGAAGTAAACATGTCTGGTTCTATAAAACCTGTTGATCCAAGATTCTTAATAGCTGCTAGCAATGATTTCTTAATGTAATTAGAAAAAAAGTACATGAACTTAGTGTTCTTTCAAAGGTGCCAATTGTGGATTGAGCAAAATGGCTATTCTCGCATCTCCCAGAGTTCTAAGGCTGACAGATTCTGCTGTCTTGAGATCTCATGAGGAGCAACCATCTGGAGCACTTGTGGGTGATCTCAAGTTCTCTCCTTGTCTAGAGAGGAATTATAAAGAACTGGTCTACTCATTGGCTCACCCACTGTGACTGTCAACTCCTATCTTCGATGCTATCTTCAGTCTGCTATTTCTTCCTTGGAAGTCATAATCTCTGAAATCTCATCCAAACATCTATGCCTCACTCTTCTTCAAAGGAGCTCAGGAAGCCAGAGAAAACAGGTTGAATACAGACATTACATTTGCCAAAGGCATCTGTTGAACTTCACAGCCAAAACCCAATGTACTTATTTGGTTATTTCTATCTCCTGCTCAAATCAATGGACTCAGAACGGGTTACAATATATTAGACTGTTTTAAAAACCCACCAGAATAAAGGATCTCCAGTTAATGCTAGGCTTAAGGAGTTGAAGGCTTAATGAAATGAAACTGTTTCCATTTTGTTCTAAACCCTATGAGGGAAGAATCATAGGGTTTAATCTTTATAATCTTAAATTAATTCTAATTTTAATGTTAATTTCATTGAGTATATTGTACACTTCCCAGAGCCATTCTCTGAGGGGGATATGTGGTTAAGAAATAGAAAATACAAATATAAAATAAATATGAAGCATTTGCAAATTATTGCTTTAAAGTTATTGCTGTTTATCAATATCCCATTCCAAACTTTTTGTAAAGTAGACTAAAACTCAATGTATATGGCAGCAATTCAGCAGTGTCCCAACTCAGGGTCATCCCACATCACTGCCAAGTAGGAAAATGGCCAGCAACAACATACAACATTGCATGATACACTATGTTGTGGTAAATAGAAGTCTATTCCCAAACACTTCAGGAATATTCTAATTCAGAGAGTCACCTAGGATTCTTCCAGGTATTTTGGACTACCTTCCATAATCCCTGGCCACTGACCATGTTGCCTTGGGTTTATGGAGCTTTAGTCCAAAATATCAGCAAATAGTAGATTTAGATTTCCTATATTTGTTTACCCTTCCTGTCTTTCTCAACCTGCATTTTGTTTTTAACTATTATCCTTAATTCTTGTAGGACTGGTTGCTGGTCTTAATGGGTGTACATAATATGCTTTTCTTATTTAAAATGGCAAAGTTCATGGCTCCCCCAAGGGCAGGAATGTCAACTTCATACAGTTTTAAAATCATTCAGGGCAGCACAAAGGCGTACCTGGTATTTTAACAAACATTTATCTATAAATTTTGAACCTGCTCAATTACACAGTCTTGTATAATTTTGTGGCCCTCAACCAGAGGTCGGTTCCTATCAGTTCGCACCTATTCAGTAGAACCGGTTCGTCAAATCTACTGGACCGGTTAGAAGAGGTTCCACCAATGGACCCGGAAATGAGGCCACACCTACAGAAGAGGTTCCAAAATTTTTTGAAACCCACCACTGCTAAAGGGTTAGAGGTGCAAGGATCTTGTAACTTGACAGCTTTAAGACTTGCATGCTTCAATTCCAGAGTTCCTGAGCCAACATGACTGGAGGAGGAATTCTGGGAGTTGAAGTCCACAAGTCTTAAAGTTGTCAGGTTTGAAGACCCTTAGTTTTTTTTCCTAAAGGATTAGGAGTGCAAGGGTCTTGTAACTTGACAGCTTTAAGACTTGCATGCTTCAATGCCAGAGTTTCTGAATAGCTACTTGGACCGACCTAAGTACTAATTCATAATTTCATATCCGGTCACATGGGCAGGAAGCCACTCCCATCTGGTCACATGGCTGGCAAGCCACTCCCACAAAGGAGGCCACACCCACAGAGTAGGTTCGAACAATTTTTGAAACCCACCACTGCCTTCAACCATCAATTTTAAAACATGCTGCCCTTGCTCGTTTTAAAGTATTTTTGGAGTATAAGACGCACCTTTTCCCCCTCTAAAAGAGCGTGGAAATGTTGGTGCATCTTATACACCGAATACAGCCATTTTTGGCCTCCCGAAGCCCCAGCCCCACATCCCATTTTTGTGAAAAATGGGCGAAAAACACCCTGTTTTTTTGCCAAAACGGGGGTGGTGGTGATGGTTTGTTTTCCTTCCCCCCATCTCCCGAAAAGCTTCAGCAGGGCTGGGGGAAGGAAAAAATCCCCCCATTCTGGTGAAAAACGGGGGCGTTTTTGCCTTACCCCAGCCCTGCTGAAGCCTGCAGAGTGCTCATGGGAGGACAAGAACTTTTTTTCTTACTTATCTCTTTGAAATCTTGGTGCATTTTATACACCGGTGCATCTTATAGTCCGAAAAATACAGTACCTATCTGTCCCCAAGCACATTTATATCACATTTCTGACTATGTAATCATCAGTCACTCTATGAGGTCTCCACTGCGAAGAACGGTTACGAAGAAAAGATGCAAATATATGTTGAATTAGACCAGTATTTCCTTTGTTATTTTACAAAATCAAGTCATGACCAGAAAGAAAATTGGATGTTTCTAATTAGCTCTCCTACAAAATAGGCTAGCATTTAATGGTTCACCAACAAATGCGGGCCTGAAAAAAGCCTGCCGACAAAACCGCAGGGAGAAAACCGCGAGGTTGAAATCGCGCACACAGAAGTGCGCTGATAAATGCGCGTCGACGAAAGCGCGCCATCAACAAACAACGGGAAAACAACGTAATAACCCTAACCGTTACCTTAACCCTAATTGCGCTTTTGTGGGCATGGTTTTGTCGGCGCTCTTTTGTGGGAGCGCTTTTGACCTCGTGGTTTTCTCGCCACGCTTTTGTTGGGCGCACATTTGAATCATCTAATCATTTCTCATTCTAATAATTTATTATGAAATTTATTTGTTTGATATATTTGATAGCTAGAAATCATTACTGCTTTGTCATAATCCTTGAATCGGTTTTTAGTACACAGCTACGTTTTCTGAAACATACAAAATGATATGACTGTCATCAATTGCAGCCGTACTTGTTCTAAGTAAATAAAACAACCAGATGCATATGCGGAAACATCACGGTGGTGCTTTCAACAGACCTGAGCTATCTGTAAATCAGTAATACGAAATTGTGACCTTCTAAAACAGTATCAATGCACCCCCCTTGTAAATAATTATGAATACAGTTGTCAATGTCTATCAATGTTCAAAATTATTAATATCAATTTTCAAGAACAACAAAAAAAGAGTTCGTTGGAAGCAACAATTCTGTTTCTTTTGGAATTAAGGAACATATTAAGAATAAACATGCAAATACATGAATATGTAGCCTAACAGGTTTAGACAGTTATGGATAGAACTGGTCACATAACTTTTAAAAACCTGGGGAAAATTGTTTATGAACCAAGATACAAACGACTGACTTTTTTAAATGGTGGGAATAAAAAAGTGAAAATAAAAAGACTTTTAATTTAGTAGAACAACAATTATTTCTTTACACAATATAGAATTATCTTTTGTTGGGAGACGTCTACTAGCAACTTTCAATGGCAGTAGCCAAAATGCAATATTTGTTGCTTTATTTATTTAAAAATTCACATAGAGGCTCATTTCTCCTGGAATATCGGATATTGGGGCTCTAGGATAGCTTGAAGAAAAACAGGTACTTGCTCAAATTTTTTTCTTCTCTACTAGTTCTCAGGTATAATATATTAAAGATGAATGGAACAAGAATTAATTTGTTTCCCTAATATTGGACTTTGTCTCCTTATTTCTCCTAAACTTTTATTTTTCCTTCCTGGAACATTCTCCTGTGCTCACTTCAAAACTTGCTTGAAAATTCTTGCTTCTTCCTACAAGCTGAATAGTCATTGCTGGAATCAGAATCCAATGTTAGACTAATTTATCAAGGCCATTGTTATACTTTTCAAGGATGAGCTACCTAAACAACATCAGTGACATCAGTTGACTAATATAGATGTTGATGCTTCTGTTATTCCGCAACTGGAAATCTGAACTGGTTGGCTTTTCATATGCAAACAGACCCATTAATAACAGAAGCTGCCATTTGATGAGTCAGCTAAATTCAGAAAAGTTCACGGAGAACTTTTCCCAATCCTTCCCGCTTTACTTCCTGGAATAGATTTTGCTAAAAATAAGTCTCTTCAGTTAAAAAACCAAACAACCCCTAGGATGAGTAAGATCTTTTTCCTGACAAATCAGAAATTTCTGGGTCAGGCAGTTGAGCTGTGACAACGCAATACTGTACAGACGGTTGATGGCACAGCATATTGGGAAAGAACTGGGAATATGTGGGAAGGAAGCAGACATTGTATACATATGCAGTGTTGAGGGCAGGAGGACGAGGAGAAAATAGTGGGAGAGACGTGGCACGCTTGTTAGCAGCCAGAAAGAAAGACGTCAGCAACTAAGGAAGAAACCTGGGTAATTGTGGATTTCCAAAATAAATATTTTGATCTGAGCACACAGAGATAAAACCAACCAACTTTCTTTCACTGCACAGTAATTTGGGGGGGGGGAAATCACTGCTGCTACATCAACACCCAACATTAATATGATCCCCTCGTTGCAGAGGTGGGTTCCTACCAGTTCGCACCTATTCGGTAGAACCGGTTCGTCAAATCTACCGAACCGGTTAGAAGAGGTTCCACCAGTGGACCCGGAAAGCAGGCCACACCTACAGAAGAGCTTCCAAAAAATTTTGGAACCCACCCCTGACACACACGTACACACACATACACACACACACACACAGAGAGAGAGAGAGAGAGAGAGAAAGAGAAAGAAAGGAAGAAAGGAAGAAAGAAAGAAAGAAAGAAAGAAAGAAAGAAAGAAAGAAAAAAGAAAGAAAAAAGAAAGAAAAAGAGTGAGAGATGAAAGAAAAAAAGAAAAAAGGGACAGAGAGACAAAAGGAAGGAAAGAGAGAGAGAGAGAGAGAGAGAGAAAGAAAACACTTGGGCGGGCAAGCCACTCCCACCAGATCACATGGCTGGCAAGCCACTCCCACAAAGGAGGCCACACCCACAGAGTAGGTTCCAAATTTTTTTGAAACCCACCACTGCCTCATTGGCATATCAGAAAGGAACTGAGAACTCTCAAGCTTTGTAGATAACTCTTACGCTTTAGGAAGGGTTTAGGTTTAGGTTTATTGGTTTTGCATGCCGCCCACTCCCGAAGGACTCGGGGTGGCTCACAATAAACAGGGGGGGAATAAATAAGACAATACAAACAATATTAAAAACCCACAACAGTCACAATTGAAACGGGGCTGGATACTTCAACAGCCCCCAGCCTGCCGGAATAGCCAGGACTTAGTAGCTTTACGGAAGGCCGGGAGGGTAGTAAGGGTCCGGATCTCCATGGGGAGCTCGTTCCAGAGGGCCGGAGCAGCAACAGAGAAGGCTCTCCCCCGGGGGGTCGCCAGCCGGCATTGGCTGGCAGATGGAAGCCGGAGAAGGCCAAGCCTGTGCAATTGAATTGGTCTTTGGGAGGCAATTGGCAGGAGGCGGTCTCTCAGGTACCCAGGTCCGATGCCATTTTGCCAGGTCCGAGGAACATTAAGATGCTGCCTTATACAGAATCATACATAACGTGTGACACTAGTTTTAGGTTGTGTTGGCTGGGTATGATAACAGCTATCATGCAACAACTTTGCAGCACACAAGTGTATTCTTTTTCCTTTTGTTGATTGCATTAGCTATCCAGCACTCTCCCAGAGCATGGGCTGATCCACAGCAAATATAATCTCAGGATCACACATTTCTCAAACACCTTTTTAGTGATCCTCATTTCCATCCTACGCCCTTTGGCAGTGGCCCCAACCGTATTAGTGCTGTTTCTCACCTATCAGGTGGGAAATCCAGAAAAAAAAAGGTAGTGCATAGACTTAATACTTTGTTTACCCCAAAAAGTAGAAAACTACATTTCTGTAAAACAGGTAAGAATGGAACAGATTGTTCCATGCATAATGCAGCCCTTTCAACTGAAATATGTTGCAGCACCCACTCTAAAGGTTAAGTACAGTCGCCAACATTCCTCAAAAGTTGATCACTTGTTGGCTAAAATATCGGCATATCTTAAAGACCATTCAAATGAGAGATATAAACGAGACTGGAAAAAATGGATTGACTATATACAAAACAAATACGGGACTAAGAAATTACAGATAGCCTATGTTTAAGATTAGGAATAATCTAAACTGTTCATAGCTAGTGCAACAGGAAGAAGCTGAATTCAATGCAGAGATGTTATTAACTTCTTTTTTTATTTCCTTTGTCTTAATATATTTTAGACTGTATTTGTTAAAAACCTATACCGTGTACGGGTTCTGGGAAGTCGGGGGGGGGGAGGGAGGTGGGGTGTTAGGGGGGATGGGGGAAGGGGGGATACATAGTATGTGTTAGATTTTAAGGTAACGTGATTGCACTTGTATACTGTTGCTCTTTAATTCCAGTGTATAAATAGGACAAGCTGAATATATTAATAGATAGTAGAAATACACCAAAGGGAGGAGTAGAGGGATAGAAGAAAGAGGGGGAGAGAGGGTGGGAGAGAGGAAGGGAGGGAGGGTGAGAAGGAAGGGAGGGAGTGTACTGGGAGAGAGGAGTGGTAGAGGGGGGAGGGGAAGTAGGGTAGAGGGGAATGTTGGAGGAAAGATGGAAAGTTGGAGGGGGGCGAAAGAAAGGGTGTATGGAGGGTCGAAGAGGTACATTGGGTTTCTATTTTGGGGGGTATTGTTGACAAGAGGAATGGCTGTGTTTATTGTTTAATGTTATATGGCCCCGGTTATGCACAGTATATATGTGACTGTACGAAATGAAAATGGAAAATAAAAACACATTTACATTAAAAAAAATGAAATAAAAAAGTTGATCACTTGTGTTCTGGATAGAGTGGACTCTCAAAGCACTTGGAGCAATTTTCCTTAACCTGTATAGATGTGCTTAGACCATAACTCCAATAATCCCTAACCAACATCTGAAGCCTCACTCTACTCTACATAGGAATTTGAATCTCCTCTGCTCTACTAGAGATTAGGATCACTACACAAAGGGAACATTCCAAACTTTTAGATCATGGCTGGCTGGAGTATTCTGGGAACTAAGGTCCACAAGTCTTAATGTTGCCAAGGTTGGATACCCCTGTTGTAGATAAGAGACAACAAATAATAAAGAGATAAAATAATAAGAGATGCTTTCAAAACCCAGGTCTAGCAACTACCATCTTAGAAGAGACTTTCCTTCCACAAAGTGGGATCTCCTTTTCCAGGCCTGTGTATACAGCAGTGTTTTTCAACCTTTTTTGTGCAAAGGCACACTTTTTTCATGAAAAAAATCACAAGGCACACCACCATTAGAAAATGTTAAAAATTTTTAACTCTGTGCCTATATTGACTATATATAAAGTAATTCTCTTGAATCCTCCACGATTGTTCCTATGGGTGCACGCATGGGACGTCAGTGACGTCCCTGTGTGCGCTACCTCCCGGCGGTCCCCGCGTTTTTAAAGTAAACGCGGGACCGCAGGGACTTAATAGAGGCATCCCTGTGTCCCGAAAGCAACTTTCGGGACACAGTCACAGAGATGTCCCGAGGCAAAAACACCCAGCGGGTGTTTTTCCCACGGAACACCTTACACTATGTCACGGCACACTAGTGTGCCGCGGCACAGTGGTTGAAAAACACTGGTTTACAGGACGGTTAGACATACTAGCTTTTGAAAAGCAAAGATAATATGCTTTCATATACCCTTCCAAATTGTTGCTGCTTTCGGATTTCAGTCTGTTGAGAGAGTGTTAACTTCAGTGGAAAAGTCCACTAAAATTGCAGTTTCTGGGCTTTCTCTACTGCTGAGTTGAAGCACTTACTCACCCATCCTTCAGTTTGCAGAACTATTTACATGCACTTTGAAATTCTTAAAATAAACGGTACTGCAGTGAGAAAATACTACTTTAGGGCAGAACAAATATATTTCTGGTGGACTTTAAATGAGATAAAGGAAACTTGACTGGATGCAGCAAGAAAAAAAAACATTTTCATTGGTTAGATGCAGTAAGAAAAGCTGTTGCAGCCGGAACAGACACTTAAAGCACCTTAGAAAATAAAGGATCATATTAAATTTTAATATGTATATTGAAAAGGAATTATAAATACCATCAACATAAAATGGAGCTTGCTCAGAAGCTGAAATACACCAAGTGAATGAGATGAAGAGTGGGAAGCAGAGGAGAGAGGTAAGGGAAGAAGAGAGGGATAGGAGAGAGGGTAGGGGGGGAAGAGGAGGAGAGTAAGGAGGAGTGGAAAGGGGAGAGAGGAGAAGGAGAGAGGAAGGGGAAGTAGAAAAGAAAAGGATGATAGAGGGAAGAAAGGAGGTAGGGAGGGGGAGGAGAGAGGGAGAAGAAAGTGATGGATAAGGTACAAATATGGTGTATGGAGAGCAGAAGAGCCAATAATTGTTTTTGGGAACTGATGGTAAGATGAATTGATGTAAACATTTAATAATACAATACGATATTGGCTATGTAATAGTATACCTGTGATTATATGTTATGAAAATGAAAAATAAAAAACTTTATACAGAAAATAAAGGATCAATTCCTTAATATCAAGAGTCTTGTAACACTCCATCAGCTGGAGATATTAGAAGCATGAAATGCTATATATATTCAGCAGGTAAAAAAACCAATGTAAGTAAGATTGTGGGAACATATCACAGAAAATTGACCTTCAACACCCTATAGGATTCTCTGTTGTTATTCTCTTCTTCCCACTAAGTCCTCCCGAAAAACCAGACACAAAGCAATACTGTATAAACTTGCTACAAATCACTCCCTCCCACCGCCTGAGCACGTCCTTGCCAACTAGGGGGAGAGAGGGAGAGAGAGGGGGATATCCCAGTTTGAATGCCTGGGAAAGAAACTACCAGGACCCCAGAGCAGAATTCCAGAAATAGATGGAGGAGGAGAGGAATGATGCGAAAGCAATCAGATTCATCAACAATGGTGTGCAGGAGAAGCCGAAGTTCTCCTTTAAAGGGGCGACAACTTAGCCGGTGTTCAATTCTCGAAAGCAGATTTCGATCAGCAGCACTTAAAGAAAATATATACAAAATGTTTTATCGTTGGCATTTATCACCAACAAGATTGGCTAAAATGTACCCAAACATGAAGCCGACCTGCTGGAAGTGTAAAAAAGTACAAGGGACTTATTATCACATATGGTGGACCTGCCCGGAAACACAAAAATATTGCGTGGCACGACAAAACCGCGCTCATCAAAATCGCGGTGATAAAATCGTGGTGCTAAAGCCACGACGTCATCACCGCACGTCATCACCGCCGCGACAACAGCGCGGCAACAGAAGGGCGCTTTAAAACGGCGCCGCGGCAGAAAGCCGACTTCAATTAAGGTAAGGGTTAGGATTAGGTTTAGGGGTTTGTTTTAGGGTTTGTTTTAGGGTTAGGTTTAGGGTTAGGTTTAGGGTTAGGTTTAGCGTTAAGTTTAGGGTTAGGGTTAGGTTTAGGGTACCGAGTGCTTGGGAATACGCGAATTTGCCCCCCCGTGATTATGTCATCGCGGTAGGGTCGCGTTTTTCCTTAGTGCTTAGAACGGCGCGAATTAGTCTTCGCGCTTATGTCTCCGCGGATAAGGGCTTCGCGGATTTGTGGTGGAACCAAATATTGGACAAAAATTTGGAAATGGGTGCAAGAAATTACAAGAGAACAGATAAAATACAAACCCGAAATCTTTCTACTGGGAATAATCAAAGGGAAATATACCAAGAAAATTAAGTACTTATTAACACATCTGCTAACTACAGCTAGAATAGCATTCGCCCAATGCTGGAAACAAAATAATAACCCCCTTGGATGAATTAGTGATTAAAAGATAAAGAAAAGTGGGAATATTATGAAATTTGGAACAATTGGTACAAATGGCTGCAAAACAAGAATAAAATTAATTAAGCCAAAAAACTATAGATAGATGGATAGATAGATAGATAGATAGATAGATAGATAGATAGATAGATAGATAGATGGATGGGTAGGTAGGTGGGTAGGTAGGTAGGTATTTAAAGTCACAATCCCTGGTATGCCCAAACATGGGAGGAAGTCCACTGCTTCCATTCTCTGTCCATCGGCTCGTCACAAGAGACCATCCAGACAGAAACCCAATATTTTTACTGTTGCCTTTGTTACAATTGTGTTGTATTTGTGCTGATAAATAAATAAAGGGAGACTAGTATAGATCTATTTCAAGCTATTTAGCTCTAATCCCAGTAAGGGTACGGCTAGCTGATGAGAGCTAAATAGCTTGAAATAGATCTATACTAGTCTCCCTTTATTTATTTATCAGCACAAATACAACACATATATAGTTATATAGATATATAGAGCCGAGGTGGCGCAGTGGTTAAATGCAGCACTGCAGGCTACTTCAGCTGACTGCAGTTGGGCTGTTCAAATCTCACCGGTTGACTCAGCCTTCCATCCTTCCGAGGTGGGTGAAATGAGGACCCAGACTGTGGGGGTGATATGCTGACTCTGTAAACCGCTTAGAGAGGGCTGAAAGCCCTATGAAGCGGTATATAAGTCTAACTGCTATTGCTATAATCAAGAAGCTTAAAGCCCCAAGAGACATTTGAAGCGGTGTATAAGTCTAACTGCTATTGCTATATAGATATATAACTGTGTATAAAGGTGTGTAAATATAGAAGCGACATATTATATACATCTACAGGTATGACGACATAACAATGTTGATGTCATGACTGTAAGGTGTTGTAGAAGGGAAAAAATTTTTAAAAAAATCTGCTAAAAAAAGAAAGAAAAGGAACGAGCCCAAAATATGTTCGGACGTGCAAACTCGCTCGTGCGTGCGCAAAAAAAAGGCTGGCATCCAACTAGGAGAAGCGGGATACGTGGATCGCCGAGGTACTCCGGATGGCGTTTCGGCCCTTTGAACGCTTTAGGAAGGGAGAAATCTCGAAGTTAACGCACGGGAGCCCGTTCGGAAGGGCTACGAAAGACCGGGAGACCGAAGGGGACAATGAAGCAGCCCTGCCGCGGGGGGGAGATGGAAAGAGAGAGGCTAAGGAAAGACCCTCCGGGCGGGAGGAACCTCCCCAGTTGCCCAAAAGCGACCTCCGCAAGACAATCTCCCCTGCCCGGGGGCGGAGAAAAGCGGGGAAAGGTCTCGCTCTGCTCGGCCCACCCACCTTGCACTAGCCGCTTCATCTCGCCGTAGCGCGCCCAGAGAAAGCTCTTGTTGTCCGGCCTCGAAGCTGGGGCGCTGGAGAAAGCTCGGGCGGCCGGCTCTTCCTCCGCCGCGACCCGCCGGGCGTGCGACTTTTGGTTGCCATAGGGTGGGCTCGGTTGCGGGGCTTGGGCCGCTGCAGCGGCGGAGACTTCGGGCCCGAAGCGGGTGCAGTAGGAAGCGGAGGGGGTCGCCAGGCGCACGAACCAGCCCGCACGCACGGCGGCCCCAGCCATGCTGCGAGAAGCGTCTGGGAAGCCGCCTTCCGCGGGAGAAGAAAAAGGCAGGCGAGGGGCTGGGCAGGGGAAGGTCGCTCCGCCCCGCGAGAGGGAAGGGCCTCGCTCTAGCGCCCCCCCGGCCCGCTCGTACGCCCGTGGCCGCGGATGGGCTGCCTCGCACCTCTGTCTAGTGCAGTGTTTCTCAACCTTGGCGACTTTAAGTCCTGGGGACTTCAACTCCCAGAATCCCCCAGCCAGCTGTGCTGCCCCCACCTCGCACCTCTGTCTAGTGCAGTGTTTCTCAACCTTGGCGACTTGAAGTCCTGGGGACTTCAACTCCCAGAATTCCCCAGCCAGCTGTGCTGCCCCACCTCGCACCTCTGTCTAGTGCAGTGTTTCTCAACCTTGGCGACTTGAAGTCCTGGGGACTTCATCTCCCAGGATTCCCCAGCCAGCTGTGCTGCCCCCACCTCGCACCTCTGTCTAGTGCAGTGTTTCTCAACCTTGGCGACTTGAAGTCCTGGGGACTTCAACTCCCAGAATCCCCCAACCAGCTGTGCTGCCCCACCTCGCACCTCTGTCTAGTGCAGTGTTTCTCAACCTTGGCGACTTTAAGTCCTGGGGACTTCAACTCCCAGAATCCCCCAGCCAGCTGTGCTGCCCCCACCTCGCACCTCTGTCTAGTGCAGTGTTTCTCAACCTTGGCGACTTGAAGTCCTGGGGACTTCAACTCCCAGAATTCCCCAGCCAGCTGTGCTGCCCCACCTCGCACCTCTGTCTAGTGCAGTGTTTCTCAACCTTGGCGACTTTAAGTCCTGGGGACTTCATCTCCCAGGATTCCCCAGCCAGCTGTGCTGCCCCCACCTCGCACCTCTGTCTAGTGCAGTGTTTCTCAACCTTGGCGACTTTAAGTCCTGGGGACTTCAACTCCCAGAATCCCCCAACCAGCTGTGCTGCCCCACCTCGCACCTCTGTCTAGTGCAGTGTTTCTCAACCTTGGCGACTTTAAGTCCTGGGGACTTCATCTCCCAGGATTCCCCAGCCAGCTGTGCTGCCCCACCTCGCACCTCTGTCTAGTGCAGTGTTTCTCAACCTTGGCGACTTTAAGTCCTGGGGACTTCAACTCCCAGGATTCCCCAGCCAGCTGTGCTGCCCCCACCTCGCACCTCTGTCTAGTGCAGTGTTTCTCAACCTTGGCGACTTTAAGTCCTGGGGACTTCAACTCCCAGAATCCCCCAACCAGCTGTGCTGCCCCACCTCGCACCTCTGTCTAGTGCAGTGTTTCTCAACCTTGGCGACTTTAAGTCCTGGGGACTTCATCTCCCAGGATTCCCCAGCCAGCTGTGCTGCCCCACCTCGCACCTCTGTCTAGTGCAGTGTTTCTCAACCTTGGCGACTTTAAGTCCTGGGGACTTCATCTCCCAGGATTCCCCAGCCAGCTGTGCTGCCCCACCTCGCACCTCTGTCTAGTGCAGTGTTTCTCAAGCTTGGCGACTTTAAGTCCTGGGGACTTAAAGTCGCCAAGCTTGAGAAACACCAGTCTAGTGCAACCTCGTTGTTTTGCAACTCACTCTTCCCTCGCTCTAGAGCCAAGGTGGCGCAGTGGTTAAAAGCAGCACTGCAGGCTACTGCTAGATCAGCAGGTCAGCGGTTCAAATCTCACCGGCTCAGGGTTGACTCAGCCTTCCATCCTTCCGAGGTGGGTAAAATGAGGACCCAGATTGTTGGGGGCAATATGCTGACTCTCTGTAAACCGCTTAGAGAGGCCTGAAAG
Source organism: Thamnophis elegans (assembly GCF_009769535.1). Taxonomy (NCBI): domain Eukaryota; kingdom Metazoa; phylum Chordata; class Lepidosauria; order Squamata; family Natricidae; genus Thamnophis; species Thamnophis elegans. The sequence goes on from NC_045542.1 coordinate 7,446,503, forward strand.
GCCTATGAAGCGGTATATAAGTCTACTGCTATTGCTATTGCTATTAACACCCAGCTTGGCTGTGGGAAAACGATTAGCAGAGATTCAACGGAGGCGTTTTCTCCTGGATCCATTGTATGGGATCGCGATCTAAGGCGTCGGATCTTAAAACACAGTAGAGAAAAACGGCGAAAGGTGAGGAGGGTGGTTGGAGAGAGAGCGTGGGGGCTTCCCCTTCTTTTGGTTGTTCCTGCTTGGTCAGGTTTACAAACCTGGAGGGTTCGCTGGGAGGGCACCTCGTAGTACTACTCTGAGTAGTAAACAAGTACCAAGCCCAAGTATGTTAGCCCAGGAATCCAGCCAGCCTGTGCGACCAGTTCATAACTCACCCATAACATTGGATGAACTAAAGTTAATATAATGCAACCAGGAGATCCTTCCTGCGACTTTTGTTCGTTTTTTCCTCTCGGGTTCTGCTGAACTGTCCATGGATGCCCTAAAAGTAGCTGGAAAAATAGCCCAACAGGTCCTTTCAGTCCCCTGGTCAGAATTATCCTTAACCAGGGTTCCACTTATTCTTTCAAATTAAAGGCTGAGATAACTTTTTAAGTCATTCTTCCGTTCTATGAAAGTTAAGACATGGTTTGTTGAGTAAAATACAATGAGCTGATTCACACAGCGCAGTGAGCTATAACAGATTATGGTTAACCTAGTTTGGATTGGATTTATTTCATTTATATGCTGCCCTTTTCCCCGAAGGGGACTCAGGGAGGCTCACAATTCAGTCAGGGAAAGGGGTACAGACAGGGGATAAAAGACGGACATAACAGTACACAATTTAAAACACACAACAACCATACCATTCGAGGAGGGGGGCAGAAGCTCTTTAGCCCCAGGCCTGTCAGAATAGCGAGGTTTTAAGGGCTTTGCGGAAGGCCTGGAGGGTGGTGAGGGTTCGAATCTCCACAGGGAGTTCGTTCCAGAGGGTCGGAGCAGCCACAGAGAAGGCTCTCCTCCCGGTAGTCGCCAGTCGGCATTGGCCGGCGGATGGAATTCGGAGGAGGCCTAATCTGTGGGATCTAATCGGTCTATTGGAGGTAATTGGCAGCAGGCGGTCTCTCAAGTACCCAGGTCCAATACCATGAAGGGCTTTATAAGTGACGACTAGCGCCTTGAAGCGTATCCGAAGACCAATAGGCAGCCAGTGCAACTCGCGGAGGATAGGTGTTACGTGGGTGAACCGAGGTGCACCCACGATCGCTCGCGCAGCTGCATTCTGGACAAGCTGAAGTCTCCGAATGCTCTTCAAGGGCTGCCCCATGTAGAGCACGTTGCAGCACGTTGCAGCACGTTGCATTATTTATCAGGATTTGTGTCATAAAACTATTTTATTTACCTAAAATATTGCCCTCCCCCGACAAAAGATCACAAAAGCAGTGAAATCAAATTGTACCCTTCGTATTGACAGGAGCACATTCTAAATTTTCTTGGGCCTCATCTAAAGCCCTTGATCACTACTGTTCTTTGAAATCTTGGGGAAAGGATCTGTGAAGGCCTAAATACGTGCTGTTTCCTCATAGTATCATTTCAGGGCAGATACCGGAAAGACATGAAGTGCAACATCGGAGGCAGAACTGAAAAGATGAGACTCAGCCAGACCTAAGCTGGACATCGATAATTTTTACCTTATCCTTTCCTTGAACTATACTCACTCCATCCAATCATTACAGTATGCTCAGCTCCACCGCACATGTGCACGCGCCTCCCAGCTGATTTTTGGGTCTCTGCCACAAATGCATGGGGGGGCGGGGCGCATGCAGGAGATGTGCATGCATGCATGGGGGTTGCACGTGCATGATGGGGGGGCAAGGAGCAGTGCCCCCTTCCCATGGCCCAGTTTTGGTTACAGGAGGCAGCAGGGAGGCCCAAAAATGGGCGCAGGAGGGAGCATGTGCGCATGCACAGGGGCGGGGTGTATGTCACACGCGCATTGCATTATAGGTGAGGGCATGCATGGACATTGGCACACACACACTTTCGGCACTCAACAACAAAAAGGTTAGCCATCACTGCTCTAAACCGACTGTCTTAGAATCAATGTTGGACGGGAGTATTTTTGTTTAACTCCGCTGAGGAAGAAACCTAGTTTTTAGGTGACATGAAAGGGCCGTACTTTTTACTCCCAGTCCTTTTACTCCTATTAAGTGACGATTGTGGATTTTCCCATTTTCAGTTATCATAATTAATGCATATATTCTGCACCTTAACTTTGGAAGGGGCACCATCTAGCCAGAAAAGTATCTTCTCGGGTCTTATCTATTCTACATGTTCTTCCCTTCATGTGATATAACCGTTAAAGATAGGCAAGTGCTTATTTTGCATCCATCTGCACTCCCATGGACCTTTTTCGAAATCAAATCGGAAGCATCACACAGCTCCGTATACAGTCCTTCATTCGTGGCCCATTGCTCGATATGTGCCTACTTACCTTCTCTGGATTGCTTTTGCCAGTGGAAAGGATATGACGTTGCCACTGTTAAAGACGAGAGGCTAGCTTCTTGTCATTAGCACATCTTCATCAACAGCCAGAATTGGCAAGAACATATATAGTTTACTCATTAAGCTACAATATTATCAGTTTCCCTTTATGGAGGGAGTAGAATCACATGGTTTACATACCTCCCTAATTTGTCAGTGGACAGCTCAGTAAAACTTACTATAGCTTAGGAATAAATCATTTTAGAAGATATACATGATGGTTCATAAAATTTTAACCCAAATGGTCCCAGATTCGTATCAATGCTATTTTTATTATTGATTGATTGATTGATTGATTGATTGATTGATTGTTAAAATTTATATGCCGCCCAATCCCGAAGGACTCCGGGCGGCTTACAAAAGAGGAAAGAAAAAAGAAAAGGAAAATTAAAAAAAAGATAGTTTAAAAATTCACAAGACACACATTCGTTCTAATCGGGGCTGGACCTTAACAATGAGGTCAACAGCCCTGCCAGGCCTGCCGGAACAGCCAGGTTTTAACAGCTTTCCCGAAGGCCATGAGAGTGGGGAAGGGGGAAATCCTCAAGTCCAAGGGAGAGTTCAGTCTCATAATTTGTCACATATTCCCATTAAGTGAAGTAAAGGATTTATCTCTTACCTCCCCTAACTTTGTCTATAGGTCTTACTAAAACTAGCTATGACTTTACGGATAGTGTTAAAGTTTTCCACAGCTGGTGGTCAATCACTACTTTACTAAGCCAAGTTGTTTTTAAACTTTGTGGTACCATGACTTCCCAGAATAAAAATACATTATATACAGTCCACCGTAAATGAGGAGAAAGAAGAAAAGCGTATCGACAACTAATGCAGGTAAAGGTTGGTGGTGGTGGTGGGGATTTGCACTGGCCAATTCTTTCTACAAACTTCACATGCAAAGCTGGAGTTGTCAGAACGTGGTCTGGTTTTACTTCAAAAAGCCAATTATATTTGTCCTGTCTAGTGCCACATTTTCTTCCCTGCGTGTTTTCTTTCACGCCCCTATCAACAGAGCAGCAGTTGAGCACCCTGGACTAACCGTGATTCACAGCACTCCCCTTTTGGGAGTCAGTGTAGAATAGTCCAAAATATCCTTGCTCAGCTCTTCTATATCTACTGTTATGATCACCATCTAAATGTAATTTAATATCTTTAGTTGTTTTAATGTCTTTTTAGTTTTGTGCAAAGCCCAGAGTCTATTGGGGTTGGGCAGTCAATAAATTTAAATAAATAAATAAAATGTGGGGACCTTAGTACTAAGTAGGGTAGGCCAGTGGTGAAATTCATTTTTTTTAACTACCGGTTCTGTGGGCGTGGCTTGGTGGGCGTGGCAGGGGAAGGATACTGCAAAATCTCCATTCCCACCCCACTCTGGAGCCAGTCAGACGGGTGGGTTTCTCGCCCCGTTCCAACCGGTTCAGTTGGAACGGGGCCGGCGGCGTCCTCGTGCACGTGCATGGTGCACGCATGCGTACTAGCGTCTGTGCGACGCTCCAGCTGCTCCTGAACGATTGCACAGGCGCTGTATGCGTCCTGCACATGCGTGGAAGCACAGAACTCGTAAAAACCGGATAAGGACCACGGGCGGGCGGGCGCGCCCTTCGCCGTTCCCGGAAGTTACTTACTTCCGGGTTCGGCAACCAACCGGTTCGCAGGGACCGCCGTGAACCGGTTGAAACCCACCCCTGCAGTCAGAGGTGGCATTTGCTGGTTCTCCGAACTACTCAAAATTTCCGCTACCGGTTCTCCAGAACCTGTTGGATTTCACCCCTGGGGTAGGCTCAAGATCTTAAATGCCAAGGGCCTGCCCCCACTGTGGCAATGAAACAATCAGCCAGATAATGAATGGATAAACTAATTTAGCTAGGCAAAGGAGGAGTATAATCTAATAGGTTCCAGCTTTTTCTGTGCATGGTGAAAAAACTTGGCAACCCCTCCCAGATTTGCTCAGAAATCCCCAGGATATCATGAACCAGTTTGAAAATTCCTGCATTAAACAGTATGTGACAAAAATAGCCATGGCTTTCTGTCTCTCTGAATCAAGCATAACTTTTCCATGCTTGCTGACAATGTGTTTTGAATGATATAGGGAACAATGAAAATATCTTCTTTACAGTAGCTAAAACGTGGATAATAAAGCAAATTAATTTTTAAATCTTACGTTTTAAAAATACATACTTTTATTATTGCATATTATGGGATGAAGACACACTAGTCTACAGGGACTTTCTATTGAGAAACACAAAAGAAGCTTTATATATTAACATTCTTTTTTTTTAATTCAAAGACATGGTGTTTTTTTTAATTTTTAGCTCCCTTTCTTTTATCAAATTCCCACAGATATCATTCAGTTAAGAAGGGAAGGAAAATTTCACACACTATTATTTAACAATAAAACCAATGTTTGTTATCAAGTGTATAGTCAAGAAGGGATCAATCAAAACCCATCAATTTTCACCAGAAGGGGGCACCAGCCAACCATACACAATACTGTTCTGTCTGGCAATATAATTAAACAAAGCCTCAAATATCTTTCTCTGCCTTTCTTCCGGTGCCTGGCACAATATCTTTGAAATAGCTTTCAAAAACAATTGCATCCAGGCCAAAGGGGGAAGGGGGAATGATAAGCATCTTCTTCCTAGCACAGAGAAAACTGGCCAGGAAACTAGAGATTGACCATTCTACTGTATATTACTTTCCCAAATGAACAATTTTACTGAGACATTTTCTGACATTCAGATATTGCAAAATATAAATAACATTATTTCTGGCTCATTGTGATCAGGAAAAAACTAACAGAAAATATTTCAGTAAATATAGACCTCCATTCATTTCAGTAACAATCTTCTCCTTTAAGTACCGTACATTATGTCTGTAAAAAATGGGAGGGAGGGAATATTATGGAACAATCAAAGATGGGGTAGGTGTTTTTGGAACAATGCAAATAAGAATAGAATTAACAAATGATGAAAAGGCACAAAAATGTCAAAGATCAGGTAATAGGATGCAACTGTAAAGGATAATCTTTTTTTTGGCATGTTAAATAAATGTGTCTATTTAGAACTACAAAGTGTTTTGATATTCCTTATGTTATGCAATGTTTTGAAGCATAGATTTATTTCCTGGATTGCAGTTAAAGAGATTAGAAACCAGGGGGCATCATCTATTTAAGGGAAACCAGGGGCTTGCCTAGCTCCAAGCTGCAAAATTGCTTCTAGCAATCTTCCTCTGACAACACATCTCTCTTGTTACATGTGCATTGATCCATTAGTTGCGCACCTGTTTCAAATTACCTGTAAAACCTGTGACAAACAGATAAGCAGAATAAATGGTGGGTCAATGAGGGGAGGGGAAAGGAAATATAGAGTAGTGAAAAAGGCAACCCCTGCACAATTTCTTTCAGTCAATTAACATTAAGCGTGTAGCCTTATTCAAGGCTGACATCACTGTTATTGGAATAGACCTTTAAAAAGGTATTACAGGTGCTTTACAAAACAGTTCCAGAGAAATATTTAGAGAGAAAGTGTATCTTTGGGAATTCTTAAGGCAATAAGGAAAAGGAGGAGGTGGCGGCGGGATAAAGACACATGTTCGGGCTAGAGTCTCCTTATCCAGTTTCCTTCTTGAGTGGCTGCAGGTTGCAGGTACTGAGTGTTTTTGGTTACTCAAGAGAATTGCAGTCCTGTCGTCCACAGAGCATCCCGAATAACCAAGAAATCCTGTACCGAATCCCATTAATCTCATCTCTGAAAGGAGGAGGAAAAGAATTGGGGAGAAGAAGAAAAAATCAGGAAGATCCATATAATCTCATCAATTTTCTACATTTTTATGCTGATCATGGCATGGATTTAATTACTGTATTGCTTGACATTTATTTAACATTTAAATTGGCCAAGATCAGTACCCCATATTAAGAAAGTTAGATGTGGAGGTTTGCTTAAGGCCATGCGACCAATTCTTTAAAATGTAGCTATGGTTTTAAATCTGTGCGTGCAGTTTTGGTTTTAAGAAACATTTTTATCTGTAACATCCCAGTCCTCCAACCTCTGATAGCAATACAAATTTGGCTCTTGTATATATTGTCATGGATTCTGTGTCATAAGAACTGCTCAGCTAATCAATATCCTAGTGATAACAGAAAAATGTGTTGATAATGAAATTGTTATAAATATATAATTTTGCTCCCTTTAAAAAATAATAAAACACATTTAAAAAAATCTTTATGATCTCTCTCAGATCAGATTTCTTTTTCCAGATTTGTCCTTTATTTTTTCCAAGAAAATAGGATCACCGTACTTATGGTACATTTATGCTTAGATTACTTGACTGCCCCAGATTCTTATAAATCCCAACTGTGTGCCTTTTATTTCTTGAAAACATCATCTTTTGCTTGTGGGAAATATTTTGTTAAAAAATAAGTAGCATTTCAGAAATGCTCAAGCATGCAGACAAAAGAGTTTTTGTGCTTTCCTGAGTGGCTTCATCTACAACAGTGTTTCCCAAAGTGTGGTACGCGTACCCCCAGGGGTACGGGAAGAGTTTGGTGGGGGTACGCGTTGCACTGGAGTTTGGTGGGGATCACGTGGGAATATCCACTGCACCGTGCTTAGCTGCGCCCACAGAACCAAATAATGATGATCTGTCATCTCAACATAAACAATTTCATCCTTCTCATTGAATCAAATAAATGTCCTTTATAATATCTTTTGTTTATTTTACGTATGTACCAAAAAAAGAAAAAAGAAATATATTTTGATTTTTATTAAAGCATATGTTTTTTATGAGGGGTACTCAGCGTTACGAAAATTAGAGAAGGGGTACACATATGTCCAAAGTTTGGGAAACACTGATCTACCATGACAATTTGCATCTGCTCCTCCCAGGATCATACTTTTTATCATTTGCCCATAGCTCCTATTTCTGCAAAATAAAGAGATTGCTACAGTCCGTTGAAATTTATGCACTTAAGTCAATTGATATTTGAGCATTTAAGTAATGAACAGAAAGTGTGCATAGAAGCAGATTTGCAAATTAGGTTTGGTATGAACACAATGTAGGATCAGCTAAACTAAACAAACATTGCCTGGTGCCACAGACCTACAAGCTACATTCAAGAACAGAAAGAGAATTGAGTATGTTGGTCTATGGAACACTCTCCATTACAACTAGGTAAATAGCGTTACATCTATAAGAAACTTAAGAATTCGGTGATTTTTGTTCCTCCATCATCTCAGTTGCCGCTTTTATTCTTACCGCACTACTCTTGGCTGCTCTGAGTATCCTCCTACTGCCCCGCAACTCCGCTGGGTTTTCAAGAGCCTCCAGTCGATGTGTGAGCGCCAGTTTCTGCTGGATCGCCATGCGCAACAAGGAGTTTAGAGTCTTCTTTTCATCCTCTGCAGCTTCCAGTTGCCGTTGCATCTCATCTAGTTGGCTCACATACTGGTCACACCTGGGGACAGAAAATGAAGGCAATAGGTTCAGGTATATGTCCAAAAAAACAACAATTCCTTGCAAGGCTAACATCACGTGGCCCTTCAACTGCCAGAAACAGCATGAAATCTCATTTGAAATACGGTACAGCTCAGATTCTCTTATATCAAGGGAGAAAAGATGTAGCTTAGAGGCATATTTAGAAATTTCATGCTCGATAAGTTTCAGAAGCCAGAAAGCTACAAGATGGTTTTCAGGATAAGATTGCTAAAAAGTTGGCCACTCCTCTTAACAGATTATGTAGAGTAATCTTGTGTTTTCATGTCTCTTGTGCACTTTTTGGGTAACCTGGGTAAAACACACTAGAGCAGAAAAGAAATACACACTGATGTTAAATAAATATGTGGCAAAAATATTTAAATATTTAAAATGCTAATCTCACTGTAGCATTGCATAAAGTATTTGGAAAAATATTTGGATAAAAATACGAAACCAAAGAAAAATGAATCATTTCCAAAATAGTTCTGAAATTAATTTTATATAGAATTCATCACTGATTTTGGACATATGCTACCATATTTTTGTTTCTCAACTTTCCTCCTTAACCCTGTATTCAGGAACTAAAGATTCTTTCATAGCAGTTTAACCATCAAAATTCAGTGCCGAGTTTCCATAGTGAATAAAGAACGAAATCCAGCAAAGCTACTGGCTGTTCCGTGTAGCTCGCATTCATCCTGTCCTCGCACTATGTTACAGAACAATGGTAGCTATGGAAGAGCTAACCCAATCCTTATTTGACTCTTTGCTCCAAAAGGGGTAAAGAAGGCTCATTTCTTGCCTCACTGAGCAGACCCTGCTTCTAACCTGCTAGCAAACATGGCACGTAGGGAAGAAAAAGTAGCAGCATCCTCCTTCAAGACCTTGAGCTCGTGACGCAACTTGATCATGGTCTCTGATACCAGCACCTTTTCACCTTCGAACTGTCCTTTGAGATTTGAGAGGGCTGCCTCTGCTGTCTGCAAAGAAAGGTTGCACACATTCACACGTTACACAAATATCCTCCTTCATTTGCATCATTTATAGAAAACCTAGAAGCTGAATGCTTCCCCAAATCTTCTGGGTCATCCTGCAAATGCCAACCATGGGTGTATCGTTGCTGAAGTTTCCCTGAGAAGCTCAGTCTGTGAACTCCTTGAAGGGCAACTGTGCTGCTAGATTAGCAGATTGGACCACATCTGCATAAAACCTTTTCCCAGAAAACAATTGACTGCCCATTTCTACGGTTATACTCTTGGAAGCATTCATTCTGGCTTTTGCTGGCTTTAAAAATAGGCAGGAAAAGACATGTCTGTACTCCAGATACAACCTAGTATATTTGAAAATGGGATGACCTCCTGAATTTCAACATTAAAATGCAACAGAAAGGCTCAGCAAGCACAAGAGGATGGGAGGAGACATTGGGAGATGCAGCAGACAGCTTCCAAATAAAAAAAGGAGACCTACAATTATGAATACCATCCCAATTGTATTGGCGCAACTGATGGAAGCTAAGGAACCTCTTAAAGTCTGGACAGACTGACATGCTTTTTATGGCATCAATATTTGAAGGCCCAGAACTGTAACTAGAATCCTATGTTCTATAACCATGGACATAGTTTTATGGCGACTTTCCTGAAGAAACCCATTTAACTTCTTTCCTTTTGGTTTTCTGATCACTTCCATTTGATCTTTATTTAGCCCTTTCAGAGGAGTTATATTGTACTTTTGTTTAAATTTCTTTCATAAAATATCAGGGAAGGTCTGGATCAAAACCTTTTAAAAGTCATAATATAATGAAAGATAAGGATCTATTTTTTTTCTGTTTTTATTTATTAAATTTCTATATCATCACAATACAAAAACAAATATAAAACATCCAGTAAGAAAAAAAAATCTGCAATACAAAAATAATTAAAATCTGAAGACAGCTAATGTACAATATTAAACTGGAGCAACACAACACACAAGAATTCACAAGATGACAACGCATCCCTGGCTTGATACATTAGATGATCACACCTTTTACCTTTGTTTCTAACTAAATGTCATGGAATCTGGAAATGTGATTCCCATTACCCTATTGCCCTGATCTACTCCATGTAGCAAGGGAGTTATTATATGATTTATCACAGTTGCTCAATGGATCCAATTGTTTCCAGAGGATTTTTCCCAACTCCCTGGAAGACAGCTTGGTGTGTTTCTGGGAACAAGAGGCAAGATGAGTGTTTAAAGTCATTTGAGCAGTCTCTCTCTCTGGAGTTTGATCTTGTTTGGTATCATGGTTGACGGAGGCTCTTAGGGATAGGAAAAGCTAGAAGTGAAGCCTGGAGCACCAGTAGAAAAAGATGAAAAGTGAATCTATCTGAGCATGGGTACGTGCTCATGTTTGGGCCCACACCGGAGGCTAAGCTTTCTCACTGCTCTCATATTCCATTTGTAGCTTAAGGTCACACATTCCCCTTTGGAAAAATCAATATTGTGTTCTGCTTGACCACTGCGACTAATTTATATAGTGTTTTATTGGGGGGGAAAATCACCTATATTCACCAAAACCTTGATTCTGCACTGGCAATCTTCATTGGTGACCAAGACTCTGACTTGCTGAATCATCCGGGATCATTTTTGGCCTGGAAAAATCTGAGAAATGGACAGAGCGCTATCTAGACAGTCCTTTGAAACTTGTAGCTTAGATCCTCACTAATCCTGGAGCGCGACTACCTAGGTCTAGATCAGTGGTAGTCAACCTGGTCCCTACCGCCCACTAGTGGGCGTTCCAGCTTTCATGGTGGGCGGTAGGGGTTTGCTGTTAGCTCTGCTTTATCAATTTTATAAAGTAAAGTTACTTCCCTACTTTATAAATCACGATTGTGGAACCGGTGGGCGGTTAGAAAATTTTACTAACAGAGATACAAAAGTGGGTGGTGGGTATAAAAAGGTTGACTACCAATGGTCTAGGTAATCCTAGGTATTTAATTCCTTTTTATAGGAAAGGGAGTTGCTAATAGTCTTGAAAGAGGCCAGTCTTGGATCCAATGGTCTTAGGGCAACCTTCAAAATGGGAAGGTTGCTTAGATAATGGTAGTGGACCAATTATGTAGCACCCAAGAAACATTAGATTTATCGGAAACATAGACCATGGAACTTATTTTTTATAATGGTTTTACTCTTCCCGCAACAGGTGAATTATAGGTAGTCCTTGACTTATGACCACCACTGGGACCAGAACTTTTTCTGCTAAATGATGCAGTTAAGTAAATCATGGCCAATTTTATGACCTTTTTTTTGGCCTAACTCTAACCCTGCCCTCCTTTTTTGGCTGCAACTGTTAAGTGGATCACATAACCATGAATCAAACTTGGCTTCCCCCCCATTGCTTGTCGGAAGCTCTTGGGAAGATTGCAAATGGTGATCGCATGATTCTGAACTCTGGAACTCTTGCCGAATTTTGACCATGCGACTGTGGTGACGGTGCAATGGTCATGTGAGAATCAATTGTCACTTTTTTCGATGCTGTCATAACTGAGTGATCCTTAGACAAATGGTCATAAACTGAGGACTAACTATGCTTAGTGATGGGGATGAAGGGATGACCTAGAGCAAGGGTCGACAAACTACAGCTCATGAGCCAAATCCAACCTGCTGACTGTTTTTAACATGGCCTGCTAGCAAAGGGACTCAGCCAATGTAGCTCGGGCGCGTCCTTCGTAGATCAATGCTAGTCTTGTCCGATGGCTAGCGCAGTCGAGGAGCCGAGGTGGCACAGTGGTTAGAGTGCAGCACTGCAGGCTACTTCAGCTGACTGCAGTTCTGCAGTTCGGCTGTTCAAATCTCACAGGCTCAAGGTTGACTCAGCCTTCCATCCTTCCGAGGTAAGTAAAATGAGGACCCGGATTGTTGGGGGCGATATGCTGACGCTGTAAACCGCTTAGAGAGGGCTGAAAGCCCTATGAAGCGGTATATAAGTCTAACTGCTAATGCTAGTCTCTAATCTGCAGAACTGCCAGCTGCACATGGAGATGGAAAAGGAGTGGGATCTTGCCCTTTACAGAAAACGCTTGCCAATCCCTGGCCTAAACCTAAATTTGCCATGTAAATCTGGGTATCTTCAGTGCCATACCTGTCTGCCAGGTGACTTCTCCAAGTGGCTTCATACAGGTGTTAAAGAGCCTGGGAGTGGATGCTCCCAAGTCTGACCCTCAGGACCGCTCTCCATTCTGCTAGCCCACGGCAGATCTGTGGGGCAACTAGGACTTCCTGCACTTACCTGCTTGTTGGCCTTAAGCACCGTGCGCAGTGTAGCAACTTGTTCACGCTTTGTGCTCAGCATGGACTTCAGTTTCAGCACCTCTTCTACCAGGACTTCTTTATCCCGCTCCAATTCAGCTCTGTGCCCCATTGGGCTCTGCTGATGTGCGATGGACAGTGCCACCTCCAGATGCCCCAGCTGTTCTCTCAAGATCTCTGTCAGATTAGTGACATAAAGAGGCTCCAAGCCGCATGGGGAGCCAGGGCTACTGGCTGGCGATCTGTCTCCACTGCTAGTTGCCTCTATTTCTGTGAACGTGTGTTTCCTGGAGGAATGCCTCCTGCGCGCACTTTTAACACCACGACCCTCCCTGTAATAGTCCAATACTACACGGTGGGGGGTTATGTTGTGGCAGGCACAGATGTGATGGTAGAGAGCTGCCATCTCCTCAGAAAAAATAAGGAGCTCCTCCTGAGTCTCAGCCAGCCGCGACTGACACTCTCTGGTAATCCGCCTAGCAACTCTCAACTCAGCTTCTAAGTGGGCGGCGGCCTCTCTCTCCTGCCGGATTGCCCGTTGGGCCCTGTCCAGCTCCTCACGGTAGCATTCCCTATTATTGGGTGACAGGCTATCCCCACCGTTTTTAGCGCTAGGCTTAGCCTCTGCGGCTGGAAGCTGATCTACTTGACGGCTGCTGCACAGCTGCTGTTGGGCCAAGATCTCCTTAGTCCTGGTCAGCTGTTTCTTGAGATCTTGCAGATCTGAAGCTAGTGAAGCTTTTTCTTTTTCTGCCTATGGGAACAAAGAAAAGATAGGACATAATTTCCTACGGTAAGATGTTCATTGGGTTTACATGTTACATTATGCATTAAAGATGTTGTGTGTTAGAAATAACTTATTCAATAAGAAACACTGGCTAGATTCATCACAGCAGACCATGAACACTGGTTTAACAAACTACCATAACTGGTTTCATGCAACGCATTAGGATAGCATAAAACAAACCACAATTGTGCCTTAATGCAATATATGACTGCAGAGGGAAGAGGCAATCTATCCATACCCTGAATCCCAAATTAGCTCAATTTGCTCAAAAGGATTTTTTTTTTTGTTTAGAATATCACTGGACTCTTTCAAATGCTGTCCCAAAATTTAAAATAAGATTGACATCAAGCTCCACAGCAGGTTGTAACTGGGACAGGGAAAGGCTGTGAACTTCAGGCTTACTTTGTTGGAAGGATGTTTTCTACAAATGTGATAAATTAGAACGTCTAGACTACGAAATGCTGTCTTGATTTCACTGAGACCAAGGCTATTTTATTCTATTTTTAAGGTCTGACCCATCTTGAGATGGAAAGGAGAGGCTCTCGCATCTCATCTGTCCGGCCAAATTTCCATCGAGGTTTCCCAGAACGAGTGTTTAACTCAGGCAGAAAAGTGCTGAGCTTCAGACCTTGATATGCCACCAAGGGTTAGTAGTGTCCGCTCAAAGACAAAGATAGGGATGCCATAGTGAGCTGGAAATAAGCTCCCGGATATTCCCGTGACCCGACAAAAGCGCAAACGTCAAAAGCACGCCAACAAAACCGCGATGTCAAAAGCGCGCCAACAGCGCGCCGACAGAAGCGCGATTTAAGTTAAGGTAAGGTTTAGGGTTAGGTTTAGGGTTATGTTACAGCGCGCTGTTGTCGGCGCGCTGTTGTCAGCGCGCTTCAGCGCTCATTCGTCGGCGCGGTTTTGTCAGCACGGTTTTGTCACCGCGGTTTAGTCAGGCGCGTTTTTGTCGTTCGTGCATTTGTGGTGGAACCGGATATTCCCTGAGTGTTCTTTGCTAAACCGGGTATGCTATTAAATGGGGAGAAAGTGGGGAGAAACATACTCAGCAGAGGAAGTGAAAACCGTATTTCAAGAACCTGTTTCACAAGCAAAACATTTGGCAAAAGGTAGTCAAGCAGCGCAGTTAGGCAAACGTGAACTAAACAAAGTAGGTAGTTTTACAATTGACCATGATGCTCCTAAATCTGAAAAATTGCATTACATAGTTCCCCCCCCCCAAAAAAGAAAAGGCAATTACTAACATCTGAAAAGCTCACAATCAGAATCTCTTCTTGCACCGAGTGCCAACTTGTGGTGCCAAAGTGTAATTTCCCCCCGTAACTCCCTGATTAAAACATTTTAAGTATCTCTAGCTTTCAATTGGCTCTTCTGACCGTCGGTCTCCAGACGGAAGTTCTGTGATATGTTAAGCTTTGACGAGTTAAGACTTAACATCAAAGGACTTATTGTTTTAGTATCATTGCAGCCCACTGATTGCACATTCGCTTCTGCATTCTTTGCCTGTACAGATGGTCCTCAACTTACAACACAGTTGGGAGCACAATTGTTAAGTCAACACAGTCATAAAATGAGATGTCACTTACAATGGCAATCCAGGCACTTCTGATTGTGAGTCATTAAGTGAGTACTCCAATCCAATCCAAGCCATTCCAAGCTAGGTGTCCTCCCCACCCCAGCCCTGAGCTTCAGTAAGGTAAGGGACTGCCTCTAATTCCTCCCACTGGCCCATCTCCCCACCATCTCTGCCTTGTGGCTGCCATGCATCCTGCCTTATGGGGGGTGCTTGCTACGCTCCATGAAGCCCAGTGGTGGGATTCAGCCAGTTTGCACCTATTCGGGAGAACCGGTTGTTAACTTTCTAAGCAGTTCAGAGAACCGGTTGTTGGAAGAAATCTCATCTTGTTTTTTCCCCACTTTACAGGGCTAATCCTGTAAGGAAGGCAGGAAGGAAACATTCTGGTGTTGTTTCTAGCCTCATCTTTATTGCCCTGCTTACAGAAACTGCCTCTCCGGTTAACCCTTATTACATTGTAACAGCTAAGGTGAAGCGCCCATCGACCTGAGTGATGTTGAGTTGGCCATGCCCACCCATTAACATGACTACCAAGGCCCACCTACTCTGCTGGTCATTAGGGCAGAGAACCCGTTGTTAAATTATTTGAATCCCACCACTGATGAAGCCCCAACTGCCTCAGCCTGCCCCAGCCCACTCCAACCAGAATTCATTCATTTCCCGAGATAGTATGGCCTTTGGAATGCCGCTCTGTCCTTCCAAAAACAGCAGAGAATTTTGAAGGCTCAGAGAGTAGGAAAGATTCACTGGAGAACCTGGGTCTAAAAAAAGAGAACAAAGGCAGCTAGGTGGTTCTGCTTCGGAAGCCCAGTGCAAAAGCAAAAGGTCAGTTCAGGGAAGTGGGAGAGAAAACAGCTGGACAAATAAATCCTTCCTGGCGCTTCGTGGATGTTGGCGCTTTACGGACACTGTGGCCTGGTGATGCATTCCTGGGGCCAGCTGGGGAGCTACGAATGGGAAGCATTCAACAGAGAAGCAGGAGGGCCCAGGGTAGTATGAGAACTGCAGATTTAAAATGGAGACAGCAAAGGGGCTTCTGCTTCAGTGGCTGGTCACAAAAGGTAAAAAGGTTGTTGTGAGGAACTGGGAGAGAAGCAGGTAGGTGAACCGATGCTTGCTTGTATGGGTTGCAGCAGCCAAGGCTTCACAAGGCATGGCCAGCTGCCCCAGAGCTATGTGGTTCTGCTGTTGCTTACCATCCTTCAAGGAAGAGTGCAAGGTAGTCAGAAGGCCATAGATGGGAGGAGATGTAATCAAAGGTACAGATGGGCTGCCAAGCACCTAAATTTTGATCGTGTGACAATGGCCATAATCTCAAGTAATGTCCGTTTATTCAGCACTATCATAACTTTGAACAAATGGTCACAAGTTGAGGAATACCTGTAATTCTAAATGATATTATCAGATACTGGAGTTAATCTTCAGAGCTGCAATCAGGGAAATCGAAAACCAAAAGGTTCATTTTCAGGAAGCCTGTAGAAAAGATGTGTTTTCCCAACATCTCAACCCTTCATTAATAGCAGTTAGACTTATATACCGCTTCATAGGGCTTTCAACCCTCTCTAAGCGGTTTTACAGAGTCAGCATATCGCCCCCACAGTCTGGGTCCTCATTTCACCCACCTCGGAAGGATGGAAGGCTGAGTCAACCCTGAGCCGGTGAGATTAGAACCGCTGAGCTGCAGATAACAGTCAGCTAAAGTGGCCTGCAATACTGTACCCTAACCACTGCGCCACCTCGGCTCATTAAAGGACACATAATCAGGTAACAGTTATGTATGTTCCCAGAAACTCCATGCCTATACTAGAGAGTTTTATTTTATTGGGATGGACTTTGGGATATCAGGGTGTTTTCAGAATCACAACAAAATGAAAAAGACTTGACATTCAAATCTGCCAGGTCTCAGAAGAGTTTCACTAGAATTTTCTCCGTATTATCCTAATTTATTCTACACATACCCTGACCATTCACTTATGCAGTGACGTGCAGTCAGCTTTAGCCCTGGTGAGGCACTTTTTAGACTTGTGGACTTCAACTCCCAGAATTCCACAGCCAGGCATGCTCAGTTCCGATTTAAAGCGACAGCATTTTTCCCCCTTGCAAAATAAGTTTTCCCATTCTTTTTCTTCTCCCTCCCCCTCCTTCCTCCCTCTCTCCCCCCTCTCTCAAACAGACACACGCACACAGAGAACTTTGATCCCTCTCTCATTCACTCACTCTCAAACACAAACACAGAAGTTGGATTGGATATATTTTCCAAAGGCTTGAAAGCAGCTCCTCTGCCATATGCCCCCCTTCCCCTGCTGCCTTCCGATCAAACTTTTTGAATTCCTCCCCCCTCCCCACACCACCTTTTCCAGCTGTTTCAGAGACGATTTCAACTCTGCTTCTCCCTGCCCTACCCTGCCCTCTTGAAAAGCCAGAGCTCTGTCAGACTGAGCTAGTTGCTCCCAGAGAACTCTAAAAAGCCTCTAAACATGCCCTCTACAGGAGGCGAGAGAATACGTGCCTCATTTGCATAAGGAATTCTTTGCTTGTTAACCCTTGCTTAACTCTTAAAAGGCGAAAAATTCCTTATGCAAAAGAGGCCCCTAGTTCTCTGGCCTCCTCCTAGTTAATACTGAGAGCAGACACCAAGCCACTGTGACTTGAAATCTGGTAGCAACTACCCTGGCTTTAATTATTTTAAGAAAAATATTGAAAATCCTTTCCTTTCTCTGAGGAGACTGGTGAGGCCCCGCCTCCCTTGCCTCTAGTGACTGCACGTCCCTGCACCTATGTTTTTAATTCATTTGAAGGGGTAGATCTGAATAAACATCAATAACTCCTTGGCAATTGAAACAAATCTGCTCTCTTCTCTGTTCAATAAGAATGAAATCAGTGTTGCAAATCATTACTCTTGTCAAGTCCAAATTCCGTTCAACACCCCTAACCAAAGGTTTGGTTTTCTTACCTGTTGGAGTTGCTGCTGTAGCTTGTGAATCTCTGCTACGTTAAGTTCACTGAAGAGATCTGCGACAAGACCAGGTGCAGGCTGGAAGCTGTGAGGTGTGGAGGTCAGGCCCCCTGCATTGCTACCACTGGCGAAACCACTGTCTTGCTCTTCACATTCTGTGGTGTGGCTGTGGCTGAGCTCCTCCAGGTTGGTCTGCAAGCTGTTCAGAGAATCGTGACGGCCCCCAGCATAGACGGCTAGCTCCCGCCGCAGTTCCTGCTTCTGCTCACGCTCAGCCTGGACAGTCTCAAGGGCCTCCTGAAGTTGCTGTTCGGCCAAATCCCGAAGACGACCCAGTTCTTGTAGCTGGGAACCAGCCAACATGAGCTCTTCCTCATGGCACCTTAGGGCACGCTTGACACTCTCGAATTCCACCTTAGGATGAAACAGGGACTTAGTACTGGCTTAGTACTCAGAACTGCATTCCACTTCACACTTCAAAGTCTATATCTCTTTTCATTCATACACAGACAAAGATTAGATCAATTATATAAGGCCATTCTTGATAGTAAGAGGGGTGGCATACAGTGGTGGGTTGCAGGTGGTACACCCCGGTACGGGCGTACCGGAGCCTGCCCGGAGCACCGTTCCAGTACGGTGCTCCGGAGGGCCCACCCGCCCACCTGAGCTTCTTACCGGTCTTTTAAGTCTTTGGCACTTCCGCGCACAGCACATATAGCACCTGCGCGATGCTGAGCAGCTGGAGCGTTGCAGAGGCTCATGGAAGGGGTAAGACGCATGCACATGCTGCGTGTGTCCATGTGGACGATGCTGGGCACGTTCCAACCGTATCGGTTAGAACGGGATCCAGAACCCACCACTGGTGGCATATACATTTTAAAAATAAATACATAATTATGCCTTTTTTTCTGAGCAAATACTGTTCTTAAAATCTGCTACTAAGGCCTTACTCCATTTTAAAATGTCAAACATTAGGTTGCATTGTACCTCTTGTATAATTCGCTTTCTCAAGGAATTCACTGCCTGACCTATTCGTAGCAAAGTATTTTAACTCAGTGACGTTATACTAGTCAAAGTTTAACTTGGAACGTAGATGAAGATAAGGTTACATTTTAGAAACCTTAATAAAAGTGCATTAATGCATCTGTTTGGATCTTGAAAATATTTATTCTATGATCTACATAAGGAAAAAACCCATTATATTTTCTAAAAACAATCATCGTTTTAAATTGTCTTCAATTGTCTACAATGTTGATAAACATTGTAGGGATTTTGGTATTGTTGGAAAATTCCATATAGAGAAAGATTACTTTAAGTTACTGTATTGAACAAGAAATGGAAGCAGGTAAACATTAACTGAAGAAAAGATTAGAAAATAAGATGGGGAAGAATGAATGAATCTGCTTAAGCCGCATGTATTTGCAGTTTTTAATGAGAGAGAAGTTAGATTTTCAGAAAACTTTCTGAAAATATTAATTTCTTAATGCTCTGAATAATTTTAACACCTTGTCTTCATATATATAGACAGACTTTCAGGAGCTTTGGCCCTTTGGAGTTAAGAAGCATTCTCCAGAATTTTTGTTAAGAGCCTGTCTTTCATATCCAACTACACCTACAGCTCTTAAGCCAAATTTCTATCATGGCACATTTCTAATATGTGGAGCAACTCCCAAAATTCCCCAGCCAGAATGAACATTACTGAGAACTGTGGAAGCTGAAATGTACGTACATACCTGGAATTTAACAGTTAGACAAAAAGGGATTTTATTTATTACATTTGTATAACTATCCATCTCACATGAAAGTGACTCCGCACAGCATACGCCACTTAAACAATAAACATATAAAAATAATCACAGTTAAAAATAAGTATAGGAATGCAAACAAAAGAGAAGATTTTAACTGCAGTAAGGGAGCCACTGCAAAATCTCTCTGATCCCTTCAGGCACCAGGCCTGATAACACGGGATTTTTGGGACTTGCAGAACATTGAGAGGGATGGATCTAATCTCACTTTTCCTAGAGGGAGAAGATTCCACCAGGCGGGTGCTGCAGTAGAGAATTGTGGCACGACAAAACCGCGGTCCACTAAAGCGCGCCCGATTAAAGCGCGTTGCTGACGTCATCAGCAGCGCGACAACAACGACCACGGAGAAAAAAGGGCGCTTTAAAAAGCGCTTTTAAAGCAAGCCGATTCACGTAAAGGTGTTAGGGTTAGGTTAAGGGTTAGGGTTAGGTTTAGGATTAGGTTAAGGGTTAGGGTTAGGTTTAGGGTTAGGTTAAGGGTTAGCATTAGGTTTAGCGTTAGGTTAAGGGTTAGGTTTAGCGTTAGGTTAAGGGTTAGGTTTAGGGTTAGGTTTGGGGGGGTTAGGTTTAGGTTTACGCGTTAATTTTAGCTTTACCGCTCACAGCGTGCTTTTTTCATCGTGCTGTGATGACGTCAGGTACGCGGTTTCGTCGAGCGCACTTTAGTCGACTGCGGTTTTGTGGTGGAACCGTAGAGAATATTCCAAAACCACCAATATTCTTAAAGAAAAGTGAAATTTATCCCCCACCCCACCCACCAATATACAATGATTCACTAAGTGTATGGGGATTACAACTCTTAAAATTTCTAACCACCGTGGCATTTAGGAATTGTAGATTCCACACACTTAGATAGCAGAGGCTAGAGAAGGTTGATTTATACCTTCTCCATGTCTTGTACACTATTCAAATAAAGAACTAGCTAAGGCACTTCCTACTCATGGAGGCCCAGGCAACAGCAGGTAAACTATGCAGAGAGGATGAAAGCTAGAAGAGAAGGAAGTGAAGTGTCCAGTTAAGTTCATGAGTTCAACAGGCCCTTCTTTCTGCAAAAGGATCCACTATTTATTTCCACTCAACCCTATTAATTTCTTCCAAATCCCATCTTGTACGCAAACAGCCAGATACTCTCCATGCGCTGAAAAATGTCTAAGTCCTCTCTCTCTCTCTCCAATTACAAGCTACTCAGGACAAGGATAATATTACTAATGAAATTGCATACCTTGCCCACAATTGTAGACATCTGAATAGCGTCCTGAGAATATAGGAGTTAAGCACTGAATAACCTGGTTCATATCAAATCAACAGTCGATCAAGTCTAGATATAATGATACATATAATGGAAGGTACATACAGGTGAGGTTAATGCCCACATTGTGGACATCGTTATACCTGATTTCCCCGGAGGACGGAGACCTGTTTCTGCAGGGAGATATTTTCTTCCTCAAGCTCTCCACAATCCTGCAACTGCCGAAGTTCCCGTGACTTAGCTTGTTTCATCTCCTCACGCAATTGGTTTTTTTCAGACTCCAGATTCTGGCACTCCTAGAAAGGAATTATGAGAAGGGTATGGCAAAGCCATTCCTTTCCTAAAACAAAAACAGAACTAACACCCAAAACAATTTAAGGCTGCCCATTATGTTTACAAGAGCCATGGTAGCGCAGTGGTTAGAATGCAGTACTGTTCACTCCAGGAGTTTGATCCTGAGCAGCTCAAGGTTGACTCAGCCCTGCATCCTTCTGAGGTCAGTAAAATTAGGACCCAGATATTTGGGGTCAATATGCTGACTCTGTAAACCACTTAGAGAGAGGGCTGTAAAGCACTATGAAGCGGTATATAAGTCTAAGTGCCATTACTATTCATTTGAATATTGGTAGCTCGGGTTGTAGTTATGTTGTTGGTTTGAGCTCCGAGCTGGGTGATTTGATTCCAAATGTTTTGTCCACACAATTGACACAAATTCAATCTAACCAGAACCACAGTTGTAACCCAGGTGAAGTCAAGGACAGAAAGGGAATTCCTGGAAGCCTGGTTTTCCACCAATAAATCAATAAGACTTGATCCACTCTACTGAAAAACAGAATGAAAGAACATCAACCACGATCCCGAAGGCATTATTTAAAGGCCAATGAACAGCCACGCTGTAAACAAAGTCATAACTCAACAGATCACAAGAAATCAGATCACATCACATGCAGCTGATCAAATCAACCCAAAAACGGACCATGACATCATCAGAAGACATCCGAACAACAACACCAGTACTAATTTACATCACACAGATGGAATTGGGCCCCCCAAAAGGGAAAATTAAACAGTAAAGGTGGAAATAGTGGGGAAACACTGGGGAAAAATCTGGGGAAATTTACCAGAACAATAAAACTAAAAGGGAGAAAAAAGATTGGGAAGAAAAAATATAGAAATTACAAAAACAAGAAAAAAAAAGCTAGGTGAATGGGTGGAAAGAAGAGAAATTTCTGAGACCAAGAGAAAATGGGTAGGAAAGGAGGAAAGAAGGAAAAGAATTTGCCAGTAGAATAAAATTAAATATGTTAATATTGTTAACAGCATATTATTAATATGATGTGAGGGAAATAGATTAATACTATTAATTGTGGATAAATAACTAATTGAAATGTTTATTATACAAAATTAAATCTGAGGATATATGTTATCTATAATAAAATAGAATAAAAGATGGAAATGAAATGTTAAATTTGATTAACTTGGAGGGGAAAATAATGATTTTGTTTTATCTATTAAGAAGAAATTAAACCTAAGATGGAAAATATGGAAAGAAAATAATATGTAGACTCAGCAACTACAGCCAGCCGTTCACTCAACCTGAAATCAGACCACGACTCAGAGAGGTATTTAAAGGCCAGGGCTCCCCCAAACAAACACAATCCAAAGCACACTGAAGATGTCTCCTCAAATGCGGACGAAACGTTCGCAACCAAATCGCCAAGCTCAGAGCTCAAACCAATAACACCCCTATTCATTTAAGTAGAATAAAAAGCTTCTCCTAAAAATAAATTCTGAATGTTACCCTTATAGAAAGTGAGATCCAACATTCTAAACTGGACCTAATTATACATAACCTATCCCTGGGAAATCTTGCTCTTTTTAGGAGAATATGCAAAAGAAAGGGATACAATAGCAATAGCAGTTAGACTTATATACCGCTTCATAGGCCTTTCAGCCCTCTCTAAGCGGTTTACAGAGTCAGCATATTGCCCCCACAATCTGGGTCCTCATTTCACCCACCTCGGAAGGATGGAAGGCTGAGTCAACCCTGAGCCGGTGAGATTTGAACAGCCGAACTGCTGAACTAGCAGTCAGCTGAAGTGGCCTGCAGTACTGCACTCTACCCACTGCGCCACCTCGGCTCTTACAAGCAGCAAATATAGTAGCATACTTGATTGGTCTCTGAAAAGGGGCAAAAAGCATTATTCCCCAAGGAAGGGAATGGAATAAGCATATTCTGAGGCTTCTAAGCATATCCCTCCTTAATCAGGCTTTGCCCAAATTACCTTCCTTAAATCTCGCAGAGCTACGCTGAGCCGTTCACTTTCCATCCCTGTATTGTCAAGCTGGGATTTCAGGAATTTCACTTCACTTTGGAGCTCCTCAATGGTTTGAGTCAGATGGGCTTCTTTGGAAGCCGATTCCCTGAGTAGAGACTCTTCCCGGTTCTCCCCATCAGCTGCTGCTCGTTTATGGCTGCTATGAGATTCTGTCAAAGCCTAAGGAAATAAAGAAGATGGAAGACATTCTAAGAAACAGCATTCTCACTGCCCAGCCTAGGTCATATTAAAAGTTCAAGGCAGAGCGGGGAAATAGTTCACTAAGTGGTATATGTACCTCCTTCATGCAGGCCAATTCTACGCGTAGGACCTCTAGTTGACCTTCCAGATCTCCACAGCGTTGCTTGAGCTCCTCATTCTCCTCCAGCACAGCTAGCCCATACTGGGCTGCCTGGACATTCTCTTGGATTGCCTCCTGCAGCTCAGCTGCTAGTCGCTCCACCTCTCCTTGCAGCTTTGTAGAATCCTGGTCCATGAGAGTTTCTGACATGCTAAATCCAATGATCAATGAAAATGTGGTAGGAGATTGGAAATAATGAATACAAGTTAGATAGAATGAAGGATAGAACTATCCAGTGGTCAACGTAAACAGTTCCCTTTAATTTCAAGCATATGATCCCTTTATAGTCCAAACCACATTTATAGTGTTTATAGTTCTAGTCAACTTTAGACTAGTAGACTAAGTGACTAGTTTTCCATATAAGACTAATTCACTTATTATATAGCCCAAGGATGGCAACTTGCAGTCCAGAGGTGAGAACTATTATTGCCATGATTTGTGAACACCAAGAGAACAGTAGTTGGGGGGGAAATCCATAACGTAAGTCCAAAAATAGTCCTATTTAGTCCTTCTGCCATCGGCCAGACAGTGTTGGCTAGTGACCCCCAGGGGGAGAGCCTTCTCTGTGGGAGCACCTTCCCTCTGGAATGAGCTGCCCCCAGAGCTTCGTATAATCCCCGACCTCCGGTCCTTCCGACACACCCTAAAAAGTTGGCTTTTCCAGCAAGCCTGAACAAAACAACATAAATTATTGACCACTGTTAATTTTAATTCGATTTTTTTTTTAAAAAATGTCATTGTCAATTTTAATTGGGTTTGGGATATTCTATTTAATTTTAAAAAAAACTTTTGTATTATGTGTTTCTTTTAATGTTGTACGCCGCCCTGAGTCCTTGGGAGAAGGGCGGCATATAAATCTAATAAACCTAAACCTAAACCTTCATTAATTCTTATCTACCATATGACGCAAGCCTCCCATTTTGAAGTACTTAGCCATTTCAATAAATGATAAGTGGAATCCTTGGCTACGAGTCTCAATTAAGTCCTAGCAAAAGGCAGAAGTCCTGACTTACTACATACCAAGCACATCAAAATAAAGAAATGGCCAGCATGACTTAAAGACTTTTAAAAAGATACAAGTAACAAAGGAACCTATTTGTGCCTTGCCAAAAAAAAAAAAAATCATTCAAATTCCACACATGTAGCCAGGCAGTCATTACTGTGGGAAGCACAGCATTTAATATAATCGTATTTGAGAACAAGGCATGAAATGTCATCTCAATAAGTTATACAATTTCTAAATCTATTATATATAGCTGGTCCTTGCTTAATTAGGGAAATTGGGATCTGTGACCATATTACTTAGTGATGGCAATCCCGGAAGTCCCTGCTGCCATTAAGTAAGGATCTTGGATCATTCAAAGAAGACTACCTTGCAACTGCCTCAGTGGTGGGTTTCAAAAAAATTTCGAACCTACTCTGTGGGTGTGGCCTCCTTTGTGGGAGTGGCTTGCCAGACATGTGACCGGAAGGGAGTGGCTTGCCGGACATGTTTTCTCTCTCTCTCTCTCTTTCCTTCCTTCCTTTTGTCTCTGTTCCTTTTTCCTTTTCATCTCTCTCACTTTTTTCTTTATTTCTTTCTTCCTTTCTTTTTCTTTTTCTCTCTATGTTAGTCTGTGTGTGTGTGTGTGTGTGTGTATGTCAGTGGTGGGTTTCAAAAAATTTTTGAACCTACTCTGTGGGTGTAGCCTCCTTTGTGGGAGTGGCTTGCCGGACATGTGACCTGGTGGGAGTGGCTTGCCGGACATGTTTTCTTTCTCTCTCTCTCTTTCCTTCCTTCCTTTTGTCTCTGTACCTTTTTCCTTTTTTCCTTTCATCTCTCTCACTTTTTCTTTATTTCTTTCTTCCTTTCTTTCTCTTTCTCTCTCTGTGTTAGTCTGTCTGTCTGTCTGTCTCTCTGTGTGTGTGTGTGTGTGTGTGTGTATGTCAGTGGTGGGTTTCAAAAAATTTTGGAACCTCTTCTGTAGGTGTGGCCTGCTTTCCGGGTCCACTGGTGGAACCTCTTCTAACCGGTTCGGTAGATTTGACTAACCGGTTCTACCGAGTAGGTGCGAACTGATAGGAACCCATCTCTGAACTGCCTACTGGCTTCCCATAAGCAGAGTCAGTGGGAAAGCCAGCGGGAAACTGCAAATCCCAGGTAGTTCACAAGCCAACCTGTGGACTAGTAAGTAGCTCCCGCATAGGTGTACAGATGGTAGGTAAAGCATGAGAGAGGTGGCTGCTACTGGGTCAAGGGGGGTGGCTGGGGAGGTATAGCATGATAGTAGCTGGACTGGGACTACCTACTGCTGCGTGAGAGACTTGCCAAAGTGACATATGACTTTCCCTGCCAGCTTCACCACTGACTTTGCTTGTAGGAAGCCACTGAGAAAGGTTGCAAATAATGATCATGTGATTGCAAGTCATTGGAACCAATTGCTAAGCACCGAGATCACAATTGCATGACCAAGAGGGTGCTGGGATGTCTGGAACTCCAAGGACTGGTTGTAAGAACCATTTGTTCAGAACCATCATAATCTCGAACAGTCACCGAACAAAGGATTATTAATCAAGGACTATCTGTAAGACATTTTTACAGGATTTTCCTACTGCGGTACCTAGAAGCTGTGAAGATCTAGATGTAGCACACCAGGCTTCAAAAGGTGAGGCTGGCCCCATCCTTGATGTCCTTCCCGCTTCTAGAAGTCCCTTCAAACTTGGCTATCTCAATAGGCTTGGGAGTCTTATAAGAATACAGATTTGATGAGGTGGCTATATCATGTATAACAACTACAGTAAACCTCTCCCTATCCCTTCCTTTTTATAATAAAGTTTTAATTGTCGTGTGTTTTTATAATTATTGTCTTTAATGGTTTTATTGCATGCAGCCAAGAGTTGAGTTTTTGTGAGATAGCTGGCCTATATGATAAACAAATATTTTTTTCAAAATAATAATAATAGTACAGCAATAGCTGCTAGGCCAAGTTGTTCTCATGGCTACACCTACATCTGAGATAAATACAGCATGAACTTTAACTTATGCTAGTACTATCTGTTCCTCCAGGATTGTTTCAAATGTTAAGAATTAATGGCAAAAAGGAGCCAGACCGCCTACTGCCAATCACCTCCACTCGACCTATTAGATCCCATAGATTAGGCCTCCTCCGAGTCCCATCTGCCGGTCAATGTCGACTGGCAACCACACGGAGGAGAGCCTTCTCGGTGGCAGCTCCGACCCTATGGAACGATCTCCCAGTGGAGATTCGCACCCTCACCACCCTCCAGACCTTCCGCACAGCCCTCAAAATCTGGCTATCCCGTCAGGCCTGGGGCTAAAGACTGTAACCCACCCGAATGGTATGCATGTTGTGTTTTTAATGACGTATTGTCCTACGTGTTAAATGTTTGTTCCCCCCCCCCCTTTTTCGAGTTGTAAGCCGCCCTGAGTCCCCCCAGGGAAAAGGGCGGCATATAAATAAACTTCTCAATCTCAATCTCAAAAAAGATTAAATGACAGATAAGTTTGCTCTTAAATGCTATGCAATGCAAGTTAAAATGTATCCTTCGTTGCTTCTATCCCTGAAGGACTTCTGGGAAAATAAGCTATTGCATATTCATTGAGAATGTTTCCCCGAGCACTCCTATTCTGTGGAGCATCCTAAAACACTGCAACTAGACAACAATACTATTCATAGTGCAATGTTTGTCATTTGAACTTTCAGGGATGTTGTCTTGATTATTTTAAAGTTTTATAAACTATATCTTAGAAACCTGATTTTTGGAACACACTGGGATCTAATTAGTGCAGCTTCGATTTCAATAAAACATTGCGAATCAAAGAATCATGAAAGAAAGAAACAATTAAAGACATGGGACTAGCATCCATAGTCTGTCTGTATACGTGGAAAATATGCAAACTTTGAATTTTATGCATTTGAGCAGAATGAACTAACAGATACCACTGTCAGCAAATCAACTCATCTAGATGTAGGTCTTTTTGGTAGGTAATTTTAATTTGTAATTTGTAATTTTAATAGATTTGTATGCCGCCCAATCCCGGAGGACTCCGGGCGGCTTACATAAAAGCAATTAAAATATTAAAAAGATTAAAAACACAAAACAATACAGTTTAAAACAGAAAAACACAACATGCACTCAGTTATAATGGGGCTGAAGTTCAATCAAGCTCAAGAGCCCCAGGCCTGCCGGAACAGCCAGGTCTTAACAGACTTACGGAAGGCCAGGAGAGTAGGGAGGGTCCGGATCTCAGGGGGGGTAGCTCGTTCCAGTATGTTAAGTCAGTATGTTGTCTCAGCTGACTACTCACAAATTCTTAATTGCCCAAGTCAAATATTCCATGAACATTATTTTGGACTGAAGACTTTTATCTTTATATTAGCAAAATATTTTGCTAACATAGGGAAATATTTTGATCACACTCACTCAAGCTAACTTCTCTCACAAGGCTGCTGCAAGGGTTAAAGGAAGAGAAAACGTACTTCCTGAAAGAGAAATGTCATGTTCAGAGACTTACTTTTTCTAATCTGTACAAGTTTCTTTACTGGTCTCATAATATTAATGCTTTTTTGTTTCTTTTCTGATTTCAGTTAGGATTTTTTTTACAGTGCAACATGTACAGATTGAAATATATATTCATTTTCCTCTTAAGTAAAAGAGCACTCTGTGTTTGTTTTATTATTCTTAGTCTTATTGTAATCATTTTATTTTTAAAAAATGAAATGTTCATTATCTATTAACAGATAATTACTAAGGTTATGAAATTACAGAGTCCTCAACTTAAAACCATTCATTTAGTGACTGTTCAAAATTACAACAGCAATGAACAAAGTGACTCACAACCAGTTTTCACACTTATGACCACTGCAGCATCCCCATGGTCACATGATCAAAATCCACACACTTGGCAACTTATGATAGTTGAATTTGTCCTGGGGTCATGTGATCACCATTTGTAACCTTTCCAGCTGGCTTCTGACAAGCAAAGTTAATGGCGAAAGTCAGATTCCCTTAATGGCAGTGATTCATTTAACAATTGCGCCAAAAAAGGTCGCAAAATGGGGCAAGACCTATTTACCATCTTAAACAACATAAACTTTTGGCTTAATTGTGGTTGTAGGACTACACTACTTGTATTATAGAGAATATTTCAATGTTTTGATAAATCAAAAAACACTTCACTTAAAATGCTCAATCCTAAGTATTGATTTTTTGTTTGTATTTAACAGAATAACAGAGTTGGAAAGGACCTAGGAGGTCTTCAAGTACAACCCTCTGCTGAAGCAGAAAATCCTACACCATTTCAGAAAATAGTTGTCCAATCTCTTTAAAACCTCCGTTCACAACTTCTGGAGGTAAGTTGTTCTACTGATTAATTGTTCTGCAGGAAATTCCTCCTCAGTTCTAGGTTGGTTCTCTCCTTCATTAGTTTCCATCCATTGCTTCTTGTCCTGCTTTCAGGTGCTTTGGAGAATAGATTGACCCCCTCTTCATTGTGGCAGCCCCTCGAATATTAGAGCATTGCTATCATGTCACTCCTAGTCCTTCTTTTAATTAAACTAGACCTACTCAATTCCTGAAACCATTCTTCATGTTTTAGCCTCCAGGCCCCTAATCTTTTTTGTTGCTTTTCTCTGCACTCTTTCTAAACTCTCAACATCTTTTTTATATCGTGGCAACCATAGTTGGATGCAATATTCCAAGCATGGTCTTATCAAGGTATTATGAAGCTGTTCTGATACTTCACATGATCTTGAGTATATCCTCCTGTTAATGCAGGCAAGGATTGCATTGGCATTTTTGACTGCTGCTGCACACTGCTGATTCATATTTAAGGGATTGTCCACTAGGATTTCAAGATACCTCTTGCAGTTATTGCTATTGAGCCAAGTTTCATCTAATCTGCACCTGTACATTTGGATTTTCTTGCCGAAGTTGAAAACCTTACTTTTCTTACCATTGGATTTCATTTCATTAGATAGTGTTCAAGTCTGTTAAGATTCATCTGGATCTTAAGCCTATCTTTTGAAGGATTGGCAATTCCTGCCAACTTGATGTTGTCTGCAAATTTGTTGAGTTCCCCTTCTATACCCTTCTTGTCTAAATCATTGAAGCTGTTGAAGAGTACTGGGCCTAAGACAGAGCTTTGGGTACCCCACTGCATACTTTCCTCCATGTAGATGCAGTTCCATTGAGGACTAAACGTTGAGTGCAGTTGGTCAGCCAGTTACAAATCCATCCGGCAGTGATGCTGTCCATCCCACATTTTTCTATCTTTTGTATGTCCAGCTATCAAAGTATCTCCCTCACAAACTCAATTTCTGTCCTGATTGGAGAATGTTTACTACCAGCCAGTGATGTACATAACATGTGAGGACAATAAAAGCTGAGATATAACCAATAGGTTTGTTTAACATGCTCTGCACGTGCCAAATCTGGACACCTGTACACAGCAAGTCAAATCAGACACAGTAAAGACAACAGAATTGTGTACAAGGTCAAAAATAAACAGTCTGAATCCAGATTATTCTCCTACCACAACAAGTAGCAGGTATACACTGCTTCTCCAGTCCCCCAAACTCAAAAGGTTCAGGTTGGCTGCACTGCAGGAAAAAAGGTGCAAGAATCTGAGCCTTGATTTCACTATACAGGTTGTCCTTGACCTACATTTACACATTTAGTGACTGTTCAAAATTACAATGGCACTGAAAACAGTGAGTTACAACCAGTCCTCACACTTATGACAGTAGTAGCACCCCCAGTCATAGTATCCTCATGATCACATACTCAAAATTCAATTGGCAACAGGCATGTATTTATGAACTCAGAGTTACGCAACTACCATTTGCAACTTTCTCAGCTGGCTTCCAACAAGCAAAGTCAACAGGGGAAGCTGGATTTGCTTAATAACAACCTAATTATCTTAACTTCAGTGATTCACTTAACAACTGCAGCAAAAACTAATGAAATTGGGCATGACTCAGTTAAGAGCCACCTTGCATAGCAAAGGAAATTCTGGTTTCAATTATGGTCATAAATTGAGATTATCTGTAAACACAGTTTGCCTGTGATAGATAGCAATTACTGCAGTTTCTTGGGAACAACTGCATTAGCTTTTCCTAAGAACAAAACTCACTTACCCAATCCTGCTTCTGGTTTTTAGCATCTCCTGAAGAAGCCCAAGAAATTGTCACTGGGAACAAGTAGTTTGTTAAAAAGTTTCTGCCATTTCAGAAATGGGTGAGGATCTCCTTGTTAAAGGAGAGGAAGGCCAAAATCTTCTACAATTCCTGGCCTCCTGAAGAGCAACTGTGTTGCCAAATTGTTAGCTAGGGACTAGCCATAGGGAAATAAGTTACAGTATTGCTTCGGTTTTTTTAGAATGTCTAAAAAAGATTTCTGCTTTCAGAAGCAAATGGGTATCACTTCCTTTTCCAGTCAGCCTACCGGAAAAAGAACAAACTTGTATTGTATCTGCAGACTAAGTGCAACACAGCTGTTACGTAGGCAAAGGCCTAACGTTTGGAGATGGATGTCAGGATTCAAATGTCAGGAAATGGTCTCAGATGTGAAAATACTCCCAGTTCACAGCACTTCCTCCCAACGATAATTCCTAGCTAGAATGAAGTCAACCTCAACTTTTCCCAAAAGCTAATTGTGGACAGTGGGTGTGTGCGCACACTTGGGGATGAAAATAATCTGAGCTAACATAGCCATGACCTACGTTTGCTATGTAGGGAAACCTACTGTACTCAAGAACTGAATATTTGAAGCAAACAGACCATAACAGTAGTAGGAACAACTGGAACAGGGCAGTAACTGGCAAATCTCGGTATCGTAGCGTTTCATGGTAACAAATACAAAACAAAAATAGTTGAAGCCAGAATAGCCTGCCCTGGAGGCATTGCGTACCTTCTGCTTGAACCTTCCATATACCCATTTCACCACAAACATGTGATAAGCCATAGTTGTCAAAATAATGAAGTCTTAGTAAGTTTGAACAATCAACAATGGTTGCACCATTATATGATACTGAAGAATGCTGCCTCACATTCCCTACAATGTAACTAAGAGCAGCATTCACACTGTCCCAGGACGCTGCAGTGCAGATTCCTGCAATAATAAAGGGGGGGGGGGGGGGCGGTTGGACTAGATAACTCCCGTTGGTAGGGATCCTTTTAGGTCATCTAGTCCTACCCCCCCCCACCCCGCAAGCAGGAGGCCCTACATCAGAGGTAGTCAACCTTTTTATACCTACCGTCCACTTTTGTATCTCTGTTAGGAGTAAAATTTTCTAACCGCCCACCGGTTCCACAGTAATGGTGATTTATAAAGTAGGGAAGTAACTTTACTTTATAAAATTTATAAAGCAGAGTTATAGCAAATCCCTACCGCCCACTATGAAAGCTGGAACGCCAACCAGTGAGAGGTTGACTACCACTGCCCTACATCATTTCTGGCAGACGGCAGTCACTTCTTTTTCTTTTCCCCAAAGGATGGTTTTTATTTTTCGTTTTCATAACATATAATCACATGTCTACTATTACATAGTCAATATCGTGTTGTATTGTTAAATATTTACATCCATTCATCTTACCATCAGCTCCCAAAAATAATTATTGGCTCTTCTGCTCTCCATACACCATATTTGTACCTTATCGCTTTCTTCTCCCTCTCTCCTCCCCCTCCCTACCTCTCCTTTCTTCCTTCTATCATCCTTTCCTTCTCTACTTCCCCTTCCTCTCTCCTTCCCATCTTCTTGAAAGCTTCTAGTCGCCGAGTTCCCAAGTCTCCCCCACTGTTAATATAGTGGGGCTTCCCCATGGCAGAATTTGCTCACTGGTTTTAAAAAGGGGCACAGCCGTCCTCTCAATTTCACCGAAACACAAGACTTGCTCGAAAGGGGTTTTTCGAACAAAACTCTTAAAACAGTGTTTCTCAACCTTGGGCACTTGAAGATGTCCGGACTTCAACTCCCAGAATTCCCCAGCCAGCATTCGCTGGCTGGGGAATTCTGGGAGTTGAAGTCCGGACATCTTCAAGTGCCCAAGGTTGAGAAACATTGTCTTAAAAACGTTGCAAATCTCAAACTATAATAACCCAATGCACCGTAACTCCATCACATAACTCTTCATTCAAGCCAAGGTCCTTTCAAGTTGCACGGGATTATTTGGGGGTTATTATTTGGGGGTTATTATTTGGAGTTATTATTTGGAGTTATTATTTGGGGGTTATTATTTGGAGTTATTATTTGGGGGTTATTATTTGGGGTTATTATTTGGAGTTATTATTTGGGGTTATTATTTGGGATATTTTGCTTTTTTTGCAAGATTACGCGTGCCTGATTCCGCTTCCCCAACACCACCCCCAGCCCTCCAGATACATGCAGGCAATTGTGAGTAACGTGGTTGTTTTGCTGCGGAGGGCGATTCCCCGTCCACCCGAATGGAGGGGTCTTTTCCCGCTCCCCCCCCCCAGCCCACCCAGCATCAGCCACGCCAAAACTTCTCTCACCTTTCAGAAAAGGGGCGGGGTTCGCCTTCGCCAATAGCATCAGCCCATTGAGCGGGAAGGGAATTTCCGAAAAAAAAGTATCCGGGCTCAATTCTTGGTGTGTTTTTTTTCCGGCACGGAGCAACCGTCCCCTCGGGAGTGTTTAAGCCCCAGAACTTCCTCCTCCTTCTCCTCCTCCAAAGTCTACGAGTCAAAACGCGTTCGCGCCTTTGGAGTCAGGCGACTGAGCCGCACCAGCCGCCGCCAATAAAATATGCGGCTCACTTTCCCCCCGACCCCGCCCATTTATAAGCCCCGCTCCGCCCCTCCCTCCCGCACGTTTGAAATTCCTCGCGCGCCTAAACGAGACGCCGCGCTGACACCGTTATACGGACCTATAGAGCGGGAAGCGAGGCTTTGATTGGTTTACGACAGCTCTAACTGGACAGGGTGTTTTTTTTTTTAACAGAAAGATGATCTGATAGGTTAAGAACTCACGACAAAGCCTGAAATCCCGCCTCTCCTGCTTTCTGTTTGGCTGAAGGGTTCCACCAATAGCTTTCAGTTGGAAAAACTGTTATCGCACCCTCCCACCCACCCCCGCCTCGCGGTTATTTCCCACCTAACGGTTCGCGGACTAAGGCAAATGACTGACAGTTTCGTTATCCAATTAGCTTTCAGTTATCAGTTGGAAAAACTGTTATCCCACCCTCTCACCCACCCCCCCGCCTCGCAGTTATTTCCCACCTAACGGTTCGCGGACCAAGGCAAATGACTGACAGTTTCGTTATCCAATGAGACTCCATCTTTAACAGATAAAACAGATAAAAACTTCTGTAACATGTTTTTAATGGAAGCGCGTTTGTTCTGCAAAATTTGAGCGAGGTGAGGGATGATAGCTCTTCCCTAGAGAGAAAAGCAGTCTCGTTGAAGTAGTCGGGTTGGAGAGTGTCACGGGGGGGGGGGCATTCTAAAGTTTTCCAGATGCCAAAGATGTGTTTACTTTCTGTAAACTTGTCTGGGATCAAAGCACAAATCTGGAGTTTAAATTGAAATTTTCAGTTTTTGCTCTTGTATGCCTTTTCGTGTAATTAAACCAATGTTCTTTTTCATACAAGTCCCTCTAAGCAGAGAACTTTAAAACACCACCCAAAAAAACATGTAGAGTACAAATGATTATGAACTATTTTACATGTTCCTTAGTTTTGGAAAAGGTGCTATCTTGTGAAACAAGTTAGCAAACTTGATCTTTTCCTTGTTCACAAAATTAAACATACTTTTACTTTAGTTTTCATGTATTGGATAGTTCCGGAGAAAGGAAATATTAATTGCCCACTCGCAAATATAAAGAATTTAGAATTGGCTCAGTGGCTAAGACGCTGAGCTTGTCGATTAGAAAGATCGGCAGTTCGAATCCCTAGCACCACGTAACAATGAGCTCCCATTACTTGCCCCAGTTTCTGCCAACCTAGCAGTTCAAAAGCACATAAAAATGCAAGTGGAAAAATAGGAACCACTTTTGGTGGTAAGGTAACCGTTCCGTGCGCCTTTGGCATTCAGTCATGTCGGCCACATGACCACGGAGACGTCTTCGGACAGTGCTAGTTCTTTGGCTTTGAAACGGAGATGAGCACCGCCCCCTAGAGTCGGGAACGCTGTGCATATATGTGCGAGGGGAACCTTTACCTTTACTTAAATTAGTTTTCATAAATAGGATAGTTAGGGAGAAAGGAAATAATATTAACTGCTCACTCACAAATATAAAGAATTTAGAATACTTAACAGCAAGTGTATGTTTTGAGTGTGTACTCACAACAGAATAATTGTTAACTTTACTAGCCTAATTGCTTGACTTTGCATAATGTAAGCTAAGTGCATGAATTAGCACAACATACAAAAGCACAAACTACCCAGCATTTTATCCTAGCAGATTTGCATTAAGCCAGAAGTATTAAATATATAGTACTCTGCATCACATAGGTCTCCAGAAGTTTAACATCTTTAACATCATCATAACCTTTAATTGTGATAGCATCAATATTACACATATACTATACAAAATAAAAAGGGCCTAGAAAGCCAAGTTTATCAGATATGCATTTATTATCCATAATATAATAATCAGACATGGTTCCGTTTGTATAATTATAGTTGATGTATTTATCATGCAAAATTGGTTAATGGTTTCTGCCCTTTGAGATACACAGATTGTATCACAAATTGTCTATACAACCACAATTTAGCTTCCCAAGCTACATGGTTAGCTTATGGTTCAGTTTGTGATGGCCCAGAATGTTTTGACCCAAAAAATTGAGTCATGTAAATATCATGAACTGCTGTGCTTTGTATATTCCCCACTATTTTTATTCAATGCACTGTAATTAACTGAAGAGATCTAGCTGCTACTCCACTAATAGCAGCAGAGGTGGGTTCCTACCAGTTTGCACCTATTCGGTAGAACCGGTTCGTCAAATCTACCGAACCGGTTAGAAGAGGTTCCAACAGTGGACCCAGAAAGCAGGCCACACCTTCAGAAGAGGTTCCAAATTTTTTTGAAATCCACCACTGAATAGCAGTAACCAGAACTTCAGAACATGGCTTCTAACTTGTTAAAAGAGTTTGCATCATTCACTGTTCCCATTGGAGAAAGTCAAATGGAAACAATGTATATATTTGTTTTAGAACAAATTCTAAAGATTTTAGAAAGTTGCACTGAAATATGGGGCTCCTATTAGGGAGAAGGGAATTTTTAAAAAAAAGTAATATTGCATGTAAAATCTTACTCAGTCTTAAAGACTATTGCACACTATTTCACATATTTTATACAAATACTTCACGCAAGTATTTCCAATATGAATACACAAATCATCAACAAGAAAGTAATAGTTTATTGATTTGCTTGATGACAGTAAAAGCACATGTAATACAGAAAGATTATCTTGGTCATATTTAAGTCTGCTTATTTGTTAAGCTTATATCCTCCTTTCCTTCAGGAACTCATAGCAGCATATAAGCAGCTTCCTGTTTCCATTTTCCCAACAACTTGTGAGGTAGGTTGGGTTGAGAGAGTAAGAATGGACCCAAATCACTCTGAGCTACGTCTGCATCTCCTTGGAACCATTCCATACTTAATAATTACACCAGACATCTTAAGATAGTATCATTAGTAATATATATTTGAAGAATTTAGATGATCACATTCCCATAAGAGGTACTTGCATTTTTATTAAATTAAAAACTAATTATGCGTGAACTCTTTCAGACAGGAAATAGACCATGGAAAATCTACCCAACTCAATTTTGGAATGCCAGGCTGAAGATGGAAAAAGTCAAGTAGGATAAGAATCAAGCACAAGAAAAGGTAACCATAAACTCCAATAAGATGAGCATTGCTGTCTATGTAGAATAGTTAGATCCAATTAATGTACAATTAGATAATTATTAGAAGGAATGACATACTGATAGGATGAGAACTGTGTTACAAGACAATTCAAGCTTATTTGCACTCAAAAATTGGTCTAAAATCCAGGAAATTAATATTAACTGCAATTGTTAAAAAATTAAAAGTTAAACAATGCATGTCTTGGAATCATAAGAGATTACTTTTGGTTTGACTACCTAGAGAACCAAACAGTTGTCATCCTGCCCTTTAGAATCAATTTTTATAACTTCATAACCCTTCTTTCCTTCATCCCTGTCAAATCAATTGGCAAAGGTGCTCTTCACAGCTGTTATTATGTGTTTTGCACTGATCCCAAAGAGATCTAAGAGCTCAGCAGGTTTTCCACTCCGAGGCACACCTGACACAGCTAGACTCTGGACTAAAATACCTGGTTCTCCAGAGACAGCTGCAGCCACAGCTTCACCAATACCACCTAGAGAGAGAGAAGGAAAAAGGGATGGACATAAGTGGAGATTTTCACTCAGAGCATGTTTGGTGCAATCTGCTGCCTTTAACAGGCTTCATATGAAAGTTTGAGTTACAAAGTACATGTACTTTTTATGTAACTCCAAGTTACAAAGTTATATATGCACTTCCCTTTCTCATCAAGAAATAGGTTTGCATATTTTAGCAGCAGTCAAACATCTACCTTTTGTCTTTCTCATTCAGAGAAATTCAGAGAAACAGAGGGTCAGCAAGAAATATTAAAACAGGGAGTTTGTAAAGATGTGCTTATTTTCTTGTTTAGTGCCGAGTGTTCAAAGAAAAGCATCTATTTTTCTTTCCACTGTATAGACGCTCTTTTACCCATGCATCGTCTTAGTTTCTGAGTATCAACAAATAAAAGCACACAAATACAGTACACTAGCTTCTTTTATAGAGTAGTTGAGACTGTGCTTCTTTCTATAGGAGAAAACTACAAGCTTAAGCAGCATGCATGCCAATTAATCAAACCCAACTTGACT
Organism: Thamnophis elegans; assembly: GCF_009769535.1. Lineage (NCBI taxonomy): Eukaryota > Metazoa > Chordata > Lepidosauria > Squamata > Natricidae > Thamnophis > Thamnophis elegans. The sequence continues at coordinate 7,483,733 of NC_045542.1, forward strand.
TAATAGGGTTCAGATAATTCATATGTTAAAGAGATCTATAGTTTCATATTAAATCACAAGAAGGAAAAATTACAGCCTTTCTAAAATCCCAAAGGCTCCAGTATAGTCTACAAGTATTATTTATCCAATATATACTACCATCAGGTCTAGGACAACTTACTGTGGCCGGCCTGCCCCAGCCCTCTTGCCCCGGCTGACTCGCCACGAGACAATTCAAACCGGGAGAGAACTCAAGAGGGACACAACTGAATTGCAGCAGGCCTTGTTTCACTTTAGGTTTGACCCTTCTCAAGTTAGTAGTCCTCAAGGCTGGGATGAGCTGCAATTCTACTTGTCCCTCTCTTGAGTTCTCCCATGTTGAATTGTCCTGTGGCAAGTTGTCCCATTCCGATTACTGTCTCACTTTTGACAGTTTCCTAATCAACCATTTGGTGGGAAGAAAGAATGTGTGGTGAGCTCTTGTATTTAGTGACACTTTGAGCATATGACAAATGGTTGATAAGCAGGCTGCTGAATTGATGTTTTGATTGTAGCCCTCTATTGTATATGATATAAGAGAAATATATACTGCTAAAGCTGAAAAGTGTGATATCACGTTTATAAGAACCTTTGACCACCTATTTGGTGAGATCAGGGAAACATATTGCACTGAGGACCTCAACATGAGGAAAAGGATATATGGCCCCTGACCCACCAACTAGCATCCCAGATAGCCCACATGGAACATCATCTATCGGCTGTGACCAGGGGGCCCTTTGCCCAAGTTCATCTGGTGCCCCAATTGCAACCCTATTTGGATCGGGAGGCACTTCAAACGGTCATTCACGCCCTTGTCACCTCGAGGCTGGATTACTGCAACGCGCTCCACATGGGGCTACCCTTGAAAAGCGTTCAGAGACTGCAGTTAGTTCAGAATGTGGCCGTGCGAGCGATATTGGGTGCACCGAGGTACACCCACGTTACACCTGTCCTCCGCGAGCTGCACTAGCTACCAATTGGTCTCCAGACACAATTCAAGGTGTTGGTTATCACCTTTAAAGCCCTACATGACTTAGGGCTAGAATACCTTCGAGACCGCCTGCTGCCACATACCTCCCAGCGGCCAGTAAGATCCCACAGATTGGGCCTCCTTCAAATGCTGTCAGCCAGACAGTGTCGGCTGGCGGGCCCTCGGAGGAGAGCCTTCTCTGTGGCTGCTCTGACCCTGTGGAATCAGCTACCCCCAGAGGTCCGGACCTTACCCACTCTCATGGCCTTCAGGAAAGCTGTAAAAACCTGGCTGTTCTGGCAGGCCTGGGGCTGTTGACCTCACTGTTGAGGTCCAGCCCCGATTAGAATGAATGTATGAGGTGTTGTTGTTTTTAAACTGTTTCTTTTGTTATGTGTTTCGTTATGTGTTTTTTCTCTTTATTTTTGTAAGCCGCCCAGAGTCCTTCAGTATTGGGCGGCATATAAATGTGTCTAATAAATAAATAAATAAATAAATAAATAAATAAATAACTATATATATATATATATATATATATATATATATATATATATATATATATATATATATATATATATATATATATATATATATATATATATAAACTGGCTGCCACACTTGTTTTAACAGAAACTGAATGGCCATCAGGCAATCATTCATAGGCCATATTAGGTAGTCCTCCTAATGTATAATTTTCTCTAGAAAGCACAGCAATAGGTGTTTTTAAACTATTGAGCAGCACATTAAAAAGTGATAGCATCAGCATATAATCAATCTTGGCAATTGCAGAAGCAAAACTAGTTCGTAAAAAAAAGTTAATAATATAGGGGAACAGAGCAAGTGCATCTTTAGCCATATCCAATTTCTCCCAAGAATGTCTGGAAAAAAATGTTTTTAGTAAACTACTTAACTTCTTTGTAATGATCCTCAACTGTAATGATATGTCCCCCAGTGGCTCTGGCATTGGAAATGATGGTATCAGCATCCAAAGGTTTGATTGTAAATGGATCAATTACCCGGATATAGATCCCTAGAAAAAAGCAAAATACTAATGAGAAGAATGAAAGAAACAATTCTATTAAAATTGCTGATCAAGTCGACATATAATTGGATTTATAATTTCCAAAGCTTCCATATTCGATACCTTGTTTGGCTAGTTCATCAGCAGCTGAAAGGGCTTCATGAAGTGTGACCCCTGCTCCAATAACAACTACTCTGTCAGCATCACTTATACGAACAACCTATAAAAAGTAATCAATAGATATAAGCATTTTTATAAGGTGCCTAGCCCACTAAGATGCTAAACTAAAATCATACAGAATAATGGAAGTGGGATCTAAGAACTAATGTATTTTAAGCAAGTATGAAGAAAATATCAGAATAGCCAGAATTCCACAGTTGACATGTTACCTTCCCTTATGCACTTGCTTGGAAACACCATTACCAAGAATCCTCCATATTATCAAAGGTTACCTAAAGAGGGCTGATGGTTCACAACTGATCCACTAAGTAGGTGGTTTGTCTATTTCTACTGCAGAGATACAGCAACATTGAAGCCCCTAAAAAGGACTATTATCCAATTCAAAAAGAAATTGTTTTCTTAAGATCAAATTCTAAACAATTATGAGAAAGTGCATTGCATATGGAGAACAACTTGCCCTTAATGGTTAGACTTAATCTCTGAACGATCCATGTTGAACTGCAACTTTCCTATCGAGTGCACAAAATGAATGACACTTCTAAGTCACCAACATGATTTCAAAAATGTAATAATAATGGAACATATTGAAAAATCAACTTTTTCCACCCAAGACAACTAAACGGCCTTCCTTTAAACAGTTGCTAATTGGATTCAGTCTCTTTAATATTGCTTTGTTTGAACTAAATCTTAATCCAAATTCAGGAACTCATCTCTACAGCTAGGAAAAGCAGGAACTCAACTCACTTATTTGTTGAAAGCCTACGTAGATGCTAGAATAAGTAAAAATTGCTATTGTCAGAATAGTATCAGTCTTCTGCCATCTAATGGTAGACTATAGTACTTGATGCAATAACTTCTATATTCCCTTTTGATTGGTCAGGCAGGCAGGCAAGGATGGTCTATATCAGTGGTTCCCAAACTTGGCAACTTTAAGACTTGTGGACTTCAACTCCCAGAATTCTCCAGCCAGCTGGCTGGAGAATTCTGGGAGTTGAAGTCCACAAGTCTTAAAGTTGCCAAGTTTGGGAACCACAGGTCTATATTAAAGGTTTAGCTTTAGAAATAGGATTGCTCTTCTGTGTATAATCTCCTTTGATTATTTCATAGCATTTCTAAATAATTTAAGACTGTGTTCTGTATTTTATCTGAAGCCAAGCTACCTGCTTGGGAAAAAAATATTTGGATGCCATAATTCTTAATCAGCATATTTCAGTTCATGGTAAAGGGCACCATTCAAGGAACACTAAATGTTTGCCTACCATTATAGGCCAAATTGCCTAACACCAGAGTTCTTTCTTTGGATCTTTGAAAGCTGAAATAGAACCAGAAAGCATGTGTTTCAAATCCTTTACCTTGGCAAGGCCAACCTCAAACTTTTCTTCCTGAGAATAAAGGATAGGAGTTTCTGGACGACTGGTACGAATGAAGCATATTCCCTAAGGAGCAATATGGAAGAAGAATATGAATACTCAGAAGAAGAAACAGAGATCTTACCAAAATTAAACATTATAGAACTCAGAATGGTTTTAGATAATTGTATTAAAATGTTATCTTAAAAACACAGCAATATAAAACTTGCTAGATTTATGCAAAATATCTTAAACACTTTTTAGGGCAATGCTATGATAGAAGGATATATAATTCAAGTAAAGAATGAAAGATGCCACACTGGAAATATATAAAGAATACCCCAAGGAACTATTCACAAAATATATATTTTCATTATAATCTCAAATCAAAAATAAAATTGACAAAAACATTAGGATGCCAACCAGTAAGAAGGTACATTGATTTGGAAATGTTGCTACAGCCTTAATCAGCTTGTGAAATTCTGGCCACTTAAGAGATTCTGTAAAGTATGTATCTAGAATGTATGTAGTTAATGCTTAATAAGGTTTTACAATTGTTACAACTTTTGTTTTTTTGATATATGGATGTATTTGTTGAATGTTTTAATATGGCTCTGCTGTTACCTTGATATATTATTATGAATTTAACTTTTGTAAAATGCTTAGATTTGTTTTCAAATGGTGTAAAACAGCTTGAAATAAACAAATGAAATAGCCTGCAAGAAAATGAGGGCCAGGGTAAAAGAAAATGCTATAAGCAAGAAGCTTTATTGCAAATTGTGACTTCTTACTCTAGCACACCACAATTTACTTCCCCCAATTTAATGATAATTCCTCAATCTTGATAGACCAAGGCCAATACCCAAGATAATATCCTTTACCCACATACCTTGGTGTTTGCTGCCAAAGAAACAGCATACTCAGTGGAGACTGCATCACTTGGATAAAACACCGTACAACCTGGAATAGTTCTGAACATGGCTAGATCTTCTAAAGCCATCTGAGAGGGCCCGTCCTCTCCTGGGATGAAGAGAAGCAGTTGAATAAATATCTTGCCATGTCACAGAAAAGAATGCATTCAAGCACTATGCCATGCATTTGAGAGGATGAATACCCCAGCCATATCTCCCAATATTAGGCCACTGAGATTTAGCATAGAATTGCTTAATTTGGTCTTTTATGAAAACTATAAAAGGCCAATCACATCATTTACAAATCAAAATCTCTCTTTAAGGTAGAGCTAGCTGAGTTCGGGCATTTGGTATTCTGAGTAGATGAACAGCAAAGAGAATAAAGCAGAAATCCCCAAATACTCTGAAAGCACTCCATCTAAACAATTTCTGCTTTCCCTATACATTATTAGACTATTAGCATTAAACCTTAAATATAATTAAATTGAATTATTATTAATAACCAGTCTTCACTTCTTGTGTACAGCTGCCATAAACATAAAACAAGATTTTTCCTAGGATTAGCATGTCGTATGTGGACTACTAAAGCCAACATTATTTCACAATTTGGCATTCTGCCCAAGCAGCTGATTCCCAAATATGTATGTTCAAGATTACTGAAAGGAAGAAAAACCAAATGAACTGGGAAAAACTCAGGATTCCTTGCTATATCATACTCTTGATCTTCAGTTAATAACAATGTTCTGTTTTTAAATATCTTGATCAACTGCAGGCTATGCAAATAAACAGAAAAGTGCCAGATTGGTCATCATAGTCAAAAAGACTATAAAGATTTACCGTATTTTTCAGAGTATAAGACACACCGGAGTATAAGATGCACTAAGATTTTGAAGAGGCAAATTTTAAAAAAAGGTTTTGCACTCTGCAGACCTCCCAAAAATGGCCCGTTTTTCACAAAAATGGGCCCCTTTTTGTCAAAAAAGGGCATGCACAGCCTTTAGGAGGCTTGTAGAGTGCTGCTGGGGGCAAGGGGGGCAAAAATGAGCAAAAAATGGCCCATTTTCCACAAAAATGGCACTGTTTTTTGTCATGCATAGCCTTTATGAGGCATATAGAGTGCTTCTAGGGGTTGGGGGGGCAGAAATGAGCAAAAAATAGCCCATTTTTTGCTCATTTTTGCCCTCCCCAGTCCCCATGAGCACTCTGGAAGCCTCCAAAAGGCTATCCATGGCCATTTTTGCAAAGGGAACAGGGTTTTGGGAGGCAAAAAGTGCTGTATTCGGTGACGCACCCAGATTTTCACTCTCTTTTTTGAGGGAAAAAGGTGCATCTTATACTTCGAAAAATACGGTATGTTCAAATTCCCATTTAGTCGAGAAGCTTACTGGATGACTTTGGATCATCCAGTATATGATTGCTGAAATAATAAACAGGAAGGAAAACAATTTGTAATGATTCTCACTCCTAACACTGCTGGAGAACCAAGAAGCTTTAAGTCTAATTATAGTAATTAAAGGGGTTTAGAATATCAGGCAGCACATACCTATAGAAACCCCACTGTGTGACCCACACAGCTTAATGTTTGATCGGGAGATAGCAGCCATCCGGATATGGTCAAATGCTCGAGTGAAAAAGGCAGCAAAGGTGCTGGCAAATGCAATGGTGCGGTTCCTAGCAGCACAGCCCAGAGCGACACTCACCTAGAGCACACACACACACACACACAAAAATGTCATTGGAACACATCATGCCACAAGATTCACCAATCAATTTCATGTTTTCAGACTCACCATGTTCTGCTCAGCAATGAAACACTCTATATAGCGCTCTGGATGGGCCTGTTTGAAAAGCTCAGCAAAAGTGGAGTTTTTAGTGTCACCATCCAAAACAACCACATGCTTGTTAGCCTTTCCCAGTTTTACCAGGGCTAAACCATAGGCTTTGCGGGTAGCCACCTAAAAAAAAGAAAATCTCATTGCAGGTCATTTAATTTACCACCAAGTCAAAAGGGGATTCTAATCACATTTGATAAATATTACATTTCTATAAACATCATTCTTCTTATATGCCTAGACACAAGTTGGGAAAAACTCATTTTTTTTTAAGCTAGGAAAAACTTCCAATAAGTCACTGCATGAAAAGCAGTGGAGGATTGACATTAGAATACAGGCATTTTTTATTAAATTCCTGTACTAGGAGATTAAAATTTGCATTAAAATTTATACAATATTTCTAAATTGTCTAAATTGAGATCAGAGTTGCATGCAGTCCTCAAACACTTTGGATAAACCTCTAGAATCTCCTGCACTGACTCTTTTAATCTTTACTTAAAGGCAGGAAATTATTGCAAACATAGAAAATAAAAAAGTACTTTTGTTTAATTAAAGCTCATTTTTATCCAGATCCCTCTATTTTATTCCAACTAATTTTGTGTGCATGTCCCTGGTTAAGTGTAGTTCCTATTCTAAAAATGAATGCAAATCCTGATCTAAGATATGCTATCATTTTCCAAATTAATATACTAATTTGCCTTTTAGTGGGTCCTTTGCAGGGTTTCTCTATGGGCTAAGGGGAACTATCAAACTGGATTTGAGGAAAAAAGGAAACGAACCTCAAAGGAGGTAGGTTAGGGAGATGGAATATGACAAAAAGATAAGTCCATTTCAGCTCCATGTCCAAATTAACAATGAAGATGCATGTTATTCATATGCCAGAAATAAATAAGGTGAATAGAACGTTATCATAGGCTTTACTCCAGTGGTGGGTTTCAAAAAATTTTCGAACCTACTCTGTGGGTGTGGCCTCCTTTGTGGGAGTGGCTTGCCAGCCATGTGACCTGGTGGGAATGGCTTGCCGGCCATGTGACCTGGTGGGAGTGGCTTGCCAGCCATGTGACCTGGTGGGAGTGGCTTGCCAGCCATGTGACCTGGTGGGAGTGGCTTGCCGGCCATGTGTTTTCTTTCTTTCTTTCTTTCTCTCTCTCTCTTTCCTTCCTTTTGTCTCTGTCCCTTTTTCCTTTTTTTCTTTCATCTCTCTCACTTTTTCTTTCTTTTTTCTTTTTTTCTTTCTTCCTTTCTTTCTCTTTCTCTTTCTCTTTCTCTGTGTGAGTGAGTGAGTGAGTGAGTGTCTGTGTGTGTGTGTGTGTGTGTGGTTGGTTTCAAAAATTTTTGGAACCTCTTCTGTAGGTGTGGCTTGTTTTCTGGTGGAACCTCTTCTAACCGGTTCGGTAGCTTTGACGAACCGGTTCTACCGAACTGGTGCGAACTGGTAGGAACCCACCTCTGCTTTACTCATATAGTCCTTTCTTATGGGTGTAGGGAGAAAAAATATTTAAATCTGAAATTTGTGAGTGCTCTGCATCAGATCCATGTCACACAGACCTTTTGAAAAAGATGCATGGCACAAAAAGGAAAAAAAAAGGATAGTTAAGAGTACTTGCAGAAACTGAAAGAAAAATCTGCTTAGCCCATGCAGTACCTTTTCTCCTATATTATAGGTAGGTAAAGAAGGCATTTTGATCTCCACGGTATTGACTGGTGGCACATCTTGAGCAGGTGGCTGGATAGCACAAACATCACTAGTCTGGATTTCACTCTGAATGGTAGAGATAACAGATTCCACTTTGTCTTTTGGAATGGGCTTCCCATGCCAATTGTCAGCATTCTCCACATCTAAAACAGAGAACATTAGCAAGTGACATTCAAGGACTCTTATTACCCTTTTCCAATTCCCAAGATCCAGAGATTATTTTCACCTGGGATTCCCCGTCCTTTGAAAGTCTTGGCCACAATCATGGTGGGCTTCCCCTTCTGTTGACTTGCTTGCCATAAAGCCTGGCATAGTTCCTCCACATCATGACCATCCACAACACAGGTATTCCATCTAGCAGAAGAGGAAAAGGTTGGGGCAAAAGGCAGCAGGCTTCCTACCGGAATTAGGACAAAAACAGTCAGCAATGCTTACCCAAAGGCTTCACAGCGCTTACGATAAACATCTGTATCATGGCCCAGTGGTGCTGCTTCACTTTGTCCCAGCCGGTTCACATCAATAATGGCCACTAGATTATCCACTTGGTAATGAGACGCAAATTGTAGGGCTTCCCATACTGATCCCTCAGAGGATTCACCATCACCCAGTAGGCAGTAAACTCGGTAACTAGAAGACAGCAAGACACAAGAGTCCCAACAAGTGTTTGTGTGTGTGTGTGTGTGCGCACACACACACACACACACACACACACACACACACACATATGTAGGGTAAGTATCTTTCACCATACATTCTTTGCAGTTCTCTGATCCAGTGGATTTTGCAGTAGAGCAAACAAAAAAAGAGGCAAGAAACTTTTCTTGTGAAAGAAGTAACAGGCTTCATTATGTAGACTTTTTCCAGATTTCTCACCTTGTTTTATCGAAGTATTTCCCTGTATAGGCCATTCCACAAGCAGCTCCCAGACCCTGCCCCAAGGAACCAGTGGCCACATCCACAAAAGGCAGTCTCTGTTAAAACAAAAAGAAAGAGTTTTACAAATGGAATGAATACCAACACAATCTGTTGGGTATTTCACTGAAAACAGTCTTTATGAGATTAGTCCTTTGTCCTCTATCTTTTCTGTACAGAAACACAATCTGGGTCTTTTCCAATATAAATATATAAATACACACCTTATTTTAGGGCTTTGGTATTCTAACAAAATATATTTCAGTTTGTAATTCTATCATAAAATCACAGTTTTGTTATACATATGTTTAATATTAGTTTGCACAGTAGAACAAAGCCAATTTTATGGGCTAAGTGATCCAGATGTCTTCATGAAAGAAGCAACAGTACTATTGTTACATCCTAAAAAGCTGATCTTCTGCAACTCATTTTTAAAGCTTTTTACACCATCTAAGTTCTATCTATTTGTATGTATGTATGTATGTATGTGTGTGTGTGTGTATGTATGTATCAGGGGTGGGTTTCAACCGGTTCGCGGCGGTCCCCGCGAACCGGTTGGTCGGCGAACCCGGAAGTAAGTAACTTCCGGGAACGGCGAAGGGCCCGCCCGCCCGTGCTCCTTACCGGTCTTTGAAGGCTTCTGCGTTTCCACGCAGGCGCATGGCACATACAGCGCCTGCGCGATTCTCCGCAAGCAGCTGGATGGCACATACAGCGCCTGCGTGAGTCTCCGCGAGCAGCTGGAGCATCGCGCAGGCGCTAAGACGCATGCGTGAACTGCGCACGTGCACGAGGACGCCACCGGCCCCGTTCCAACCGAACCGGTTGGAACGGGATAAGCAACCCACCCCTGGTATGTATGTATGTATTTTGACTGGATAGGTCAAGTTATTCCCTCCCCCCAAACTCCCCAAAATTCCCAGCACTATTCTTAGAAGAGTACTTACGGGTGTTGGGTGACCTTCCAGGTCAGAGTCTATTTTCCTCAAATTTAACAGCTCAGCCTCCTTGATAAAACCAGCTTCTGCCCATGCAGCATAGAGTACAGGTGCAGCATGGCCCTGCGAGGAGCAAACGAAGTAGCCATCACAACCATGAAATAGTAATCTCTTTAGTTTTTAAGAAGATTACTCTGGGATGTGGTGCTGCAGAAAGAACTGAGTCGAACTCTCAGCTAGGAAGAAATAAGCTGTGGCCTTACTTGAGCATTATAATCAGGGGTGGGTTCCTGCCAGTTCTAACCTCTTCTATAGAAGAGGTTCCACAAATCTACGGTGCCATTTAGAACCGGTTCCAGCTCCCTCCCCTCCCGCCCGTCCACACATCATCAAGATGAAGAGCGAGAGGAGGAATTCTGGGAGTTGAAGTCCACAAGTCTTAAAGCTATCAAGTTTGAACACCCCTGGGTTTTTTTTCTCTAAAGGGTTAGGGGTGCAAGGCTCTTGTAACTTGACAGCTTTAAGACCTGCGTGCATCAAATGCCAGAGTTTCTGAGCCAACATTTTGGTTGCTAAGCAAGAGCATTGTTAAGTGAATCCACCACATTTTACAAGTTGGCCACGCCCACCCAGTCACATGGCTGGCAAGCCACTCCCACCTGGTCACATGGCTGGCAAGCCACTTCCACCAAGTCACATGGCTGGCAAGCCACTCCCACCTGGTCACATGGCTGGCAAGCCACTCCCACCGAGTCACATGGCTGGCAAGCCACCCCCACAAAGCAGGCCACACCTACAGAAGAGGTTCTAAAAAAATTTGAAACCCACCACTGATTATAATCCAATCCCATCCTCCAAAGACCACCTTCCTCATATTCCTCGCACTCCTCTCACCTTAGAGAGCACAAAGCGGTCATTGCTGGGGTGGCCGGGTTCATTTGGCCTGTAGCGCATTGTGTGAAAGAACAACACGGACACGATCTCTGCGGCACTGCAACATGATGTTGGGTGTCTGCAAGGTCAAAAGCCAGAGAGACAAAAATTCAACAGGAGCCACCCACAGAGATACAAAATTACTATTAAGAGTTGAATTTACAATCCAGAGCATAATGTTCAATTAAAAGACACCCTTGTGTCTTCTGCGTTCCCCAGAAGCACTAAAAAATCTACACTGATAGGCCTCACAAGATCACCCGTAGGCTGAGGAAGACTAGTTAATGAGAGTACAGCAGCTAGTAAACGTCAAGTAAAGCTATCAACCGACCTAGAAAAGAGCCATTCCAATGAATGGATTTCTGCAAACTAATTAAGATGATTTCTTGGCTTCATCATCTCAATGGATGGAAGCCTCTAGTTCAGTGTTTCTCAACCTTGGCAACTTGAAGATGCCTGGACTTCAACTCCCAGAATTCCCCAGCCAGCATTCGCTGGCTGGGGAATTCTGGGAGTTGAAGTCCAGGCATCTTCAAGTTGCCAAGGTTGAGAAACACTGCTTTAGTTAGCCCTTCCGAGACTGGAACCCAATAAAACCTCCATCGCCCCCTCCCCGCAAGCGAACCTAGAGCGGATGGCAATATACTGTACCAGGAAAGTACATTGAGATGTAAGAAACCAAAAAGAAAATACAATCCCCGCCATAGGGACAAGGGCGAGAATATCCACCAGCTCCCGCAGAAAAGAGACTGCAATGCATCCCTTCTCTTCCATTACCCGGAATTCGAAGCGCAAGTTGCCCGAATAGAGTGAATCCGAAGGCGACTAGCCGTATCTCGTAGGTTTTGCAGCGTTTTCTCCTTCGGCTTAACGTAGCTGCTGGCCATGATGAAGGTCCTTAATATCCAGATGCGCTAAGCACGCTTTGCTCTCTCTCTCTCTCTCTCTTTTTAATCCTGCTGGCCGGCGCTCCGCCTGCAAGAGGAAGTGAGCTCAGAGGCTGGGGGAATGAATGGGCGAGGAGTGGGGGTTTGCGTCGGTCACCCCAGGCGTAAAAAAGCAATCGCTGCATTGCCAGGCCTGTGGGCGTGCTAGAACATCAGTTGAAGTTGTGCAGTTTCTCTTCGCACGATCCTCGCCAGTTTCTGCCCTCTGCTTTCTGGAGCTAGAAGGCGGTGCTCTAAACCAGGGGTCTCCAACCTTGGCAACTTTAAGGCTTGTGGACTTCAACTCCCAGAGTTCCTCAGCCAATGAAGTTGGTTGGGGAATTCTGGGAGTTGAAGTCCACAAGTCTTAAAGTTCCCAAGGTTGGAGACCCCTGCTCTAAACCAGTGTTTCTCAACCTTGGCAACTTGAAGATGTCTGGACTTCAACTCCCAGAATTCCCCAGCCAGCGAATGCTGGCTGGGGAATTCTGGGAATTGAAATCCGGACATCTTCAAGTTGCCAAGGTTGAGAAACACTGCTCTAAACCTCTGGAATCCAGCATTAATGTGGTGTGTGTGTGTGTGTGTGTGTGTGTGTGTGTGTGTGTGAGAGAGAGAGAGAGAGAGAGAGAGAGAGAGAGAGAGAGTGTGTGTGTGTGTGTGAGCCGTGGCCTTGGGGGCTCTGAACCCTCGCGGAGGGCGAGCGAATGGACGAGGAATGAATTAGGTGTCGTACAGCCCGAGAATCTGGTTCTGACGTCGCTACAACTTTGGAATGTGGCTGAAGAAAGCAGTTTTTTTCAGGGTGCTGTTTGAAAGAAATGTCCTTCTGGGTTCAGCTCCAAGTGGGGAAGAAGACACTGGAGACATGGAGGCTGCTTGGAAAGATGGTTTATTGTTGGACAGGACCACGTGGCTTGAGCCCTGAACAGAAAAGGTGATCACATGTTTCAATGTTGATGGAGAAGAAGAGAAGGGCTGAGGAAGGGGCTTGCTAGGCTTTTTATACCCTGTTTAGTCCCACCTCTCTGTTTCCTAGTGCTGGAGTGGGTTTAGGTTTAGGTTTATTAGATTTATATGCCGCCCTTCTCCCAAGGACTCAGGGGGGCTACAACATTAAAAGATACACATAATACAAAAGTAAAAAAAAAAAAAATTAAATAGAATAACCCAAACCCAATAAGAATTGACAATAACATTTTTTTTAAATTAAAATTAATAATGACCAATAATTGATTTTGTTTTGTTCAGGCCAGGCTGGCTTGCTGGAAAAGCCAACTTTTTAGGGCGCGTCGGAAGGATTGGAGGTTGGGGAGTGGGATCCATACTTTTTACTACTTGTGCTCGAAAATGGAAGAAATGTTTTCCGTCTGTGTGAAACCCCACACAGGATATCAGAGAAGTGCCCCTTCTCAGTGGTTAAATGCAGCACTGCAGGCTACTTCAGCTGACTGCAGTTCTGCAGTTTGGCTGTTCAAATCTCACCGGCTCAAGGTTGACTCAGCCTTCCATCCTTCCGAGGTGGGTAAAATGAGGACCCGGATTGTTGTTGGGGGCCAGTATGCTGACTCTGTAAACCGCTTAGAGGGGGCTGAAAGCCCTATGAAGCGGTATATAAGTCTAACTGCTATTGCTATTGCTATTACCTTTGACAGACTGGTTTCTGATGAGCACCTTTTTTAAAAGATGTGTCAATACAGGAGAAAAAACATTTCCCCATTTTTGTCACTGCGGGAAAGTATTCTCTTTCCCCTCCTGGTACTGACTCTTATAAAATCCTGCCTACAATTTGGGGAATAATTCTTGCTGAGCTCAAGACCAACATGCAATATTCACCCAATCAAAGGGTGGCAGAGCTGACCTCAGGAGCCTAACTTCAAGAAGGAATTGACACATGGGGCCTGTCCAGAAACATCAGGCAGCCTGGAATGTGGTGAACTTCCTCTCTAGAAGTATGCGTAGCTTTGCAGGTCCAGCATTGCCCGAGAGGAAGAATGCCACTGGCAGCTAGCCCAGAGCGACAGTTTGCCAAGAGACTGACAGACAGTTGCAAGGGTTGACAGCATTCTTGGACAAAGTGCTTGGCCTCAAGTTTGTTTGTATGCCATCCTCACTTTTAGATATGAGAAGAGAGAGGATAAAGAATATGCCGCTCTATCTTGTGCCATAAATATAGCATTCCCTTTTAAATTAGAATATAGGAGAAGTATAATTACTTAGTTAAACACATGCACTTTTATTTTTTCCATTGACTGCTAAAGTGATTGGAATTGGAATTGGAATTGGAAAAGTTTATTTATAGGCCGCCCTTTTCCCTGGGGGGACTCAGGGCGACTTACAACTCATAGGGAAAGGGGATACAAACAATGACACATAAGCACAATACATAATTAAAAAGAACACAACATTCATACCATTCGGGTGGGGATGGATTACAATCTTTAGCCCCAGGCCTGACGGGATAGCCAGATTTTAAGGGCTGCGCGGAAGGTCTGGAGGGTGGTGAGGGTACGAATATCCACGGTCCTTGTCTTGAGAAAAACTATAGCAACAGCAATAGCAGTTAGACTTATATACCGCTTCATAGGGCTTTCAGCCCTCTCTAAGCGTTTTTACAGAGTCAGTATATCGCCCCCACAATCTGGGTCCTCATTTCACCCACCTCGGAAGGATGGAAGGCTGAGTCAACCTTGAGCCGGTGAGATTTGAACTGCCGAACTGCAGCTAGCAGTCAGCTGAAGTGGCCTGCAGTACTGTACTCTAACCACTGCGCCACCTCGGCTCAAAACTGAATAAGCTACCTTGGAGGAAGTGTTGGGATGCATTGGCAGTGATTGTGCCCTACACTAAATTGCAAACTAGTCAGCCACATCCTACCTTGCTGCAGATCCAGCAGTATGGTTAGATTATAGCCCTCTGTGATGGCAAACCATCATTATTAGTTATATTTTGTGCCATTACAGACATTTAAGAACATAGAAGGTCCTGAAAATCCTGGGCAAGCCACAGTTGAAAGAGCAAAAACCATGGAAGAGCCACCTCCCAAGCCATGCCACTATGCTCTTTTACAGCTTGTATTAATTTTAGTGGATACTGACTTTCTGTATGAGGCATCAAAATGTCCTGAACTATCTTTCCTTGTGCCAGTAGTAGTTAGATTTGTGTAATGATTCTCTCAGTCTTCTAAAATGTTTCTGCCTTCGTGTGAAGAGACCAAGCATATCATGGATCCCTTTTTATTTTTATAGCTGCCAAAAGGCAATAAAGATTAGAAGGTGAAGCAATCAGAGATAATATCATATGACAACAGTGATTTATATGCAGTGGTGGGTTTCAAAAATTGTTCGAACCTATTCTGTGGGTGTGACCTCCTTTGTGGGAGTGGCTTGCCACCCATGTGACCGGATGGGAGTGGCTTGTCGCCCATGTGACCGGATGGGAGTGGCTTGCCACCCATGTGACCAGATGGGAGCGGCTTGCCACCCATGTGACCGGATATGAAGATGCCGACGACACTTGTCAGAACCACCTTAAATTACCTCACACACAGCACTGGCATGCATAAGAATAGGATGTAAACTTGTTTTTTAAAAGGCATCTTTGGTTTGCGTTAAAACAACTTCAACACACGCAATGTTCTGATTGCACCACAAACGCAGCAGTCATCCTTACCTTTCACAGAGTTTTATAAATAGGAGCATGATAGTGTAGAATAATCATATCCAAGGACCAGTGGTGGGTTTCAAAAAAGTTTGGAACCTCTTCTGTAGGTGTGGCCTGCTTTCCGGGTCCACTGGTGGAACCTCTTCTAACCAGTTAGGTAGATTTGACGAACTGGTTCTACTGAATAGGTGCAAACTGGTAGGAACCCACCTCTGTTTATATGTCCTTTATTATAAACATTGATTATATATCCTTCATTATTATATATCCTTTATTTCAAAAAACTGTTCTTTAGATTTAATTTAATTATTTGTTTGTGTGATTTTGCTGTTGAATTTTCCTTTGTAAAATGAAGTTATAAACATAAACATCTTTTATCCTTACAGACTTCTGCCAGATTTGCTCCCTTTTCAGATTTGTCCTTTTTCCCAAAAAAATATGATCATTGTAAGTGTAACCTCCTATTCCATTCAAGATTTGGAATGCAAGAGGCAGATACAGCCCTTGCAAGACATATTAATTCAGCACTTTCCGGATACACTCTCCGGATACGCTTCAAGGTGCTAGTCGTCACTTATAAAGCCCTTCATGGTATTGGACCTGGGTACTTGAGAGACCGCCTGCTGCCAATTACCTCCCAAAGACCCATTAGATCACACAGATTAGGCCTCCTCCGGGTTCCGTCTACTAGCCAATGTCATCTGGCCACTACCCGGGGGAGGGCCTTCTCTGTGGCGACTCCGGCCCTTTGGAACGAGCTCCCCGCAGAGATTCGGACCCTCACCTCTCTCCAGGCCTTCCAAAAAGCCGTTAAAACCTGGCTGTGTCAGCAAGCCTGGGGTCAATGAGTTCCCTTCCCCTCTCGAATTGTGTGGCTGTTGGCTGTTTTTAAATGCCCTGTACTTTTTGGTGTACTTTTTGTTTCCCTTCCCCTCCTTTGGGTTTGTGCGCCGCCCTGAGTCCCGCAGGGAATAGGGCGGCATATAAATAAAATGAACCTTGAACCACTTGATTAATTTAGTATAAGATTAACAATAACAATAGGTAGATAAAATGCCAAATCAAGTCTAAATATCTGGCGGATAGTATTAGTCTGATAATGGATGTGGCAGTACCTGACAATAGTACAAGAGAAGACCTGGATAAAAATCACAAAATGCAAAGACTTGTAAATAGAAATAGAATGACTGTGGTAAAAGAAAGCAAAGGTAGAACTAATAGCAATAAGCTGCTTGGTGCAACCCAAAAACAACTGGAGCATCACTTCAACACCATTGGCCATACAGCCTCCATCATGCAAAAGGCAGCTTTACTCTACTTGGAACAACTTACATCCAGTCTGAATATCTGGCTGATTGTGTAATAAACTGTAATAATAATAACAGATAGAAAAGTGGGTTGAGGAGAAAGACTCCTTGCGTCTATTGACCTATTAGTAATTTAATTTAGTAATTTAATAAATTTATATGCCGCCCAATCCCGTAGGACTCCGGGTGGCTTACAGAAACAAGATAAAAGTTAAAAAGTTAAAAATAGAAAGATAAACAATTTAAAAACAACACACCATACATTCCCTCTAGATGGGGCTGGACCTTGTTCGTGAAGTCAACAGCCCCAGGCCTGCTGGAATAGCCAGGTTTTAGTGGCTTTTTGGAAGGCCGAGAGAGTGGGAAGGGTCCGGATCTCTACGGGTAGATCGGTCCACAGGGCCAGAGCAGCTACAGAGAAGGCCCTCCCCCGAAGGGCCGCCAGCCGGCATTATCCGGTCGACGGTACCCGGAGAAGGCCCAACCTGTGAGATCTTATCGGCCATTGGGAGGTATGTGGCAGGAGGTGGTCTCTCAGATATCCAGGTCCTAAGCCATGTAGGGTTTTAAAAGTAATGACTAGCACCTTGAAGCGCGTTCGGAGACCAATAGGAAGCCAATACAGCTCGTGGAGGATGGGTGTAACATGGGTATATCGAGGTACACCCGTTATCGCTTGCGCGGCTGCATTCTGAACCAACTGTAGTCTCCGAACACTTTTCAGGGCCAGCCCCATGTAGACCTATGCTTAGATGTAAACTCCTTTAGGAGTAGGAGATTATATTGTATACGCATTTTGTACAATGTATAAAAAATCACAACAAAATTACTTTCACAGAAAACATTGCCTTAGATAGCACGTTTAACAGTAAAACTCATTGTCTGATTATTCTGGATGTGGACTGCATTAGTCTGGCAAAATTCTATCTATTAGGTGTAAACAAATAAAGAATTGGATTTGACTGGCTTCCACTATGGGCTTAACCTTGACCCTACCTAAGAAGAAAACATTATGTTCAGTGCCATCTCTGACTAGGCAACAGTTTTGTCAGATAACATTTTAAGTACAATCTCATCCATAAAGTCATATTTACTTTGCTCTTCCTCGATTGAGTGACAGCATCTGCCTGCCATCTGTGGTTGAATTCTGGTCATATAACTTGGTTGGTCACTTTTGCAAATACAGTTCAAGTGCTGGTTCTTCACTCCCACCAACATATAAATGATTGCTTGAGTTTATATATTTCTCCAATAGTAGTCAACTCTTGAGCAGCTTCCACACCTTACATAACCAGGAATAAATAAATCATAACAATCAAGCACTGCCAGCTGGTTAATCCTTGGTTAACAACAACAGTTGGAAGCAGAATTTCCATTGCAATATGGTGGTAAAGGTGTGATGGCATGTGAACATGCTACTTAATGATGGCAGTTCTGGCATTTCTAGTTGCTATTCTTAAGCAAATCCTGCTACATCATTAAGTACAACATCATGGGATCATCATTTGCTATCTCCTGCCAGCTTCCCCATTAATTGCTTGTTCACCTCCCCAATGATTGTGAGATGCTGCAATGTCATAATTGTGAGCCAGTTACTGTATGTTGGATCACAACTGTGTGACTGCAGAGATGCTGCAAAGGCCAGAATTTTGAGGACCAGACATAGGTGATGTCAGCCTCTGCCTTGCTGCTGCTTCGGCTGCCATTGAAACAGGGAGGGGGGGCATGGTATTAGGGAGGGGAATCATTATGTGCTGGAGGAATATTCTACAAGCTGTCCTGACCATCTCATTGTGCATGTGGAGGAAGGGAGTTTCCCGCCAAGGTTAACTGTCCAGCATTCCACCCTGATGATGTTTTTTGAAGATATCTCCCACCTGACAGTTGGGTGAATTACGATTGGACTATGGACTGGGGTGCCAAGGGGAGAGGCTTGACCTATACATAATATTCATTGCTTTCGCGCCCAATTAACCAGACTCAGCTTTGCTTTACTACTATTCATTTGTAATTAGTAAAAGTACACTTAATTTCAAACAAATGGAGTTGAGTGGTTTCTTTCCTGATTATTAAATGAAGCAGCACCTGACAGGTACAACTTGTTCAGCATCTTTGTAAGTTCAAAGGATTGCTGAATGAGTCATCACTAAACAGGACAAGCTATACAATTATATGTCAATGAGCAATTGCACCATTAAATAAATACTGTACAGTGATAGTAGAAATACGTAGCCTGGTTTTGGGTTGCAGGTGGTTTATAACAAATAGCTTTGCACTACAAGAGAGAACTACCTTAAAACATATCCACCCCAAGATTTTAACTGCCTTCTGAAAATCAGCAGCAACAAGACCATAACAGATACATACAGATGAGGTGAATGAGGGGCAGAGGGCAGCATTTGACAATGCTTTGTGGATCTTCTGATGGGATTCCCTGTGAGACGAAACCTCAAATAACTAATTTTTCCTGATATCATTTGGTGAGGAAATGTACCGTAATTGGGATCATGCAGTTCCAAAGATACTTAGGTCCTAAATCATAAAGGGCTTTTAAAATGAGATCCAGCATCTTGAACTTGCACTTGGAAGCCAACTGGTAACTATCTCAGACAGGAGATGTGATATACAGAAACTGAGATACACATCTAACTACTTCAGGCTGCTACATTGTGGAGCAGCTGCGTCCAACTGTCTCTAAAAATAGGATAAAGCACATTGCAGTTACAATATGTACCTCAGAGGTCTATTGTAAGAGCAGTTGGGATAGTTATTTCAGGCAGGAGTTTGGGGGCAATAGCAAGTGTAATCAAATGGAAGATATTCTTTAGCTAGCAAATTTATCTACTAGGAACTTATTGGTAGAAAACTCCCATTGGAAAAGCATCTTCTAAATGGGATGGCTCTACTAATCCCATTAGTTCACAAAAGCTGTCTGTTACTCCCATTAATTTATATAGGTCCATATTAATTAGTGGGATGGAGAAACTGCATTATATATAGGTAGTATCTTCAATTCTAAGACTGTAACAGGCCAACATTTTTTTATTTGAAAATGTAATTTAATTCTTAGCAGCACAATAAAAAAACAGTATGTTTATATTTCTAGGCTTTCTATTCTCCTGATTCTTCAGAGGAAAAATGGGATAAAAATCTTTGTTAGCAATTTTTTTACAAAGAAGACAGCAGCTAAGTTAGGCAAATTCCCAGAAATATTGGAAAAAAAAATATCGAAATATTCAGAACATTCTGGAGTTCTGGGGAGGATATGGAAAACTCAAGATACCCCTGAAGAAGGGGGGGATGAAGTTATGACTGAAATTGCCAGCTGCATGGAGATCCGGGCCAGTGAAATCTTTCTGGATAATAGCAGTTAGCAATAGCAGTTAGACTTATATACCGCTTCATAGGGCTTTCAGCCCTCTCTAAGCGGTTTACAGAGTCAGCATATCGCCCCCACAGTCTGGGTCCTCATTTCACCCACCTCGGAAGGATGGAAGGCTGAGTCAACCTTGAGCCGGTGAGATTTGAACCGCCGAACTGCAGATAGCAGTCAGCTGAAGTGGCCTGCAGTACTGCACTCTAACCACTGCGCCACCTCGGCTCTTAAAGGAGAGATCATGTGCCTGCCCACCTGTATTCTGGACAATGGCTCTTTATGAGTAGGTATCAGGAAGCAATATTTTTGTGATCTGCTCCTGTGTTGAGTGACTGGGAATGGGGGATAAGGTTCTATGAATCCTAATTTCTTAATCATTTTGGCATTTTTATTGTTTTATTCTTTTTTAAATATTCAGAACCTCTGTAATAGCAAGTTTCATGGCATTCACTGGATTAATTTCCTTCAATCCTTTACAAAAAACCTTTAAGTATGGGTTTATGGATTTAATTTTAAAAAATTAACAGCGAAAAGGGGATTGGAGTTGATTTTAGAATTAGAAATTTTAAACTAGAGTTATATGGGGGAATGTTCATTAGCTGTATTTTTAATTTAATTTGGTTACAGTGAAAATTGTTATGTTATCTTTAATAACTTTTATTGGATTTTTATTGACTAAATTTGGATGAGATTTGGAAGCATTTGTTTAATGGTAGAAATTGAGATTTAAATGTAAAAGGAAGAAATTCAGGTGAGTTTATTAGATTGTAATACATTGGTTATTTTTGGTAATTCTTAATCGTTTTTTCCTGATTAGGATAGATGATGAGGTTTTAAAAAATTGTTTATAGAGAATGAGGTAAGACATGGGAGAAATATATGGTTTGTATATTTTTATTAGGCATTATCCAAGACAGTTATTTTATTAAGATTTATGTTGCAGTTGTGTGCCACAACATTGGAAAAGAGAAATCTGGCTGTCAATACATTGAAGAGTATACAGCAATCAAAAATTGTACATTTACAGGAGATGTTTAATCAAATTCAACCAGGAGTGATTCTATTATATGCAACATATTGTACCACACAGTAAGGCAAGTTAAGGCACTAAGAATATAGTTTTTGAAGAAAAATATAAAGTTTTAAAAAATAATAATAATTCAAACATAAATGAGTAATAATGTCCAAAATAAAATATAAAAATATTCAAGTAGCAATCAGATGGGGAGAGAGAAGAGAGAGGAGTTGCTAGAATGTAATTTTACAGTATTTTTAAAACTCTTCTTAATTTGGTTTGTGTTTTCTTTTTTTCCCCAAAATTCTTTTAAATATGTGTCTTTTTCTTTTCGCCTCCATGTTTTACTTAACAATATTTTAAAAAATAATAATAGATTTTTAGATTACATCCTTTTGAACAAGAAATAATATTTTAGAAAAAAACCACATTGCATTTAGATAGATAGAATTCTTTATTGGCAGTGTGAGTGTGAGTGGACACACAAGGAATTTGTCTGGTGGATATGCTCTCCGTGTACATAAAAGACAAGATATGTTTGTCAAGAATCATAAGGTACAAAACTTAATAGCAATAGCAATAGCAGTTAGACTTATATACCACTTCATAGGGCTTTCAGCCCTCCCTAAGCGGTTTACAGAGTCAGCATATCGCCCCCACAGTCTGGGTCCTCATTTCACCCACCTCGGAAGGATGGAAGGCTGAGTCAACCTTGAGCCGGTGAGATTAGAACCGCTGAACTGCAGATAACAGTCAGCTGAAGTGGCCTGCAGTACTGCACCCTAACCACTGCGCCACCTCGAGGTGTTAATGCTAGTCGTAGGATACAAATAAGCAATCAGGAAACAATCAATGTCAATATAAATCGTAAGGATACAAGCTTTTTTATGCTTTTGAAGATGATGTGAAAATTATGCTCTTTTAAAATATATGGTTCCATTTCAGTAAGAAGCAATCACATGTATTTACTTAATTTTGAGATTTCATATTTTTAGATATTTATGTTCTGTGTTCTCACACGAAAGTTGACACCTGGACAAAAAGTATAGACTTACAGTCAAATGACTTATGGTCCAGCATCTGAAAGACAACAAATGGCTCTAACTATTCATTGGTTTAATTAATATATATATATACATATATATGTTTTTTTTTATTTATGCTGATAAATAAATAAAGGGAGACTAGTATAGATCTATTTCAAGCTATTTAGCTCTCATCAGCTAGCCATACCCTTACTGGGATTCGAACCTGTGCTCCAAATATATATATACACACACACACACACACACACACACACACACACACACACACATATATGTATATATATATATATATATATATATATATATATATATATATATATATATATATATAAAGATTAATATCGATCAACTATGGATCTTCTGTTATAATTTTGTGTATTCTTTTTCTTTTTTTCTTTAGTTAATTTAAAACCCTCTTTAAAAAGAGAGATGAAGAAAGTCATAAAAGTTACCTCTTAATCCCATTTTTAGGCAGGCTAGAGGAAGTTACAATTTAGCGTCAACAAAGGACGATTTTGTTTTTATTTCTTTGCTAGTCAAATTTGTATAGCTGTCTATCTCACCAAAAGCAAATTTGGCTGACTTACAGCAATCAAATAGGACAACAAATATAAAAAATGATTAGATCACAAATTAATGTTACTTTTGTGCACTTGTCTGTTTCCATGCAGCATTCATGGTAGACTATAATTTAACCAAAGAAGAACGTTCCCAGCAGTCCGAAGCGTCAACAAGTCAAGCTCCCAATGTAGTGAGTGACCAATAAAACACTTTTCTTCACATTCAAAATGCATTTTATCTAGCACATGGCTCTCTTGTAGACACTCTGGATCACAAACTATAACACTCTAGATCACAATTAGATTGTAGCCTAAGATGTTGAACAAACTCATCCGTATCTAGAGCATATCAGATGAACTCAAAAGTCGGATTACTTTGGTAACCTATGGGTAAACAAATATTTCTAAGATTGAACACAGTCTATCATTATGTAATGAGATTCCAAGCAGTAAGGATCCCTGATTGTAATGGCAGTTGTCATGATTCAGGAAGAACGATATATGATGTCATTGCAGGATTCTAATGAAAGGGAATTTTCCAGGCAAGGCTACTTTTCCACAACAGAACAGAAGATAGGGCAAAAGATAAGAAACACTAGTATTTTTGCACCTTACCAGCCACAGTCAAATAGGACCAAAGTAGAATGTCATCCCTTAAACATTGTACCCAAACCTCGTCATCTCTCCTTAAATCCAGGAAGGCATTTCAAAATGTTTTTGACCACTTCCTTGTCTCCCAAGAACAGCAGTGCATACTGTCAATATCTCCATGCCTTTTCTCTTTTGTTAAAAGATGTTTTAAGAGAACAGGGAGGTTGAGATAAATGGGAAGTTCACAGAAAACTGAAGAGCCAGCCAGCTGCTGAACATTTCTATGACATTGTCACTATGGTTTTCCCCAATAAAAAAAGAGATATTTTAATTAACTGTGAGTGTGCTTGTACAAGTTGAAATATATTGAGGAATCAGTGCCTAAATCCACTGGTGAAGCAAGAGAGGCAATCAGGTAGAAGAGAATGAACAAGGTTCAAACTATAATTCTATTAAGAATCTTGTTTAATTTAGAAATTTGAACTAAGGGGAGAGCAAGAAGTAGCACTCAATACCCAGAGTTATAAAGTTGTCATAGGTGTGCCTGGAAAGAGAGTTATTGGACAGTTATCTCTTATTATTCAGCATCCATATTCCTCTCACAATCTCCAAATAAGAGCACTCCATCTTTCTTTACAGAAAGAGAAACTGACTGTTCTAGATGAAAGCAGAGCAGAGAATATGGGAGTAGATACAAAATACACAGTATAAGTCTTTACATTCTGGGATCACTCAAGATAAGTACATTGTTAGTTACCTAACTAAGCTCCATGCAAAACATGATAATTCTGAGGTAACTTAAATTGGTGCACTTTTCTCTGATACTCCTGTCTTCCTGCTCCACCCTTGTAACAGGGGAGCTCCAGTCGGAGCCGCAGGTCTTCTGATGCTTCTGGAACTTCCCAGTCAAGTTACCGAAGTCCGAAAGATGCTCTACGCCATCGCATATTGCACTTGTCTGAATTGCTGAGGGTGGAGAAGGCCAATCGTGAGGAGAACCTCTCCACTTATGTGGAACTGGTAAGCAAAGCTGATCGGGACAAGGCACCTTCCATCCGTCAAGCATTTGAACGTATCAACCAACGCTCCTCAGCTAATATTGCTCATCTCGAACAGCGTCTGCAGGATTGCTTAGTCCAACTGAAGAAATTAGAGCAGAAGAATTTCCCACCTGCAGACAACAGTTCCTCTTCCCCGCCCCAAACTCTCAAGGTCAGTGTGGCCCATCCAGGGCCATATAACATACTCAGGTTCCGCCCTACAGAAGCTCCTCTAATAGAAGAAGGCTCCATCGCAAGTAGCGCAGAAAATGAACCTATCACAGAGGCAGCCTCAAAGCAGCACCTTGAAGAGGATGCCAAAAAGAAGCTTCATGAGCTGAAGAGCCAAATCATGGAGCTAAAGGACTATCACAAAGCCCTGGACAATCAGAGGAACATGTTAGAAGAAGCTTGGAAAGTTGATAAAAAGCAAATTATGGAAGTCCTACAGGAAGAAAAGTTAAGGTGGGCCTCCACATTCTTGAGAACAGTGGTTCCCAGTATTCAATTTTCTTGCCGTTGCAGACTTGATTGTCCCTGGTGTCCTGTTTCCTCCTGACACTCATTATCTTAGAACATCACAGCTTTGTCTTTAGTGACAAATCCACGATGTCTTTCCTGCATATGAAGCTCTTTGCCTCGTATGCCACACTCACACAAAAAAGCACACAGTTTCCCCCCCCCTTGTGTTACTAATGTGGTATCACAATACAGACCATAATTTGCCATATGTCTTCTGATCTTTTCCATGCTTTATTGGCATTACTCAGAAACGTCCTGCTTTTCTTGCAAGATGCAAAGGGCATAGCCACAACCTCCTTAGCCAGGAGGAATGTTGCAATATGTTTTTTATTGGGAAAAGATCCATCTTGTATGCAAAATGAAATATAGAGAATGAGAACATTTTAACAACAATTAATCCCACTTGGGATATCTTCAGTGCCATTATTCCACATTTAGCGATGTGCTTTCAGAGCAAAGCAGAAATATGCTAGCACCGGGCTGGTTTCTTTGCTGGTATTTTCCATCCCATAATCCTCCAATCGGATTGGATTAGATTATAACTAAACTAGACTATTTAAAAGATTCCTTTCTAAAAAAGTGATGTCAGTGAATGAACCGATAATTCTTCATCTTTTTCTCTAAAAAACAATAAAATAATGTACCTACAGAATGAAATAAGAGACTAGACTGACGGCTGAGTTACCATTCCATTTGCTAGCGAATATCTCTGTTATTTCTGTTATGTAACCAAAAGGAAGTCAATCATTGCAAATGAAGACATTTGAGTTCATATTTATTATGTCTATTTTTTTTTACCTTCAGATAATTTCATTTAGATAAAAGAATATCTGGGAGAGAACTGTTCAGAAGCATATTTAGCATAATAATTCAGCCTACCAAATTGTTCATCTACTTCTTGCCACATCTTTGGCAGAACTAGTGCCTTTCTAGTTCCAATTACCACTGGGCTCCAAAAAGTATTTTTCAGTATTAGATTCCGTGCTTTGATGAACCCCGGAATGTTTGATTTCTTTTGTTTTCACATTCCCAAACCCAGATGGCACTGGATACTGTAATCCTGTCTCCACCCTTTTCCAAATCCAGGATGAGCATAGTCACCCATTTCTTGTACTGGAAGTGTCAAATCAGGAAGCAGAGCCAGCTCATCATAATCCATTTACAGCAATGCCTAAAGTGGTGACAGTAACAAGATCAGCCAGTTGGCTGAGAGGTGTGGGGGAGGGAGAGAAAAATGACTTAGAACACAAGATCAGATTATAGAACCTCAATTAATGCCATCCTTCTTCAGGCACTATAACCTGGAAATACAAGTGAATGATGTAGTACAGCTAAATCTCAATGAAATCACCAACCTCAAACATGATCTGGCCTGCACTGAGGAGAAGATGGTGTATCAATCTTATGAGAGGTCCCGGGATGTCTGGGTAAGAGACTGCTTAACTAAATGCACGGGTGCTTTGCACAGTATTGCTCTGGTAGCAAAGAACAGGACATCGGAACAGGTTGCATATGGCTGGTTTGACAGAGTGCATAAAAATGGAGCAAAAGGGGGAAAAAAGTACTATCCCATCTTACTCAATAGGCTATGACAACTGTCTTTAGAGAGAGACCAGTGTGTTTTTGCAATAGGAAATGAAGGTTGCAACGATGTTAAGAGTGGTACAAGCACTGGCACAGTTGTTTTGTCTGCTGATAAGATCACCGTGAACCTGCTTTTGCATGTACTGCAACACCAGCATGTTAGCGTTAGTAGCACACCTCAGGGAGATCTGCAACAAAATATTGCATTAGGCCTTCCCCTTTTGTACAAGTCAGCATTCTATGACCAATGAGCATAGTATGAATTGGGCTGTTTTGGAGTCCCTTCAACTCAACATTTTCCCTCTAAAGCATTTCGTCTCTGTACATTTGTAAACCCTGGCAGCCTTCTGAACTTGTTGGCATCTGTCTTTCTTGTCCAGATAGCACCATTTGGGTTACCTAGGAGCCAGAAAACTGACCTTCCTCTTTGCAGATACAAATAGAGCCATCAGAGAATTAGAGCACATGAACGTGCAAATTGCAGGTGAAAAATAACACTGTGGAAATCCACCCGGGATTAACTAAATCAGTGTCTGGAAACGGGCTGGTCCTGTCCTGATCTCCTGTCTTTTCCTTGTCTTTGTGGTAGGAAGTGCTGGATTCCTACCAGACCCGGCTTGTCAAACTGGAACAGCAGCAGCAAGCCCAACAACAGGAGGCAATGGAGGTGCCCCAGGCCAGTATGTATAAGCTTTATGGACAGCTCATGAACCTTCTATTGACCATCGCTGCCATTATCCTGGTGTTTTTTTCAACAATTTCAGCCTTTATAGTTCCTCTTCTGCATACTCCTATGCGGGCCATGTCCACTCTCCTTGTCATCGTCCTCATAACTCTTGCATGGAATCACTTCTCTGACATTACTGAGTCAGACTGGAAAACGTGGCTTTCTTCATCCTGACAGTCAGACAACATTGGCACCCCTATTTCTGTACCTATGCTGCAGCTTCTCAACCATATAACTATTTATTTGTTTATTAAAATGAAATAAAAAGGAGCCTGTCTTTCTGTTCTTCCTTTTCTCCTTAATTGTTTCTCCAGCTAGGAAGAACTAAATGACAAAACTGCATGAAAAACAACTCCGCGTGACAATCCACCTCTAAATTCTAACATCCCAGATGAGCTGAAAAACAATGCAGGAAGGTTGAGGATTGGTATTCATGTTTGGTGTGGAGGTTCAATTTTTGGAGAAGAAGAGGGGACCGTGTGCATGCATGTATGTTGTGTATATGAAAGCATGACTGAAGATGAAAGAAAGTAAATGAAATTTGATAGGTTTAAATCCTTCTTTACGCTATTCAGCCCACAATTGTTTTGGTACCTGAGACAGGAGATCCTATTGCATTCTAATAACAGAAAATATATCCTTCAGTGCTCTTCTCATCAGTTAAGGTTTGCACAAAAAAACTTCCCAAATATTCTATCTCATTGCTCAGATTTGTTTATCTCACACTTTTCTGCTGTCAGGGGTGACCCATACCTTTCAGTCTAAGCTACCAGTTTCACTCTGCTTGATTTCTACAGATATCCATTGTCAAAAATTAAAATTACATTTTGATATTTCTCTTTTTCCACTAATCCACAATCATTATACTGTCAGCGAAGGCAAATTCCCACATGCCTGGATACATTTCAAGCAATACACATTGTGGACAAAAGGTAGTGTTTTGCAACATCATTTGTAAGATACAAACTCAGCTTTTATACAGAAGGTAAACATTTTTGTACATCAATTTAGTCTGTCTCACTGCTGTAAGGTTTTTAAAAATAATTTTACCCATTGCGTTTCTAGCTAAATATCCCATGGAACATGGGTGATTTTAATATCAAATACTATATACAGAGTGGGTCCTTTTGAGCCATGCCGAGGAGATGTACAGAGCTTTGGGATGGCCAAAGTGCTACGGCAAGTTCTCATTTATGATTTTTGCCAGAATTATGTTTCCTCTTAGGCATAGCTAGAAATCAGTATCTCCAAACCTCCTGAGGCACAGAAATTGCAGGGAACAACTTCATTCTCCAGCCTCCTTTCGATGGACTCCGTGCACCCACCCAAACACTTCATAAGGGGCAGAGCAAAAGATAATCAAAATAGAACTGATGTCTAGATTATCACATTATGTGGATACATCAATCTACCTACCCATTCATAGGAAGCGTCACCTTAAAGATGAGTGGATTCTCTATGAAAAAAAATATATGGGATAGACTTGCTTCGCAAATGTCATACACTTTCCAAAGGATCCCCCTTTGTTCTGCCTCTTGCAGTCCGAAGGATAAGTAAAATATTAATTAAAGATACAATGATAGGGGATGAAAACAACAATCCCTGAAGTCCCAGGAAAATCTCAGACTGTTGGAATATTTGAATATAGAGGTATGAACTTTTCATTGCCACCCGCTAAACAATTCTGAAAGGAAAGCAGAAACACCTCCCTCTCCCTAGGCGGAACAGAAGCACCCAACCTGGGTCACAGTCTTAAGTCCAAGGAACGGGTTTGTGCAATAGCAGTCCGATATGTTAGATATGCATAGGGAATCCATATGCTGCGGAAGGAAGGAGAAATTCTCACTAGGGCCCTCCCGGGAGGCAGAACTGTCTTGATATCTATCAAGAAAGAGCTCTCATGCCGGTGATACCGAAGAGTTAGAGGCAGATGAGACTTCAGTGCGGGAAGTAGAAACTTCTGAACCATCGTCCACTTTCTTGCCAAAGAGCTGCATTATGCAATTACGGAACTGCCAGGAGATAGACAAATGTCATAAAAGCATTTACAAGTTCTATCCTTTCCCACCACATAACATAACACAATATCATCCCCAAATGATACAATCCACACACACCCCAGTTGCTTTCTGTTCATTACTTTTAATCTACCCACCTCTCTCAATTCAAATAATTTCTAGCTCTTCCGTTGGGGCCAGAGCAAGTTACCTGTCTGTTCATGAAGACATAGATAATTGGGTTGTAAATGGTGGCGCTTTTTGCAAAGAAGGCAGGTACGGAAGCCGTCAGGGGGTGAAAGGCATAGCCTGGATTGGCAGCAGCAAAACAGGCAAAAAATGTATATGGTCCCCAGCAGACAATATAGGCGATGATCATGACCACTACCATTCTTGACACTTCCTTCTCAGCCTTCTGTGTTGATTCTGACTCTTTCTGCTGGGCTGCAACCTATGTGGGAAAAGAAAGAAGTAAGGTTAATAAGGTACATCTCAGATCCCTAGGCTGTGATTTGGAACAAGAGAGAGAAAGGAGTTTACCATAGAAATTGGATTCAGATTAAATTTGTATATAGATATCCTGGTGTAAGCAGGCGTATGGAGAAAATGAACTAAGGAAAATTGGGAATCATTCCTGGCAAAGGCCTTATTAGGAAACTGAAATTAGCCAGAGGACTTTTATAGAAGTGGAGATCATGTTAGGGGAGCTAGCTAAGTATATATTGATAGCAATAGCAATAGCAGTTAGACTTATATACCACTTCATAGGGCTTTCAGCCCTCTCTAAGCGGTTTACAGAGTCAGCATATTGCCCCCACACTCTGGGTCCTCATTTCACCCACCTCGGAAGGATGGAAGGCTGAGTCAACCTTGAGCCGGTGAGATTAGAACGGCTGAACTGCAGATAGCAGTCAGCTGAAGTGGCCTGCAGTACTGCACCCTAACCACTGCGCCACCTCGGTGAGGAGATCTTATTTGTGCTGCAATGTGATTAAGGATTTTCAAGTACAGTGACAGAATTAGGGCTCCATTAACAAAAGGTTAATTCTCTATATCGTTCTCTGTCAGAGGCTTTATAGCAGTGATATTTTAATTTGGGAGAAAGTGTGCTTTAT
Organism: Thamnophis elegans; assembly: GCF_009769535.1. Lineage (NCBI taxonomy): Eukaryota > Metazoa > Chordata > Lepidosauria > Squamata > Natricidae > Thamnophis > Thamnophis elegans. The sequence goes on from NC_045542.1 coordinate 7,513,962, forward strand.
AAGGAAGAGAGATCCAATCACAAGAGACATGAGGGAGGAATACACGACACCTGTGATATAATGCAATGTGTGTATTTACCGCACGGATAGCCAACCACACTTGCAAGTAACAGATAATGATGACGCTCAGAGGAAATATACAACAGGTAGTCATCAGGACAATCATGTAAGACTGGACACCTGGATCTTCATTGCCACTGAATACATCTGGACCACATGATGTTTTCAGACCATGAGGCCAGTATCTGGTTGGGAGGAAAAGAAAGCCATTTTCACATTTGAGATTTGATTAATCTTTTGAGTCCCTCTTAGTATGTTTTACGTTTGTTCATATAAAATAAATCAAGAATTTCTGATGCCACACAACATTGACCAAGATAGAGTTGACATACGTATGACAAAGCAGTTTCACTCAGAATTGCTTGAGGCTTCAATCTAAATACCCTTGTAGACACATTCTTCCCCATCTCATAAAAATAAATGCCAAATGAAAGATTTAATGACTTGTAGATTAAAAAAGATCAACGATCCACATAACTAATTTCTCATTGAAAGAAAGAAAGACAAATCACTGATTCTTCCCTATCAACATTCTTGATGAAAGCTAGTCACTCTTTATGTAAACATATACATAATTGTTTTAGTTATATTGGAAAGCTGCTGGAAATGGTGAGAAGTCTAGTCTTAATGCATCTGAAGGACATCACCCTACTCCTTTGTTTCCAGCAATGTTGCTCTGTACCATCCCCTCCTTATACTTACCTACTCCAGCCAAAGATTGGTGGTGCTGTCCAGGTGCAAGCCCAGGCCCAGGAGAAGAAAATACCACCAAGAGCCATTTTAGCATCAAATTTGATATTTCCAAAAGGCTTGCAAACGACAACCCAGCGCTCCCACGAAATAATAGCCAAAGACCAGAGAGCTGTAATGCCTGGGAAGGAAGATCAGAAGAGGATACTAATAACTAATAACGAATAGCTCTGTTAGATTTGTTTGTGTGTGTGTGTGAATTATATGTAATCTATCATTACATTATAGGAATTCAGTTTATTTATGCAAAACAGCATCAATGGTTAGAAAGCTGAAATGGTTATACTGAAACCTTTACTAAATGTTCTGCCAGATGTCTCCTGGGATGCATGGGATTAATAGGGAAGCAACTCAGGGGCATGGAAAGAAAAGGAGCAGCATGATGGGTGATCTCTGAGGACAACAGGATTATAGGATGTGCTTATATTAGGGGGAAGAGGATAAAAGTATGACCTGGAGGAAAGGGATTGGGGTAAAAAGGGATTAATCAGAAAACATAATGAATAAGTACTTCTTACCACAAGCAGAGACAGTATAACCCTCCAAAACACACAAAGGATGACCGAGGATGAAATAGCCAAAGAACTGGTTGATGACACTGATGGTGCTAGCAATAACCGTTTCGCCCAAATCAGCTATAGCCAAGTTCACCAAAATCCAGTTGAGCGGATGCCGTAATTTCTTGAATTTGGCTGTGGCCACCAATACCAAACCATTGGTGAAGACCGAGGCAACGACAACAAAGATCATCCAGAGTGAAGTTATGTTGTAGACCCATCGCGGTGCAATATGATAATTTGGACCTTCGAACGGGTCTGTCAGAAGATGGACAAAGTTACATTTTAGAAGGATCTCAGCAAGCCTAACAGGGTGCTGGGCAAATCAATCAGGGATGCATTCTGCTAAAATAAGACAAAGTCCCTATTCTTGTAAATAATTCAAGAGTTCATCCATAGGAAAGTAGATACTTCTCTAGGACTTATAGTATACTAAGACCATCATCGTTACTCCCATCCTTCTACTGGGACCAATTTGGAGCCCTTCCTTATCCAGAACCGTTCCAGCGGCAACTAGCAAATTCCATTTGTGGGACCCCCTCTTCCGAAGGCATTTAATTGCCAAGGTTGAAGTCAGCTGGAGAAAAACCCACCTGGTCCCACAGAGCCGAGGTGGCGCAGTGGTTAAATGCAGCACTGCAAGCTACTTCAGCTGACTGCAGCTCTGCAGTTCGGCTGTTCAAATCTCACCGGCTCAGGGTTAACTCAGCCTTCCATCCTTCCGAGGTGGGTAAAATGAGGACCCGGATTGTTGTTGGGGGCAATATGCTGACTCTGTAAACCGCTTAGAGAGGGCTGAAAGCCCTATGAAGCGGTATATAAGTCTAACTGCTATTGCTATTGCTATTGTAAAAGTTTATCCTGTGAACCAACCTTAGCCTGCCCACCGACCCCAGTTCTGAGGCCCTTGCCAAACTCACCACGGGTATTGTTGCTGTTGGTGTAAGCAAATAATGAGTCCCTAGTGGTATCTTCATCATCGTGCTGCCGCCGAGCAGCAAATACCGCCACATTCGAGGCCTGTGTCATGGCCTTGGTTACTATATTCCCCCTCGTTTGCGCTTCGTGCCCTTCTCTCCCACGTTCTCGTTCTTTCTCAATTCTATCTTTCTCGTTGCTCTTCCTCTCAGGCCTTGATCAGCCTCTCCCATCCAATAGTCTATGCTAAGGTTCAAAGCCCTGCCTGTTTATATATCTACCCCCCCACACAGAAGATTAAGCTTTCATCTTGGAGAACAAGATCCCCCAAAGCCCTTAAACGTTTTATCCCTTAATTGGGCTACAATGCTACAATTTGGCCTTCTCCCCTCCTTCTTTTCTTCTTCTTCCCCTCCTCCCCTGCTCATTAACAGCTTTCACGTGTCCTACATCACCAATGGTATCTTTGCCGGACACTTCAGGTGAGAGATGAGCATGATGGAGGGATTAGAGGGTCAAAAGAACTCTGCTAAGCTGATTCAGAATAGAATTTCCTTCCAATTTCTGAATGTCCCATTTTTTTGTACCTTACTCCAACTTTACCGTAACAGGAGAGGTGTTTTTTCACCAAAGACAAATCCCTGACAACTCCCACAAGAAATGAACTTCAAAATCTTTTTACATAGATCTACAAATGTAGATGAGAGGTCTTCAGTGCTCTCTGAGCTTGGTTGTTTTCTTGCAGACATTTCATTAGCCAAAGATGTTATCTAGTTGGGTAATGAAACATTACCCAACTAGATCACCGAGGACCACTTATTTCAAGCCTGACCTACAAATATTCTCCTTTAGCGGAAACATAGATGGACATAACTTGTCAAGGCCTATTCAAATGATGACCAAACACTCATCACACCAAGCACAAAATAACCTTTTTCATTCCCAACACTAGACATTAATTATATCGTACACCAACAACTATTGAGGGATTGTCAGGATCTTTATCAATAAGAAATTCTACATACATACTCAAGAGGCTACTATCATTAATTGACATACAATCAGTTTAAAGACCTAGCAAATATTTTTTGAAAATAAAACCTCTAAGAGTTGCAATAATTGCATATGCATTGCTCTTACAAAGTTATAAGGTAAATAAAAATAACATAATTCATTGTGCATATTGGCATGTCACCCTTTACTACAATATCCCAACTGATGCATGTGGTTTTTAAATATTAGCTTTTCAAATTATTATTATTTTGAGATGAAGCAAAATGTATGCTTTTCAGAGCAAAATGTATGTTTCAATGCTGCCATCTTTCATTCTAGTGAAGACCTTTGTACCCTCATAAATCCAGGGATAATTTGAATTGACAACAGTGGACAAGTGGAGGTCAGTAGTTTGCTTTGAATATTTCCAGTTTCCCACAAACTAGAAAATAGGAAGGGATAGACCCAGAGTTGTTGCCCGTGAGTCGGTAAGAAGAGAGGGATAGGATGATCTAATAAGATAGAAAGATGATGATATTGGGAACTGTATATGAAGGCAGGATGGTGGAAAGAAGGGAGAGAAGAATCAAGAGGGCATTTCCCCCATATGTGTGTATGTGTGTGTGTGAGAGAGAGAGAGAGAGACAGAGAGAGAGAGACAGAGAGAGAGAGAGAGAGACAGAGAGAGACAGAGAGAGAGAGAGACAGAGAGAGAGACAGAGAGACAGAGAGAGGGAGAGGGAGAGAGAGAGAGAGAACTGGATCTTGTACATGATGTTATAGGGCTAAAAATAAAAAGGGGGATCCTTCAAGATCAGTGAGAGAAATATGAATTTGAAAAAATATATTTGTATTTTGGATTCTAACCCCAGCTGTGTTTAGAATTCAGATTCTTGGAGATGCTGCCTTTTCCTCTTTATCACATTGTCCTATGTTTAACAGATGTTCTATAACAAGATAAAGCCCATCAAAGCAATTTTTTTGTGAAAGACTCATATGTGTAAGCATCAAGGTATTTTCTCAAAATTGTATCATGCCCACTAGCTTCAAACGACTGGACCTCTGTTGAAATGCCTTTTGTTTTGAAACTTTGTCTAACATTTTCATACCTTCTTGCTTATGCCTGCATCTTGGCATCTTTCCATATCCTCTAAACTCAACCAAGTCTGAACCAATTCTTCTACCTTCTTAGTGATTCTACGGTGACCATATGTATGTTGACACTTTATCTCTCTTGAAACCATCCTATTACAAGTCATCCAAGAAAAACAAACATTTTAGGCCAGTGGAACTTTGAGAGCATGTTAAGTGGCAGATCTATGTGGAAGCAGATGACTTGCCTACACACAGAATAATGGCCATGGTGGACAGTATCAATTTAAAAGTATCTATTTAACAAAGATGCTTCATCCTATCCTCTCTAGCCCTCCAATTTGCTCTCCATAACTAGAGTGCATCTATTTCAGAATTGAGGACACCCTTCAACTCTTCTTAAAAAAAAGTATTTCTTTTTGATTTACCCAAAAAATTAGCCTGATCTGAATTCCCATGGTTTTTCTTTAAAAAAGGGAAAAAAACTTTCCAGATTTCTGGATTCTTTAAAAAAAAAAACCTCAATTCCTTAACCTTTAAATAGCTAAGACCTCCTCGAGACATTTTTCTGCCTGATGCCAACCGGCAGAATAGTGCCATCATCCCTTAATCCCTAGTCAAGATACATTAAGTCCCAGGCTGTCTTGTTATTTTGGTTGCTAGGCAGAAAATTATGTAAATACCTCTCTCCTAAAACAACAACATAATACATTAAGTAGTATATCCTGAGTGTAACACATCCTGAGTATACTCGTAATTGAGGGGATGTAGAATATAGAATACGCTGGTTTGCAAGATAGTTTCTAAATGAGAGATCCTAGCTTCCACAGAACATTATGAATGTACTTGCGATAAAATGGGTCCTTACCTGTGATTTAGGGTTTAAATATGCCCAAACTTATTGGTATTGTCCTTACTGTTAACTGGGAATGCTATGTAAAGCACGGATATAATTAAGGTTGATAATGTAGCCTACACTCGTGCCCTTGTGACCTCTAGGCTGGAATACTGCAATGTGCTCTACATGGGGCTGCCCTTGAAGAGTATTCGGCGACTTCAGCTAGTCCAGAATGCAGCCGCGCGAGCGATTGTGGGTGCACCTCGTTTCACCCACATAACACCTATCCTCCGCGAGCTGCACTGGCTACCTGTTGATCTCCGGATACGCTTCAAGGTGCTAGTTGTCACCTATAAAGCCCTTCATGGTATTGGATCTGGGTACTTGAGAGACCGCCTACTGCCAATTACCTCCACTCGACCAATTAGATCCCACAGGTTAGGCCTCCTCCGAGTTCCATCAGCCAGTCAATGTCGACTGGCGACTACCCGGAGGAGGGCCTTCTCTGTGGCAGCTCCGACCCTCTGGAACGATCTCCCCGTGGAGCTTCGTACCCTCACCACCCTCCAGGCCTTCCGCACAGCCCTTAGAATCTGGCTATCCCGTCAGGCCTGGGGCTAAAGACCTTCACCGTACCCGAATTGTATGAATGTTGTGCTTTTAATGATGTATTGTCCTATATGTAACTCGGTTTGTCTCCCCCTCCCCTTGAACTGTGACCCGCCCTGAGTCCCCTCGGGGAAAAGGGCGGCATACAAATATTAATAAATATAAATATAATATAAAATACACACTGTCTCTATCTCACCGAAAAAAATTAGGTAAAAGTTTTGCAAAAAGGTTTTGGCCTCTTTGAATAGCACATTCATGCTCTTCTCTGCATGCTTATGATACACTTCCACATAAATGAGGGAGCTGGGTGAATTTGGTTGCATTTCTCTCATTAGATTCTTCCTTTTTGCCCATTATAAATTCATTCTGTTATACTGGTCTTTGTTTTACACTCTGTCCCCGTAGAGATCCGGACCCCCACTACTCTTCCGGGCTTCCGCAAAGCTACTAAGACCTGGCTGTTCCGGCAGGCCTGGGGCTGTTGATCACTATCCAGCCCCATTTAAGTGGTATGTATGTTGTGTAATTTTAAATAATTGTATTTCTATTTCTAAATTTTTATATTCCCTTGTTGTCTGTAAGCTGCCCAGAGTCCCCTGGGAGTGGGCGGCATACAAATGCTAATAAATTTCCAAACTTCCAAACTCTAATTTAATAAGTGGTTTAAATATGTTTTTTTGAATATTTACCATTGCTAAGCACCTGTGAGGATGAAGATATCTATCTATCTATCTATCTATCTATCTATCTATCTATCTATCTATCTATCTATCTATCTATCTATCTATCTATCTATCAAAACTATGGTAGATCTGTGCTAGCTTACATTTTGTGCATGCATAAGTGCTAATAGGATATCTACATTTGCAATGGTGGAAGTAATTTAATTTGGATGTAATGTGCTTAACCTTCCAAAAAACAAAATGGAATTGATGACTTAGAATGACTTGGTAAATAGAACAAGAATCTGAGTAGTATATACAGTCCACAGAGATCTCTGTGAGTCAAATCCCTTTTTATTCTTTTATACTATTCCTTTCTCTATAGACTGTATCCAATCTTAATAAGAGGGAATACTTCATTGGCTACACAACTCCATTGCGACCAAGTCTATCCAAAAAATTTATTTTCACCTTGAAAGGCAAACAAGTCTTCATTAATATATTTGTTATTCTGGCTTATAGGCTGCTTCAATCACGAACCAATGTACGTGGCTTATGTGGCCAGTTCCAGTAGAAAAGATTAAAAGCAATAAATTTGATAACAAATACATGGTTTGCCAAGCAACAATACAAATCTGCAGTAGAAAAAAAGGGAAAAAAAAGTGTAGAATGGGATCCATCACATGGTTTTCTAAAGACCTTTCTAAACCCCTAGAAAATCAGTTGCTGTCAAATTTCAGGGGATATGCTATTCCAAGAAAGGGGGCACCAACAGAGAATGCCCATGGTCTCAGATTCCCACAGCAGATGGGCCTATAGGGAGCCTTCCTCTCTTTCAGATATTTTGGATACACAGATACCACACAAGACTGAGACCCAACGAACTTTAGGAAGGCATTTCCTTTCTGTTGATCTTAACTGCCTTCAGAAACCATTTGAACCATTGAAAGTCACAAACCTAGCCGAGATGGCGAAAATATCGGCATATCTTAAAGACCATTCAAATGAGAGATATAAACGAGACTGGAAAAAATGGATTGACTATACACAAAACAAATACGGGACTAAGAAATTACAGATAGCCTATGCTTAAGATTAGGAATAATCTAAACTGTTCATAGCTAGTGCAACAGGAAGAAGCTGAGTTCAATGCAGAGATGTTATTAACTTCTTTTTTTTAATTTCCTTTGTCTTAATATATTGTAGACTGTGTTTGTTAAAAATCTATACCGTTTTCGGGCTCTGGGAAGTCGGGGGGGGAGGGAGGGGGTGTGTTAGGGGGGAGGGGGGGATACATAGTATGTGTTAGATTTTAAAGTAACGTGACTGCACTTGTATACTGTTACTCTTTAATTCCACTGTAAAAATAGGACAAGCTGAATATATTAATAGATTGTAGAAATACACCGAAGGGAGGAGTAGAAGGATAGAAGAAAGAGGGGTAGAGAGGGTGGGAGAGAGGACTGGAGGGAGGGGGAGAAGGAAGGGAGGGAGTGTACCGGGAGAGAGGAATGGTAGAGGGGGAGGGGAAGTAGGGTAGAGGGGAATGATGGAGGGAAGATGGAAAGTTGGAGGGGGGCGAAAGAAAGGGTGTATGGAGGGTCGAAGAGGTACATTGGGTTTCTATTTTGGGGGGTACTTCTGATAAGAGGAATGGCTGTGTTTATTGTTTAATGTTATATGGCCCCGGTTATGCACAGTATATATGTGACTGTACGAAAATGAAAATGGAAAATAAAAACACATTTATATAAAAAGAAACCATTTTTTACATTAAACCTGGTGGTTTTGCCTGAGGTTATTTTGCATATACTACAATCTGGTTTTTTAAAATTATGAGTTAACCTGGGGAACCACAATGTATTTGCAATAGATAAATGAAACAAATCTCAGGGCAGCCTTCTGATATACGACATATATGAATATATTTTAATAGGAAACTCATTACTAAATAATACCATCAGTGCTCATGTAGGAAGTGACTGCAGATTTGGAAGAGCCCAAAGTTCACAAAAATATAAAAACATTTGGGGAGCAAGGAAGAAAGTGAGAAAGGAACAAAGAGAGAGAGAGAGAAAAAAGAGACAGGAATATCATGGCTGGTACAATTCAACACTGAAGTTCATTTTGGTTTTGTTCTTTGTGTGTAATATGTTAAATGACAGGTAGTTAGAGACAGGAACCCACTCCTCCCACACACAGATACTTACTTGAAGCAATGTGTAAACCATGGTTTATAACCATGGTTTACACATTGTGATTGCAGATTCGAGCCCTCACCACCCTCCAGGCCTTCTGCAAAGCCCTTAAAACCTGGCTGTTCCGACAGGCCTGGGGCTAAAGAGCTTTTGCCCCCCTCCTCGAATGGTATGACTGTTGTGTGCTTTTAAATTGTGTATTGTTATGTTCGTCTTTTTTATTCCTTGTCTGTACCCCTTTCCCCGACTTGAATTGTGAGCTGCCCTGAGTCCCCTTCGGGGAAAAGGGCGGCATATAAATGTAATAAATCAATCAATCAATCAATCAAGATGCTAGGAACGGCAAGTCATCAATATTTGGAGAACCAGAGGTTCCTCATTTCTTTGGAACGAAAGTGATGCAGCTTCTATTTTATTATCCTTGGCCCAAGCAACCGACAGTATGAATAACTTTTCCAGATTGTGTTAAATTTTATGACTGCTAAATTTCAAAGGAAGATAATAACTCTTGTACTTTAGGCTTTGAGGGTCTCTGTGGTACTCCGGCTGCTTTTCATGTGCAATTCACATGAAAGGCAATGTACAATATTCTTGTTAAAAGAATGATTACAAAATTACGAGAGTGGATATATTGATGAAGTGTGGCGATAGCCAACGTTTCCTATGATTTACCTCAGTTATGTAATGCTTAATGTCCCTCTGATATGTTCAGATAGATTTTTCTTTTTTACTGTGAGTCTTATTTCCTAAATATCTAATTCTGTTGGATGGGTACTAGATAGAATGGTATTGTACCTGTTTTCTTCCCTTTCTGCCAATTAAAACATTTCTCCCATTTCTCCGAAAAGCAACTGGGATCAACAATCTTTGGGTGACTGATGGATGTAGTTTTGGGGATGCAGTTACTTTCAGAGCACTGCAGAGAATGATCACTTCATTTACCCAAATTGATTGAATCAGAATTTTTAAGGCATTTGCCAGTTGGGTGTGTATCTCTGTGTGTGTGTGGTGTTGAATAAATCCGCGCATATTCTCTACTTTTTAAAAACTGTGTTCTTGTACCTTTTTAATGTTCCATATACTGTATCCAAGAGCCGAGGTGGCGCAGTGGTTAAATGCAGCACTGCAGGCTACTTCAGCTGACTGCAGTTCTGCAGTTCGGCTGTTCAAATCTCACCGGCTCAGGGTTGACTCAGCCTTCCATCCTTCCGAGGTGGGTGAAATGAGGACCCGGATTGTTGTTGGGGGCAATATGCTGACTCTGTAAACCGCTTAGAGAGGGTTGAAAGCCCTATGAAGCGGTATATAAGTCTAACTGCTATTGCTATTGCTATCAGACAAAAAAAAATATTTGGTTGTTTAGTGCGGTTGAGAAGGTTGAGAAACACTGGTTTAGTGGCTTGCCATGATATTTCAGCATCCTAATTGCCGAGTGTTCTAAAAGCCATAAAAAAGAGTTTTAGGATCTATTTCTGGATTGTGGGCTATTCTTTTAGAGTTCTTCTGAGTGAAAGGATTGCAACTATCCAAGCTGTCAAATGATCTGACTCTGAACTGAGATTGTCATAGTAACAAAGTCATAGATCCTTCTTTGATTTATCCAGCTGTCCATTCATTATACACAATATTCTTAACCTGCCTTTCTCCCAAATTACTAGGGTACAGCAAATCAGCCTCAGTCCAGCATAATGCTTCTGAGTCAGATCAGTTTTAGCTTGACACTAAAAGCAATGCAATGTAAGTTCCCATGCAAATCTCCAAAGACTGAACTATCCAGAAAATGTTTGCAACTCCTGCAAGTTAAGCTTCTTCTAACAAGCTTAAAGAAGTCCATGCTTGGCAGGGAACTAAATTGGACTGGATGAGTGATTGATTCAGGATCTATTATCCCTTGTTATTTAAGCCTTAATAGGTGTGCCCCATCACCTTGCTCGAATGTTATCCAACAGAAAAGAAATGTGGCTTAAACCTAAAAAGCTATCTAAACGAACTCCAGCCTAGCATTCTTGTTGACATGCTACATTTCTATATGGGATGTTGTGATGTTATAATTATTATTATTATTTTTGCATTGAGCCAATGTTTAAAGTTTGGAATGGCTCTGTCCTGATTATCCCTTCAGAGAAAATTGGGCTATACATCAACATCTCTTAATCCAGACTATGGCCATTTCCTCATACATGATTTCTTCTTAACTTCACATTCAGCTATTGGTGAAGAAAAATTAAAGTTCACCTCACTTTGATGTTTTGGATCAACAATGGTAGAATGCGACCTAGAAGATGCTAAAACCACTACTGGGGAAATGGCTTATATATTAGGTTTTTCTGTGAATAACTTTTTTTTCCTGATTGTGCTTTAATCTCCTGAGAATTATCAGTCTTCATAATTTAAACATTAGGATTCACACTGGAGCTAAAGATTTAGTAAGATTTTAAGCTATCAACTTGAAAAACTACCATTTGCCTTGAACTCCATGTCCTACAATTGGCAGTTGAAATTCTTTGAAATAACACTTTTATTTATTTGTTTATCAATTTATTTGACCACCTATTACAAGGCAACTTTTGGCAGTGTAAAATAAAACCAATTTTTAAAACAATATAAAAACTGGTTAAAACTATTAAATAATGTGCTTAAGGAAAACAAAATGGCGAGAAGATTAATTAAGATTAAGCTTGGTGACCATTCAAAGCAGGGGTGGGTTTCTCGCCCCGTTCCAACCGAACCGGTTGGAACGGGGCCGGCGGCGTCCTCGTGCACGCGCGCAGTGCACGCATGTGTACTAGCGCCTGTGCGATGCTCCAGCTGCTCCTGGAGGATCGCACAGGCGCTGTATGCGTTCTGCGCATGCGTGGAAGCGCAGAACTCATCAAAACCAGGTAAGAAACGCGGGCACGTGGGTGGATCCTTCGGCGTTCCCGGAAGTTACTTACTTCCGGGTTCGCCGACCAACCGGTTCGCGGGGACCGCCACAAACCGCCTGAAACCCACCCCTGATTCAAAGTTATGGCAAAGTGCTTATGACTTGGTTCCAAAGTTACAACAGCCCCCCTCACATGACCACATTTTAGTTATTTGGCAACCAACCAGAATTATAGCTGTTTACAGCACCCCGCCTTCAGCAACAGCAATTTACAATGTTTTTGCTAAAAACTGCTAAAAACTGGTATTTACTTCTGGGTTTTGCTCCTGAGCAAACAATGGTTTCACTTAACAACCATGTATTTCACTTAATGACCACTGCAAAAAACCCAGGTCCAATCACATCCATCATAACTTGGATCTGCTTTACGACTGTCACAATTTACAACCATAATGGACAGGCTCCATTCCGGTCACAAGACAAATATTACCTGTACCCGGTGCAACCAATGCACGGACTCTCTGCTGCCATTTTGAGAGTAACCTCACCCAGGGCCGGATTTTCCTATAGGCTAACTAGGCTTCAGCCTAGGGCCTCAAGATCAAGAGGGGCCTACATTCAAATTGTTAGCAAAATTAAAATTACACTATTCTAAAAACAGTGAACACTAAAACACTGAACCGAAAATAAGGAGAAATTCTACGCATATGGCTAATAAACAAACATAAAAATGTATTGGTTAAGATCGTTCCAGCGCCGCGGCAGTTGGGGAGCCCGCCCACGTTCCCGGCACTGGCAGTTGGGCGAGAGGCGCGGCCGCTCCCAGTAGCCACCCCGTCGACGCGGAGCCCACCAGCGGCCAGGCAGGTGAGGGCGAGGGGGCCGAGGCGGGCAGCTGAGCGCAGCAGGGGAGGCAGCTGGCCTCGCTGCCTTTGCCGCAGAGCAGAGCCGCCCTCCGTCGGGAGGCCAGCTATATATATTGATAGATATTGATAGATATCACAGTAATGATGTATTTTATTGTCTCTCATGCAATTTACAAACTTAAAAATGGGAGGTGAAAGGGCCTCATAAGTGGAATAGCCTATTTATTTATTTAATTTGTATGCCGCCCACTCTCAAAGAGACTAGGGCCTCTTTTCATCTAAATCCGGCCCTGACCTCACCTCCTGTGTGATGAGGTTCCAGAGGCTGACACAGAGCTGAAAAGGCTCCTCTCCTGCTGCCAGATGGAATTCCTTAGCCAATAGGATCTGCAACACGCCTAGTTTAGACAACTGTTATGCAAAAGGCAGCTCAGCCCACAGAAGGATTCTGCTACTGTAACCTAAGAGTAAAGTAGTATTAGTATTCCTAGCTTGTGTTTCTTGTCTGGATTGCCTTGAAGGACTGGCAGTAATCTTGCAAGTTTGGGAGCGCTCTCCTCTCCTTTACTTTTACTTTCCGGCTGGCACTACTGCCAGTTCGCACACATGCGCGCTTGATGCACACGCATGCACGGTGCAATAAAAATCGTTCTGTGCCTGCACAGAACTGAAAAACAAAATACCGGGGAACCAGTTCAGGGGCGTGGCAGGCCTGTGTCGCTGCTGGTTCCAGCAACCCACGCCATCAAACCACTAATGGTTCGGCCAAACCAGTCTGAATTGGTAAGGACCCACCACTGATCTAGGCTCACACAGCTGTACAACCTTCCCCAGCTGTTACTGGTCACAACAATGCAGTTATTAGTGTCAGGTTCTGGAAGTATTTATAGTCTTCTTGTAAAGTTCATGTCTGCTGGAAGGATGTCTACACTGGTGAATCTGGGAAAGCACTAGGACTATGCCAGTGGTGGGATTCAAATAATTTAACAACTGGTTCTCTGCCCTAATGACCAGCAGGGTAGGTGGGGCTTGGTGGTCATGTGACTGGGTGGGCGTGGCCAACTCAAGGTCACTCAGGTCGATGGGCGCTTCGCCTTAGCTGTGACAATGTAATAAGGGTTAACCGGAGAGGCAGTTTCTGTAAGCAGAGCAATAAAGATGAGGCTAGAAACAACACCAGAATGTTTCCTTTCTGTCTTCCTTACAGGATTAGCCCTGTAAAGTGGGAAAAAACAAAAGGAGATTTCTTCCAACAACCGGTTCTCTGAACTACTTAGAAAGTTACCAACCGGTTCTCCCGAATAGGTGCAAACTGGCTGAATCCCACCACTGGACTATGAGTACCCCAATCTGTCAGTTCTTCCTCCTTGGAGGCCAATTCAGCTACCCAGGGCACAACAGACATTAGATGTTATCAAATCAGTAGAAGACATTCTGATAACAATGTTCACCATTTCCCAGAAAGACAGCCCTGTCTGTCTTTAGACTTCTAGGGAAACGATTAGATCCATTCTAGACCCTTATGGAATGGGGTCATAAGCAAGATCTGCCCCTAGGCCTCTCTTTCACACGCACCTCTTGAAGGGCAGGAATCCAGCACATTCTCCTCCTAGATGGGCAACACGGGTTAATTAGATTCCGCTTAGGAGGAAAGTATGTGAAAGGCTGGGAAGAGCCAAGAGATAGCAAGCAAGTCAGTTTGCAACTTATCTCATAAAAGGCAACTTTAACCCAGGTGGAATACCTGGGAACAAGGATCTTCAAATTATCTGAAGAGACTCTATCTTAACTAATCATTAATTTAATAAATAATAACAATAAATGGAGGGTAGGAAATTGTTCTTACACTTTCCAAGAGTCTCATTTTATTCCAGATTAGCTTTAAAAAGACCTTCCAAAAATCTCTGTAGTTCCTGCTTCTTCAGGCTCACCCGGTTGCATGGGGTATGGCTATACAGCTGCCAAGAAGCCAAACCATATATGGCTTTATACTATAGGCACTTTGAATTGTATTTGGAAACCTACTGGCAGTAGTATCTGCAACATCAGCATTATTTGGGTAGAGTTGTCTCCTCCCCCCTCCCCCCACCCAGGACCTCCATGCTGCCTCAAATAGGGATCCTGCTTCATTCTATGTGTGTAGTTTTGGTAAAAGAAATGTCCTTCTGGGTTCAGCTCCAAGTGGGGAAAAAGACACTGGAGACATGGAGGCTGCTTGGAAAGATGGTTTATTGGTGGACAGGACCACGTGGCTTGAGTCCTGAGCAGAAAAGATGATCGCATGCTTCAATGTTGGTGGAGAAGAAAAGAAGGGAGGACTGAGATGCTGAGTCCCTGGTTTTATCCCCTCTCTGGCCTTTGATCTTGAGCTTGTATTCTGATTGGTTGTCAGACTCCCATGGGGACAACTCTCTAGGCTGCGTTTTGAACCCAGGTTTGGTTGAGTTCTCAGATGCCATGTGGTCAGTTGAGTAAAGGGCCAATATTATCATGCTTTAATCCCATCCTCCTGCAGCTGAAGTGGAGAAGTCTTTATTATGTAAAGTGAACTAGCTTGGCCTTCTTAATGGCCTATTGACAAAGTGGGGATGGGCAGGAAGCTACAGGCAGCTATTCTGTCTTTTAAAACATGTTTCTTCCTTTTCACATCCTGAGAAATATTCTGCCTTTTCAATGTTTTCCTAGGATATTTCATTTTTCTGGGAGAGGGCTGGATGATAACTTCCTACACTTTCCAGGTAGACTTCAAAGGCAGCCCTATATAAAGTGGATGCGGTTATCCAGTTAGAGATGACAGTGAAGGCCTGAGATGCTATTGCTGGTCTAGTGCGGACAGCAATAGATTACCTTTCTTTGCTATACAAGCTGAAGCTTGCCCTAATTCTTCTCCTTCACCTTCGCTCCATTAAACTGCATTGAGCTTCCTTTATTCTGCTGCTTATTCAAGCTGCTCAGCTGATTACGAGGTGACACCCACCGCTTGGACCCCCCTGTAATCCAAGGGATTTGGGGTCACTTGGGGAATCCTAATTAAGCGACACTGGAAACTTTAATCTCCCATCTATGGAAGAAGGGCAGAACTCTGGAAGACTGAGATGGCCAGAATCAGACAGCTAGGAAGGCAGCAACAACACAAGGCCATTGCAGGGACCAGAGCCCACAGGTACTCTGGGTTTAGTTTATTTTGTTTTATTGATGTACTATACAAAAAGGAAGGAAAAGCTACCACATACAAGGCAACATATATATGTTTAACAAAGGAGGAAGGAAAATGAGGAAATTTAATTATGTGAATGTCAGGCTAGAAAAATTAATTCATCCTTACACTTTCGTTGCGATATGACTGGGGGAAGAATTTCTTGTGGTGCTTGCAAGATGCACATTTATGACCAAACCAAAGGAGGAGGGAGATCCATTTGCTTGGGCAATTGGTCACTCTGAGGGGGAAAGTGCTTGGTGACTTGCATATTGTTGCACTGGACATCTCAATGCAACGAAGATGCCTTCCCGACTTACGAAAGAAGTTAATGTGCGTGTTCGGAAGTGGCACCTCAGGATGATTTTGAAGGCAGAAACATTCAGAGAAAAATCTAAATACTTGTTGTTGGAAGAATTGGAGACCAACTTTGTGGGGGGGATTAAGAGCATTTATTGTGGTTATCTTTTATATCTTCTAACAGCGAAGACGTAGCTAATCCCATGCTGTTGAAAATCGTGGGATCTCTTTTTCTTCCTTGGTACTTTTTAGAAATTCCTGGGCAGGGGCAAGAAATTAATGGTCATTAATCCTGCTCCAGGATATTTTATATGAAGTACTATAAAATATATAAATGGGAATTATCCACACAAATGTGCATTACTCAGTGCAAAGTATTTGTGTGCTACTTATGGGATGCTTCATTTAGTTCTCCCTTTTTCTGCCAAATTTGGGGATCTCTCCGTAGCATTCTTCAGAAATTAATTCTGGCACAGATCAATGGTATCCCTTACAGGTAGGGAAAGTCCTCCCTCATATTACTCTATGTATGTTCAAACCTGGTTTATTTTTCCAAGCAAAGTCTTTAGCTCTTCATTCTACCTACCTTCTTCTCTGAGCTACATGAATATTCATGAAAAGAAGCAATGTGAATTATTTAGGTCTGGGCAAAATTAATGTTTGAAGTTAAATATCAAAACTATTTTAAAAAGGATTCTCACTGTTTTAGAGACAACGTTCTTCATGGACGGATGGAGTTGTAGTTGAACAATCATGGAGAAATGATCTACTGTTTTTGACGATCAACTATGTATCCATTTTTTCCTTCAAAAGGCCAAACTGTTTGGTAATTACTTTTTTTCTATATCTGCAAGGTTAGTTGATGATGACTTAGATTTGGAACACAATTTGCTAGATATGAGCGTGGATGGAA